>NC_139621.1:10947123-11547123 GCF_964270895.1 Podarcis filfolensis | reverse complement strand
AAAGAACTCAAATGTGAAAATGCTGATCTTCTAAAAAAAATATGTACTTTGGCCCTCAGATCAGCCTCCATATCTGAGGACTGATAACACCTTTTATTTTTTAGGGTTCTAGGGGTGATACTGGAGATTGCAGGCTGGTTAGATTAACGTCTGCCCTGGAAAAACTGGTGGAAAATATTGTGAAAGCTAACATAATCAAAGATATAGAACAAGCCTTGCTAAAGCAGATCTAGCATGGCTTGTGCAAGGATAAGTCCCATCTCCCTGACAGGAATTAAGGAGACCGGAGTTAGTTCTTTGTGAGGGTCAACAAGCAATATAGACTTTCAGAAAACTTTCAGGAATGTTTCTCATCAAACACTCATGAGTAAGCTTAGCCGTCATAGAATAAGAAGAAAGGGCTTTTTGTGGATCAGAAATTGGTTAAGTAGCAGGAAGCAGAGAGTAGGAATAAATGGACAGTTCTCTGAAAGGAGAGCTGTAGAAAGTTTAGTTCTTCAAGAATCAGTATTCGGACCTTTGCTTTTTAACTTGTTGATGAACGATCTAGGGTTAGGAGTTCGCTGTGAAGTTTGCTGATGATACTAAAGTTTGCTGATGATACTGGCCACGTTTGCTGATGATACTAAATTGTTCAGGGTTGCTAAAGCAAAAACAGATTGCGAAGAGATCCAAAAGGACCTCTCCAAACTGAGAGAACGGGGAGTAGAATGGCAAATGTAGTTCAATGTAAACCAGTGTAAAGGGATATATTTCAGGGCAAAAAACCCCTTAATTTCACATCTATGCTCATGAGGTCTGAACTAGCAGTGACTGATCAGGAATGAGACCTGGAGGTAAAGGGACACCTGACCATTAGGTCCAGTCGTGACCGACTCTGGGGTTGCGTGCTCATCTCACTTTATTGGCTGAGGGAGCCGGCGTACAGCTTCCGGGTCATGTGGCCAGCATGACTAAGCCGCTTCTGGCAAACCAGAGGAGCACACGGAAACGCCATTTACCTTCCCACCAGAGCGGTACCTATTTATCTACTTGCACTTTGACGTGCTTTCGAACTGCTAGGTTGGCAGGAGCTGGGACAGAGCAACAGGAGCTCACCCTGTCGCGGGGATTCGAACCGCTGACCTTCTGATCAGCAAGTCCTAGGCTCTGTAGTTTAACCCACAGCGCCACCCACGTCCCAGTTGGCCACCAGCATAGATGGCTTTAAAATCCAATTCAAAAAATTCATGGAGAATAATGCTACCAGTAGCTACTAGCTGTGTTCGCGATGTTCTGCATCCACAGTCCAGTTGCTGGAAACCACAAGAACATAGAGTGCTTTTATGTTTGTGTCATGTTGGCAGAGTTCCCACAGGCATTTATTTGGTATTTATTTATTTATGAATAGGATTGTTAACAACTTTCGGAAACCCTAATACAAACAGGCCTATTAATCTGATGCAGAATCACTTCTTGCCAATTTCTAGAGTGAAAAGATAAACGGATCAGCTTTTATTAACTCTTCCCCTCTTGACTATTTTCTCACACACAGGTTCCTCCTGCCGAATCTAATCCACTAGCTTACATAGTTTTTTCAGCTAAAGGCACCTTGATCAGCTTCCATGAAAGGAGGTCTGTGGCTGTTCGAAACATAAGTACACTTGTATTTGTCCAGACAGATAAACCGGTCTACAAACCCGACCAGAAAGGTGAGTTCAGCATGCATTGTAAATCCCTGCAACTACCTCTCAGAGAACTGAAGAATTTCCTTCACTGAGCCAACAAGTAGCGTTGCCACATGTCCCTAGAAAAATGGGAACACCCCATTTTTGGACAAAAGTGTCCCCTGTCCCATTTGGACTTCCAACAGGACACCTTCAGCTGGCCCCAAATGGCGGTTGTGTCGCCCCCTCCTTCCTTCCCTCTCATTGGGGCTCCCCCTTAGCCACCACCCACTAGTCTAGCATGGTGTGGGTCTGCTGCTGCTTGGCCATCTCTACCACACCGACCTGATGTCTCTTCCTCCCTCCTCCTCCTCCACACTCAAGTCTCTTTTGACGCCAACATAGGCAAGAGGCTGGAGCTACAGGTCAAGTCGCCCATGGGAGCTGGCTGTCTGCCCCTGGTCCCTGCCCATCTTATGTGAATTGAGGGGAACAGTGGGGCCAGGGTGGTGAGGGAGGTGGGAGGCCGAATGCGGGGAACCCCCTTCACAAAAGGGGGAAGGGTTTGGTGTCATGTGTGAGTGTGTGCGCGCCCCCCAATCCCCATCCCGACCTGTCCTTTATTTTGCCTGACCAAAGGTGTCAATCCTATAGTCAGTTAAGTTGCAACAAGGCACAGGTCACCCTTCTGATTGGGATTTGGGGTTTGTACAGAGCAGGTTGTATCAATAGGAGTATAGCATCTAGATCAAGGGAAGTAATAGTGCCACTGTATTCTGCTCTGGTCAGACCTCAGCTGGAGTACTGTGTCCAGTTCTGGGCACCACAGTTCAAGAAGGACACTGACAAACTGGAACGTGTCCAGAGGAGGGCAACCAAAATGGTCAAAGGCCTGGAAACGATGCCTTATGAGGAACGGCTAAGGGAGCTGGGCATGTTTAGCCTGGAGAAGAGGAGGTTAAGGGGTGATATGATAGCCATGTTCAAATATATAAAAGGATGTCACATAGAGGAGGGAGAAAGGTTGTTTTCTGCTGCTCCAGAGAAGCGGACCCGGAGCAATGGATCCAAACTAGAAGAAAGAAGATTCCACCTAAACATTAGGAAGAACTTCCTGACAGTAAGAGCTGTTCGACAGTGGAATTTGCTGCCAAGGAGTGTGGTGGAGTCTCCTTCTTTGGAGGTCTTTAAGCAGAGGCTTGACAACCATATGTCAGGAGTGCTCTGATGGTGTTTCCTGCTTGGCAGGGGGTTGGACTCGATGGCCCTTGTGGTCTCTTCCAACTCTATGATTCTATGATTCTATGATTCTAGGTGCACATGTCTGCAAAACGCACAATCACAATTTCTAAAGCGTCTGCATTTGTTGTCCCATCCCCCCACCCTGCCTTCGGTATGGTGCTTTGAGGTGCTAATACGGTATGGCCATTTCCGATCTAGGGAGGAGGTGGTGTTGCGGGCTCCACACCCCCACCACGCGTGCGGGGGCTGGCTCTCAGCCTCTGTGCGATTAGGGGAATCCTCGGCCGCGTCATCCCCTGGCCAGCCAATCGGCTGGCTCAGGGGGTGTGACCTGCGCTATTTAATGCAGGCGCGCCCGGGGATCCCCCTCTTTGCAGCTCAGCTGCTCCGGTTTCCCGCCCGCCTGCCCTTCAAGGTTTTCCTTCTGACCTTGTTATGGACCTCGGTTGGTCGCCTTTAAGGGGCCTGGTAGGAATTTCTTCCACTTGGCAAATTGGCACCAGCCACTTGGTTTTTCGCCTACCTTGTAGCAAATCGTCACAACTTCCTCGGCATTGGTGGTTAGGCACTGGTATGGGTATTGTTATGTAGATGGAAGGGGGGGAAGAAGCGCCATCACCTCCCCCGCATATTGAAGGGTAGTCCCATAAAGGATTCCGGGGAGCCTGGCCCTGTCAGAAGCCTATGGAGGTGAGAGCCTAAGGCACCCCCCCCCCCGAGCGGTGAGCCCAGGAGAGTTCCTAGTTGCTGTGCAACAGCAGGACTCCCCCTGCTGGTGTTAACCCTTCATGCAAACAGGCTGAAGCCGGATAGTTGGTTAGGACCAATGCCTAAGCCAATACCGCTCATCACCTGCAACCAATAAAGTTGTGGCCAATTTTAGCCCATTAACCGAATATAACAGTGTTGTGTGTCTTTATTCCTACTGGGGGGAGACGGGAACTTGCCAGGCAAATGATAGCATACACATAATATTAAACATGATGGCTTTATGAGCTCAGTTGACAATTCTACATTTACTTTTGAGACTGGCAGATCCTGGATACTTTCAACTTAGTTAATTACCAAATAAAGTTCCACTAATCACTAGAATGTTACATCGCTCATGGATGTAAACGTGAGCGAAAAGTCTGTAGAAATGTGATTTTGAACCAACCGTATTTTTAAAAAGAGTAAATGGTTTTATTTCCTCTCCCCTCTTTTTAGTGATGTTTAGAGTTGTTTCTATGGATAAAGATTTCAAGCCAGTGAACAAAATGGTGAGTGTAACTGGAACTCAAAAGGTTTCCCAGGAACTCTGATGTTTTAAAAATAAGAATCATTCTCTTGCCCTTCAAATACAATGTTGACCTTTTTCTTTCTTTCTTTCTTTTCCAGTATCCTGCAATCTACATCCAAGTAAGAGCTACACCAAGCTATTTAAAGCTTTTTGCCTGCTTCCTTGATTAAAAGAACTGGCCTCTCAATTGCAGCAAATCCTAAGCACCAGGGCTTTATACTTACTGGCTAATGGGCAATAATGTTGAGCAGGAAATGTAACATAAAACATGTTTCTAGAGTTAAGTGGACTGACTCAACCTAAGCTCACTCTTTTTGCCTTTTCTTTTCTTTTCTTTCTTTCTTTTTTTTTTTTTTTTTTTTTTTGAGGGCCCTTGTAGGTATTTTTGTGTTCAGGAAACTAATACAGTGATACCTCAGGTTACATACGCTTCAGGTTACATACGCTTCAGGTTACAGACCCAGAAATAGTGCTTCAGGAAGAACTTTGCTTCAGGATAAGAACAGAAATCGTGCTCTGGTGGCGGCAGCAGGAGGCCCCATTAGCTAAAGTGGTGCTTCAGGTTAAGAACAGTTTCAGGTTAAGAACGGACCTCTGGAACGAATTAAGTACTCAACCTGAGGTACCACTGTACTTCTGCAGAGGAATGATGGCCCCAGAGTGAATTTCCTTAGCTGGAACTGGGGGTGGGTTACTCTTAATTCTGGTTCATGTCACTTTTACATGTATTCAGAATTCTGATTTATGTCACCTTTGCATTTTTTATTTTTCACTGAACAGTAATAGTCACCCCAGGTGGCTAGAAATGCCAGCAAATATGACATTCTGCCTTTAAATAAACAAACAAAAAAGCCCTGTGGTTCTTCTGGATAGTTAATTTGATCTATCTATTATGAAATTCACATTGACAATGCTAAGGGTACCTTTTCCCCACGTCTGAGGTGCAGAAAGGCCAAACTAATCTTTACTAATCTAGTGCTAAAAGTATTAATATTGCTCTTTGTTCAGAATATACAGCTTTTATCCCTTTAAGGAAAGGTTGTCCTATATCCATCATCTCAACATTTTTCTTCATAAAATGCCAAGAGATGTTATCAAATGCTTTTTCTGCATCAATAAATATTAATGCAGCTTGCTTATCATTCCTGGTCTTGATATACTCTATTATATCAAGTATATTTCTCACATTATCTTTCATCTGTTGACCAGGAGGAAGCCCACTTGATCTTTGTGTATCTCCTCCATTAAAATTTCCTTCAACCTGTTTGCTAGAATACTGGCAAATAGTTTGTAATCATTATTTAACAACGATATTGGTCTATAATTTTTAACTTGTAATAAATCCGTATCTTGTTTTGGAATTAAAGTAATATATGCCTCCTTCCATGTCAACAGAATCTTTCCTTTCATCAAAATATTATTCATAACAACTCTTAAATTACAGTATATTGAGCATATCCTTTGCAAAAATGGCCTTTATGCAGGCTATATATATATTCCAGGAAATGATGACTGGCTTGGTGAAAACCTTAAGCAACTTTTTATGGTATAGGCAGTTTGGTGCTCTGTCCGGCCTTGCAGTCCTTTATGATCTTTCACTGAAGATATCCAATGCTGATGGATTGCTAGCAAGGCATTCCAGTTGACAATGACTAAATGTTGATAAGGCATAGAGATTCATAAACTGAATCTCACTGACCCAACTCCATTAAAGCTGGTCTCATAGATTGAAGAAAATATTGTAGAAAATGGCATGGTTTATCTCTTGCTGCTTCCCCAGGATCCTCAAGGAAATCGGATTGCTCAGTGGCTGAATCAAACACCTTCGTTTGGCATCCTCCAATTAGAACTCGTAATAAATCAAGGAGCATTGTTGGGATCCTACCAAATCGTTGTTGAGAATCCACCAAACTATAATACCTATCACTGGTTCACTATGGAAGAATATGGTGAGTACCACTGTGAAGCTTATCTGCTTTAGAAATCTGATTTGGTATTAGTGGCAGCATTTTGGCGCATGGATAAAATAACCTCCCCAAAACTTTCTATAGCTACTTTTTCATAGAACCTAAGTCTGTGAGCATCTGGTTTTTGAAGTTTGGCAGAGAAAATGGAAACATGTATACGAAAAAATGAGCAGCGTGTTTAGGTGATATGACTGGACCCCTAACAAGTTTCAGATGTGTCTATAAATGATAGGAGGAAGCCATTGACCAGTAGACCAACTGCAAGGTCACTAGCAGCCTATTATATGGCTGTGTGTGAAATTTCTCCTGCCATCCCATAACCAGATGAAAAAAGGAATAGCTCTGATCCCTCCATACCTTCATATAATACATTTCTGTTCCAAAACCATAATCCCAAAATCATCAATCTTGTTTGTTTGTTTTTCATCATAATCTATTGGGTTTTTTAATGTTGGTCAAGATACACCTTTAAGTCATTTGTATCCTTGTTTATTTTTGCCCTCCTAATAATTCCTCCTCATGTCTAAGCAGTTGTCTCAAAGAGACCACCTTCCTCGTTATGCCATATATCCATTACTTGGTCTGACTAGACTTTCTTAATCACATTTGTTATATATTTTTTTCAGTGTTGCCAAAGTTCAAGATGGACATCAAAACACCAGACAGGATCTCTGCTTTCGATGAAGAATTCCAAGTATACGTCAGTGCTCAGTAAGTTTATGAAGTAGAGCAAGTGTATGTGGAAATTTGCATTTCAGCATCTTGAAATTTGGAGGGGGAAAGGATACTATTTTGTCCCACAATCCCAATGGAAACAGGTAGTTGGAACTGAGGCTGAGCTGTATCAACTTGTCCAGGGCTGATCCTGATTTCTGCCTTGACTGGAGTCTAAGGGGAACTTTGGGCGCTGGCTAGGGAAGAAGCATTTTCAAAGTGGGGATCAGGGTTCTGTTATATTCCACCTTGCTCTGAAAGGTACCACATACTGGCCACAACAGAGACGTTGGGTTCATCCAGGCTTACTTTTGCCCTGCAGCTTCCCCAAGAAAATCCAATATTTACTGCTGATGGGTTTTGCCTGGATTGACATTTGCTGTGAATTATCGCTCAAGAGTGGGTTTTCCTGGGGAAAGCACTGGGGCAAGGATAAAACCGCTCGGACTCTTGCCTAGAAAGCATGAGACAAGCGGAAAACCACTCAGGACAGGACAAGCGCATGTCTGGATGAGCCCTTGGAGAATGTGAAGTAATCTCCTACGGCAGCACTGGGATGTTTCTGGGCAATACTAGGTCCCCACCCCCCATTCACACACACACAAACTACACATGTTTCTCAAAGCAAAGAAGCCATATTTGCAAATGTCTGGAATGCATTGTGGAATTCCGAGTCTTGCTGGTGTGAAATCCAGTTATTCCAAATGGCTCCCTGTCAAATCTGGGCTTGCCTGAAGTCAGCCACTTACAGCATGATCTGAATTTTTCTTTCTCTCAACTGATTTAATTTATGTTTTGTCCTGTTAGATATACATTTGGCCAACCTGTTCAAGGGACAGTCCAGATCAGAGTGTGCAGACATCGCTATTACGATCCAAGATGTAATCGAGATTCCAATGGGATTTGTGAAGCTGTTAGTGCTCAGGTAACAGGAAAATCGGTCCTCTGGGCCACTGTAGAATGTTTTCAGGCAAAAACCCAAAGCAGCCTGCTCTTGAAATTTTATCAGGGTATATTTGGAGACACTTAGAAAGAACTGAGTGTTTTCTCCTACTTTATTCATTAGGGTTGCATGTTTGGGGCTGCATGGTTCATCAGAGATGCTACTCTCCACCTGCTTCAAACTTGTGTAGTGTTGTTACTGACTTTTTTGCAGATAGATGTTGTGGGAGTATTATTTAAACACAGAGACAGTATCAGAAAGTGTGTAGTTCCTCATGCTTCCCTCAGTGTGTTGGCCGAATGAAGCCCACAGTGCCACAGGACTGAACTGTTAGTTGTTTAGCCCAAGTAGACTATCATACCAGTCTTTTCACACAGCTTGATGGTCAGCTTCAGGGTGTGCAAAAGTGGGATTCACTAGCAAACTTTAGGCCTATCATTTGATGAGAGTCGCAGCCAGGGCCAGCCTGCTTATGAGGTGAACCGAGGAAGCCGCCTCAGGCAGCAGAATCCCAAGGGGTGGCACACCTATGGGAGCTACAGCCAGAGAAGCAAGGAGAAGAGGTGCTGGCTTCTGGTGAGGTCTCACAAGCTCTTGCTGCTGTTGCTACTTCTCCTATGGCAAGGGGTGTCTGCCTGCCTGCCTGCCTGCCTGCTGCCATAGCTGCAGCAGCTGAAGACGCAATGAGAAGCGGTTGCAGCTTCCTGGTTCTGGTGAGATCTTGTGGAGCTCCTGCAATATTTCACTATGTGCTGGACCCGGGGGTTAACCCGAGCAATGTGGTCCAGGTCTGGTCCCAAATCCAAGGATTCCGCGAGGAGTCAGTCCGACAGGGCCAAGGCAGGACACAAGGCAGGAAAAAAGACTAGGTCAGGCACAGGGTCTCAGGCAAGTTCTAGCAAACAGCAATGTTGCTCCCGCAACCTGGGGCGGGGTCCAAAAGCCTTTTATCTTTGTCAGGATAACAGCTGGTCCTGATCCCCAGTGACTCACCTCCCTGTCTCGCCCAAAGGTGAGCACTCCTCCTGCGAGTACTCAGGTCTCTCCTTCTCTCAGACCTTAGTCTTTGCAGCTCGGGAGACGTCGGTGGGTTACTAGACCCAGTGGCTGCCTCAGCCTCTCTTAACCAAACCTGTAGTGGAGCAGCTGTAAGTGATGGCCCAGCTGAAGGCAACAAGGTAATCCCCACATCTGGAGCCAGGGCAGGCTCAGGCCCCTGACTCAGCCCAGCTGGTGCTTGTTGCAGGGGAACCTGTGTAGACTGGGGCTCTTCAGAATCAGGCCCTAGACTTGGTTCAGATGCCGCCTGAGGCAAAGGATCCGGTGCGGACTGAAACTCCTCTAGTTCTGAATCCGAGCCCAAGCCCCAGGCCATCACACACTAGAAGTCAGAAGCTATAGCCACATAACCAAGTGAGGTGCAGGCAGCATGGCGAGAGCATTTCCTTGTTTCACTTAGGTGGCAAAACAGGCCAGGCTGCCTCCATTTCCTGCATGTTACATTGGACAATTTGCCCTTGTCTGACTATAGATATATTTTGTTTTGGTACTACTTTAAATAGCTGGTTCAGTAGTGTGCTGGCCCTAATAAAGTTTGAAGAAAATGTTCAACCCTATATTGTATACATTCAGGCTGCAGTCCTATAACTTGCTTATCTTGGAGCAAGTATTGTTGAATTGAGTAGGGCTTACTTTCTCCAGTGAAAATAGGGACGTCTTATGGAAAAGCAGGACATTTCAGGATCAAATCTTCTGTAAATCTGGGACGGTTCCTGGAAAATAAGGACACTGGTGCAAGCGTTGCAGCTGACTGAACAGAACAACCCCTCTCTCCTCTCCTCCCCCGCTGCCCTGTTCTGGGGGTTGTCCCAATTCTCCCAATTACAGAAAGGGAAGAGCTGGGAGAAGCCTCGTTGTGCAAGCAGCAATCTGCTGACATGGGTCATTAGGAGAATCCTGTCCCAAGGACTTAGAGTGAATCATCCCAAGAAACAAAGGGTTTCAGTATGCTCATGACTTCTCCTATCTTTCCCTTTGAAACAGCCACTAATGCCCTCTGACAGAGGTGGGCTGTATTTAAGCCTGTAAGCCTGATTCTTCTAGATAAAGCCAAGGAATAATTTTCCTGGGCCATGTAAAGAACAGTCAGTACTGTTTTACACTAAAGAATTTGGGATCCATTGTAACTGGAGGAAGGGACTTTCCCAACACTGAAAAGCAGTTTGTTTCTTTACAGGTGATCATTCTTTCTCAATTGCTGTGCAACTTCCCATTCATTAGTCCCCAATTTGATCTTGTTTATGTTTGGGCTTGGTTCAGAAATGTATCACTTCTCCTTCTATTATGTAGTTGTCTGGTCCTGTCCCATTTATAAGCCATTATTTCTGTTCCGTTTCCCCACTCCCTCTCATACATGTGTTTGTATGGAGAGCCAGTGTGGTGTAGTGGTTAAGAGCGGTGGACTCGTAATCTGGTGAACCAGGTTCGCGTCTCCGCTCCTCCACATGCAGCTGCTGGGTGACCTTAGGCTAGTCGCACTTCTCTGAAGTCTCTCAGCCTCACTCACCTCACAGAGTGTTTGTTGTGGGGGAGGAAGGGAAAGGAGATTGTTAGCCGCTTTGAGACACCTTTGGGTAGTGATAAAGTGGGATATCAAATCAAAACAACAACTCCTCCTCCTCCTCTTCTTCTTCTTCTTCTTCTTCTTCTTCTTCTTCTTCTTCTTCTTCTTCTTCTTCTTTGTAGCCCTGCAACTTAGACTTTTTCATACTTCCAGTGAGCAGCCACTGATCACAGAAGCCTATACTGAAATAGTTGTAATTCTTCAGCATACTTTTTGATTGCTTTGCTGCAGCAGACTAACATGACGACCCCAGGGAAGTTCCACATACCTTCCACACATTTATCGTAACTTTCTTTCCCTTTTCAGCTGGACAAAGATGGCAGCGTTTCCAAAACGATCAGCACCAAAGCATTCCGCCTTTACGCAAACATGCATACGCAGCGTTATTTTTATGTGTCGCTCCATGCAGAGGCAGTTGTCACAGAGAAGGGAACAGGTAACCGTTTTATAATGACCGCTCCCTGCTTAAAACAGGGGGCGCCCTTTGCGTGGACGCGTGCAGCCCCTAGATCTGGAGCGGCTCCATCAGCATAGGCTTGGCTTTGCCTTCCCTCAGGTGGGATACCTGGAGGTCTCCGCCTACCTCAGTCAGTTGTCCAATCCCACCTGGGGGAAGCGTTGCCAAGGAGACCAGGCCAGGTAGGGGAGGGATTACCTGCCCACACAATAGAGGGAGGATCTTACCTGGGAATCCTCACTTGGCTCCAGAGCTTCTCCCACCCTACCCACCCTCAGTTAATGTCTTATTTTGCAGGTTAACTTTTCTTCACAGGTATGCGGGCGCTGCTACGTTAAGGTCGCTGTTAAAGGGCCGGAAAGGAATTTCCCTGCATTGGCAGGTTTCGCCTTTCCCGTAGCAAAACGTCACAACTTTGGCGGTATCAGGCCTTGGGCGGAATCCTTTTGTCCATCTTCCTCTTTGCGGCGGCGATACCAGGGTTCCCCGTTAAAGGGGTTTTCTGAAGGGAGGCTTTGACCGTACGCCGAAAGGTCGTCATTGCTCTCCCCTGCGGCGGCGGCGTTACGGGGGCGGCTATCTCTGCTTGAACATATGTTCTCCAGAGCCGGCCCATCCCCCCCACACACACTGGATAACCCTGATGCTCCCTAGGTCCCCGGCGGGGGACTGGGGAGGGAGAACGCCCAATGCCTGAGCCAAGGTCTACCCACATTTGAAATTTAATAAAGTTGTGGCCAATTTAATCCCATAGCACGTTGTCTTGAGTCGTTATTCCACATGACGGGGGGACCGCGCGGGATCTGGGGACTCCACCTGTCCACGCAATGGGGCACAACAGAATAGGAAGGGGGAGCTTTGAAAATCTTACTCTGAGAATTGGCCTCTCTGGGCACCATATTTAGCACCTGAATACTCCAGATATCTATATAATTTAGCTTGTTTTACAGGTTCTTTTATGCATTTGTGTATCTGACAGGCATCCAGATTTCAAAGTCTAACTACATCTCTGTCTATCAAGCAAGAAAAACCATCACATTGGAGAATGTAGATCCATATTATAGAAGAGGGATCCCTTTGACTGGACAGGTAGGACAATGGGGATGATCTTCTCCATGAGGAACAAAATTCTAAAATGTGTATTTTAAGCGGGGGGGGGGGAGAGAGAAATTGTGTGGGGTTGTTGTTTTCAAGTAGCAGATTAATGCAGAAACAAGATGGAACGGAAAGAGACGTGGACGAGAAACAGACTAATTGTTCCATCCCAGGCTTTGTGCCACAATGGGTGCCACCACTTAGTTGCTAAGCTAACCACTCAGTCCAAGTGCTAAGCACTGTTCCTAAACATTTTGCACCTGTGTTTTCTTGTCCCACACCCAGATGAAGGTCAATGACGAGGATGGAGCACCACTGCCAAACGGGCTTATTTTTCTAGAGGTTGATGGCGAGGTTGTGGCCAACTACACTACGGACAACAATGGCAGTGCCCAGTTTTCCATACCAACTTCTCACCTCTTTGAACCTCGCTACAAATTGAGAGTAAGTCACTGAAAACTGAGGGGGGGTGTGGTTGATATGACCAAGTGGGAAACTGCCCTTTTCTGGTAGCTCAGGTGGGTCAAGCCCTCATAACCTACTGATTCCTTACCCTTCCTTTACCGTCCACCAGAGACATGCATTACAGCCCAATCTGTGGAGTCATCCAGGGGAATGATCAAACAACTCCTTTTGGGAAACCCTTCCAGAGGCATCACCCTTCTGTGGAATGTTCTATTTCTGGTACATTTTACTTTCTTTTGTACCTTTCTCTCATCAGGCTATCTATGAACCAGATCAGTGCACTGAGTATGGCTGGCTGGAAACCTACAAGCCAGAAGCTGTTCATTACGTCCAGCGCTATTTCTCCCGGACCAACAGCTTTGTGAAGATAGAACCGGTGCTGCGTGAACTGCCGTGTGGCAAACGGGAAGCAATCTCCGTGCACTACATCCTGAACAAAGTTCAAAATGAAGAATTGCCCTCCAAGGTTCACTTCTACTATCTAGTAAGTGCAGAAAGGCCGAGTGGCTTTGCCATGACCTTCCTCTTAGCTTTCAAGCCTCACTGGAGGTTGAATGGGTATGGAACCACCTGCAATGCCTCTGTCCACGTGGTGGGAGTTGCAAAATGAGTACCATCACATCACTAATCTGATTTCTATTCTGATGTGCTTAAAATGCCTCCAAGTGGAGTACAAAGAAAAAATAAGCAGGTCCTGGACAAAATGCCCTACAAATATAATTGACCCATACCCTGTAGTGGAGCTGTTAAGTTCCGGTGAACATATCAGACGACACAGCGATTCTTCAAACAGCTCTTGTTTATTCACAGGCTAGAACAGAACTGAACTGAAGGGTTCAGCCAGCCTGCTTATATAGAGCTCCACTACAACGCAACAGTAACCACTTTCTGTAACTATCCAATCACTGAACGTCACTTTCAATCCTTTATTTGCATATGTGGACCTGAGTGAAAACTATCTACAGTATCCCCCTGCTGGCCCAGGGTGAGAACTTCAGTACATAACAGGAGCCATGACAGAAATAATAATAATAATAATAATAATAATAATAATAATAATAATAATAAAACAACAACAACAACAACAACACAGTCATATCTTGGGTTACAGCTGCTTCAGGTTGCGATTTTTCGGGCTATGGACCGCCGAAACCTGGAAGTACCGGAATGGGTTACTTCCGGGTTTTGGCAGTCATGCATGTGCAAAAGCGCTAAATTGCTCTTTGCGCATGCGCATAAGCGCCAAATCGCAACCCACCCATGCACAGACGCAGGTTGCAAATGCTGCGGGTTACGAACGTGCACCCCACACAGATCACGTTCGCAATCCGAGCGTCCACTGTAATAATAATATATTATTATTATTTATACCCCACCCATCCGGCTGGGTTTCCCCAGGCACTCTGCGTGGCTTCCAACAGGATGTTAAAAATACGATAAAACATCAAACATTAAAAACTTCCCTAAACAGGGCTGCCTTCAGATGTCTTCTAAAAGTCAGATAGTTGTTTATTTCCTTGACATCTGATGGGAGGGTGTTCCACAGGGCGGGCAGCACTACCGAGAAGGCCCTCTGCCTGGTTCCCTGTAACCTCACTTCTCCTAGTGAGGGAACCACCAGAAGGCCCTCAGAGCTGGATCTCAGTGTTTCTAGCAAAATTATTTATGCCTTGATTTCTTTTTTGCATACAGATTATGACGAATGGTAGAATTGTTGATGGAGGTGAACACCTAGTCAGCATTACGGGTAAGTGGTCCAATTCTGCTCATTGATTGTGGAGAAATGAAGGTATTTGGCAGTCATGGAGAAACAATCAGCAGACCTATAGAATGATTCCTAGCATGACCCTTCTCTTAAAAAGGAATTCCATTTATAAATCTTAGGTTAAGTCACAGGCTGGATCTACACAGATATAAAAAAACTCTATGGAAAAAAACGCTATAAAAATATACAACTCCCAGTGTAATTTTCCATTGACTTTGGATTGCTGCTCTACAGCGCCATCTGGTGTTATATTTTTAGAACACATTTTTAACGTTATAAATTGACCAGTGTAGCTGAGTCTACAGAGTGACTGATTATCACTTAGTCCAGCGGATATAATAAAGATTTGATTCAGCATGGATTTGGATATTCTTCTTTGATTGAACCATCTGAGGAATTTCAAGGAAAAGATAGAGTTACAGTAAAACGACTAGTTTTACTAGTTTTCTTCTCCACATCCCTAGCTGTCATGGACCTGAATTAATTCTTGATCAACTTTTCTGTGGTGTGTAAACCAGCAAGGGGAGCTTTGCTAGGGGGCAAAGTGTGCGATTATGAAAGACAATCCCATCCCCAATTATTTTGCACATCATTTGGTTCCATCTGAGGGGAGACAGCAAGACCACCAATGCCAAGGTCCCGGTGGGGCTTCCGTCTTAATTTTGTATGCAACAGTCAACATTAGCTCATCAGCTTCTCTTGACCTCTTTCCTTGACTCCTTTAATTTCATGTTTTTCCTCACAGCTGGACGATATAGCAGATTCTCAATCCCACTGATGATTGACCAAAAAGCAGCTCCCAGAGCAAGGCTGCTGGTTTACACTCTGCATCCTCATGGCGAGCTGATCGCTGATAGCATCTCTTTTGAAGTTGAAAAGTGCTTCAGAAACAAGGTAAGAGCTGATCAGTCTGTTCCCCACTCGAAGTAAAGAGTGTTTTCTATTCCTAACTCTCTGTTTATGCTGACAAGGAGTACAAAAGTCAAATAGGAAAGGTTTATTGCAAGTGGAATGGTTGGCATGTCTTATGGATGGCTGAAAATAAGCTAAAAGTAGCAATGTATCTTGGCTAATGAACCTTTTGCATGATTTAAAATCCTAATGAGACACTGTGGCGTTTGCCTCCTAGGTTGGGTCATAAGGAAAGGGTTAAAATGGGTGTGATGTGATTGGCCAGTGAGAATGCAAGGGGGGAGTTGAGAATTGAGGTTTGGGAGTTGAAGAGGGAAGAGGGAAGAGGGAGGATTAGGCAGTGGGTTAGTCGAGCTGTATTGTGAGAGAGTGAGAGGAATTGTTAGGTTGAGTCAGATAGATAGTTGGGAATAATCAGTTTGGAGTTGTTAGGAACTAAGATTTAAGAAACTGACAAGAGAAAAATAAACTGAAACCATACGCGTGTTCCTGCATTTAAAAATAAACTTGATTATTTGTTAATGTTACATCTGTCTGGACTCCGTGTGTCCCCATGAGAAGCGGGGTGGTGGCAGCGAAGAAAGCAATCACAGTGGTGGCACAGGGTCAATAGACCATAAACGTCCGGGGGCCCTGTGTGATCGCCACAGTCACTGATGGCGTGTACCTAATCTGAGAAGAGCTCATGCCATGTTATAAAGTAGTGAACTATGGTCATACAGTCCAGACATTGTATCTTGTGATAATTGCCAGGGGAATATACAGCTGTTAAGTAGGCTTTCACAACAGACAGAATAGCTATGGGTGGGGACTGTACAACAATAACTTCTGAGATGATCCCCTGACAGATATCTGACATCTCCATTCAATTCCAGGTCAGCCTGCAGTTCTCTAAGAAAGAAGCACTGCCAGCCTCAGGCATTGGCCTTAACCTCAAAGCTGCCAGCAACTCCTTCTGTGCCCTGCGGGCTGTGGATAAGAGCGTTCTGCTTCTGAGGCCTGGAGAAGATCTGACTCCCGAGAGCGTGAGTCCTGGATTTTTGATGCACCTTCAACCCAGAGCCATTCCAAGTATTAGGTCTCCCTTCAGTGGTCCCACCACTGAAAGCCACCATCTATAGAAATGAGCACAGAATCAGGTTGTCTACTCCTCTGGCACCAGAAATCCTCCCCTTGTGTTGTATTCAGAAGTATAACTCTGTGGGAAACCCTTAAAGACCCACTTGTATTTTGGTCTGCTTTATCCTGAGTTGTTCTGTTCTAGACATATTTTGGGGTGACAGAATCCTTCAGAACTCTGTGTGAGCATAAGAAGGAGGAGGTAGAAAGAGAGAACCTTGAAGAATGATTTTTTTAAATGCAGCCTGTTTATGATTTTGAGAAGGTTTAGCTAATAATACCAAATTCCTTTGGGGCTTCCAGAGATCGTTACCTGAAACCAAGAACAGAACAGGCATGTTATCTTTCCCCACCGGAAACTGGGAAGCAAGAGGCTCCTTAATGTGGCCAAGTACCAAATTTTTCTAGAAATTTCTGTTCATTGATCTTCTTGAGGGTGGCCCATACATTTTCCTTGACACACCTGCAGCAGGATGGCATTTTCTGCAAATGTTTTTCAGAGAAAAGAACACTAATGATAACCATATTTGCTTATGAAGCTATTCAGTTCTGCAGGGAATGAGAAAAAGACTATTACAACCAAATCTAAGTCAATAGGCCTGCATGAAATTTCTTTGACTCCTCATCCCAGCTGTGGGATATAGGAAAAGGTGCAATATTCTACTGTGCACTGAAAAATATTAATTAAATAGGTCTTGCTAATGAAAAGCTTTGACTACGTTGTGTTCCAGGCATGCTTCATCCGCTGAAGAAAAATCAGAAGAAATAGATTTCCACTCATATATTAAGCCATTAAAGGGCACGCAAAATAAGAATGATTTTACCTATAAACCTTCAGCATCTCCATAACTGGAATGCCCATCTTGATGTTTGCTGCTCGGTGCTTTTTTTCTAAAAAAAAATATGTTTAGGGGCATTCTCATTTTCCTACTCATATTGAAATACTGCCCCTCAATGAGGCCAAACTTAGATTCACAAAATGTTTAGAGATATGCATATCCCTGCGTCCCCTCAGAAAAAAAGCACTGCCACTACTCCTGTAAGGCAGGCTTTTATGCTCCTCCAGGTCTCATCTGTGTTCATTATTCATTTCTCACCAGGTGTACTCTCGCCTTCCTTATCAAGAACTTTATGGCTATTATTTTAATGGGTTGAACCTTGAAGATACCCCTGAAGAGCCATGCGTTGAGCTGAAAAATACTTTCTTTGATGGCCAATTCTACATACCTGTGAATGTGACTGATGACGGATATGTCTATGACGTTTTCAGGGTATGTTTGTCTCTATGCTTATATTGGGACTGGCACTGCTGCTTTTGGGGAAGGCAACCTGTATATGGCTAGTACTGAAAACTAGTTATGATCTAGAGCAGAGCTGAGCATGAGTGGTGCTCTTTTAAGGTAAAGATCCCCAGCGGGTGGTGCTGTGGGTTAAATCACAGAGCCTAGGACTTGCCGATCAGAAGGTCAGCGGTTCGAATCCCCGCGACTGGGTGAGCTCCCATTGCTTGGTCCCTGCTCCTGCCAACCTAGCAGTTTGAAAGCACGTCAAAGTGCAAGTAGATAAATAGGTACCGCTCCGGCGGGAAGGTAAACGGCGTTTCCGTGCCCTGCTCTGGTTCGCCAGAAGCAGCTTAGTCCTGCTGGCCACATGACCCGGAAGCTGTACACCAGTTCCCTCGGCCAATAAAGCAAGATAAGCACCGCAACCCCAGAGTCGGCCACAACTGGACCTAATGGTCAGGGGTCCCTTTACCTTTAAAGGTCCCCTGGACAGTTAACTCCAGTCAAAGGCGACTATGGGGTTGTGGCACTCATCTCGCTTTCAGGCCAAGGGAGTCGGTGTTTGTCCACAGACAGCTTTCCAGGTCATGTGGCCAGCATGACTAAACCGCTTCTAGTGCAACAGGACACCCTGACGGAAACCAAAGCGCACAGAAACGCTGTTTACCTTCCTGCTGCAGCGGTTCCTATTTATCTACTTGCACTGGTGTGCTTTTGAACTGCTAGGTTGGCAGGAGCAGGGACTGAGCAACGGGAGCTCACCCTGTCACAGGGATTTGAACTGCTGACCTTCCAATCGGCAAGCCCAAGAGGCTCAGTGGTTCAGACCACAGCACCACCTGTGTCTTTTATTATAGATCGCCCTTGTATTATAGATCATCTCTTCCTGAAATAGATGGATTCAGTTTTCATGAGCAAATGACTGTAGCAATGTAATCAACACTGGTCATCTAACAACACTTTATCCCCTTAAGCCCAGTTAATAAGTTATAAAAGTATGTGAAGAACCAGTGAGGTGGCCTGAAATATGTGTGCTACTCTGGATAAATAATTTACCTCACCTAGAAAGAACCATATTATCAACGAGAAGGTCTTAGAAAGTGTGGTAGGTTTGGTTGTCTAAAGAAATCAGTTAAACAGCATTTTATCTATTCCTTTTAAGAGCTTGGGTCTCAAGGTTTTCACCAACTCCACACTACAAAAGCCCGTTGTATGCCAAAGTGACTTCGAATGCAAGAAGATTTCATCTGATTATCCTGATAATGAACCTCGTATTATGGATGAAGGTTAGAAAAGGACTCGTTGCAATGTTATAAGGGTGATGGGTTGTTCTGTTTTAGGCTGATTGTTTTGGTGGAATACCCTTCACATAGGGATGGCGAGAGCGTTCTCCCATCCTTATCACCTGAACCAGAGCCTATCCGCAACCTTACAAGTTGTGACGATTTGCTATGCAGCAGGCGAAACCCAAATGGCAACAGCCAATCAGCCAAGTGGGAAAATTCCTGCCATGCCCCTGTCCCAATGACAGACGACACAAGATGGCATAGCAAGGTCAAGCGCAAAACCCTAAAAGTAGGGAGAGATGGGCGGGTGTTCCAAATGCACACGCTGAAAGAGGAAGCTCTGGGTCACGTGCAGGGGCATAAACAGGTACCTCAAACCGTTTGGACTGCGTCCCATTGTCCAGATTGCCCCCAGCTACGAGGGACCTACCAATCGGGTGTTGTGGCTGACCTATTGTACGCACCCACAACACAGAGTGTCGGTTTCCAGGTCTCACCACAATACGTGCCCTCTTTAAGGGAGGACCCGATTTATCAGCGCAGATGGTGTCCTGGTAGCGCATTGCAAGGCATAAAATAAGATTCAGCCTCCCTCCAATGTTTTGCTTTTTTAAAAAAAGAAAATGTCTAGACTCACTATTAATTATCAAAACCATAGTGATATCATGATGGTTGCCCCCTTATTAGTTATACCCACACTGAGAGACAATCGAACTAGATTGTGAGCAGCCGGCATCGGGATTGTGGGATTCCAGCTGAGATCAGGGCGAGAGCAAAGTCTTAATGCCCCCTGCCTCTCATGCCACGATCTCAGTCTAGTTCAGGGGACAGGACCCCACCACACTGGTAATTTGTTTAAAAGTCTACCTCATATTACAAATGTCACATCTCATTTGGCCGCAACAGACATAGGAGCCACAGAGTTTCTGATAAAGGAAAAGAAATCCCTTGTTGAAGGCTATCACTATTTCCCAGATTTAGAAATGGTGACATTTTATTTTGCATAATGGCAGCAGTAGTGTGCCATGTTGATGTATCATGACCCTTAGAGCTGGCAAAAGGAGGTTATTCATAGTTTCAACATCATTCCTGCTTGATGTCCTTTTAATGTGAAGCATTAATTTCACCATTAAACACTAAACCTCTTCAGTACTATTTCTGTTATAGAAGCCAAACTCCCTTTTCTCTCATCATCTTGTCCTTTCTTTGTTTTTCAGCAAAAGTTGCTTTTGGTGCTGCAGCTGGGGGTACAAGCACATTGAGAACATACTTTCCTGAAACATTCTTTTGGCAGCTGCTTTGGGTTGAGTGAGTCTTTCTACTATTCTATCTTGTTATTTTTATTTTCATTTTCTGGTTTCCGTTTAAGAGTCCTTGTGTGAAAAAAAAGTTGAGAGAATTATTAGAACCTCATTTAGCTGGATAATCCTTTCTTCATTATGGTTTTTATTTTTAGATATTTGGGCAACTTGTGGGAAAAACACACACGCACACTCAAGTGCTGAAGAGCCCTGCACTGTACTGTATGGGATATTTATTGTATAAATTTGGGAGCTGTTACTGATAGCAATAGCTTTCAGTGGAAAATCCATCCACAATATTTTTATTTTAGTGTATAAAGATATTTGGGGCATATGCATACTCTTAAATGGTATGAAGCTTATATTAGTAACCAATTTAATTGTAGACATAGATCCATGCGAAAAGAGTCTACAATTTTGTCCTCTTATGCTTCAGTTCTAGTGGGAAAGCCAATCTCTCATACACCGTGCCTGACACCATCACTGAATGGGAAGCCAATGCATTCTGCATGAACGACAACATTGGGTTTGGCCTCTCACGAATTGCCTCCCTGACAGCTATTCAGCCATTCTTTGTTGAGCCGGCTATGCCCTACTCCACTATCCGAGGGGAAGAATTCCTTTTTAAAGGCAATGTCTTCAATTTCCTGAAAGACTGCATTGAGGTACGTTCTTCTGTCTCCAGTTAGTGCTGTTAAAACCTAATACAGGGTATGAAGTGCAGGTGGGTTCCCATGAGGCAAGACACAGCGATAACAGCAAGAACCTTTATTGAACTACATAACTGGGAAACAGTTTCCTGAGAGCCAGTGTGGTGTAGTGGTTAAGAGCGGTGGACTCGTAATCTGGTGAACCGGGTTCACTTCCCCGCTCCTCCACAGGCAGCTGCTGGGTGACCTTGGGCTAGTCACACTTCTCTGAAGTCTCTCAGCCTCACCCACCTCACAAGAGTGTTTGTTGTGGAAAGGAAGGGAAAGGAGGTTGTGAGCCGCTTTGAGACTCCTTTGGGTAGTGATAAAGCGAGATATCAAATCCAAACTCCTCCTCTTCTTCTTCTTCTTCTTCTTCTTCTTCTTCTTCTTCTTCTTCTGCCTGGGCCACTCCCATTCCCAACATGATTGGCTGTCTAAACTTCCAAGCTTCAAATCACAACTCAGAGTTCAAGGGCCGGTGGCAGAGGCCCAAATCCAGAATGCTTAGACCAGACTCAAGCTCAGGCAAACACAGACCACTGAATACATAACAGGGTAGCAAAACACAGAAGTGGAACACATTACAGAAACCCTGTCTCTGCAGGCAAATTTTATTTTTTTTAAACTTGCTTCAGCTGCTATTATGACTTGGCATCTTACATAATTTAGGAGAGCTGGAACTGAAGAATCCACAATCCTTTACTCATCATTCACTTTCCTTGGGTGCTTTCCTGTTCTATCTGTGAGCAGGACCTCAGAGGGCAAGAGGAAAGTCTAAAGAGAGAGGGCCAATCTAGCTAAAATGCAGCCAGTCATTCAGACAGGGCAAATACGTATTTGCTGCGTAGTGTACCTGACTCCAGGAAGTCAGTATGTTGCCTGCCCTGGAGGGGGCTGCACACTCCCTAAAGAAGCAGGTGAGTAGCCTGGCAGTGCTCTTAGATCTAGCGCCGTTACTGGAGACTCAGAAGTCCTTGGTCACTAGGGGTGCCTTTTACAAGATTCAGCTGTAAGACAGTTACAGTCATTCCTGGATTGTGATCATCTGAGCTCTTGACATTTTCTGGTCCAGGAATGCAAGTTGCAAGAGTAGGAATCAATCAATCAACCTTTTATTTGACCGTCAGTCAGAAAAAAAGTACATTTGTCAATACACAGTTAAAACATCCAGGAAGATTTTAGAACTTAGCCAACACTAAAATGGGCTAAACAGATAGCCCCATATCAATACAGTCAATTATAGTCTTGCGACGCTTAAAAGCTAAAAAAAGAAATTTGGCCACCAAGGAAGGTATAGCTCTAGTGACATTATTCAGCAAGTGTAAAACCTGGTTTTCTCCGGGTAGGAAGCTAAATTGACATAGGTGTGGGTCTATAAAATTTTGTCTAAGCTCTGCATAAGAAGGGCAAGTCAAGAGAATGTGTTCGGTGGACTCAACCACACCCATGGTGCAATGACAGGTTCTCTGGGCGTATGGTACTCCCCTGTACCTTCCCCACAATATTGCAGAGTCAAGGACATTTAATCTAGCCGCTGTAAGAAGTCTGCGGTATTCAACATAATGGATTTCTGCAAGGTAGGGGGCTGGTATGGTCCGATAAATCTGGTCCCCTAGGAACATCCCTGGTTTTACCAGGGCTATGTCCTCTTGTCTAGCAATGTCACTCAGTCTCCGGGAGATCACAGCTCTAGCTTGATTGTACGTGCAAGAGTAGGAAAAATGCCTTGTAATCAGTGATGGATTACCAAATAGGCAGAGTAGTATATGCCCCCCCCCACACCTTTTATAGGGGCCCTGTGACAATGGATCAAAATAATATCATCATCATCATCATTTTATTTGTATGCCAACTTTCCATAGAGCCACTTCCGGCCTGCCCAGGTTTCAGCCCCCGCGAGAGCAGGGGAATCCCGGCCGCGTCGTCCACCCAGCTAGCCAATCGGGTGGCTGGGGGGGCATGGCCTGCCCTATTTAGGGCCGGCGCGGCCGAGGCTCGCCCTCTTTTGCCGGCTAGCCCCCACGTTTTCCCACCCTCCCTCCCTTTAGATAGGTTTCTGACTTTGCTATGGACTTCGGTCTGTCGCCGCAAGGGGCATGGTAGGAATTTTTCCCAATTGGCAATTGACAGCCATTTGGTTTTTCGCCTACCTCGTAGCAACTCGTCACAACTCCCTGGCATTGGTGGTTAGGCATTGGTAAGAAGGGGTTAAGAGGATGTGGGGGGGAGGAACGACACCACCTCCCCCCAGTGAAGGGTGGTCCGATAAAGGACTCCGGGGGGCGTGGCCCTGTCCGAAGCCTATGGAGGTGTGGGCCTAAGGCACGCCCCCGAGCGGTGACCCGGGGGAGCTCCTAGTCGACGTGCCTCAGCAGGAGACTCCCCCTCTATGGTGTTAACCCTTCCCATGTCTCCAGCAAATGGGCTGGAGCCGGATAGTCGATAGGACCAATGCCTAAGCCAATGCCTCTCATTCCTGAATTCAATAAAGTTGTGACCTAATTCGCCCATTTAACCTTAAATTATGGTGTCTGGTGTCTTTATTTATCCTTGGTGGGGGGCGGGAACTCGCCACGCAACTGAAACTATGCTCAGGGCGGCTTACAACATGACAAGATTTACATAATTACAAACTTAACAGAAGTCATAAACAATAAATAAAACACTTCAAAAAGTACACAACCAAATGGAAACAATTTCCACGTAAATCATAAGATCTAAAACTAAAGATACAGCAACAATATCAATAACAGCAACAGCTCTCTCAACTCCCCATAAACAATACTCCAGCCCAAGAATCTGTTCAACAGCCTCAGCTTTTGTAGCTGGAGTCAGTCAGCACTCCACTCTCCAAGGCCAGATTTGATCTTGAAAGAAAATGACAATCAAGCTTTCTTAGTTCAATGTTATTCCTCTACATAATTTGTGAGGGGGGGCGGGTCTTGAGATTTCGATTGCCATGGCGACTTCACAGGGTGAAATCTGGTACTGCTTGTAGTTTGCTCCCAAGTCAAGATAGCAGTTGTACATTCTAGGTTTTAATTGGCACTTGACAGCTCCTTATTTTATATTGTTACACACCACCCCAGTCTCCAAGTGGTGTGTGATTCCAGGAACAGACTGTGTGCCTTGCTGATGGCCTTTGTGATGCGCCATTACCCTATCTTTTGCGTTCTCTTAATGGTCCATCTCTTCAGGTGATTATTTCATCAGGAAGCCAGCCTGGCTTTTTTTAAAAAAACAACAACAACATGTCTTATATTTTAACATGCTAAATTCAATGTCTGGCACCCCAGAAGTAGAAGGGCAGCCCAGGCGACTCCACAAACTTACAACACTATTGTCATTGTTTTCCCTGCTCTCAGATAGATGTTAAGCTGGAAGAGTCTCAGGATTTCAAAGCAGAAAAGCTGTCTCCAGGGAACAACTCCGTAAGAATCTGTGCGAATGAAACACAATCCTACACCTGGAGAATTACCCCTCAAAGACTGGGTAATCATCTTCTCTTGCAGAATTTTGCAATTTTAGCTTTCCTCTGAATTTCTTCAATTTCTCCCCAAATTGCAAGTTAGAAAAATAAATAAATGTATTTTTAATGAAATGAAATGATAAATGAAACTGAAAACCCTGATAATCCTTATGGCTTCGAGCAAGAAACAAGCTGCTACTGTTTACTGCTAGGAATGCCCTATGTACATTATAAATGATTTGTATATTAGTTATCTAAAACATGCAGCATACAAGGGAATATATATGCTGCTCTTCTTGCTTCAGTGCCATGGCGGTGACAATTTGGACTTTACATGTAAGTTTGTGGGTTTTTTGCCGGTTATTTTTTATTGATTTTTCATAATTTTTAACATATGTCACCAGATTAATACAAATTAAATACAAAGATTTGAGGAGTGAGGTTATTACCCCTCTATTAGTGTTCATGCCAGGTCACTCAACCATTGCTACTGGGTCCTTTCTTTTAGTAAATCAAGATGATCAGGTGACAGCAAAAACTGCAAGGTTTTTAGCAGGGGCAATTAGAATAAGATTGATGGTTGATGCAAACCTCCAAAATGTATTTTGTATAGTTAAGTTTTTACCTCTATCTTCAGTACATTTTATTATATTGCTATGGCTAGTGGCTGGTGCAAATAAAGATTCTTCTGATTCTGAATACAAACTTAAAAGCTGGCCGATATGTAAGTTTTCTTTCCATTCCTTCTTTCAGGTATGGTGAATTTCAGTATCACTGCTGAAGCCAAAGGAACTGAGCTGAGCGCAGGACGAAGGGACACCGTGATCAAGCCACTTTTGGTTGAGGTAAGCATGAAAAGCTTGGCATCTGCAAGAGATGGAAAAGGGTTTTGTGGACCACAGTGGTGCACATTAACAACCAGTGTCATTTAGCAGTGGAGAGGTTGGAGTTGGAGCTGCAAAGGTTTTCAGGCAAAAGGACTGTAAGGCTTAGATCTCTCTCACACACACGAGACGACTCTGGAAGTTAATTACTTCAGATTTATTAGTCAAATAAAAAAGTCCCGGTCGGAGCTCAGCTAATCTCCGTCCTCCTCAGATAGCACAGTTGCCGGAACTGAGCTCCGCCCCCTTTCCCCACAACAGGAAAACCTTCACCTTCTCTTCCTGTCCTTTTCGCGCTTCTTGGCCAGGGTGCTCCCTGTACTTCTGTATCTGTGTCACTGTCTGAGCTGACAACTTGCATTCTTTCCCTGTGTCCAGAGATCAAGTTACAGCTGCTCCCTGCTGCTGCTCCCTCCCCTCTGCATTCCGCGCTTATCTGTTCTCGCTCTATGCCTACGTTCTCATTCCCTCTCAGTGAAGGAACATCACTGACATCCACCATCCACCATCATAAGGGGACGCAGGTGGCGCTGTGGTCTAAACCACTGAGCCTCTTGGGCTTGCTGATCAGAAGGTCAGCAGTTCGAATCCCCGTGACGGAGTGAGCTCCCGTTGCTCTGTCCCAGCTCCTGCCAACCTAGCAGTTCAAAAGCACGCCACTGCAAGTAGATAAATAGGTACGGCTGTGGCAGGAAGGTAAACGGCGTTTCCATGCGCTCTGGCTTCCATCACTGTGTTCTGTTACGCCAGAACTGGTTTAGTGCTGCTGGCCACATGACCCAGAAAGCTGTCTGTGGACAAATGCCGGCTCCCTCGGCCTGAAAGCGAGATGAGCGCCGCAAGCCCATCAGTCGCCTTTGACTAGACTTAACCATCCAGGGGTCATCATCATCATCATTTCATTTGTATGCTGCCTTTCCAATGCTCAAGGCAGCTCACAATATTAAAAGATTTACATAATTGCAAACAGAGCAAAGTAGTCATAAAAATCAATAAAACACATCAAAAACTACATAACCAAACTGAACAATTTGCACATAAAAACACAGATACAAAAAATTAAAATCAATAACAACAAAAACTCCTGATTAAACTTTTCCCAAAATACCCCAGTCCTTGCTGGGCAGCAGCAGCAGTTCTTATGAAGCCTGTCAGGCCCCACCCTAGGCCAGGTGGAGAGAGGCAGGAACAGGGCCTTCAGGTTCCCAGCAAGTCCAGGGAAGCTACAGTGATTTGGATGCTGAGAGGATGTCTCTGCCCCACCACACCAGCTGATACTGGTGGTAAAAGGTAAAGGGACCCCTGACCATTAGGTCCAGTCGTGACCGACTCTGGGGTTGCGGCGCTCATCTCGCTTTATTGGCTGAGGGAGCCAGCGTACAGCTTCTGGGTCATGTAGCCAGCATGACTAACCCGCTTCTGGTGAACCAGAGCAGCACACAGAAATGCCGTTTACGTTCCCGCCGGAGCGGTACCTATTTATCTACTTGCACTTTGACGTGCTTTCAAACTGCTAGGTTGCCAGGAGCAGGGACCGAGCAACGGGAGCTCACCCCGTTGTGGGGATTCGAACTGCCGACCTTCTGATCAGCAAGTCGTAGGCTCTGTGGTTTAACCCACAGCGCCACCCGCGTCCCGATACTGGTGGTATATGAGCACAAATGCAGCTATGGAGAGGAACAGGTCCTTACAAGGGGTCACCCAGTGTGTGCATAGGTTTGGCATGATGCATTGTGGAAGCCTAGAAGTACATGGGTGGAAAGCAGAAGCTAGCTGACAGTCCCGAATGAGGAGGAATAGATAGCAAATTGTTCCTCCACTGGTATGGATTAATTGAGACCTGCAAACTGGAGGGGCTTCAAATGGAGCACAGGAGAACTTTGCATGCAGCTAATGGATGCTCTGTATTAGTCTGGCTTCTGTTGCTATCTAATTGCAAGCTTTATGTTCTTTTAAACTGTGGGGGGTATTGTTTTCATATTTGTTCATTATTACGTTGGGCATTTTTGAGCTTTTATATGCCCTGAGATCCTTGGGTGGTGTAGAAAATGGATGGATGGATGGATGGATATGCATTCTGTATTGTTCATCTTACCGTTTCCTCTGTCATCCAGCCTGAAGGCATCAAGAAGGAGGTGACCCAGAGCTCTCTGATCTGCGTAAAAGGTATGCACTACATGCATAGAATGAAAATTCAACATTTCCATAATTGTTTTTAGACTTTGACATCCATTTATTTGGTTTTACTTCGGCAGGTGTAAAATACAGAATTGCACCAGCTGCCAAACATGTTTGTTATAGTTGAATTTTCTGTTACATTGTTGGCTGCCTTAAATATATATATTATTTTTTAAAAGGCAGAACAGAAATACTATAAATAAAAATATCCAATATTAATACCATTACTTCTTAGCTTCAAGTACTATTTGAGAATAATAACCTGACCCACAGCAATCCTGAGCCTTAAATAGCATTGTGTCCAATGCAATGCATTTAAAGCACTTTAACAGTCATTATTGTTTTATTGTTATTTATTAAATTTCTATACCGCCCTGTACTTGCAGGTCTCAGGGTGGTTCACAGGATAAAATTGCAATATAAAAACACAAAATACACAATCAAAATAAAAACAAGAACAACCCAAGAACTTTGGCCTCTCCCAAGGAGTCCTGGGAACTGTAGTTTAAGGGTGCTGGCCTCAAAGAGCTAGAATTCCCAGCATCCTTAACAAAAGACTGTTTCCAGGATTCTCCATGACTGTTGAAGTGGTATAATAATGTTTTAAATGTATAGTGTAGATTAGACCTAAATACTGAAGTCAAATATTCACTGGCTATCCAATTATAACTGGGGGGTAAATTAATTTCAGCTCCATTACCCAGTTTCTTCACTTAAAAGCTATGACAATGGCTCCCATGCTATATGAAGAATGTTGAAAGAGGACCCACATCGAGTCCCCATTATTTATTGCTGTAAATCCTTAGGTACACCAGTCTCTGAAACAATAACCTTGAACTTGCCTTCAAATCTGGTGACTGGATCAGAAAAAGCTTCACTTTATGTCCTTGGTAAGTTCTCAGAAAGTTATCATACTTGAAATTTTTCTTTGCTGTTTTCGCCTTGTGTAAGATTGTTGTGACATTTCATATCTGATGTAATTTTTTTTTCTGGTATGGCATTGCTCCATCAATATACAGTTGTACCTTGGTTGTCGAACAGAATCTGTTCCGGAAGCCCGTTCAACTTCCAAAAACATTTGACAACCAAGGTGCAGCTTCTGATTGGCTGCAGGAGCTTCCTGCACTCAATTGGAAGCCGTGTAAGCCACGTCGGACATTTGGGTTTCAAAGAACATTCGCAAACCAGAACACTCACTTCCGGTTTTGCGGCGTTCGGGAGCCAAAACGGACGAGTACCAAGGCATTTGACAACCAAGGTATGACTGTAATTGTGAGGTGTCTCCCCTAAGTCATTGCTTGATCTGAAACACAGCAGTCTTCAGCACCCCTGAGTGTGCAGAGAAAGGCAAAAGTTGCCGCTCATTCTCCCTTGCCATTCTAACATCAAACCTCCTTCCCAACACACACGTACCAATTCCCTTCTTTACTCTGTGCTTAGCCTGGAGTTGTATATTTATAATGAACCAGGAATTAATTACAGACATGATAGTTGGCTGGGGTAAAGATTTGGTTTGGACCCCATTTTGGTGCTTCAGAAAAGAGCAATGTTTATCTTGTAGCCCTTGGGAGACCGTGATTTGGCTCACTAGTATTGTAGAGATTTCTTCCCCTAATGGTTACGCCTTTTTAAACTTTGACAGAATTGGATAAAAATTGCAGATATTCTAGGTGGGGGAGAACTAGAGGGGATTTGCTCTGTGCCCTGTGATTTTGTGGACAATCATTTTATTATGAAAACAGCATCCATTGTAGAGGGAACAATCAGGGTGCCAACTTGAATAAAATATTGGAGACCAGCCCCACATAATCGATCACAATATGCAGCTCACGCACGCCATTTGATTGGAAATGCCCGTCAACTTTTGGGGGCCCCAGCCCCCTCAATTATTTTATGGGGTGGGGCTGAAGGCTCAGCCCTTAGGAGTTTGTTTCTATGTGACATGCAGTGCATACATGCCCATATTCTTTTTTTTAAAAAAAACTTTTTATTCAAAATTAAAACAAAACATATTATCCAGAAACATATCATCCTTATTTCCCCCCCATTTTCCCTCCCTCCCCCCACAGAACCCACCCCCACCCCCCAACGCCCCTCAGTTCCAGTCTTTGATTTCTCTAGAAATGCTGTTTTCTGCATGTTATACAGTTGTATGGATCCTCAAACTATTTAGCTGATTATTATCAATAAAAAGTTTGTGAATGTTTATTCAAAACCAGCCAAGGAGTCCAGTTCGCTTTGTTGTGTCTTCAAGTAAAGGGTTCCCATTCATCCTTAAAGTCACAGTTATCCTTGTCCCGTAGCTTGTATGTCAGTTTTGCCAGTTCTGCATAATCCATCAATTTTTCTTGCCGTGATTGTTTAGTTGGGCTTTCTTCAACATCCTTGTGCTATTAAAACTCTCACAGCCGTTGTCGCATACATGAATATGTTTTTCAGCTTTTTTGGCAGATCTTTCCCAACAATCCCTAATAAAAATGCTTCAGGTTTTTTAACAAATGTTAAATGGAACATTTTCTTCAATTTGTTGTATATAATTTCCCAAAAAAAATTAATTACCTTACAATCCCACCACATATGATAAAATGTCCCCTCCTTTTCCTTACACTTCCAACATATATTTGAACTAGCTTTGTACATTTTCCCTAACTGCACTGGTGTTGTTTAAATGCCCATATTCTTTTGCTCCCAAGGTGACATTCTGGGCACAGCCATGAAGAACGCTGAAAATCTTCTCCCAATGCCCTATGGTTGTGCGGAACAGAATATTGCCATGTTCTTGTCCCATTTATATATTTTGTTCTACCTGACTGATACAAAGCAGTTGACAGAAGAAAAAAAATCCAGGATCATTCGAAATTTAAATGCTGGTGAGTACTTTCAAAACTGACACTGTGAATATTTGTAACGGCATCTGCCAAGTCGCTCTTTCATTTCAATGGCTGCAACGTAGGCAGCCATACATGTTTAGGCACATGAAGGTATAGCACGAGCACAAAGAGGGCGCTGGCATGTTCTGTCAGGTTGAGCACATTTCATGAAACACCTTTTGCATAAAAGATATGCTTTCCCATGCATTCGCCAGTACAATATGCATTTTGTACGATATGCACATTGTGTTGCAAAATCTAGAGGAGTGCATCAACCCAGTTGGATGGGTGCAGTACAAATACCGTATTTTTCGCTCCATAGGGCGCACCAGACCATAGGGCGCACCTAGTTTTTAGGGGGGGAAATAAAGGGAAAAAATTATTTCTGTCTTGGCTACAGCTGTCTTGGCTACAGCTGTCTTGGCTTCTTCTTTAGCCACGCACAACCTCTCCAGCCGGGAGAAGCTGTGCGCCGCTTTGTTTTTAGCCGCGGGGCTGGGACGGGGGAAGCCCGAGCTTCCCCCGACCCCAGCCCCCAGAACAGGCTGCTATCCGCAAGCCTTCGGAGCCCAGCGGGAACTCCCGCCGGGCTCCAAAGGCTTGTGGATAGCTGCCTGAAACCTGGAGAGCGAGAGGGGTCGGTGTGTACCGACCCCTCTCGCTCTCCAGGCTTCAGCGAAAGCCTGCATTCGCTCCATAGGACGCACACACATTTCCCCTTCATTTTTGGAGGGGGAAAAGTGCGTCCTATAGAGCGAAAAATACGGTAAATCATCATCACCACCATCTCATGGGGAGCTGCGTAACAATTTGCTGGCAAGTTTGGGGCACATCAGGTCAGTGCACTGTGGAAAGCAGACTGAATAGATTTCCCCCCTAAAATGCAGCATTAAAACTTTCCTTTCTGGTGAAGGAGAATTAAAACCAATTTAGCAGCTAAGATTATAGAATAAAACACAACTCAGACATTGAGCCCAGGGGTTTTTGTTTGCTTTCACAGGCATGGGTGAATAGAAAGTTTTCCACCTGACACATAATTAAATACATAAGGCACCAGGCAAGCCTCCCAGAGGAGCCTATTCCATAGCCAGGATGCCACCACTGAGAAGGCCACCTCTGTTCTTGCCATCTTCCTCACTTGAAATGTATTTGACAGTTAAAGGGGGAAAGCACCTAAAAAAAATGGTTTGCTGTATTTTTCTTCCACTTCAGGATACCAGAGGCAGATGCCATTCAGACTCCCTGATGGATCCTTCAGTACTTTTGGTAGCAGGGAGGCAGAAGGAAACCTTTGGTAAGACCTGTGAAGTTGCTTTAAGGCCTCGAGCAGAAACAAGATGGCGGTGCACTGTTCCTTTAGATGTGGGGCTGATGGGCTTCCAGGACTGAATGTCTGAGGAAGGCACTGGGTTCCAACCTGGTGGCACTTGGGAAGATGAGTTCCTTCCTGCTGCTCCCACTGGAACAAGCATCATAGGTTTGTCCTCTTAGATCAGAACAAGAGTCCATTCAATCCAGCTTCAACAGTTGGCCAGCCATTTCAAGTGGGAAGCTCATGAGCAGTGCATGAAGTACTAGCCCCGCCCCCCGTTTGCCCTCAGCAAGTGCTGGCTCTAATCCACGGTTTCCCAAACTTGGGCCTCCAGCTGCTTTTGGACTACAATTCCCACCATCCTTGACCGCTCAGTCCTGCTGGCTAGGGATGATGGGAGTTGTAGTCCAAAAACAGCCGAGACCCAAGTTTGGGAAACTCTGTTCTAATCCATTTGGGTCCATTAGACTTTGACTGACCATTATTATTATTATTATTATTATTATTATTATTATTATTAGAATTTATATACTGCCCTATACCCATGGTTCTCAGGGCAGTTCACAGAAGAAAGCGGTTCACAGAATAATATCCATTGATTGATCTATTATCTGTGACTGCTTAATCCAGGGGTCGGCAAACTAAGGCCTGGGGGCCGGATGCGGCCCACCAGGCTTGTTAAACCGGCCCATGAACCTTGCAGACCCTACAGCCCACTTGGTCAGTTCCTGCACTAAACCAGCACGGCACAGAGACCTCACCGTGCGGGGACTGACTTCTGCGATGCTGATAGGCTCCTGCAGCCAATCTGAAGCCACAAGCACCTTTAGGCGACACCTCTTCCTTCCCACCGAGGTGGCCGCATATGGCCAAGAGCCAAGCGGGAGGAAGCGGTGGCGGCGAGGAGGCTACCTCTGCCGCCCAGGCCAGCAGCATGGGCTTTGCGCCCCACAGACCCCTGGCTGAGGCAGAGGACGACGCTGTCGAAGACGAGGCGGCATCAGCAGCTGCTGCATGAGTGGTGGTGGGGGTGCTTTTGGGAGAGGGTGGGTCCAGCCCCCCACAAGGTCTGAGGGACAGTGGACCGCCCGCCCCCCGAAAACGTTTGCTGACCCCTGCTTTAATCCTTTAAAAAACAAAAAACACACTCTGCTACCAGGGGTGACAACCTGAATAAAATATTGTAAGCCTTACCATGCATAATTGATCACATGATGCTGTTCACGGGCACAATTTGAATGGCAATGCCCATCAACTTGGGGGGGCTCTGCCCCCCTCAAATATTTTAATGGGGGGGGTGAAGACCCCTCAGCCCCTAGGAGTTGGCTTCTATGTCTGCTATAAATCGGAAACGATTCTTTCCCGTCCTTCCGCTGAGCTTTTCATCAGCGCCTCGCCTGGGTTTATCCTGCTTCCCTAATTCCAGATGGATACAGTCCCTTCTGCATATTGAAGCATTGGAAGTGGGGACTCTGGTCTCGACTTCTTCCTGCTCTGCCAAGTGCTGTTCTCATCCCAGGCTCCTCTGCTCTTTGTCCTTTCAGGCTCACCGCCTTAGTCTACAAAGCATTTGGACAGAGCTCACCTGCTATATTTGTAGATGAAACCATCCTGAATCAAGCACTCCTCTGGATTTCAAGCAAACAGGGGCCAGATGGCTGCTTCAAGTCGGATGGGAAAATCTACAACCAAGCCTTAGAGGTGGGAATGGATTAATCCCATGGGAAGTTATGGACACAAAAGTATAAATGGAAATTGTTTGTGTGTTACAGGTTCAACCCCTGTTGAGGGATGTGAGTTTTAATACGATGGACAAACCCTCCTTGCCCCCAATTTCCTGAAAATATGGGGGGGCAAAGTATACTTTCTCATTGGGGAGGGGAGAAAATTGTTGGAATTTTGTGGGAGGGGTTGTCACTTACCTTACAGTGTGTTTCCTGGATGTGCAGCCATTAGGGAGCTCTGTAGAGAGCTCTGTGCTGTTCTGAGTTGCATGGGTCTTTTCTCACTTGAAGAAACAAGGGAATAAATAGAAAACTCTTGACCACCATGTAAGGTTATGTGAGATACGTGGCAGCCCCTTCTAAAAAAAAAATTCAAATAAATCTATTATCTCTACCCAATGAACTTTTGGGAGGGTTTTGTTTTGCACTCACTCACCAAATGAATGGGGAAAAGAAATGTTCAGCACAGCTCTACTTTTATCTGAAGACTGCAGGACCAGGCATCAAACTTTCCATACCCCAACCCATATAAATAAGAGACCAATAAGACTGGTTTGGGGTCAAAACAGGCCACAACTTTATTGAATACCTATGAAAGAGGTTTGGCTTGGGCATGGGGCAATCTAAGTATCGTATTTTTCGCTCTACAAGACGCACCAGACCATAAGACGCATCTAGTTTTTGGAGGAGGAAAACAAGAAAAAAAATATTCTGAATCCCAGAAGCCAGAACAGCAAGAGGGATCGCTGCGCAGTGAAAGCAGCGACCCCTCTTGCTGTTCTGGCTTCTGGGATAGCTGCGCAGCCTGCATTTGCTCCATAAGATGCACACACATTTCCCCTTACTTTTTAGGAGGGGAAAAGTGAGTCTTATAGAGCAAAAAATACGGTACTTCCAGCCCACCCACCGGATGTGACGTGTGGTCAATCCAGGCGGGGGTTCCTAAGACTTACATCAAATAGGGTGACTGCCATTTGAGAGAGTGCCTTCGGTCCTGGCCCCCCTGGGCACACGGACATGGCCACTCCCCCCCCCAGATCCCTTTAATGGGATACCCCAGCGTTTGGAGGGGCAGGCAGAGACTACAACCTCCCCTCCATCCAAAACAAAGGATTGCCCCAATGCCCAAACGGTTGTGACGATTGCTATGAGGTAGGCAAAACCACTGTGTCAGAGCCAATTAGCCCGGTGGGTAAATTCCTACCTGGACCCATAAAGAACAGCTACCACCGTAACCACAGCAAAGTCATTGATTAGCAGCGTAAACCGTGGGTGGGTGGGGAAACCTGGTGCAGGAGCAAACAGGCAGTGCCCAGGTATGGGCTGCTTAAATGGGCAGGGTGCAGCTCCGAGGGAAGCCCACCATTGGCTCCATCGGCTCTGCCCCCTGGCCCAGCCCAGGTCACAGCCTGCATCCCCATTTGCCAAAGCAGGGTGCAGGCTAGGATTGGGTTCCTGATAGGCAGCAGGGGCTTATGCCCCCATCGCCTATCAGGAAGGGCACTGCAGTTTGAACTCCTCTCTCGGGGCCCCAGTGAAGCCTCCTCCGTCCTGCAACGCTGTGGCACCAAAAGGGGTGAGCGGACTTGCAGACCAGATTCATACAAGTAGAAACAGTGCAAGTATCTGCATAGCTATCTGGAAGAATTAAATCCCACTGATGAGGACTCATCCACATTTCCACTTGTGCCATACCTCAAAAGCACAGGTCCAAGCTGTTTTCCCCTTGCCCTGCTCGTTTCCAAGGAAAAACTTACTCTTTAGCAATAGATCGGAACGAATGGCAATCCAAGAGTGCTGAAGAGAAAGCAGCAGGACAATAGGAAGTGTGGAGAAGCCCTTAGTTTAAGGGTATTAAGTCTCAAGTATGTATACTTGCAGGGTGTAAGTATGTGGGTTAAACCACAGAGCCTAGGACTTGCCGATCAGGTCAGTGGTTCGAATCTCCGCGATGGGGTGAGCTCCTGTTCCTCGGTCCCTGCTCCTGCCAACCTAGCAGTTCAAAAGCATGAAGTGCAAGTAGATAAATAGGTACTGCTCCAGCGGGAAGGTAAACGGCGTTTCCGTGTGCTACTCTGGTTCGCCAGAAGCGGCTTAGTCATGCTGGCCACATGACCCGAAAGCTGTACGCCAGCTCCCTCGGCCAATAAAGCGAGATGAGCGCCGCAACCCCAGAGTCGGCCATGACTGGACCTAATGGTCACGGGTCCCTTTACCTTTATATATTTGTATCTTGATTTTCTACAAGAAAACCATATCCAAAATAAGGGCCTAAAGGAAATAATTGAAATACATAAAATAACAGAACAGTTGGTTACGACTGGACCTAATGGTCAGGGGTCCCTTTACCTTTATCTTTATGTATACTTAGGACTGCAGGTTGAATTTCATTTCCAGGGATTGTTGCAGGCAAGCAAAATTAAAAGCCCAACAAAATTTCTCTAGGGAGGGGACTTTATGCTATTACACCCCTGTTTTAACTGATTTTTCCTTTCAAATAGGATGGAGCGGATCAAAACACCATACTCACGGCCTATATTACTTCATCTCTACTGGAGAGCAACCTCAAGAGCTCGGTACTGATTTACTATCACTCTAGTTTTCATAGATATTTCTCAGGCAGTTCCTTTAAGATGTGTTAAAACGCCATGCTTGCATTTCCGTTTCCATAATCTTTCATCTTATTTAATGCCACTGGGAAATGAGCATCAAGTCAATATAGAATCTCCGCCAACTCCAAGGAGATGTAACAAACCTTTCTTTTGGACCTTCCCTTATTATCTGAATTAACTATAACACAATGTAAAGGGTGCTCCTTCATCCAAAGTTCTAATTAATTGCATTTTTTCCATGTCTCCTTGATCATTCTTGAGTAGTTGAAGTAAACAAAGAGCACAATACAATGGGAACAATACAATAGGGCAATAAAACAGTAAAACGGTGAGAGCAGCTGCCTCGCCTTGCCTCAGAGGCCGGCGGCCATCTTGATAATATATAACAATCTCTCTTAAACCCTAGTATCCTGTGGTGCGGGCTGGCCTCTCCTGCTTGGATGCTGCTTCTGATGGGCGTGTTAGGAGCACGTTCGAAAATGCTCTCCTGGCCCATACATATGGTTTAGCTGGCAACGCAGAAAAACAGAAACATTTCTTGGACATCTTGATGACATCTGCTACTAGAAATGGTAAGTGGTGTACTGTTGTGATTTGTGGCTTGCCTCCATGAAATTTGCCATCTGGAACTGCTTGCATGCACTTTTAGATTTCTAGCAGTGGCACCACTTGAATTTTGGTTGTTTACTTCAGCCATGCCATGGCAGCCCACCCATTCAGGGACACTGCTTTATCTCTGAAATGTTGGAGGGTATGCAACAGGCTGTAATAATTTGGTGGTTCATATTGTGGTGGCACTGCTTTGGTGGTACCCCGAGTGTGAGCGCAACCCAATAACTGACCAAGAAATGAGTGTGCACAAAAATAAGCCATGACTTTATGACAAGCAGACGTAGGTGTCCCTATTAAAATTCATTATGTTAGTTTTGGCCCACTTCTCAAATCTGTGAAGGTCATTTTGAATCCAGATTCTGTCTTCTGCGGCATTAGCTCCCCCCACAGCTTGGCGTCATCTGCAAATTTGATGAGCATCCCCTCAATTCCTTCATCCAAATTGTTTATAAATATGCTGAACCACAACGGGCCCAGGACACAACCCTGTAGCACCCCACTTGTCACTTTTTCTCCAGGATGAGGAGTTATGTGTCGAGGACCCCTAAGATACCCCTAAATAAAACACGTTCACACATCACTTTTGTTTTGGTTTTTGGCATAATTTTGGCCACAACTTTATTGAATTACAGTAAGTGAGTGGTTGCTTAGGCATTGGTTAGCGACTATCTGTACCCACTTGGAGGTAGGAACAGAACAGACAACCACACCCATGCAGAAGTCAGTAAGGGTAAGCAATTTTGGGGAGAGAAAAGCTGGGTGCCAGGCTCACACCTCTCCCCAAATGCTCCCTGGGGCTCTTGCATGGCCCTAGCCCTTTGTCAGGGATACGGACGAAAGCATGGTGAGCCCCTGGATTCCTTTAACAGAATACCCTTGCAGCAGCAGCATTGGAGGGGCAGGCACAGCCAACCTCATCCCCTCCACCAACCAAAATATTAACCAATGCCTAACCGCAACTTACAAGTTGTGATGATTTGCTACGCAGTAGGCAAAACCCAAATGGCCCCAGGCAATCAGCCAAATGGTAAAATTCTTACCAGGCCCCTGCTCCAAAGCAGACGACCCCATGACAGGCATAGCAAGGTCAGCGCAAACAAACCCTAAATAAAGGGAGGGTAGGCAGGTAATCCAATGTGCGGAGCGAAAAGAAGAAGCTCAACACTGTGCACAGGGACCTATATAGCACCCCCATCAATCAAATAAAATTGCAACAATCAATTTTCCCCAGCAACAATGGAGGTGCCCAATCAATCCATGGCCATCCAAACTAACCCACCCAGCAACAGGGGATGTCATGGTTGCTCCCACCGCAACACGTGCTCTCCATGAAGGAGAACCCACTCTACCATTAATGAGCACTCTTTGGGTTCAGTCAGTCAGCCAGCTACAAATCTACCTAACAGTTGCCTCATCCAGCCCACACTTTACCAGCTTCTCCACAGGAATATCATGGAGTACTTTGTCAAAAGCCTTACTGAAATCAAGATACATTACGTCCACAACTCCAGAACTGTTCAGCTGCCTGCACCTCACTTTGGCAGATTAGAAAGATAACTACTTCAAGGCAGTGATTTCTCTTGCCCTTACCTTGTGGCACATACATGAGAAAAGATTGGTTGCTGCGGATCAATATGAAAGCCAGGAAGCTTGACATGGAAGTACATTGATAACCACTATTTCCCTATAACTTAATAGCTTCTTCTGCATCTTCAGGTGGTCTGCTGTACTGGAAAAGGGAAAAGAGGCCTAGAGTAGAAGATTTTCCTTCTTTCTACATTCGTGCATCATCTCTTGAGATTCTGATGAACAGTTATGTACTGCTGGCGTGGCTTAACCGACCAAACCTATCCCAGGAGGACCTGACAATCGGCTCACAGATGGCGCGGTGGCTGGTCAGAAACCAAAATTCTTTAGGAGGCTTCTCCTCCTCTCAGGTAACTTATACATTAATTGGGGACTGTATGAAGAAGTACCTTCTGTTGTCTGTCCTGAATTGATTGTCAAGTCAGTTTAACTGAATAACCCTGAGTTTTAGGGACATGAAAGAGGAAGGGAAACTTCTCTCTATTCACCTTCTCCATATATGTATGATTCTTTCCAGGACACTCCTGTGGCTCTCCTGGCTTTATCTCGGTTTGGGAATCTGACCTTCACAAAAGATGCAGAAAATACAGTGGAGATCAGTGCTGGGGGATCTTTTAAGAAGGTTTTCCAGGTGACGAGTAGCAACAGTGTCCTGCTGCAACAGGTTGAATTGCCCAACATCCCCGGAAACTACAGTGTGGAAGTGAAAGGTTCTGGGTGTGTCTACATTCAGGTAAATGGCATCCCTAGCCCACAAGTGCCTCTGCTGCTTAATCACAGAGCTATTGTCAATAATAAAGTAGTTGCCCCCTGTTCCATGTGCTATACATTATTTTCTGTTTCAGACACCCCTGCAATACAACATCATCTTCCCTACACATGGCTCTGGATTTGCTCTCACAGTGCGGACAAAAAATGCTTCCTGTGCAAGCAACTTTCTGTCCAGATTTGATCTTGAACTGAAAGCCAGGTAATGAAAAGACTGCAAAGTTATGCCTATCCCCTGTTGACAACTTTGCCATGCATTGCTGTATAAAGCAATATAAGGCACTTTGGTTATTCCTGAGGCCTTGCTGGGAATCCATTTGGTTTGTACAAGGGAGAATACAGGAGCAGCAGATCTGCATATTATTTGTTGGGGCAGATTGGGATTGGCAGGGCTGCGTTTGCCGTAGCTCTCTTGACACACGGAAGAGGTGCAGAAATCAGCATCCTAAATTTGTCCAGGTTCCGTTTACAAACAAAAGCAAGTCTAGCTCCTCAGGTTGTGAAGATGTGTTTGATAGTACATGAGTCTTGGGAGTCAGAGGGGAGGTGCTGAAAAATATCTCCCATGCCTGTTATAATGCCCTTTCCTTTCTGCTAATTCACATAATACTTTGGTTTTTTAAAAGGCCGAGTAAGTTATGCCAAAGAAATACATTTGCATATTTTTAGAAACTTGAATAATTCTAAAGTCACTGCAGTTATTCTTTCTTGTGGGAGAATTTGAATTAACAGGATTCAGCATTTTGTGTCTGAACCATGGAATCCAAAAATGGGGGTCAAACTACACATTACTTTAATTGTGCAACATCTGGATATTCATTTTTAAATGTAATTGCATACTTGGTGGGGGATTATCAAGACTGCAGACAGTGAGGTAGTGTTCAACACTCTGCTCTCCAGCCTTGATTCTAAGAAAATCATCCCTACTTCTGCTATGCAGCTCAGAAAAATGTTCCCAGTGGCAGCAATTAGAGTTGTTGTTTGTTTTTTCTATGTTACATAACCACATGCAGGTGGCATTTTTTGTGGGATTGCAACTGGGGAGTGCAAGGTTAAACCTTCCTTCTCTACATGATGGAGTCCTGGTGACACTTCCTCCTTCATTGCCTATAATTAAAAGAATAGACAGATAGATAGATAGATAGATAGATAGATAGATAGATAGATAGATGATAGATAGATAGATAGATAGATAGATAGATGATAGATGATAGATGATAGATAGATGATAGATAGATAGATAGATAGATAGATAGATAGATAGATAGATAGATAGAGATAGATGATGATAGATAGATAGATAGATAGATAGATAGATAGATAGATAGATGATAGATAGATAGATAGATAGATAGATAGATAGATAGATGATAGATAGATAGATGATAGATAGATAGATAGATAGATAGATAGATAGATAGATAGATAGATGAGAGATAGATAGATGAGAGATAGATAGATAAATGATAGATATAGATAGATAGATAGATAGATAGATAGATAGATAGATGACAGATAGATAGATGAGAGGTAGATAGATGTCAACACAATTAAAGCAATTTGTTGTTTGGCCTTTAATGAACTATGTAAGACAGTGTGTACTATATCCTAAAAGAGCTCTTTGCAGTATCTTCTCAATTTGCTTTTGACTCGGTTTGCTCAGTCAGAATACAAAATGACACCTTTTTTTCTTGTTTCAAGATACACTGGAGAGCGCAATGCATCCAACATGGCTATCATTGTCATCAAAATGCTGTCTGGTTTTGTCCCTGTCCCATCATCCCTAGAGCGGGTAAGATTTAGAACAAAGTGAATGAGTCACCCTAGGAGAAAATGGCTGGATGAAGTAAAATTGTTGTTGTTTAGTCGTGTCTGACTCTTTGTGACCCCATGGAACAGAGCACGCCAGGCACTCCTGTCTTCCACTGCCTGCCGCAGTTTGGTCAAACTCATGTTTGTAGCTTCGAAGACACTGTCCAACCATCTCGTCCTCTGTCGTTCCCTTCTCCTTGTGCCCTCCATCTTTCCCAACATCAGGGTCTTTTCCAGGGAGTCTTTTCTTTTCATGAGGTGGCCAACGTATTGAAGCCTCAGCTTCAGGATCTGTCCTTCCACTGAGCACTCGGGGCTGATTTCCTTCAGAATGGAGAGGTTTGATCGTCTTGCAGTCCATGGGACTCTCAAGAGTCTCCTCCAGCACCATAATTCAAAAGCATCAATTCTTCAGCGATCAGCCTTCTTTATGGTCCAGCTTTCACTTCCATAAATGCCAGGCTTAAAAAGTGTCATCGTAAATGATGTCGTAGGAAATCCATACATTACTCAGGCTAGTAATCCTCCAGCCTCAATTCATCATTTCTGAAGCCAAAGTCTGTTACCGTCTTCCAAGGCGCGATCACTTTTCTTTTCACACAGAAGTGGCACTGGTAAATCTGCAATCTTGTTCGTTGCCCATGGCACCCACCCAAATACATAGAGCGTCTGCATGCCAGCAGCCACAGTAAAGTGCAGAACTGAAAAAGGAAGCCATGGGGCAGAGGCTCACAGCAAGAAGGTTTGAGATTTCTGTATGGAATTGGTCCAAAAGGAAGAGCTTGCCAGGGTCAGTAATGTTTGCAGAGCCTCTGGATGTTTTTTATGACCTGATTGCTATAAATCTATCGGAACTATTCTTATTCACTTTGTTACCATGCACCCCTTTCCTGAAAGCAAAAGTATCTTTCTCTCCTTGCTTTTATCGTACAGCTCCAGGACAAGGTGATGCGTACCGAAACCAGAAATGATTATGTCTTCTTATATCTGGAGAGTGTAAGTTTGCCTGAAGTTGCATCATTACAACAAACCTGCAAAAGACCCCCCTCTCATAAACTGTCACTGATATTTTCTGTCTTCCTGTGCTCAGGTATCATCAAAGGAGATTACCTTGACATTAACTCTAGAAGAATCCCATCCTGTGTCCAAAAGCAAACCTGCTGCAGTTCGAATGTTTGATTATTATGAAACAGGTAGGAGACTTGCTCTCACAGTTTAGGTGTATTTTGTGTATTTTGATTTCGTAGTTCCCAGAAGCCCATGTAGTTTCAGCACTAGGGCTGCCATAAATTTTACTGCCTCTTCCTTTAAAAAGTATCCTATATGACATGAGTGTCCCATGTTTGTGTTGCCATTTCAATTGTCTCTTCTAAAATTGAAGCTAGTACTCTTTTCTGAAGGGACACGGGTGGCGCTGTGGGTTAAAACACAGAGCCTAGGGCTTGCCGATCAGAAGGTTGGCGGTTCGAATCCCCGCAACGGGGTGAGCTCCCGTTGCTCGGTCCCTGCTCCTGCCAACCTAGCAGTTCGAAAGCACGTCAAAGTGCAAGTAGATAAATAGGTACTGCTCCAGCGGGAAGGTAAACAGCGTTTCCGTGCGCTGCTCTGGTTCGCCAGAAGCGGCTTAGTCATTCTGGCCACATGACCCGGAAACTACGCCAGCTCCCTCGGCCGATAAAGCGAGATGAGCGCCACAACCCCAGAATCGGCCACGACTGGACCTAATGGTCAGGGGTCCCTTTACCTTTACTCTTTTCTGAACACCTGAAAGAGAAAATATGGATCCATGCAACATCTAATGCTGTGCTCTCTCCTGTTCCTCCTACTAGATATAGCTGCCCATAGTGAATATAACACACCGTGCCGCCAAGAATCAGCTTGAGCCCGAACAAAGAAGAAGGTAAGTCAAAGGAAGGGGTGCTAGCTATGCAGGCGCTAACAGAACAAAGAAAAGCAAAACTTGCATTGATAAAGAAGAGCTATTTTGGACAGTGGTGTAGCATGGGTTGCCAGTGCCTGGGGCCAGGTAGAGAGGGTGGGTGGGAAACGGACAGAGTATGCATGCACATCCAACTGCCTAACGGCAGCCACATCACCCAAGAGATCACAGCCACAGAGATAAGAATGAAGAGTTATTCCATTGTCTCGAGACATCACTTCCTGATTCTCATGCAAAAGCCATTTTCAATGGAGCCCAGCAACGGAAACATGCAGCTGTATTGAAGAAGCAACAGGGGTTGAAATTTTGCACCCCTAACAATTCTGTGCCCAGGGCAACCGCCACTGTGCCCCCCCCCTATGCCACTGGTGGTGGATTAGAGTTGCCTCTTGCTTTGAGGCACTCCCAGCAAGGGTAATTTTATTTCGTTAGATGAATGTGTTTCCCACCATTGCACTGAAAAATACAGCATTCGGGGTGGCTTACAGCATATAAAACTATTCACCATACAATAAAAGCAAAGCCAAAAAATAAGGATAAGCAGACAGCGCAGTAGAGAATAAGAATTAAGGAGTACAGCTAGGTGTCTTGATCCCTCTCCTTTTAAAGCCTTATGTAGTTTATTTTATTTGTATGTTGGTATCTTATGCCAGTCTGTAACTGTAATAAATTTTTTGTGTTGCCTTTGACTGCTGCATTTTTTCTACTACAGTATTATGGCCTTTTTTTTTTCTTTTGCTAGATGTATTCTACCACTAAAATTGTGGAGTTTTTAAAATAATAAAATGGCATATAGATTGTATGAAATAAACAATTGCAACTTTTGCTATTCCCCCTTATAGAGGGTAGGAGAATGGCTTCATGGCCCATTTAAACATGTTGACGCAGCTAAGACTTAAAATCACATTTTCCACTTACTGATTCCTATGTCCATTTCTTAAATGTCAATTTTTATTTCAGCAGGAAGATCAGAAGCTATATCCCTGTGTCTGATGTGGTTCAGAAAAATCACCATTCCAGAAAATCTGCTGAAAATATTACATTGGGTTGAAATTTTTTTGGCTGGGATCTCACTCCACATCTTTCCGACTTTCAGAACCGTATTTTGAATGTCTCGTTTATAGAATAAAATTATTTCTAGTTGCTATAACCATTTGCAAATATCTCTTTTACTGTTGTGAGTTTCTTTGCTATTTGATTATAAGAGTATTTCAAATACTCCAGAAACAAAAAATTCTGGCAGAGCTAGATTGGGCCATCAAGCCAATGGGACAGGAATGAAAAGAGTTTTGTGTCTATCTGTGTTGAAAAGTGTGCAGACATTTTCTTCCATACTGACATATTATTATAGAATCTCATAGTTTTTACTATGGGAGCAGATTACTCTGTCAACACAAGCAATTCGGGTTGCCTGATTGAATGACCTTCCTTCTCTTTCCTCTGTGTATTGTGCTGGTAGTTCTCCCAGTCTCCCCAGAGTCAATTTTTTTTGGGGGGGGGCACATGGTAGGAAGATGGGGGGTGGCCTTGTATGGGCTTCTCATTAGCTGAATCCCACCTTGAATCTCAAACTGTATTTATAATGGCTCTCTCAGGAATTATGTGTTCCCAGGAGAAGGCATGTATGGTGCATCTATTATATTTATTTCATCCATGTCCCACTTCTCCTTATTTGATGACAAATCCAAAGTGGCTCATAAAATCACATCCCCTCCAACATTTCTCCAATGAAAACAGGGACATCCTTTTCCATAACAACAACAATTTTATTATTTATAACCCGCCCATCTGACTGGGTTGCCCTAGTCACTCTGGGTAGCTTCCAACACATATAAAAGCATCATAAAACATTAAACATAAAACTTCCCTTGAGGTGTCTTCCAAAAGTTGTATAGTTACTTATCTCCTTGGCTCGGGGGTTACTTAACTCCATACTCTCCAACATTTCTTTTATGAGAATAGGGACGTCCTAAGGAAAAGCGAGACATTCTGGGATCAAATCAGAAACTGGGGTGGCTTCTGCAAATTTGGGACTTTCCCTGGAAAATAGGGACAGCTGGAGGGTGTGAAATAACATCACTGTGGTAACAGATAATAAAACTCAAAAATCACAGTAATAAGCTACAGTTCTATAGCAGCAACAGGGATGCGGGTGGCACTGTGGGTTAAACCACAGAGCCTAGGACTTGCCGATCAGAAGGTTGGCGGTTCGAATCCCATTGCTTGGTCCCAGCTCCTGCCCACCTAGCATTCGAAAGCACGTCAAAGTGCAAGTAGATAAATAGGTACTGCTCCAGTGGGAAGGTAAACGGCATTTCCGTGCGCTGCTCTGGTTCGTCAGAAGTGGCTTAGCCATGCTGGCCACATGACCCGGAAGCTGTACGCCGGCTCCCTCGGCCAGTAAAGCGAGATGAGCGCCGCAACCCCAGAGTCAGTCACGACTGGACCTAATGGTCAGGGGTCCCTTTACCTTTATAGCGGCAACAGAGGGCAATAAATTCTCATAACCAATGGCATTACAAATTATCGGGTTAAAATCAGAACTGAATTGACTGAAGGCTTTCTGAACAGGCCAAAGTAACAGGGTGCGAGGGCTCGCCGGGCCTAGCTGAGGAAGCCATCCCATGAAACTGGTGCCTCTGCTGGAAACATTTTGCTCCTAGCGGATCTTGCTGAACTTCATTTGGCAATGGCAGCCAGAGCTAAGTCTCAGATACTGAATAGGTTTTAGTCATGAGATATCGAGATTTCAAAAAGATTTACTAGAAAATAATGTTAGCTACTGTCGAAAACGTATAGTTTGCTTTTAGAATGGCACACAAAAGATGAACAGGTCAAGTAAGTGTAATGATTCACTGGGCAAAGGATCTGGGACATAATATTCAAATGACAGATTGAGAAAGGTTCTGGAAAACAGATCTGAAATTACGGCATGTTGTACACTTAAATAAAACTAGATGAAAATGATGTGCCGGTGGTATTTAATGCCTACTAAGTTGGCAAAAATGTATAGGACTGAGGCATCTGATCAAGACTTGTATTTTAAAATGAGCTTAAAAATATATATATATTTGCAGATGCTTGTGTGTTTTTAATGCCAGGCAGAAGACCAGCTGTCTAAAAGACTTTTGGCAGATGTTTATCCTCCTGGACAAGGGCCCCCTGATTTATAGCAGGAGCCAAAATTCTCAAAGTTGTAAAAAGGGAATTACAGGCTGAGAGCAAAGGTTACTAGGTTACTGACCCTACAGAATACAATCAAGCTGCAAAAGCACTAATTAAGAGTTGGTAAATAGTAGGATTCATTGTTTAACAAAATATAATACCATGTGTCTCCCATTAGAGACTTGAGCCACAGGTTAAAGGGCAAGAGCTAATGGGAAAAGCAGCTGGCCAGGAAAGGGGGTGTAAACTAAAGAAGTTTTACTTTGAAAAGGCATTTGCTTCTAAAAATCTATATATGTTATGTATGAAATATATTGGCTTAAATGTAATTATGCAAAGGATTTAGAAAGTAAGAAATGTTAGATTCTTATGTTAGATTCTTATTTCATAGAATCATAGAATCATAGAGTTGGAAGAGACCACAAGGGCCATCGAGTCCAACCCCCTGCCAAGCAGGAAACACCATCAGAGCACTCCTGACATATGGTTGTCAAGCCCCTGCTTAAAGACCTCCAAAGAAGGAGATATTTCATTGATGGTGTGTGAGAATGTGAACCCAAGATCTCTGACCTCTGTTTAAGATAAAAATTTAAAACCATTAGCCATCTGTTTTGGAGGGCAATAGGGCAAGGAGGGCAAGAGGTGATCTGGTAATTAAGGTGCCTTGTTGAGGCAAATGTAAGATATATGGCTACTTGTTTGCCATTTATAGATAGAAGGAAATATAGCTCTTTGTCCCCCATAAAAGGTAATAGGAAATGGGTGTATCTTTTATGATTGGTTCTAGCAAACAGCCAATAGGAATTTCAACCAGGCTGATTGGACAGAGGCAGCCAAAGGAGGAGCAAGGGGGCTGGGCTGAGGAAATATAAGTGCTGACCATCAGGGCTGGAGTGGGCAGAGCTTTGGTAACCATATACCACTGTGTCTCTCATTTATTTGTCTGACAAATAAATTATTATTTTAATTTCTCTATTGCTGCGTTGAATATTTCATTCCAGCTAAGCGTTAACTACAAGCAGGGTGCTACAGGACAAGTACAAATTTCTGCTGGAAATGTAAAAAAGAAGAAGGTACCTTTTACCATTTGTGGTGGACTTGTAAGGTGACAAAACCTTTCTGGGAGACGATTTATAATAAAATGAAAAAAAAATGTTTAAGATAACTTTTGTGAAAAATCCAGAGGCTTTTTTATTAGGAATTACAAATCACTATTCCAAAGGACCAGAAAAGTCTTTTTATGTATGGAACAACAGCCGCTCAGATGTTACTAACCCAGAGATGGGAAGAAGGCAGGGTCCCTACCATAGAGGAATGGCAAACCAGGCTGATGGACTATGCCAAATGGCAAAGCTGACTGGCAAACTCAGAAACCAAGAGGATAAAGACTTTACAAAAGAATGGGGAAAATTTATAAGTTATCTAAGTGACCACTGTAAGCAGATGGAAATGTTGGCAGGATTTTGAGTGCACTTGTAGTGTAACAAATACTATAGACAATATGGAGTGATTTAAAAGTTAGAGAATGGAAGAATATGCAGTTGTAAATGTTTAAAATGGGGCTCCATGGGGGGGGGGAGTCATGAGATTCAGTGCAATCTCTGTCTATGGATTTATATTTGGATTTTTATAACATTATATTTCTAAAAACAAATTTAATTTTTTTTTTTAAAAAAAGGGTGTCTGTGAGGGCTCTTGCAAAAGAAGGCAGTCTCAAGGTTGAGCCACCATCTTAATCTGCATTAATCAAGCAACTGAGGGAGAGATGTCAAGGGGATCTGCAATTTTAGGAGCTCAACAGGAAAGCTCCAAGGTCCTGGGCTCTATTCCCTTTCAAGTATTATCTGGCGAGAGCAAGGCTGGAGGCATGCAAGGAAGAGAAACAAAATCAGTGATCGATTAACAGGATGATGATTATTTATTACATTTGTTAATCGCTTAATCTTGCCTAGGGCAACCCAAAGCAGTTTACAAACAAACAGATGAACGAAAAAAAGCCCCATACATTAAACCCCACAGAGGTACATTAAAAACCTAGAGGGGAGTAATTACATTAAAATCACCCTGTATACTTCCATTAGGCAAAATAGCAAGGGGCAGACTGGAGCTACAGGGGGAAGGTTTTGGGGGTTTTTGCTGGTTTTTTGTTTGTTTGCTTGCTTTTGCAACAGGAAGCTGACAGAGCTGTCCCTTTGGAAGCTGTTACAAATATTCCTTACTGTTGTTTCTCTTCTGAAATATGTATCCTTGAACAACCTAAATAACTTGTAGTTACTCTTATTCTTGCATGTTGCTACTTACTTATTATTTGCAGACAGAAATGTGTGAACTGGTATTCATGAGCAACTAAGACTTCCGCAGTGTACGTTCCATTATCATTCTGAGATACCTTTCTAATGGTCAAATTGCCAGATTCCATGTCAATAATTGCTCTGTCCTTCAAAGGTGAATAGCATCTGCGGCCTTCATCTTCGCTTTCAGCCACTATATTTGCTCCTCTCCCCCCCCCCCCAAAAAAAAACTTGACTAATGTGCTTTTAAATACAGTGGTACCTCTGGTTACGTATTTAATTCGTTCCGGAGGTCCGTTCTTAACCTGAAACTATTCTTAACCTGAGACACCACTTTAGCTAATGGGGCCTCCCGTCGCTGCCGCGCGATTTCTGTTCTCATCCTGAAGCAAAGTTCTTAACCCGAGATACTATTTCTGGGTTAGCGGAGTCTGTAACCTGAAGCATCTGTAACCTGAAGCGTATGTAACCCGAGGTACCACTGTACTGGTTACAGAAGCACATCTTTTCCTTCAATACCAACCACAAGGTTCTTATTGAGGCAATCTATAACCAAAAACACAAAGCAAAAATGGAAAATTAACTCCTTGTTCTGTTGAAAAGTGGGTAGACATAGCAGACGACGCAGCGATTTCTCCAAAGCAACTCTTTATTTGAAAGCTGGAACAGAACTGAACTGAACAGCAAACAGCTCAGCCGGCCTGCTTTTATAGGCAGCCGGCTGTCAGCATTGTAGCAACAACAACCCAGGGTTTCCCGCCTAAAGTAACTGAAGTGGACCTGAGTGAAAACTATATACATGATACTCCTGGTGCCCAGGGTGAGAACTTCAATACATAACATGTTCGTTATAGCAGGACTGTAGGACTGAACGCTGGCAGAGAAAAAGGCTTCTACAAACATATAAACACATCCACAGCAAAAAAAAAACCCCACAAAAAATACTTGGATACAATTATAAAAACAGAGATAGAGTAAACTGAGGAAATGGGGTAATTGAGGAAATGGGCAGTGCAGGGAGGGAGGAAAGAAAAATGCTTTATTTGACAGAAAGGTGGGTGGAATTAAGGATTTGAAACCTGCGGGATCAGAGATTCTTAGAGGACTGGAGTAAATATGTGAACTATTTGAAAAGTAAATGTGATGAACAGATTATGTTAGTAGGACTGCAAGAAGTTTTGTAAGGTGGGTTATCTGAAATATTACAAGAAAGACTATGAAAAGAATTATTAGTTAAGGACAATTAAATGCAATATAGAAATTAAGAAATGCAGAATAAGTGATAAAGAACGAAAAATCATCAGAGGTGTTGACGGAAGTCTAAAACATTGTATAAGATGAGAAGATATGTTGTATGACTGTTGGAACTGATATGTTAAAAAATTAATAAAAATGTATAAAAAAGAAAGAAAGGGGGGAGAATTTGAAGGAGGGGAATAACGGGAGAAGCAAATTAAAAGGAGAGCAGACTAAAGGCAAAATTGAGGAAAAGGTTTATATATATCATCATCATCACTTTTAATTTCAATACTGTCTTTCTATTTTACAATATCCAAGGCAGTTTACAAGCTGAAGAAACAGAATGTACAACTTTTAACAATCTAATCCAATACAAATATGTGATAATAAAACATAAATTTAAAATAAGGAACTTATATCAAATAAAGTAATATTCAGTAAGCCCACGCCACCTATCAGGAGCCAGATCCTGGCCTGCATCAAGGATTGGCAAATGGGGAGACAGGCTCGGACATGGGCTGGGCCAGGGGGCTGGAGCTGACGGAGCAGGAAGGCTTCCCTCAGGTCCACTACGTGGGCATTTAAACAGCCCTCACCTGGGGCCCCACCTGCTTTTTCTTCATTGAGCTCCCCACCCACCCTTGGTTCAAGCTGATGGTCAAGTAGCTGTGGCTACAGTGGTCACCATTTTATGAGGCTGGGTAGAAATTTATGCACCAGGCAAATTGGCTCCAACCCGGTGGTTTTGCCTATCTTATAACAATCATCACAACTGGTTTGGGCATTGGGGCAATCCTTTGTCTTGGATGAAGGGCAGGTTGTAGTCTCTGCCTACCCTTCCAAACACTGGGGTACCCCATTAAAGGGATCCTATTTGATGTTAGTCTTAGGAACCCCCACCTGGATTGACCTATGCATCACTTCTGGTGGGTGGGCCAGACGTATTTTGATTGCCCCGTGCCCAAGCCAAACCAATTTTATCCGTACAGTGGTACCTTGGTTTTTGAACGTAATCCATTCTGGAAGACCGTTCAACTTCTGAAATGTTCGAAAACAAAGGCACAAAGGGCGGTCTGTAAATTCATTGGAGAAAATTGGGGGGGGACGGGGGCTCAGCGGAAGCCGTTCAACTTCCAAGGCAGTCGAAAATGGAAGCATTTACTTCCAGGTTTTCAGCATTCGAAAACTGAAACGTTCGGCTTCTGAGATGTTCAAAAACCGAGGTACCACTGTATTCAGTAAAGTTGCGGCCTGTTTTGATCCAAACCAGTCTTAGTGGTCTTTTATTTATCTGGGGTTGGGGACTGGGGAGCACAATGCCTGGAGCTGCAAATATGCTTTGGTGAGTGCTGCATCTTTCCCTTTGGATGATGAGAAGCAAAGTGGGAGTAGGGGTGGATGGCTTCTGTGAAACATCTCCACACATGTCAAAGAAACTGATGCACAATGTGCCTCCATTAACATGGTATTTTATAGTGGATTTTCTTCCTTTATTGATGTCTCCCTGTTGTGGGAAGCTCTCTAATTTAATGGAGGTGGGGGGAGTACAGGCAACCTAATGGATGAGAATGATTTCATGTGTATGAGGCAAAAAAAAATTGAAGCATGCACAGTTTCAAATACACACCACCCTCTATGGGTATGGAGTTATAAACACCAGAGAAATCCATGGGGGATAAGGCTGGGTGGATGTGGGGGGGGGATTAGTCAGGAGACCCCTACCCCAACCATTGGTTCAATTAATTAAGGTAATGAATGAATGAATGAATGAATGAATGAATGAATTTAATCAGTAAAGAGACCTGGGGGGTGTGCTTCTATTTGGACACCCAGATGGGGGTTGCTGGCCATAGCACTTCCAAAATGGGGATATTGGGGGGGTCACCCCAATTTGATGTACGACATAGGGCAATCCTTAACCTGGGGTTACCGTATTTTTCGCCCTATAGGATGCACTTTTTCCCCTCCAAAAATGAAGGGGAAATCTGGGTGCGTCCTATGGGGCAAATGCAGGCTTTCGCTGAAGCTTGGAGAGCGAGAGGGGTCGGTGCGCACCGACCCCTCTCACTCTCCAGGCTTCAGGAAGACATCCGCAGCCTAGGCAGCCCTGTGGGAGTTCCCGCAGGGATGTTTAGGCTGCAGATAGCAGCCTGCTTCCTGGAGCGTCGGGCGCCCTGAAAGCAGAGCGCCCGGCACTTCGGGAACACATCCGCAGCCTAGGCAGCCCTGTGGGAGGTCCCGCAGGGATGTCTAGGCTGCGGATAGCAGCCTGCTTCTCGGAGCGCGGGCGCTCTGCTTTCAGGGTGCCCGGCGCTTCGGGAACACATCCGCAGCGTGGGGAGCCCTGCAGGAGTTCCCCGCAGGGCTCCCCATGCTGCGGATAACAGCCTGCCGCCCGGCGGGTGGGGCCCCCTGAATCGGAGCGCCCCTCGCGCTGGGCAGACATCGGCCAGCCCCACAAGCTCGGGGAACAGCAGGGAGGCACAGCGCCGCCATCCCGCTGTTCCTCGACCTGGTTCGGTTTCTCCGACCTGCTTTTGGGGGGGGGAAATAAAGGGGGAGGAAATCCTTTATTTCCCCCCAAAAAAACTAGGTGCGTCCTATGGGACGGAGCGTCCTATGGGACGAAAAATACGGTAATTGATTCAGGATACACACCCAGCGCCTGTGCCAAAACTTGCCGACATCTGTAATTCATAAAGTTGTGGCCTGTTTAAATCCCAAGTGGTTGTTTATCACAACTCCACCACTAAAGAGATTCCATGGGTTATGCTGGGGGTTCTCCTGGCACAGCAGATTTGGGGCTGGCATTGCAGAGGCCCTGGAGGGAGGCAAGCAGGAAAGCCCCACTGTGCTAGCAGAAGTCCTTGTGCTGGCTTCTGCTAGCTAAACGGGTTAGTTAAATCTGCCCATAATTCCTCCCCACCTCCTCAGCATTGTGGGCCATCAAGCTAAAAAATGCAGGAGGGGCTCTTCACATTGGGAACTAAAGTTCATCCTCAGGTCATCACAGATGCCTCAACGGCAATCTCTCGTTTCCCAATGGGAACAACCTTGTGAGGTAAGCTATGGGATGGGGAAAAGAGATAGGCCCAGGGGGCAAATATCTGTGTGAGAAGAAAATGTGGCCTTTGAGCCTCCAGGGGGGTCATCCCTCTGTTAATTCCGTTTATTGCAAGATGTCCTTCGAAGAAGCGGAAGACATTGTGCAAGAAGGAGTACCGGAATTGGTGCAAAATCAGTTCTGGTGCAAATCCAACACAATCTGTTGTTCTTGTATGTCCAGCACAACCAGTTATTGCAGGATTTCTTAGCCACTGGGAAATTGCTTAATGCTAACACTATGAACCTCTGGTTATCAACTTTTCACTTCTCTATTTATTATTTCTGTTGCAATCTTCTCCGGATGTGGAGAGATTCCTTGTTCTTATTTCTCCATACACCATTGTGGATGTTCCTTTGCCCTCTGCTTGGACGGTGCACACTTTGCTAAGAAGATGCCATAACTCTCAGGTTCTTTCTCAATGAAGTCAGCTAAAAAGGAAACATTTCTAATTGGATGTTTGAACATCTCAGAAGTACCCCGTTTAGCTTCATTACAATGCGATTCATAACTTTGCTGCCTGGGCCAAATCAAAGAGTTCTGCATGAATGAAAGAATGGAGGAAAAACTGTACATAATACCTTTGTGGAGAACTGGAAGTCTGTTGCTGAATTTTAGAAAGGAAAAACTTGTGTCCCTGTAAATATTGATTATGATTATGATTTGTTTTAAAAGAGTAATGGTCTGAATCCAATACAGTGGTACCTCGGGTTAAGTACTTAATTAATTCCGGAGGTCTGTTCTTAACCTGAAACTGTTCTTAACCTGAAGCATCACTTTTGCTAATAGGGCCTCCTGCTTCCGCCGCGCCGCCGGAGCAGAATTTCTGTTCTTATCCTGAAGCAAAGTTCTTAACCTGAAGCACTATATCTGGATTAGCAGAGTCTGTAACCTGAAGCGTATGTAACCTGAAACGTATGTAACCTGAGGTACCACTGTACAGAGACATGGTTAAGCCATAGGCTTCAACAGGTGTAAGCAAGCCCAGCTGTGATTGATTTACTCCATTATGAAGTATATGTCCTCAATAAATGTCTTATTGCTGGACATGGTAGGGGAAACAAACCACTGAGAAACCCAGAATTTGAGGTTGAATGCTTTTGATGAAAAGAGCACTTGGTTAAAGGTAAAGGGACCCCTGACCATTAGGTCCAGTCGTGACCGACTCTGGGGTTGAGGTGCTCATCTCACTTTATTGGCCGAGGGAGCCAGCGTACAGCTTCCGGGTCATGTGGCCAGCATGACTAAGCTGCTTCTGGCGGGACTTCCGGGTTAGCGCAATTGGCTAATGGCGGATTCCCTCCGAGCTCCGGAGGGAATCGGCTTCGCAGGAGCTGGGTCTGGCCGCTGCGGCGACGCGGGGACCCTCAGAAATCACAGGCGCTGAAGCCTGTGAACCTGGTGACTCGGCGGGCACCATTTGCGCCCCCCGACCTGCGAAGGAGCCTTTTTAAAGGCTTCGGAACGAGGGACGGGGTGAGCGGCGCGGTGCTGAGAGTCGACTGCTCCTCCTGCGGAGTGAAGCCGCATGCCATGGTCGGAGAGCGCTGACTTCTTCTTGTGAACAATTGGATTCTAAAAGTAACAACCCGTGAGTAGTACGGAAATTGGACTTGTAAAGGAAATTTTTTTGTTGTTGAATTTGGCACGATCGGGGAAGGTGCAAACAGGAAGTCCGCCTCCCCGTCTTGTAAATAATTTAAAGCAAGGACTAGTTAACTAAGGTCGAGAGAATTTCTTTTTCTTCATTGGGTAAAAGATATTAATTTCACGATTTGGCAGTATAAGCATAAATAACTTTATTGGAGGATAAGAGCTAATTTTGAGAGCTGAAGTGTCACCCCCCCGGACCCGGGAGTGATCCGTGAGAGAGCCTGTTGAGGAGATATAGAAGAGTTTGACAGCTGTCAAAAGTAGCTGTCAAGAAGGAAAAAGAGAACTTTGTTTCTGCTGTCTCTGCTGGATATATTTGTTGCAATTTGGTTATATTTTGTTGAAAACAAGGAAGAACTGATACAAACTAACTTGATTTTTGGATTTGAACTGGAAAGAATACTAAGTTACCAAAATCCCTCTAGAGGGGGATTTGGGACATTACAAGAATGGCTGGAGGAGGGAAAATTCAAGCTGGGTTGGACAGAGCTTTTGTTCTCTTGGGAAAGCTACAAGGCCAAATGGATGTTTTGGCTACAAATGTTGCAACTCTGAACTTAACAGTAAATAATATCATTGAATTTGATAAGGATTTGACTCAGGAAGCCCATGCAGCTGGACAAAAAGAGAAACTTGAGAGTTTTGAGAGTGTGGAGAAGGAGACATATGTTGTTTCTGAAGAAAAGGAAGGAGGAGCTGTAATTTTGCAGATGACAAAGGAGAGCCAGAGGCCTGACATGGTGGTTACAAAGGAAAATAAGAAATCGAGCCAGGGGCCTGACATGATGCTTACAAAGGAAAATAAGTACTGGATGATGAAAATCTGGTTTGAATTGGAGATTGAAGAATGGAGAGATCTCCTTATGTGGAGATCTGAAGACCTATGGATTACAAATTTTGATTAAGGTGGAAGTTGGAGCTTTTGGGACAATTGGACTTAAAAGGAGTAAGAATCAAGATTTGGGCTCCACTTTTAAGTATGGAGGTCTGGCTGGAAGAAACATGGACCTTATGGGGACAGAGCTTCTCCGAGATCTGGTGCTTAATACTAAAGACTATCAAAAAAACCGGCAGAGAGGAATTGAGAGAGAATTAAGAGCCTCGGACATGAGGTCTCCAGGCTGATAGTAGATTAAGACTGATGGACATCTGTTGGGGATCGAAACCGGGAAAGGGGGTGGTGGGGTTTCGGAATCCAAAGGGTGTATAATTATAATCTGATTTTTTATTTTGTTTTGTTATTAGTAAGAAAATAGGGGAATTCGTGGAAGGGAATTTGGGTCGACTTTAGAAAAAGGTTTTAAGAATGAGCACTGATGTACAAATATGGATGTTTATAAGTTAAAATTGGTTTTTTCTTTAAAATGAACTAAATATAAAAAGGTTAAAAATTGGGGATAAGAACTTGTTGAACTAACAATTTGAATTGGAATATAAGAAGGGGAGGTGTGGGGAAGTCAGGGAAACATGTCATTGAAAATAAGGATTGTAAACTTTATGGGTTTTTTTTTAAAAAATTGTTTTTCCTTTTTTTGATTTTTTTTTGTTAAGATGGAAAATTTTAATAAACATTTATTTAAAAAAAAGCCGCTTCTGGCGAACCAGAGCAGAGCACAGAAACACTGTTTACCTTCCTGCCAGAGCGGTACCTATTTATCTACTTGCACTCTGACATGCTTTCGAACTGCTAGGTGGGCAGGAGCTGGGACCAAGCAACGGGAGCTCACCTCATTGCGGGGATTCAAACCGCCGACCATCTGATCGGCAAGTCCTAGGCTCTGTGGTTTAACCCACAGCGCCACCCACGTCCTGTTACTTGCTAGCAATTGTGAAGGCTCTCTCCCTCCCACCTTTCTCTTTCCTACTTTTCTTAAAATAAATAAAAATCATTGTCAGATGCTGCTGGTGGTTGCTCGCGAGTAACTAGGCAGGACTCCGACCTGACTTTTACAGGTTTTATTGTGCAAACTATTTACAGTGCAGATCTACAAAGTTCATGTCCGTCTCAGTCACTTGCAGAATCCGGGAGTGGCCCCTTCCGGCTTCTCCCCCAACGTAAGAACTTCAGCACCCCAAGCCTCCGCTTCCCCTCCTTGTGTTTCACCCCTCTGTGGAAGCTGGGCGATGGAAGTGGCATGCATCCCTCCTGGCCAGCCTGGCGAGGTGAGGCGCTAGAGCTTCCAGCAGCATCCTTGAGCCCTTTCCTCCCTTGGCTGGCCCCTTCCCTCTCTTCTCCACTGGAGGTGTGGCTTTTCCCACCGCTGGAAGAGGAACTGCTCCTCAGGAGTTTCGGAGGCTCTCTGTATCCCAACGGCACTGTGATGGCCTGGGAATCTGATTCAGAATCTGAACCTGAGGAGTCCCAGCCTGCACAGGAGTCCCCGCCTCCAGGGCCGGCTGAGCCGGGGCAGGGGATTGAATCTGAAGGGCCTGCACCTGTGCTGGATCCTCAGGAGCAGATACCAGATGTATCCACTCTGGCTCTGGAGGTGATTGAGGGCCCATTGCCTGCAGGTGCACCTTGCCCAGCCCTGTCAGGGGAAGGTGAAGCTGTCCCTGGGTCCAATAACCCTCCAGCCTCTCCTGAGCTGCAGAGGCTCAGGGCAGAGAGACGGAGGGAACTAAGTTCTCTGTGGAGGAGTGTTCGCCTTAAGGCCCGGAGAGGCGGGTCACCTGTGGGCCGGGACCACCCCTGGCCTCAGAGGAAATAAAGGCCAGTCAGCCCAGTCCCAGGCTGCGGGAGCAACGACGTTGGAAACCTGTTTCTGCCAGCACCCAGACCTGTTTTCCCCGGAGTTCCTGACCACGCTCGGCTTCTTGCTTTGGACCCCGCTTTGCCCTTGGTGGACAGTCTCCAGACCCTCGGCCCAGGACCGGACTCTGACCACGCCTCACAGTAACCTCCCCCCGGGACCAGCACAGGCACTCTTGCCTCCTTCCCCTGTTCCAATGGCAGGCCCCTGACAATCATCTCAGCAACAACAACCTTAACACACGACGACAAACCATCACACACTGGCTAGTATCGTTCCAGAAACATGCTTGGGGAGGAAACATGGGTATCTGGAGTTCTGCTCAGCCACCACAGATGATTTGTAAATGTTAGAACAAAAAGGTGGGGAATACTGAGCTGCCACACTAAGCACCGAGCAAGTTTCACCCCTGCAACACAAAAACAATGGAAATACTTCACAAATTCACTGCCTGCAAATGGGAGTTGTGAATCTGGGGGAGGGGGTGACATTTTATCCCTATGTCAAATGCGAGGTGTCAATATCACTTTAAAAGGAACCACGACAACCTAGGTGCACTTGAATAAAATCATGAAAAAATAATATAAGAAACATTAAATATTCCACCTATGCTCAAACTGTATATTTATCATTAAACTCATATGTTACAAAATAACAGTAATCCTCTAGTGACCTACTTGGTAAAATAAAAACAAAAACCAGGTCCAGTGCCGAGAGCCTTCTGATGGTTCCCTCATTGCGAGAAGTGAGGGTACAAGGAACCAGACAGAGGGCCTTCTCTGTAGTGGCACCTGCCCTGTGGAACGCCCTCCCATCAGATGTCAAGGAAATAAGCAGCTATCTTATTTTTAAAAGACTTCTGAAGGCAGCCCTGTTTAGGGAAGTTTTTAATATTTAATGCTGCATTGTTTTTAACACTCGATTGGAAGCCGCCCAGAGCGGCTGGGGAAACTCAGCCAGGTGGGCGGGGTATAAATAATAAATATATTATTATTATTATTATTATTATTATTATTATTATTATTATTAGTGCTGCCTGCACACCTAGAACTTCTCAGCTGTTTGGAGAAATGGACTCTGCATAACAGAATCATAGAATTGTAGAGCTGGAAGGCGTCCCAAGGGGTTGATTAGTCTGCCCCCTGCAATGCAGAAATCTTTTGCCCAGCGTGGGGTTCAAACCTACAACCCTGAGAATAAGAGTCTCATGCCCTATTGACCTGAGCTATTCATATAATAAGTTTAATAATAGTGGGTCCACCAGTCAACAAGGGGTTTCTGAACGTGCTGCAGAGGGAAGTGAGGGGCAGATGGGGCTCCTCAACCTGCCCAGGCTTGCACCCCAAGGAGGTCACTTTGGTCCTGCTAATGCAGCGGTTTGGCTTTCCCCTGGGAGGTGCACTCCATTGTCTCTTGAGACAGACGGATGCCAACAACCCCCCTACATCAGTTACGGGCTTACTGTAATGTCTGAAAAGGGATGCGGGTGGTGCTGGGTCTAAACTACTGGGCCTCTTGGGCTTACCAATCAGAAGGTTGCCGATTTGAATCCCTGCAACAGGGTGAGTTCCCGTTGCTCTGTCCTAGCTCCTGCCAACCTAGCAGTTCGAAAGCACACCAGTGCAAGTAGATAAATAGGTACCGCTGTGGCAGGAAGGCAAACAGCGTTTTTCTGCACTCTGGTTTCTGTCATAGTGTTCCGTTTCACCAGAAGTGGTTTAGTCATGCTGGTCACATGACCCGGAAAGAAGAGTTTGGATTTGATATCCTGCTTTATCACTACCCGAAGGAGTATCAAAGCAGCTAACATTCTCCTTCCCCTTCCTCCCCCACAACAAACACTCTGTGAGGTGAGTGAGGCTGAGAGACTAGCCCAAGGTCACCCAGCATGTGGAGGAGTGGAGACGCGAACGCAGTTCACCAGATTACGAGTCTACCACTCTTAACCACTACACCACACTGGAAAGCTGTCTGTGGACAAATGCCGGCTCCCTTGGCTTGAAAGCGAGATGAGTGCCGCAACCCCATAGGCGCCTTTGACTGGACTTAACCGTCCAGGGGTCCTTTACCTGTTTTACCTTAATGTCTGAAAGGGGTTAAGGGATAACTGTCTTTACCCTGCTCTGTTTACAGAGCTTCCCAGGGTCTCAGCTCTGTTTAAACAAGAGCTCTGGATTAGATGAATGTCAATTCTCATGTGGTTAGAGCAGCTTGGAGGATACCTCCTCTTTGACTGGCTGCTTCAGGCAGTTCTTGAAGGGAGTGACTGTGTAACACAGGAAACACTTCAGTACCTGAGTGAATGGGGACAATCCCTGGTGGATGAGATTGCAAAATGTATGTGCCAAGGGGGGGGGGGGGAAGACAAAGGGTGGAAAGTCATTGACCCCACAGGGCTGTAACTGCTACAGAGAACATTTTCTGAAGAAAAATGAAAGAAAGGTTAAAGAACCCTGGGAACAAAGGCTGAACCCATTGTGTTTTTCGTTTTTTAAGAGGTGACCTTTCATAGGAACTACAGAATTATATAGTTGTGGAGCTCAACTTCTGCCAATGTTACATTTTTCATCTCACTGTGCACTATGTAGCTATGAGTTATACAACATGATTTACACAATTATTTATGTGTAACTGACTTAACATAACAATGCAATTATTTCCCCCACCATTCGTGCCAATGCAAGGACCCCTTTCAACAGACAATGCAAAGGAAATGCAATTTAAACGAGACAGGGGGGTGCAGTCTATCATATATCATTTGCAGACCGAAGAAAGCAATATTCATTCTAGACATGGGGAGAGTAAGTGAAGGCCAGCAACTCCCACTGCTGTTTCTGTTTTCGTCAGAATCCTCTGACATCCCTGTAAGGTTCTGATTTGATCACAATTTGAACAGAAGCTCAAAATAGTCATCAAAGTTCATTTTGATACAGTGTCAGATAATGTTCATACCCTCAGGTATTGACCTCCTAACATATAAAAGTGCCTGCAGGAATTTGTGAGGGTTGTGTGCCTGGCATGTTCTCTCCCTCCTGGTACCATCAAGGGCCGAGGTTCCTTGCAAGAATGCCCACTTGCCCCCATTACACATTTAGTTGAATGAATGGAGAGAGTTTTAGCGATGGCGGCAGGCCAGGGAAACTGGAGCCACAGAGGTTCTGTACTGCAGGTCTAACACAGTATAGCACATTTGTCATGGAGGTGGGTGGGGAAGGGGCATGATCTGCAACACACCAGGCAGCCCCTGCCATTTCCTTCCTAGGGGCAGGAGGAGACCAGCAGCACCTCCTATTCTCTGAGATGCCACTGTAGAGATGGCACGGGGACTGCTAAGGAGGTGGCAGATCTGGCCTCCAGTGAGTGTACCATAGTTGTTGTGGTTACTGTGGTCAGTAATGGAGCAAGGTGGGGGCGGTGGGGGCAGGTTGCACCATTAGAATTCCTGCTCTGTGACTGCAGTCATGGGATTGTTTTGTTTTTTTTATAAGATTTTTATTAAGATTTTTACATTACAAAAAATAAAAACAAACAGAAAAAGAAAAAAAGAAAAATCTTTCCATCACATTATTTTTCATTTACTTGTTTCTTGGACCTCCTCATACCTCTCTTTTTTTTGTATTCCTCTCTCTTTTTTGTATTCCAATTCAATTTATTAACTCAGCAATTTGTTTCCCTCTTTATTCTACCCAAATCTTTATTCTTAAATTGTTGTGTTCTTAATATTTTGCTTTTATAAACCCATTTTTTCCCCATATTCTTTTAACCCATTACAGCTAGAAACCTCTTAATTTTAATCCAACATTATTCTAAAATTCATTAATTTTACAATATCTCTGTAAATACTCTTTAAATTTCTTCCAATCTTCTTCCACTGACTCTTCCCCCTGGTCTCGGATCCTGCCGGGATTGTTGTGTTTCACATGACATGATATGTTTTGACTCCACAGAGTGGGAAGTGACGAAGACAGGATGTTTGTGTTACTGTGTTCCATGAAGTGGGACTATTGTCCTTTGTTCCTTTTCTCTTTGCTGTCTGATGCTAGAGAGAGAGGGAGCCACGTTGCAGTGTTCCTTGTGTGTTTACAGTGGTACCTCAGGTTAAGTACTTAATTTGTTCTGGAGGTCCGTTCTTAACCTGAAACTGTTCTTAACCTGAAGCACCACTTTAGCTAATGGGGCCTCCTCCTGCTGCTGCGCTGCCGGAGCACGATTTCTGTTCTCATCCTGAAGCAAAGTTCTTAACCTGAAGCACTATTTCTGGGTTAGTGGAGTCTGTAACCTGAAGCGTATGTAACCTGAAGCGTATGTAACCTGAGGTACCACTGTATATGTAAATAAAGCAGATTAGCCAAAATGCTGAGTTGCTGAGGTCTGTCATGCAAGGTGCGCAAACTCTGCAGATGTGCCGGTGTCTGTTGGCATCGGTCGCTGTGATGTTCGGTCTGAAGAAAGCTTTTGAAGCTCCAGAACGATCGACCAGGAAGGAGAGAACATGCCAGTCGAGCATGTGTCTCTGCCAGGGTCCTACTCGACTGTAGGCTGAACTCTTGACAGCCCCGGGTGTCACCACTGAGGGGGGGGTGACAAAATGCTGGGCGGCACTCACTGCGGGGTCTGCAGCATGCCCAAACCACACGTCTCTCCCCAAATGGTCCGCCCACCACCTCACCTTCAGCTGTAGGGTGGCTGAGTGGTAGGAGGCAGGCTCCTTGGAGGCCCCACAGAGCGTCCTGCCCCAGCTGGCCCTGCCCCCCCCCACGGCTGGCCCCGCCCCCAGGCACAGGGCACGCACACCGCCCCAGGCGCCCGATTGGCTTGCTCCACCGCTGACGGTGGTGGCAGCAGTGGCAGCGGCAGGCAATGCATTCCTTTGTGTCTGGGTGTGCCCACCCTGTGGATCCTGCCACTGCAGGGGATCCCCTCACCTCGCCTCATGGGGGGACCAGCCCTGAATGTGAGAACACCTGCTTCTGAAATAGTCAAGTAGCAGAAGAGTTGCAGGAACTTGTTCTCTCCCCTCCCTCATTTCAATTGAAATGCCACAGGTTCCTGATTATGAAAGCTCACCTTTTCAGCTCAGAAATGTGGCAGGGGGACTGCTTTTCTAAATCTGCTTCCCAAGTCTCAGCTCCCACTGACTAGCACATCTTGCCAACAACAAGTGGAGGAAATTTGGCTCATAGCGCAGCCAATTTTCTTAATTTGTTGTCGTGGTTGATTCAGAAACGATCCCTCTGGTGCTAATCCCTACTGGAATGCAAAAATATTGAATTACCAAATTCAGGCCAATAACATCACTAAAAGTACACGTCAATTGCTTCTTGTTGAGTAAACAAGGTGGTATAACTTTCTCATTCTTAAATGGTGGATATTGCTAAGAAGAAAACTAACCAGAGCAACTCAGAGAGGGTGAAAAAGGATTATTTGCTAAGATATTTGTCAGGGAAGGAAGGGTGAAATCCCCTCCCACGCATTTAACTGACAATAAAGTGGGTTTATATTTGCTCAGCTGAACCAGTTGAACAATTCTTTTCCTGGGAAACTGTCCCTGCAGATAAGCAATAGATTATGGGCTCATCCACATTTCTGCTTGTCCTGTGCCTAAAAAGATAGGGTCCAAGCAGTTTCCCCCCTGTTCTGCACATTTCTCAGGAGAAACCCACTTTTTAGCTCTAATTTGGAACCAATGGCAAGCTGCAGAAAACTCAACTTGCTGTTTGCTCTGATTGAGCACTAAATAGCAGTTTTTGCCAGCAGGACAAGAGGGAATATGGACAAGCCCTAGGTTTTATGCAGCATATAGACCCATTGAAATTAATGGACCTAAGTTAGTCATGTTCTTTCATTTCAATGGGTTTACGCTGAGCAAAACTTAGACACATCATTCTGCTTCAGAGCTGCATAGCAGGAAAGTTCTGTACCAATCTCTAAAGAACTGAAGAGTGTTGAAAAATTCAAATAAGACAACATCATACACACATTATTTCACTGAAATGTGGTTCTTATGATACCTCTATTATTTGACTGCATATAACACATACAGTGGTACCTCAGGTTACATACGCTTCAGGTTACATATGCTTCAGGTTACAGACTCCGCTAACCCAGAAATAGTGCTTCAGGTTAAGAACTTTGCTTCAGGATAAGAACAGAAATTGGGCTCTGGCGGCGCGACGGCAGCAGGAGGCCCCATTAGCTAAAGTGGTGCTTCAGGTTAATAACAGTTTCAGGCTAAGTACGGACCTCCGGAACGAATTAAGTACTTAACCCGAGGTACCACTGTATACGTATCTTGTGTCTGTTGTGAAGATACATGTTTCGCATAAAGATAAAAATCATGTTCCTCAGCTACCTTTGCCCATACTGCCATTTAATCCCAGGATGGGGAAACCGAACATATCATCATCATTTACTATATTTGTATCATGATGTCATCAACAAAAACCACAGAAAAGCACAGAAATATGCAACTATGGCTTGTGTCCCACGTGCACCTAGGTGTGACATTCAGGTACAATGACTGCAAAGAGAGAACTTGTGGGATGAAACGTGGCCACAATTTATTTTAGTTATCAGAGTTTGGTGCGGTGTGAAACAAGGGTCCATCTATTCAGGAAGTCCGCCTCCTGAGCAATACCTCTCTCAGCCCACCTGCCGGACAACCGGAGGAAGGTCTCCACAAACTCGGGCCCAACATGGCGCAGGCTGCTGCAGCCTGAGCGTGTGGCAGGTGTCCTCTGCTCACTGAATTAGGGCTGAGGCCTTAAAACTACACCTTATGGGAGTCCCCTCACAAGCTATAGATCCTGCCCACAGTTGTGTCAAATTGGAACTGCAATACAAGCAGCGCATAGCCTTGGGGAAGTGAAAAGCTCGCCACCTCAAGCCAGTTGAGGCTTCCCAGTTGAGCCAATTCCTTCCCAACCGCACCAGCCAGTGGCCAGTCAAAACCCAAAACACAGAATCAAGGAAGAGGAGCAAGTTTTCCCCATTGCCTCACACCTGGGGCCGGATTTAGGTTTAAGGGTGGCGCTAGGGACGGGGGGCGCTATGGGTTAAACCACAGAGCCTAGGACTTGCTGATCAGAAGGTTGGCGGTTCGAATCCCCACGATGGGGTGAGCTCCTGTTGCTCGGTCCCTGCTCCTGCCAACCTAGCAGTTCAAAAGCATGTCAAAGTGCAAGTAGATAAATAGGTACCGCTCCAGCGGGAAGGTAAACGACGTTTCCGTGCGCTGCTCTGGTTCGCCAGAAGCGGCTTAGTCATGCTGGCCACATGACCCGGAAGCGGTGCGCCGGCTCCCTTGGCCAGTAAAGTGAGATGAGCGCCACAACCCCAGAGTCGGCCACAACTGGACCTAATGGTCAGGAGTCCCTTTACCCTTTACTAAGCTACTGAAGGTAATGGGGCTCATTATATGTCCAGCTGTCCTTTGTCAACAACAAAGTGTCACTGTTTTTTGTGTTGAATATATGCTATATGGTAATTTATGGACCTAATTTAAGACCATTTGCACCTGTTGCCATGCAACCAGTCCATGCAGAATGTAGGCACCCTATATATAGAAATGAGCAAACCAGTGATATTTTAGGGAGCAGACGAGCAGGCGGGGTCCATTACTTACATCATAGGAGCCTACACAACACAAACCACTGTTGCTGTATATAGGTTTTGTTTTATTTGCTTTTTATCTTATATTTTGGAAATGTACATCCAGGTTTTTTTCCTTTACATTTTTTTGGGGGGCCCAAGAGAGTGGGGCCCTAAGCTATAGCTTGTTTCGCTTATACGTAAATCCGGCACTGCTGGACGTCACAAAATGGCCCTGTTATGTAATGTCACTGTGCCAAGATTTCTGATACAACAAAAATGAACACGAAACAAGATAAACTCTTTCCTTTTTTTAAAAGAAATATTTATTAAAGTTTTACAAAAACATAAATACAAGAACACATAATAAAAGAAAAAAGAAAAATAAAGATACAACATACAAAAGCAAAGAAAAAATAAGAAAAATTAAAAACAATTCCATTTTTCATAACTTAAAACTCATTTGCTTGTTTCTTTGACCTCCTCACACCTCCCCTTCTTGTATTCCCATTTAAATAATCAAATCAGCAAATCCTTACCCTCTTTCATTTATCTTAACTCTATATCTTAACATTTTATAACCCTATATTTTCATCCATTATCAATTCATTTTTGCATATTCTTATTAACTTTGTTGCTAGTACCACTTATTTCTAATCCAACATCATTTTAACATTCACTAATTTTACAATGTTTCTGCAGATAATCTTTAAATTTCTTCCAATCTTCTTCCACCAACTCTTCTCCCAGGTCTCGGATTCTGCCAGTCATTTCCGCCAATTCCATAAAGTCCATCACTTTCATCTGCCACTCTTCCAGGGTGGGTAGATCTTGTGTCTTCCAATACTTTGCAATAAGTATTCTTGCTGCTGTTGTTGCATACATAAAGAACGTTCTATCCTTCTTTGGCACCAATTGGCCGACTATGCCCAAGAGAAAGGCCTCTGGCTTCTTCAGAAAGGTATATTTAAATACCTTTTTCATTTCATTACAGATCATCTCCCAGAAAGCCTTAATCTTTGGGCACGTCCACCAAAGGTGAAAGAATGTACCTTCATTCTCTTTACATTTCCAACATTTATTATCGGGCAGATGATATATTTTTGCAAGCTTGACTGGTGTCATGTACCACCTATATATCATTTTCATAATATTCTCTCTCAAGGCATTACATGCCGTAAATTTCATACCGGTGGTCCACAACTGTTCCCAGTCAGCAAACATAATGTTATGACCAATGTCTTGTGCCCATTTAATCATAGCAGATTTAACCGTTTCACCCTGCGTATTCCATTTTAACAGCAAGTTATACATTCTTGAAAGTATCTTAGTTTTGGGATCTAACAGTTCTGTTTCCAATTTTGATTTTTCCACCTGGAAGCCAATTTTTTTATCCAAGTTATAGGCCTCTCTTATTTGATAATAATGCAGCCAATCTCGCACTTTATCTTTTAATTTCTCAAAACTCTGCAATTTCAATTTGTCTCCATCTTGTTCCAATATTTCCCAATATTTCGGCCATTTGGCCTCCATATTGAGCTTTTTCTGAGCCTTGGCTTCCATTGGTGACAAACACCTTGGGGTTTTATTTTCCAATAAGTCTTTGTATCTTATCCAGACATTAAACAATGCTTTCCTGACAATATGGTTTTTAAATGCTTTATGTGCTTTAACCTTGTCGTACCACAAATATGCATGCCACCCAAAAACATTGTTGAAACCTTCTAGGTCCAAAATGTCTGTGTTCTCAAGAAGGAGCCAGTCTTTCAACCAGCAGAATGCTGCTGATTCATAGTAAAGTTTAAAGTCTGGCAGGGCAAATCCACCTCTTTCCTTTACGTCAGTTAGTATTTTAAATTTTATTCTGGGCTTCTTGCCCTGCCAGACAAATCTAGAAATATCTTTCTGCCACTTCTTGAAACAGTCCATCTTGTCCAGAATTTGCAATGACTGAAACAGAAATAACACTTTTGGCAATACATTCATCTTTATAGCTGCAATTCGACCCAACAAGGAAAGCTTCAAATTTGACCATATTTCCAAATCTTTTTTCACTTCTGTCCAACATTTCTCATAATTATCTTTAAATAAATTTAAATTCTTAGCAGTCATATTAACCCCCAAGTATTTTACTTTCTTAACTAATGTTAAACCTGTCTCCTTCTGAAACCTCTCTTTCTCAATTGGTGTAAAATTTTTCTCTAAAATTTTGGTTTTTAGCTTATTCAACTTAAATCCTGCCACCTGACCAAATTCTTGAATCAATTCTAATACTCTTTTCGTACTAGATTCTGGCTCCTGTAACGTCAAAACTAGGTCATCTGCAAAAGCTTTCAATAAGATAAACTCTTTCCTTCCCACTTCAGATCAACCTCTGACAAGCAGCTTTTAAGACTCCATAAATGCCTTCAGAACTGGTGGCCAGGGATTGCCAATGCAAATTCAAGTAACCACGACAGGCTTTTTCTGGCTTTGTTATTTTTTACTTTCTTGCATCAGATTAAGGAGGATGGCCCAATTTCCTTGTACAGTACTAGGTCACAGAAGATATTTAGATAGCCACAACCAGATACAGCTGGGTGGCAGAAAGTTCACCTTTTTTCTGATAGGTTCTGAGGAGTGTCAGGGGGTGGACGTGTGGCTCTTTCACATGTCCTTGCTGGGTTTATAAAGCTCTGGCCTCCAAACGAAGCCAGGGAGACAAAGGCAGAACTCGCTTTTCCATTGTGGAGATTGCAACATTGTGGTCAGCCTCAACAGAGCTCCAGCTCTCTAATCATTCAGGGCCATGTTGGGGCTGCAGTTTGTTCTGGGTATTCTCATATTCCATTTTGGTGCTGCACAGGAGGCAACGTTGTGAGTTATAACCAGCATCTTCTTTTAATATTTATTAGTTGACTGTGATTAGCTTCTTTGTTTAGCACAATGCTGCTTTTATCTGATGTTTATGAACTTCCATGCCTTTGGTCAGGCTGACATTTCCAGCTAAGATGAGCAGAGAGTCGTCGTAACTTTTCTCCAGATATTATTAACAGGGCAAGGTTAATAAGAGCAAGGTGTGAAAGTCTAACTGTAGGGAGTTTTAAGATATATCTATTATTGATTTATGCCCCGGCTTTCCCCCCAATGGAAAGACGGCTTACAGATAAAAACAAGAACCGCTGAAAAGGTAGAAAAATACCACGAAGCACTGATAAAACTAGAACTATATACATTATACATTTTATACATGTATAAAATCTTTTTAAAATATACCAATGATTACAATAAGAAAGCACGATTTTATGTCAAAGTGTTGTCAAGCTTTTGTTGGTGTCAAGTGGCCAGCAGTTGTACAGAATGTCTCCTGCGTGACAAGTTTCACTTGACAAAATTCCCTTACCTGTAAAGGTATTACAGGTGCAGTAGCCTGAATGAACCAGATTACATTTGTTCCTAATTGTCTGTGAATAATAAAGTACTGAATTTTATAATTAACTCATAGTTCTTCTCGGCCAGTATTGCCTAACGGCATAGTAACTTTCCTCATGCATCTGAAAGCAGGCTTTCTGCCAAATAGCTAAAGGATGAGCTTTTCATGTGCCGTGAGTTGCTTTTGCTGGTACAAACTAATGCAGATGCTCTTTTGGGATTTCACAGGCAGTATCTCCTAGTAGTGCCTTCAGTACTGCATAGTGACTCTGCAAATACAGCCTGTGTGCAACTTCTCAACCTCAATGAGACTATAAACCTGAATGTCTTTCTGGAATATGAGAGGCATAATGTAACTGTTTTCCAAGAAGCTGTGCAAAGGAAAAACTTCTTCAAATGCAGCTACTTTGTGGTAAGTATTTCTTGCCTCCGTGACAATTAGAAAGAGACATAAACGGAGAGGAAAAAGGGAAAGGGGACCACCATAGACTTGTAGAGGTGGAAGGGACACCAAGGGTCATCTAGCCCAACCCTGTAAGGATGTTGAAATTACAAAATAGGATAGGGAAGAGGAGCAAGAAGGGATAGGAGGCCTGGGAAAGAGCAGAAAATATTGTTACCTGCCCCCCCCCCAATCTCCAAGCAATGCGAGATTCCAGGTATTCCAGATGCTTACTCATGGTTTGCATTCCCTTTTGGAAATGAGGCACAGCAGAAGCTGTGGTGTCATTATGATATATGGTTTATTTACACATATATACAACCTCAGCTTACGATGGAGGGGTTCCAAGCAATGACTTTCAAGCAAATTCTGTTTCTCCCATTCCAGCCGTTTTGGAGTCAAGTTGCTAGCCCACATCGTGCTCTGATCCTCACCCCCTCTTCAGTTTGCAGTGTTTTTACACTGGCACCTCCCTCCCCCACTCACATTGGGCAAACTCTCTCCCTTCTGAAACTCTCTCCTAAAAACTCTGGCATTATCTTCTGCTAACTACCCAGAGCCTGGAGTGGGGCTGGCATACCTTTTACCTTCTTGCCTTATTTTTATTCTGTGAACAATCCTGAGATCTTTTGATGAGGGGTGGTATATAAATATAATAAATAGATAGATAGATGATAGATTATAGATAGATAGATAGAATACAAAAATAATTGGTCCACCACCTCTTTTCCCCCTCTTTTAATGGCCCATCTCTCTAGGTGATTTCCTGAATGGCTTGGCCTGTGTTTTAAGCACTTTGCTAAGTTTGGCATCTGGCACACAGGAATTAGAAGAGAGGTTCTGGGATGAGAAGGGGAGTCTTATAACAATAAAATAATTATTAGCTGAGAATGCACGTGAAGCATTTTAAATGCTGTCTTTGCAATAACCCTTTGGAATAGTTCGTTATTCAAAATATTCTTATCTTCCTATGGCAGACATAGTGCAGAAGTGGGAGGCCTCACACTACTAAATAAAGGTCCCTATCAGGGACTGCTCAACTGAGAACTTCCCAACTCTCACCTGCTACTTCGCCATGGTGCTACATCACCCTACCATCAGAAACAGGGCAGCCAGTTAAGTTGGTCAGTCTGCCAATTTCAGAGCATTATCTATCTTGTAGCTCAAGGTAAAGGTAAAGGGACCCCTGACCATTAGGTCCAGTCGTGACTGACTCTGGGGTTGCAGTGCTCATCTCGCTTTATTGGCCAAGGGAGCCGGCGTACAGCTTCCGGGTCATGTGGCCAGTATGACTAAGCCGCTTCTGGCGAACCAGAGCAGTGCACGGAAACTGTGCCAGAGCGGTACCTATTTATCTACTTGCACTTTGAGGTGCTTTCGAACTGCTAGGTTGGCAGGAGCAGGGACCGAGCAACGGGAGCTCACCCTGTCACGGGGATTCGAACCGCAACCTTCTGATCGGCAAGTCCTAGGCTCTGTGGTTTAACCCACAGCGCCACCCATGTCCCCTTGTAGCTCAAAATACAGCGCAAATAGAATTGTGCTTTTAATTGGAACAACTAATGCATTCCTGTAGACATTTTTCATTAGGCTTTCAACATGTGTTTAGAGAAAAGAGAATCCAACAATTTGCCTTGTTTACATGCTCATACTCAGGTTTTTTGTTGGCATTTGTCTGACTCGAGAGACAATCGACTGCGTCTCTGGAGGTGAAGTCAAACTGCTGGAGAATCACAGCACCTGCTGTGGTTGCAGAGACCAGCAACTCGTAACAACTGCTGCCTCCTGTGTTGTTTTCGCTGCGTTAGCAGCACTGAAGTGATCTCTCTGAGGCACAAGCCTGGGCAGTGTGTATGGAGGTCCTGGGCTGCCCAGACAACAAGACCCCCTCTTGACCTTTGCTGATAAGGTCCCAAGGAAAGCAGAGTAATACGTTTGGCACCAGCCTGGCTGCAGAAGTTGCCGGAGGGAGGTGTTCAAGGCAGCATCCAACTCTATTCCAGATTTGTGAAGGGTGTACTCTTTAGCCTTTTCTGCTCCCAAAGATAGCCTGCAAGGCAGGGGATGCTTAGGATCAGTTTTCCTTCTCCAAATGGGCTAACTTCCCAGGCTGATGAGCCCCATCTGTTCCACAAGGCAACATGGGGGAAATTAAGTCCCCAAATAGATAACATATCTGCTATTAAACTGATAAGAACTTACTTTAGCTAACATCAAGTTTATTATCTGTTCTATCACATATGTTTACTGTTGTAAACAAAAATTGCCCTTTTCCCTTATGGGGGATCCAAGAGCCCATATAGAGTCCTTACATAGGTTCCCTATTGGTAGGAGAAGATAACAGAGGCCAACCAGAGAATATTGAGAAGCAAAGCAGCTAGTAAGCTTGATCTTTATTGATCTGTTGCAACAGGGTGCTCCCCTCACCCGCAGGAGAGGAGGAGGAACCCAGAAAAATGGCTCGCAAAATGGCCTTATACTGTAAAGACTTTTGAAATTGCCACCCTGTAGATCAAGACCACCCCCAGAAACATCATACATACATCACAGAAGGGGTGTAACCTAAGACCACCCCCCAGATACATCATACCTACATCACAGAAAAGGCGGTCTTAAAACAGAAATTTGAATGTTGTTTTTCTCCTGTCGTTTATCTCCTGTCTGGCAGGTTACTTGATTGGATTGCCTGGGTAGCCTGGCCAGTCTTTTGTAATGATAAATACTTAGTTCCTGGGCCATGTCACAGGCTCACACCCTATTCATATCTTAAATGTGCCCTTAAGACAGGATTTGTGAGGAAAGAGACAGTGGGAGGTTTCCCACTTTGACCTTGCAGAGAAAACATTTGCTCAGTTTAGGAATCAAAATGGTTCCAGGTCGGTCTTCCTATGCTGATCTATGTACGTGCTTGGTTGGTACGCTTATGAACATTACCATATATCTAAGACCTCAAAATTCCTATCACATTACCAGACGGGTAAACCATGTAGCTGTGAGATGCACGGAAGGCAACTACAGGTGCTGGAATCACTTGCTTTCTTCCCTCACAGGTCCCTGAGGCCACTTCCAACCCTGTGGCTTACATCACCATCTCTCTCAAAGGCGCCACCGTCAATGTGACAGAGAGGAGGGTTGTGGCCATTCAGAACAAAGGCAGCGTTGTTTTTGTTCAGACTGACAAACCCATCTACAAACCTGGACAGGAAGGTAAGTGATGGTCACGGCATTATCTCTTCTACAGCAATGTGTAAAAAAGTGTTTTGCAGCCCTTCCCAGACTCATCATGAATAGTCTGGTGTAAATATGGGGAGTTGTGGCAAGAACTGTGTGTTCAGCAGCAGACCCTGGTCTGGAAAGCCAAGACACTACTTTTTCTGGGACAAATTTGTGGAGGGGGGAATTATGGATACCACATCATCATCATCATATAATTTACTTATACCCTGCTCATCTGGCTGGACCTCCCTAGCCACTCTGGGCGGCTCCCAACATATTAAAAACATGAGAAAAAATCAAACATTAAAAACTTCCCTAAACAGGGCTGCCTTCAGATGTTTTCTAAAAGTCAGGTAGTTGTTTATTTCCTTGACATCTGATGGGAGGGCGCTCCACAGGGCGGGCGCCACTACCAAGAAGGCCCTCTGCCTGGTTCCCTGTAACCGCACTTCTTGCAGTGAGGGAATCGCCAGAAGGCCCTCAGAGCTGGACCTCAGTGTCCGGGCTGAAAGATGGGGATGGAGATGCTCCTTCAGGTATACTGGACTGAGGCCGTTTAGGGATTTCAAGGTCAGCACCAACACTTTGAATTGTGCTTGGAAATGTACTGAAATGTGGTCTGACTGCTGACATGGCCATAAATCTGCTACCAGAGCAGTGGTAGGTTAGTGTAATCCATGTGGCACAACTCAGCACCACCACAATCCTATAGAATGGAGGGCAAGAAGCAGAGGGAGGAGCACTGAATTTTAGCATCATACAGGGTGCTGCAGAAATTTTAGAGCCCCAAGTCCACCACTGCTGCAACAGATTAGTACAGGCTGTATACTGGGTTGGGAATGCAAGGAGGAAACTTAGAAAGGTTAAAATACTTAGGTATTAGGTATAATAACCCACATTTCAAACTCAACCCACTTCACAAACCATGGTGAATAGAACTGGTAATCTGAGTCAAAATTTACTGTATGGCTGAGGTGGAATTTGAATGCAGGTTTTTCATGTCCAAATTGATCTCTTTTTTTTCCTGGATTGCAGTTTCCCAGAATGATAAAAACTTGCTGTTAGCTAGTGGGAAAGCAAGTGAATTTCTCTCACAGTCTTTTCCTTTCCTCTTCCACAGTGCTCTTCCGAATTGTTTCTCTAAATACATATTTTCAACCTGATCCTCAAACTGTAAGTATATGGTCAGGAGGAAGAATTTCCAAAAAGCTCCTGGTTTATATTAAAGTCTTTGTGAACCATCTCATCCGCTTTAAAAAAAGCAGATGCACAACCCATAACCATAGCTTAACACCCAAATAAGCACACAGAGTCTGAGGCAAAACTTTTTTGGTCCGGTGTTTGCTTGGTCTGCTCCTAAATAGTAGTCTATGCACGTAACTCCAAATGAGATTGAATCAGACCAAAGTAAACAGTTTCAAAGAAGCTGTCTATGCAATTTGGCCTACTAATAAGTGCTTAGCACACATGCAGCATTTTTGCTTTGAAGTTAAAAGCTAATGTTCTCCACTAAGGTTCCTGCAAATGGACTGAACATATCTATTGTGTCTGTGAATGATTCTGAATACTCTTTCTAGGAAATGAAGCAACTCTGGTCATTGTTGGAAAGTCAGTAAATAAATTAAACTTGTGGTAGATGGAATGGAAAGTTTAGCCATGGAACAAAGGGATACGATGACGTTTTAGTTATCCATTTAAAACGTATATCAGCCTTAGCAGCTGTTTTAACAGCAGTTATCTGCATTCTTTGCAAATTTATCAAAGCAGCAAATCTACAACATACGCAGACAACAATAGTTTAGTACATGTTACCAATGCAGACAGGCTAATTTGTGAAAATCTAGAATTTCTTTTACCTCTGTTCTGATTAATGATGTCCTCAGGTTTGGCCATTTATTGGGGAAAAGGCAGTCTGCCTTGAAGGAGAGGAGAACTGTCTATGGCTGTCTGCTAGCAAGCATATTCACCTGATATATCTTTGTTCATCCATATGCACAAAATGCACAAGAAGGCTTGTTTCTAATCTTGCTCACTGCCTGAAACATATTCCCTTATTTTGTTCCACCATCACTGGGATATAAGCTATGCTGCCTCATATATTTAAAAGAGCAAAACTGCACTATTTTTCATTCAGGGTTCAAATCCTCCCTTTAGGGAGGATTTGATTAGGAGTTTTGATGCTCAACTCTGAAAAGCTGTTGACATTTAAAATATTTTTCAAACACTAACATTCTCTTCACATTCATCTCTTTCAGTATCCTTTGGTCACCATTCAGGTAAAAGTCTTTGTTTTTAAAAGACGCTTATCTGTATTGTATTGTATTGTATTGTATTGTATTGTATTGTATTGTATTGTATTGTATTGCATTGTTGCAAGCCCAATTGTTGCACCCCAGTCTCTGAGCAGTGTGAGATTCCAGGGGTTCCAGGCATGCTTACCAAGGATTCATGTTTCCTTTTGGAAATGAGGCACAGTAGAGACTGTGGTGTCTTTATGATAGATGGCTTATTTACACATGTATACAAGGGGTTCACAGCTTCAACACCCCCAAAAGGTCTTGCTTATCCCTTAGCCGCAGCCTTGGATTCAAACAGAACTCAGACATTGCTCTCTGAACCTCTGCTCACTGCTTTGCATCATCACAGCAAACTCTGCTCAGAAACTCAGGCTTTGTTCTCCTATCTAAGAGGTGGAGAAAGGTGCTACTCATTTGTTGTCTAGCACAGAGCCTTCTTTTCTTTGTTCTCTTAATGGCCCATCACCCAGGTGATGGGTAGCTTATATTTAACACTTGCTGGATCCAGGAGATGGGTGAGTCTCAACCAGACTACTCAGACTCATAACTCTATTGTGCTTGAAACTGATTAAGTTTATGTGATTATTTGTAATATTCAGCTGCACCAGGGAATAAAGCAATTGGCAAACAACTTCTGTGAGGAAAAGGAAAAGTGCAGTTTGGCTGGGCTTAAGGCACAATCCACATCTATCTTTGTGTGAGAGGCAAAGGACTAGGATGAGGGTTTAGGAGGGGAAGAAGAGAAGGTACTTGGTGCCAGGGCTGGCTCCTGTGCAATGCCCCAGGCTAGCATCCCCTGTCAGGGACTGGCTAGATGATGAGGAGTGGTGGGGGTACCAGCTGGGGAACTCTAAGGGAAGCTGCAGAGGAGGAACACTCAGAGCCCTAGGATTGGTCGTGGGGCGCTGAGGTGGGTCAGAGGAAGAATAGAGGGAGAAATGGTTGAATGCTGAAGAAGAAACATGCTTTAGTGAGCAAGGAGAGCCTGTGACAGAGAGCAGCTCCAAGGACACACATGGCAATGCGTAGGGCGGAACAGAGATGACAGGTGCCCCGATGTAATTTGAGGCTGCTTGGGAAACATCTGGCAGAGAAGGAGACCTAGAACATGGGTAGGCAAACTAAGGCCCGGAGGATCTGGCCCAATCGCCTTCTAAATCTGGCCCGCGGATGGTCTGGGAATCAGCGTGTTTTTACATGAGTAGAATGTGTGCTTTTATTTAAAATGCATCTTTGGGTTATTTTTGGGGCATAGGAATTTGTTCATTATTTCCCCCAAAAAAATATAGTCCAGCCCCCCACAAAAAATTTGCTGACCCCTGACCTAGAGGAAGTAGAGGGCAGGGACAGTCAGTCCTGTCAACTCACAAACATTTTTTTGCCTCTATGTTGATAGCCTTCAGATTTGGGCTAGTGTTGACTGCTACCTGCTGACTGCTAATCTAGTTCCTCCTGAAACTAAGCAACCTGAGTTGAATCTTTGGCTTCTTGCCTTAATGTGCCTTTATTCTGCGCTTCTAGGATCCCCAGAGGAACCAGATATTCCAGTGGAGAAACGTAACGTCTGAGATCTCTATTGTTCAGCTCTCATTCTCAATAATTTCGGAGCCAATTCTGGGAGACTATGAAATCATCGTGCAAAGTCAATCGGGAGCTAAGACCTCTCATATATACTCTGTCAAGGAATATGGTAAACATATGTACCTGTTATTTTCTAAGGTTCAGAAAACAATTAGGACTTGCTGGAAGATGAAGGTCCTTAATTTTCTGGCCTGGTATAAAAATGCAGCAACTTGGATTTTCAGAAAAGTCACATACAACACACAAAATGTTCAAAGGCAAACACATACTTATCAAAGCTGGAGTTGTATGTATTTGCTGGTAAACAAACCTATTAAATAAACCTGACATTTTAATAAACCACCTAAAATGCAATTACGAAATGAAATGGTAAAACAAATTGTTCCGTGAGAGTCAACTGCTTGTTTACAATGCTGTTTCCTTATAATAGTATCACCATTCTCTTAGACGATTCTCAGTGCAAATGACATAAATTACCTTTAGAAGGTTTCCCCATTTTAAAGCAGTATAAAATATATTTTAAATAATAATTCTCAGTGCTGATAATCATCTGGGAAGTGTGAGGATGGTCTGTCTTTCCTCCTCTCTGCACCCAGGTCTGACCTGACCCAGGAGTGGAGCTGTAGCGTTGGGCCATCGTGAGAGGAAATTGTCTCTGCAGCTCCCTTGCATGCCAGAGCAAAGCTCCAATGAGAGATCCTGTCATGGGGGTGCCTAGTCGTGCCCCCTCAAAAAAATGTGCCCAGGGCCATGGCCCCCTCACGCCCCCCCATGCTACACCAATGTGCCAAAGTGTTCAGAATCGCAAACTGTTTCTCTGGAATATATGTTTGACTGTGTCTTTTTCACTCTTCAGTATTACCACTGTATGACATCACTATCAGTGCACCAAAAACAGTCTCTGTGGAGAATCCAGATTTCGTTGTGAAGGTGTGCGGCTCGTAAGTATTGGGCCCAATGGCTGAAGTAGACGTTTTTAGTGGTGGAGGCTGATCTACTGGGGCTAAGGCACAACACTACCTTTGAAAATGCCAGGCAATTATTAAAAATTCCCTACTTACAGTCTCAAAGCCATGTACTCTTTCCTGTCCCACACGTGGTTCCCTCCATTCACTCATTAAAAGCTGCAGCAACTGTGGGGTGGAGTCAGGTAAGTAAACTAAGTCTGAGCCACATGCAAATCCAGAGCATTTTTTCAGAAGGTATCGATGGCTCTGCTTCTAACAGACCCCTTCCCTCGCTTGAGTTCAGAATATCTTGAATGGAGAGGGGTGAAAGAAAATGCTGTTAGTATTATTTAGAGCTTGCTTTTTTGTGAATTTATCAGTGAATTTTGAAAACAAAAAGCTTGGTCTCTGTACCTATCTGGATATGACTCCACATCCTTCCCCAAACCTGGGAGATCTTCTCCCAAAGCTCAGAGATAGCAGCAGCTGATAATGATTATTCACATTTTTAAGACTGAGATATGCATGGAAAATATGTTCTGCTGTGCTCTGATGTACTCAAATGAAACATTTATTTATTTGCCTGTTGGTGGAATGCTTTGTTTAGAAAAGTTTTTAATGTTTGATGTTTTATCGTGCTTTTAATATTCTGTTGGAAGCCGCCCAGAGTGGGTGGCATATAAATAATATATTATTATTATTATTAATATATATATATTGAAGCGGTATGTGCAAACTCAGTATCCCACCTTCCCCCTCTATTGTTTTCTTCATTTAGAGAAAAAGATGTTTTGGGTACTGAATAGTTAAATAGATTTTGTGGTGGAGAGAAAAGTATTTGCGTTAATTTCTTTAGTGATTGATGTGTAGGTATAAACAGTGCATGAATTCAAAAACTTATGTCATGGTATGGCTTAAGTTCTAAATATACAGTTTGGAGTCAATCTTCTCTGAAAAGCATACTTGCCCCGCCCCTTACATGGAAAGTCTTCCTGTGTCCATAGATGTGCAGAGAATAATTGATGCTTTTTCAGCGAGGAGGAGACAATGGTACTCTGCACATGAGTAATGGCACCCTTTCATAAATACCGTATTTTTCGCCCCATAGGGCGCACCGCCCCATAGGGCGATCCTAGTTTTTTGGGGGGGAAATAAAGGGGAAAAAATTTATTTTATTTTCCCCCCCCCAGGCGCGGGGCTGGCGCGGGGGAAGCCCGAGCTTCCCCTGACCCCAGCCTCCAGAACAGGCCCCTCCAGGCAGCTCTGCGCAATCCTCGGGAGACCGGCGCACCGACCCCTCTCGCTCTCCAGGCTTCAGGAAGCTCTGCACAACCCTTGGGAGACTTTGCGCCGGGCTCCCTAGGGTTGCGCAGAGCTGCGCAAAGCCCGGGACTCCAGGAAGCTCTGCGCAACCCTCGGGAGACCGGCGCAAAGTCTCCCAAGGGTTGCGCAGAGCTTCCTGAAGCCTGGAGAGCGAGAGGGGTCGGTGCGCACCGACCCCTCTCGCTCTCCAGGCTTCAGCGAAAGCCTGCATTCGCCCCATAGGATGCACACACATTTCCCCTTCATTTTTGGAGGGGAAAAAGTGCGTCCTGTAGGGCGAAAAATACGGTAAATGATGCACAGGTCATATTGCGATGAAAACGGCAAGTTTACAAATTGCAGTCGCACCAAGTCAAAATGTTACCAGCCACCACTTTAAGGAAGGTTATGTAGGAAGGTTATTAACCGATGCCTACAAAATTTATGTCAGCATGCAAAGGCAGCTGACATTTGCTGAGGCTGAATGCAAAACTCATCAGGTGCATTTATCAGAGGAAACACATTTCAAATGCATCTGTGAATCTGTAGTCCTTTCTGTATTTCTAGCTCTTACGTCTAGGCCATCTATTCTCAAATACCGTATGCTTCTTTCCCTTCTAGGTATACGTATGGGCAGCCAGTTGAGGGGAAAGCTCAGCTCAGTGTGTGCAGAAATCTCAATTTTTATGGAACTTGCAAGAGGGACCCTGTCTGTGAATCTGTTAATAAAGAAGTAAGATACATAGTTCCTTATCATTTTCTGTCCTTCTTCTCCCTCCATTGTCTTCTCCTGTTTTCCTTTCCCATTAGGCTTTTTGCACAGTCAGAAAAATTTATTCCACAAATAATGATGCAGTCCAGTTTGCAATGAAGTAAAAAGTGCTGTATCGTTCAATCCTTTGAATTATACTCTGCAGACCTCAGCCCAGGGTAATATCCACAATACTTATCCTGCCCTCATGTAATGGATAGGGATGGAGCTGTGTACAGACTTGCTGCCAGGAGACAGATCATAGAGAATCACAGAATTGTAGAGTTGGAAGGGACCACAAGGGTCATCTAGTCCAACTCCCTGCAGTGCAGGAATATGCATCTGTCCCATGCAGAGATCAAGCCCACAACCTTGGCATTCTCAGCACCATACTAGTGGTGGAGGAACCCTCTCTGGCACCCAGGGTGGGATGCCAAGGGGCGGGGTGAAGCGCCCGGTGGCACATGCACGATGTCCATACGGAGTGTGCGTGTGCAGCATCCCGTATGGAGTGCCACTTGGGGGGGGTGACTGTACATAGTTGTCAACTTACAGATTTGAAAATAAGGGACCAGTAGCCTCGAAAATATGGGACCAGCAGCCAAAATAAGGGATTTTAGTCAACCAGCAGCCAAACGAAGCCTCAAGCGGTGGTTCCCACAGCGCAGCAACCCAGCAAAGGGGATGCAGCAAGGAAAACCACCGTCACCTCTCTGCTGGGAAGCGCTGAGCAAAGGTGAGTCTCCAGGCAACGCGGCCGATTTGATTGGCACAAAGCATGCAAGCTCCACCCCCCCAGTCGTTCTTAGACTCCTTATTGGGTGAGCAACGCAGCCAAGCAACACAGTTGGAGCTCCCTGCTCCCTGGCCGGCAGGGAAGGAGGGAGAGGAGCTGCTTCCTTTGAAACCCAGGAAATTTAAGGGACATCATCAATAAGGGACAGCAGTGGGACACGGCACTGGGATAGGGGACTTTCCTGCCAAATAAGGGACAGTTGACAGCTCGGGGGTGACAAGATGGCCCCTGCCTCCCCCCAGCTGTAGAGCAGCTGAGGGCGCGCACAGTCAATATGAGCGCCGCTTACGGGGTGTCTGTATGGGCTGCCACACATGCGCACTCCGTATGGGCTGCCATGCATGCGCCTTCCATATGAGCATCCTAATGGGCTGCCGTGCAAGCAGCATCCTGTACGGACTGCTTATGTGCGACATCCTGTATGGAGTGCACACATGTGGCATCCATACTGACTGTGTGCGCCCTTGGCCGCTCTACAGCTGGGGGGAGGCAGGGGCCATCTTGCACCCCCCCAAGTGTCGGACTGCACCCCCCACTTCATACGCCTCTGCACCACATTAATCAACTGAGCTAGCCTCCCCCCTTTTCCAGTCTGTTGGATGTGAGCTCTAACACTGCCTCTACAAATCTGAACAAAACAAAAATGGTTCATAAAACTGGGGGCATGCGGGAACATAAGAATAAGGAGCCATTGCTTGGTGCTCATTTTTGCTTTTCATTTATTGCTGCATCCTAGAATTGACTACAGCTCACCTCACTGGTCTACAGAGCCCCAGGAATTTTGAGTTCCTTCTTGTCTGAATAAGTATCTGGGTCACAGCACAAAGCCAGGGAGGGCCATGGAAACCAGTAGACTGGGGATTTGTAGAGTGGGATCATTTTCCTACTGTATTCTTCCTTTTGGAGTAATGGTGTCATAAGTCATTAAGTTCAGTCTGAAGCTTATTGGGTATAGGCTTCTTAGTCACTTGGCGGTGGCAGTAATTGGTTAAAGCACCAGGAGTGGGGGAAAATAAAAGGTTAAATGTAGGTTTTTACACAGAAAAGAGGACACAGCAAGACAGCAAGGCAAACTTGGGTGCCTAGGTTTTTAAAAGCAGTAAAGCAATGAGCGCACGCAAGCCTCCTAAATTTAAAAAGGCAAGCCAGGAACCAGACAGCCTCCAAACACACAAACACCCCCCGACAAACCTCGTGGCTGAGCTCTTCCCTGGATGCGTTGGAAAAGCTTCCCCCCCAACCAGGAAGCTACGGGGAAGGTGGTTGGGAAGGCTAAACTTTTCTCTTAGGACCCTAGAGCGGTTTAATGGCCCAAGAGACCAACAAAATCTCCAGAAAAGTAAACTCCCCTAGGGATCCCCCTGTAAACGTTGTACTATGGGCAGGAAGGCAGCTAAACCACTGAAACTTCCTAATAGCGAAGCGTGTGTTAACTCAGGCACAAAGGCAAAGCAAAGAGGAGCTAATTACGCAAAGGGGGAGACCACAAACCTTCTCTCTCACACACACACGGACACACACACGGACAAAAGAGGCCAGAAGCAAGGTAAATCAGCAACAGATGAACACGTGCTCGCAAAATACTTCCCTGGCTTCTGTGCTGGTCTTGACTCGCTGAGGGACGACGACGAATGAGGAGGAGGCGAAGCTGGTGCCACAGCATTAAGCTGCTACACACGCCCCCCGGAGGCACCTGGTTGGCTGCCTCCGGTGGGCGTGGGCACCAGCCAGGTAAGGAGGGGAGGGGGCTAAGGCCCCCTACCAGGGGCGGAGCTCGGTCTCCCGCCCACAACCACTCCCCTCTCTTCCAGGGAGGAGAGTCTTTATTGGGTATAGGCTTCTTAGTCACTTGGCGGTGGCAGTAATTGGTTAAAGCACTCTAATGGCCTGAAAGCTGTTATTGGCTGAGCTTCGGTAGTGGCGCCCGCCCTGTGGAACGCCCTCCCATCAGATGTCAAAGCGATAAACATCTACCTGACATTCAGAAGACATCTGAAGGCAGCCCTGTTCAGGGAAGTTTTTAATATGTGACATTTTAGTGTATCTTTCATCTTTGTTGGAAGCCGCCCAGAGTGGCTGGGGAAACCCAGCCAGATGGGCGGGGTACAAATAATAAATTATTATTATATTATTATTATTATTCCCCAGAATTCCAGAGAGGAGATAAGGGCAGACAGTAGGATCAAGAGATGCTGTGACAGAAGAATTAGGAAGCTATGAGAATACAGGTCTGAGATGGCAGGAGGCCAAAGGACCAGACATGGACAAGAGGGTTGTGGGAAGGAGCAGCCCAGAGGAATCTCAGAAGGGAAAGAAATCTGGGAGAGAAAGCTGCAAAGATAAGGAAAGTTGGCTTGTATTGATTTAAAGACCTCTGATACTTCTCTAATTTATTAATGGTGGGCTTCCAGAAGCAATTTCCAGCATACATTGGATACCACCTGAAGAGGAAGATGCCTTTTTTAGGGCTGCCTTGGCTTGAGGAACTTAGGAGCAAAGGATAGAGCATGCATTCAAATTTTCTCCATGAGCCAACTGAACATAGGCGCGGGAATTGAATCATGTCTGCAGGGCCTTTGAAGCTGTCCATGGGTACCTTTCAGATCTTCCATGGAAGTTGTGGAAGCAGTTCTGGCAGTGCTATAGCTGTGTGAACAGGGCCATAGCCACTCCTGCCAAAATCTTCCAAATGGATATTGGATAATTTAAGCAAAAGCACACATGGGAAACAATACTTGGAGCTGGTCCATGGGAAATTGAGGGGCAACATGTTGCCTTCAAACTCAGCTCTCTTAGGGATGCTGCAAGGACTGGGCATGGCTCCATGAGATCAGTAGTGAATATCTACTGGACACTGAATCATATTCAGACATCTGGCATGTATTAAAACACAGTGGCTTCTTGTAAGCTGTTTCTATTGTAATCAATGGCACTGGGCCAGATTTAAGCAACACCAATTAATTTTCCTTCTCGTGTTGGATTCCTTACCCCTCCTCTTTTTCAGCTGAGCAAAGATGGCTGCCTTGCCCATGTCTTCAGTTCCAAGACATTTGAGCTTAATCGTTCAGGGTACTGGATGAACCTAGATGTGAAAGCCATCGTCACTGAGAAAGGAACAGGTAACCCCTTCCACGTAATCAAAAAGAGACTGCTGGGAAAATAAATAAACAGCAGGCATGAAATTATTTTGCATAGTTTATTTCATATTAGTAAGCTAATTATGTTTGTTCTTGGACTCTTGCACAGGGATACAGAGTGAACGTTCAGCCTACATTTCAGTTTCTCGGATACTGGGGACTGTGACATTTCAGAATATGGACCGGGACTATAAAAGGGGGATCCCCTATTGTGGTCAGGTAAAATGAGAAGCTGAGTATGACCCAGCCTAAATGCCTATATCTAGAGATGAGTGACTAAATTTCATCTCTTTTAGGAGTGAAACAGCGAAACTGAAGGAATGCCTTTCTAACTGAGAAACAAAACCACATTTGCCACTGAAATTTCACCTGAAGGGAAGTTTTAAGTAAATGCAGGGTGGGACATAAACAGATTTGCACAGGCGAAATATCTAATAAAGTCTAGTAACAAACATTACGACTGTCCTACAGATCCCCAGGTTGTCCCTAGATTTCATGAAATCTGAAGTGAATCTGAGAGCTTCTTTTTACTACGAATTTTTTGTTTTCCAAAATAATAAAACTCTTGAAAACAACAACTGGGTACAAGTCTAGTTATGGGATACGATATCTACAAAAAAATTAAATTGAATATGTAGTGTCATTTCAAGCATATTCTTAAGACATATTTGAGAAGTTGGTGGGAGGCAATTGTTATCTTCTTCCCTTACATATGGAAAGAAAGGAGACCAGAATTCAACTGAGGTAGTTTTACTACCCTTCTAAGCCTTGTTAGTCACTCTGAGATAGCTACATCCTGGATGTTGTTGAACCTCAAGGGGTAGCTCAGCCTGAGATTTCCAAAAACATGCTATCGTCAAATGTGTGGCCACCAATAGGAAACCCCCCCCCCAAATTCTTATGTCAAATAGTGAGGCTAGAATTTAACGAAAGCAGGGCTAAATCTGGATTTGGCGAGAGAGGTTATTTAATGATTATAAAAATAATATCAAACCTTGGTCCAGAACATATGAATGATTTTTACATTCCCACCAAGCATGAAATAAGTTTCGAGATTCCCACATCCCCTTCAACAGAGAGGGAATAAGGATTTATTGTTTTTCCTAATCAAAACGTGAAACTGAGAGCTCTTGTAGAATACTAGGAGTATGAGCAGCAAGCTGGAAAATCTCCAGTTCAAGTCCCATCTCAGTATGTGGAGCACTCTGAAAATTTGAAATTTACTCTGTAATTATCAACATTAACCTGAAGGTTCTTCCTCGTGTGAAACCCATGAGAAATGTTGGGGAAACCAAAATAAACAGTTCAGTCCTAATTCCCTGATCTTTGCTGCTTGATGGGTGGGTGGGTAGGCAGTGAAATGTCCGCTTCTATAGAGACCCCTGCTGCTCCTTCCAAAATATTGTGTTTGGAGGCAGGCTGGCATTGGCTTTGGATCCACTGGATCAAAAGTCCATCTGATTTCTCAAGTATACCTGAAGGAGCATCTCCACCCCCATCGTTCTGCCCGGATGCTGAGGTCCAGCGCTGAGGGCCTTCTGGCTGTTTCCTCATTGCGAGAAGCAAAGCTACAGGGAACCAGGCAGAGGGCCTTCTCGGTGGTGGCACCCGCCCTGTGGAACGCCCTCCCATCAGATGTCAAAGAGATAAACAACTACCTGACATTCAGAAGACATCTTAAGGGAAGTTTTTAATGTATGACATCTTAGTGTATTTTTGGTCTTTGTGGAAGCCGCCCAGAGTGGCTGGGGAAACCCAGCCAGATGGGCGGGGTACAAATAATAAATTATTATTAAATTATTCTCAAGGGGTCCAATTTTAAATGCCACCCAACTTCTGCAAGGTGACAGGCCTTCAAGTGTGGTGGTCGCTTCGTACCTCTGCTCCTTAGCTGGGGTTCAGGATCGCTCTGCAAGATAAAGCCTTGGTTTTGGAGAGCATTGCTTAGTCAGAGATGAGCCACTGATGCTTCTGGGCTTTTCCTTCTCCTTCAGATAAAACTGGTTGATGTTGATGACTCTCCCCTTGGAAATGAGATTGTCCAACTACATGTCAACAACAAAAATGTGGGCAACTACAGCACCGATGGAAACGGCACCGCTGAGTTTTGTATTGATACCTCAACGTTCTTTAGTTCAGATATCTCTCTCAGAGTAAGTGACCGACAGAAGCCAGGGCTATTGCACACTTCTCCAAACACCTCTCCGCCTTTCTCTTTTCTTAAAGGTGCCAGTGCTGTATTGCACATGTTTACATGTAATAGGTGGGTGTGGGTGGTTCTGTGGGTTAAACCAGAGAGCCTAGGACTTGCCAATCAGAAGGTTGGCGGTTCGAATCCCTGCGATGGGGTGAGCTCCCATTGCTCAGTCCCTGCTCCTGCCAACCTAGCAGTTCAAAAGCACGTCAAAGTGCAAGTAGATAAATAGGTACTGCTCCAGCGGGAAGGTAAACGACGTTTCCGTGTGCTACTCTGGTTCGCCAGAAGCAGCTTAGTCCTGCTGGCCACATGACTGTACGCCGGCTCCCTCGGCCAATAAAGCGAGATGAGCGCCGCAACCCCAGAGTCAGTCATGACTGAACCTAATGGTCAGGGGTCCCTTTACCTTTACCTTTACATGTAATAGGTAGCTAGTACCCAAGTCCAGGACTAGGGAACTGTCCCCTTTAAGTAACTACCGTATTTTTCTGTGTATAAGACGCCCCCATGTATAAGACAACCCCTATTTTTTTAAAACCCAAAATTAAGAAATCAAGTTGTGTAGCTTTTTCGGGGGGTGGGGGAGGTCACTTCCGCCAATCGCTTACCCGCCTGCCCACCACTGCTGATCGCTTGCCACAGCCACTGCCGATCGCACACCTCGCCGCAACCACCAATTGTCTGCCCGCTAGCTGCCACCAACAGCCCACCCGCCCACTTGCCGCAGCTACAGCCAATTGCCAGCAGGTCTTGCTGCAGCCCCCAATCACCCGCCCAATCGCCACTGCCAATCTCCTGCTTGCTGCTGCCATTAATCACACGCGCGCGCCCCTCTGCATTCACTATCCGTGTATAAGACGACTCCCAATTTTTGCCTAATTTCTTTTAGCAAAAAGCATTGTCTTATACACAGAAAAACACGGTATCTCCTGGATCCTTTGCTGTTGCTTGAGGCTCAGGTGGCCTCAGTAGCCTCCGAGTGCCTTCCATCAGCTTTGGCTGGTGGCCCAGCTACACCCCTATCTGGACAGGGATAGCCTAACTACTGTTGTCTATGCTCTGGCAACCTCTAGGTTAGATTACTGCAATGCGTTATACGTAGGGCTGCCTCTGAAGACGATTTGGAAACTTCAGCTAGTGCAGAATTCAGCGGCCAGGTTGCTCACCGGAGCAAGACGGTTTGAGCATTCTGGTCCAACCACACTGGCTACCAATTAGTTTCCAGGTCCAATTCCACGTGCTGGTTTTGACCTATAAAGCTTTAAATGGCTCTGGACTGCAATACCTCAAGGACCACCTCTTTCCATATGAACCTACCTGGACCCTGAGATAAACTTCTGAGGCTCTCTTTCATATGCCTCCTCCTTGAGAGGTCCGGAGGGTGGCAACACGGGAACAGGGCCTTCTCTGCAGTGGCTCCCTATCTGTGGAATGCTCTCCCCAGGGAAGTTTGCCTGGCGCTTTCATTATACACCTTTAGGTGCCAGGCAAAAACATTCCTTTTTAACCAGGCCTTTGATTGATCTGATTTACATCCCATGCCCTTTTAAAATGTGGGGGGTTTTGGGTGGGGGGGCCTATTGGGTTGTTGTTTTCGTGGGTTTATATCTTGATTTTATTCTGTGAACCGCCCTGGGACCCCCGGCTCTAGGGCAGTATCTAAATTCAATTAAAAAAAAAAAAAACAAATCAGTCACTAAAGCTGTGTGTCCCTATTTGCAGCTTGTAATCTGAAGGCCTCCAATGACCCTGACTTATCCAATTTCCCATAGAGAAATAATGTGATGAGCTGATTTCTACATCTTCCTCCTCTCTGCCCTCCCTTCCCCATTGCCTACAGCTAATATATAAACCCAATGATAATTGCAACAGTGATGGCTGGTTATTACCCTACTATCCAGAGGCCTATCATTCAGTCCAGCGCTTCTACTCCAGAACAGATAGTTTTGTGAAGATACACCAGGTGCCAGGAGAGTTGCCGTGCGACCAGGTCAGCAGAATCAAAGTCTCCTACAGCCTGAATATAAAAGGACAGAACAATGCAACCTTCTATTTCTTTGTAAGTATCAAATTGCTGCTCAGTTTTCTTTATTTGACATGGAAGTATTTATTGGGGGTGGGGGGGACATATGCCTGCAAAAAAAAAAAAGAAAGAAAGAAGATCAAACAAACAGAGGGCCCCACCAAAATGCAAAAGGAGGTATGTGACCCATAAACAGATGTCGAGAAGGAATTTTTATTAAGCTACCTGACTTGTTTCAATTAAATCTTTTTCTGGAATGATTATTGTAAAACCGTTCTGTGGCAAAAATATGTTCCCAAAGCATTTGAGCCAATGCAGAGCCAGCGGCGGAGCAAGCCAATCGGGCGCCTGGGGCAGTGCGCATGCCCTGCGCCCAGGGGCGGGGCCAGTCGCCTAGGGGGCGGGGCTAGCCAGGGCAGGACGCTCCACTGGGCCTCCGAAGAATCTGCCTGCCTCCTCACACTCAGCCGCCCTACAGCTGAGGGGGAGGCGGCGGGCGGACCTTTTGGGGCAGCGTAGAGCCTGCGGGCACCCAAGCCACCGCGTCACTCCCAGCTGGGTTCAGTTGTGGCAAAGCCGGATGAGTAGATTTCCCCCATTCTGTATCATTGGTTTTTCTCTGCACTCTTCCTGAATTCTGATTTAACTAGGAGATGATCGTGCATGGTTAACATTTCCTTTTTTATATAAAAAGACATTTAAAAAACTAGGAAAACGGTGAAATTCATTCTGAATGCAGGTTTAATGCTCCATGCTCCAAAGCTGGAATGAATTTTGAAGTTTTCCTAATTTTTCTCATATCTCTTAATATAAGTTTATATATCCCCCAACCCCCAGCCAGGTTACAGATATGCACTGACAAAACACTGAGTGTGCTGAGCTCGAAACAATTGATTCCCTTGCTCAAAAGGATAAGAACTATCGGGAATTCCACCACTGCCACTATGGGCCATAGTTACTGAGTGACATGAGGACACGTGACAATTTTTGCACGGTAAACATTGCAGGATTTTGTGTGTGCACGATCATTAATATATTTTGTACAAGGTGAATAAGGATTCACTGAACAGGAGAGAGAGAAATTAGTTTTGATACATTTCAAAATATCAAAGGGCTTCCAAACTTGTATTAATAATTTGAGATTCTGCTGTGAGGCGATTTTTTTGAACCATATTTCTCCCATACCCTTGAGTTACACTGCCTATTGCTTATTTCCCTCTTGGTGTACACAGGTACTGGTGAAGAACAAAATTATAAACTCAGGCAGAAAGGTTGTCACCCTCAGTCATGGTAAGTAGTGCTGTGCCAAAATTTAGTGGTGTTTGGTTTTCCTCATTAAAACGGCCATTTTGAAGGGTACGAAAGGGTCTGTAAACCCCCTCCTACTGTTGTGTGTGTTTTCTTGTAGCTGTTCACAGCTATTGTTGCCCCTCATTCTACTCTTAGCTGTTGTTGGCAAGAAATCAGTTCCAATATGCCCAAAACGTTGAGAGCTTTTCTTCTTTGGTTTCCAAATTGGACTACGCTATAGGGCTGATCTTGGAAAAACTGTTCCTGGAGTGCAAACTCGCTGCCTCGTTCCACAGTAAACCCTTAGGGTATTAGACTCCTCTTCAGTGGGGTACCATATTGCCCCCACAACAGCAGTTTCTTTGTTTTCCCCTGCTTGGGAATAATCTGGGACCCTCCAGCCTTTGAAGCCTTATCTGGCTGCTACTCCATCTCTCTTCCCCAAGGTGATTTATTTCATGGAGGGAGGTACCATACGTTAGAGGCTCTGGGTCAGGGCCAGCCCACCCATGGGGCGGACTGAGATAGCTGCCTCAGGTGATGGAGTCCCCCAGGGCACTGCACCCACAGGTGCCTAACAGAAATGGCAGTGGCTTCTAGCGAGATCTCATGAGACCTCACTGGAATCCACCGCCACATGACCCTGATAAGTGAGGCTTTGGTAGAGGGTGTCAGGGGGGAGGCAGCAAGGACAGCACGTTCCCATTTTGCCTCAGGCGGAAAAACTGAATGAGCCACCGTAGCTCTGGGTACAGGAAGAATGTAGGTGAAATGTCTGCCTTGATTTTGCTTGCAAAATGTGCTCGTGTGTCTAATTCTTGCCCCATCACATACCGTACATTCTTTTTTTAAAAGCCCCATTGGTTATTTATTATATTTGTATACCATGATCCTGAACGGTGATTGAGTCTGTTGAGCCAGTGTAAATTTTGTAAGTGTGCAAGCCTCTTTATCGTCTTCTCTCAAAGCCCTCTGCCAGGAGCCTTGTGTTTCAGACTGAGGATTCCAGCTTGTCTCTCATTGTTCTCCATGCAGATGATTTGGCAGCTTCCAAAGGCCACTTTTACATCTCACTTTCTGTCGATGCAAACATGGCTCCCGTTGCCACGCTGCTGGTCTATACTCTACATCCTGAGAGGGAGGTGGTTGCTGATACTGCCAGATTCGAGATAGAAAAGTGCTTCCACAATAAGGTAAGATAACGCAGTGAGGTAAGAACTGCAAAACTCTTCATATGCAGGTAAAGGTACCCCGACTGTTAGGTCCAGTCACAGATGACTCTGGGGTTGCGTGCTGACAACAATTATTATTATTATTATTATTATTATTATTATTATTATTATTATTATTTATTATTATTATTTGTACCCCGCCCATCTGGCTGGGTTTCCCCAGCCACTTTGGGTGGCTTCCACAAAGACCAAAAATACACTAAGATGTCACACATTAAAAACTTCCCTGAACAGGGCTGCCTTAAGATGTCTTCTGAATGCCAGGTAGTTGTTTATCTCATTGACATCTGATAGGAGGGTGTTCCACAGGGCAGGCGCCACTACCGAGAAGGCCCTCTGCCTGGTTCCCTGTAGCTTTGCTTCTTGCAATGAGGGAACCGCCAGAAGGCCCTCAGCGCTGGACCTCAGCGTCCGGGCAGAACGATGGGGGTGGAGACGCTCCTTCAGGTATACTGGACCGAGGCCATTTAGGGCTTTAAAGGTCAACACCAACACTTTGAATTGTGCTCGGAAACGTACTGGGAGCCAATGTAGGTCTTTCAAGACCGGTGTTATGTGGAACATGTGGAACATGGCGATTTGTTCTTAGGAAAGCTCTTGAAAAGCTGGGTGAGTTAAGCTTTAGTCTCTTTTTGGTCTTCTGGAATTTCAGAAGTTTGCTCATTGTATGGAAGTTGTATGGCTTACAGCAGAATGTGAGGACAAATGTTTAGTGGGTGTCTAACAATCTCCCTCAGCATCAGCTTGCCTCCCTCCCTGTTTCATAGCCTGGGGACTAGCCATCAGTTCCAACAAGCATAAGACATGTTTAGCTAGAAGATGAAATAAATGTGCCCCACTCTATAATTCATTTTCTTATTCAGCTATACAGGAAGCCCCTACCGATAAGTGAAACAAACCCAGTGTAACACAATAGGCCACAACAGGTTTCTCAATCTAAGTATGGTGGCTTTCTAAGAGTCTAAGATGGAAATAAGGCTTTATATTAAGGTCATCTAGAAATCAGTTGGCCTTCCCATGAAATTAATCCTTCAAATGTTTTATACTTGATTTCAGGTCAGCCTCCAGTTCTCCGTGAAGGAAGCTCTTCCAGCTTCAAATGTCAGCCTTGATGTCAAAGCTGCTGCCAACTCCCACTGTGCTCTGCGAGCTGTGGACCAGAGCGTTCTTCTCTTGAAGCCAGAGACAGAATTGTCAGCTGAAAGTGTAAGAGCAAAAGCCACCTGCCTGTTTGTGCCCACACCGAATCTTGCATGCTGAGTGTAATGATCTCAGGCAGGCAAGCAAGCCCCAATAAGAACTAATGAGTCTCTGGCAGTTTTATGCCACATTTATTTACAATTTACGTCCAGAGCATGGCTCTGAGCCTGCCGCTTTTAGCTACGAGTTGGTCATTCCGAGTCTCTGCCCCTGTCACAGCATGAAGGGCGCCAAAGTCCAGTCCTTCCTCTTTTGTACTTCCATTGCATTTTAACCCTTTCAGCTCTTCTGGTTCTACCTCCTGGTTGCCTGGCAACCCCCTCAATGTCATCTATCTCCTCCCCTCCCTCTGCCTGTGAGCTTTCCAAGTCTGGGAACTCTTGATGAAGGGGGGCTGAACTAACCCACTCCTGCTCTGTCTGTGGCTGCAATCCCTCACTTCCAGAGTCAGTCCATGGCCAGAGGTGGATTTAGGGCAGCATGACCAGTTCCCCTGTGCTGGCCACCGAGTTGAAGGGGGCACTGTAGGGCACTGCAAGTATGACGCAGTGCACACGCAGAACAGAATATGAGAGGTGGGGGCACCAAATTTGGGGCTTGTACAGGGTGCCACTGAAATTTGAAAGACCAAACACAGTCACGATGAATTTGCAAGCTCTGGCCTTTCTAGACCTTTCTCACCACCTTCCTATTTTTCGGGCTTTCGTGCCCCAGTCGAGAGACATGTTTTGTCCTGCTCTGAGTATGAGTCTTTGCTTGCTCCCATCCTGCCACCCTAAGTGGTAACCAGGATGACAAAGGGTTGGCTGAGAGGTTGCAAAGGCAGCAGAGATGTTTATAACAGAAACTTCTGCTTTGCTGATGTGCCACTTCTGTAAGGGATACACTAAAAGTTAGGGTTGCCATATTCCCAAAAGCGAAAATCCCCCCTCCCCTCCCCCCAAATACGGCCAGGTTTTCCGGATAGGTTTTGTGGATATTTTGCTGATTCAGCAAAAATCCACTCAGCCGCCATTTTTGCAGCCCGAATCCCAGGCGTAAGACAGCACTACTAAAAGCCAAGGTTGTACAATATGGAATCTTCCAAGGCAAACATGAGTCCCTCCCTGTGCAGGCTGAACATTTCAGTCATTTGTGACACAAAATTTCAGTTTCTGTGTCCAGAATTTCATTTTATTTTTAGCCCTGTTTATAACAGACTTCTGCACTGGTTTCTCCTTCTTAGGTCTACAGTCTCCTTAGCTATGATATGTTTGGTTACTACTTCAATGGGCTCAACCTAGAGGATGATCCCCAAGAGCCTTGCATTCCACCGGACAACATATTTCATGATGGCTTGTATTATGTTCCTGCTAGCTTCAACTATGGACCAGATATCTATGGAGAAATAAGAGTAAGACTTGCACATAGTTCTTTTGTGAGCAGTTAAGAGAAAAGAAATGTCTAACCATCTCCATTCTCAATAGTGTTTTGGAGGGTATTTTTTTTTTAGTGATTCTCAGCAAGATTCCACTGGTACATGACTAAAAACGTATGATTTGAATATTCCCAACTAGCTTTCAAATTACAAAGCAATCAATGATATGGAGTTTGGAATATTAACGGCTATACATTCCAAAGTGGGCAAAGTGTCAGATGACTCGGCAGGAGACCCATATGACTCAATCAGCTGACATATAGAGGAATCAAGTGGGGTAGAGCTGGAATGTGGTCGAGGAGGAGAACTGCTGTAAACTGTTTTGCAAATATGTTTATATATTAGGCAAAAACGGCATATAAAATAAGGAGAAATTCACACTAAGATGTTGATTACTTTTCATGAGGAATCTTTTTTCAAAAGTTGCAATCATGTAGAAATGTGGAGAATTTAAGATTAGAAATATGAGAGAGAATCTGAAATTGACAGATCCCTCTATCCCTAGGAAGAAATGATCTAAACAAAGAAATAATGGAGATGATAGTAATATTAAGAAAAAGAGGAATTTGTGCAAAATCTTGAGCTATTTATTGTTATTTTCAAATTCAGGCTACGGGTGTAAAGTTTGTGACCAACTCCCGGCTTCGGCAACCGGTTATATGTTCCAGTGGCCGTGGCCCTTTTCGGCCTTTTGAGGAGTCATCTGAAAGTTTTGGCAGAACCACATCTGTCCCTATCTTTGCAGGTAATTTGGGTGGGGATGGTGCAAACCCGTAAAGTTAGATGGAGAATGAAGTGTAGCACTGCAGAATATCCTGGACTTTTCCTCAGCTATTGCTACCATTCAGCATGGTTTCCTTCTGGAGTACCTTTTTGGGATGGGAGGGGGGGCTTACTATTCTGGGCTTACCTAGTGAGTCGGTTCCAGAAGGTAGCAATGGAGAACTGCTGTTCTGCACTGTGCCAGAAGGCTGTTGCATCTCACAGGCTTTTTCACATCTACATGAAGTTGCTAGGAGGTGTGACCTGGAGTTTGGTGTCAACCATATGTAGATGGAGGTGGTGGAAGTTCTGAATCTGTATGTGGCAGCAGTTTTGGACTGGATGAAAGTGAACCAGCCAAAGTTTATTCCAGACAAGTTGCCTGGGGTTCTGGTAGGTAAAGGTAAAGGGACCCCTGACCATTAGGTCCAGTTGTGACCAACTCTGGGGTTGGGGCGCTCATCTCGCTTTATTGGCTGAGAGAGCCGGCGTACAGCTTCTGGGTCATGTGGCCAGCATGACTAAGCCGCTTCTGGCGAACCAGAGCAGCGCATGGAAACGCCGTTTACCTTCCCGCCGGAGCGGTACCTATTTATCTACTTCCACTTTGACGTGCTTTCGAACTGCTAGGTTGGCAGGAGCAGGGACAGAGCAATGGGAGCTCACCCCGTCGCGGGGATTCGAACCGCCAACCTTCTGATCGGCAAGTCCTAGGCTCTGTGGTTTAACCCACAGTGCCACCCATTCTGGTAGTCCTCGATTATATGTTTAGCCTATCCGGGATAGTACTGCATTCCTCCTGGAGTAGCAAGCTTATCGTTTGGGGAATGCTCTCTTGGATCCAGACCTGAACCTGGATATCCAGGTGATTGTAGTGGGCATGTGCCTGCCCATTGCTCAGTAATTTCAGCATCAAATGATGCATTGTGTGTGCATGAAGACTGACTTGCATGTTATCAAAAACACGGATATACTGCTGGAAATGTTAGCCCTGTGTCATTCTCTCTTTGTGATGGCCTGGGACTCGGGCTCAGACTCAGAGCCAGAGGAGTCTCAGTCTGGACCGGATCCTTTGCCCCAGGCGGCATGTGAACCCAGTCTGGGGCCTGATTCTGAAGAGCCCCAGGCTGCAATGGTTCCCCTGCAACAAGCACCAGCTGGGCCGAGTCAGGGGCCTGAGCCTGCCCTGGCTCCAGATGCAGGGATTACCTCGTTGCCTTCAGCTGGGCAATCACTTACAGCTGCTCCACTACCAACTGGGTCAGGAGAGGCTGAGGCAGCCTCTGGGTCTAGTAACCCACCGACATCTCCCAAGCTGCAGAGACTGAGGTCTGAGAGAAGGAGAGACCTGAGTACTCGCAGGAGGAGTGCTCGCCTTTGGGCGAGACAGGGAGGTGAGTCACTGGGGGATCAGGACCGACTGTTACCCTGACAGAGATAAAAGGCTGCTGGACCCCACCCCAGGTTGCAGGAGCAACGTTGCTGTTTGCCAGAACCTGCCTGTGATCCTGTGCCTGACCTTGCCTGGTTTCCTGCCTCGTGTCCTGCTTTGGCCCTGTTGGACTGACTCCTCACAGAACCCTTGGATTCGGGACTGGACCTGGACCGTGTTACTCGGGTTACCCCCGGGCCCAGCACACTCTTCTATTTCAGGAACTTATGCCTTCCCCATGTCATATCTGCCGTTTTGCTGAGCATTTTCCAGCACTTGCTCCATATAACTGATGTCATTCCACAGGAAGGGTTAGGCTCCAGGTTGTTGGTTTCTGGGACCCAGGGGAGCTGGATAGTCATTGAAGTAAGCCAGAGCATGGTCCAAAACAGGCACAACTCCTCCTCAGACCAAGCAAGATTAATGTCTACAGATTTTTTTGCATAGGGGATAATGTAGCTGCTCCTGCGTCCTGCCACTTGCCGCTGCAAATTCATAGAACTAAGAGTCCAGATATCCTTCCTTATTGTTTTAGAATCTGCGCCACCGCCACCGGCACCACCTCCTTCAGGAGACGTATCTCGAGATAGAGTTATTGAGACTGTTCGGAGGTTCTTCCCTGAAACTTGGATCTGGGAACTGTTTGGTATTGGGTGAGTTGACATTGGTTGTTATTGGCATTGGCCAAAGATTTTGCAAAGAACAATGAGTATCCAGAGTTGGCCAGCACCCAGTTTGTTCTACCTGGGAATGAGGGAGGATACTGTTTTACTTTGCATTTAAAGGTGAATATAGCTAATTCTCACTTTCTGAAGCAATATGCAAATCAAAACAAAGTCATCCTTCAGAATTTGCACGTCTCCAGATTTTGCAGTGAAGTTCTCCACCCGTGTATAAAAATGCATGTATCAGTAAATGTAACTTAGAAGAATGTGTAAGATTAGGAGAAATATGCTTTGCAAAAAAATGATATATTTGGCAAAATTGCATACAAAGCTGCGTGTAAGAGAAATTTGCACCAAAATGCTGGTGAATTTTCATAAAGACTTTTTTAAAATAACAAAATGATGTAGGCATGTGGGGAACTGGATTTAAGATTGGGAAAACGGAAACCTGAGAGAAGCAAAATTGGCAGATTCAACCATCCCTGGTTCTACCTCAGGGGTGGTTAACATGTGGCCCTCCAGATGTTTCTGGTCTACATTGGCTATGCTGACCGAGGCTAATGGGAGTTGGGAGTTCAGCAACATCTAGTGGGCCACAGAATCCCTCTTCCTGATCCCTCCTCCTTGCATGTCATTCCTCTTTCAAGTTAAAAGGGTGCTTCTGAGGGTACATTGCCTGAGATCTACCAAAATCTTGGGAACAGCTCTAGCTGGGAATGACATTCCCTGGGTTCAGTGCATATTCTGAATCTTGCAAATAAGATTGTGTTATGCAAACCACAGAAGGCCTTTCACTGCCCTGCCTGGCAATTTCTGCACAGGTTTGATTCTGTTTATAGAATCCTAGAATTGTAGAGGTGGGAAAGATCCTGAGGGTCATCTAGTCCAACTCCCTGAAATGCAGGAATCTCAACAAAATCATGCATGGCAGATGACCACCCAACATCTGCTTAAAAGCATTCAAGGAAGGAGAGTCTATCTCCCGTGGGAGTCTATTCCACTGTCAAACAGCTCTTACTGTCATAAAGTTCTTCTTGATATTTAGTCCGACTCTCCTTCCTTGTAACTTGAAGCCATCGGTTTGGGTCCTAGACTCCGGAGCAGGAGAAAACAAGCTTGCTCCATCCTCCACGTTGACAGCCTCTTAGCTATTTGAAGATGGCTATCATATCTCCCTTCAGTTTCCTCTTTACCAGGCTAAACATATGCAGTTCCCTCAATTCTCTTTGCTGCTCCCCGCTAACAGAGTTTCTATGCTGCAAACCAAATGATTTTTGCATCTGCTGTAACCCTAGACTTAGTCCTTTCGAGGTCATGTTGCTTCCCCCACCCCTACTACTATCCAAAAACAGGATATGTTTTTGAGGGTCCTGTCTTTCTCCAATTATCAGAAGCGGGTTAGCAAGAACAGTACAGTCATACCTCAGGTTAGATGTTTCAGGTTGTGCGATTTGGGGTTGTGCACTCCGCTGAACCCGGACGTACCGGAATGGGTTACTTCCAGGTTTCGGTGCTTGCGCATGTGCAGAAGCACTAAATCATGCTTTGTGCATGCACAGAAGTGCCGAATCGCTACCCGTGCGTGTGCAGATGCGGCGCTGCGGGTTGCGGATGCTGCGGGTTGCGGACGTGCTTCCCACACAGATCACGTTCGCAACCCGAAAGTCCACTGGACATAAAGTGTAGCCTGCTGCAGTAGGGAGAGTGATTTTTAAATTTTTTAAAAAGTGATGTGGGTTTCAACTTAACCCAATGCCATAAGAACATGGTGAGGCTTTTCATCTCGGTAATGTGGATATAAATAGTCAAGCCTGTGGTTCTATATATACCTTTTTTGTTTTTCTCTCCTTATTAGTTCAGATGGACATGCAAAACTCACCTACGTCGTCCCTGATACCATCACAGAGTGGAAAGCCAGTGCCTTCTGCTTGGAGAAGCAGGCTGGGTTTGGCATCTCCAGGCCGGCCACCTTGATTGCCTTCCAGCCATTCTTTGTTCATGTGACGCTGCCTTACTCCATAGTTAGAGGGGAAGATTTCCTCTGTAGAGTCACTGTCTTCAACTACCTGCAGGAATGCATTCAGGTTCATCCTCTCATTCCTTCTTTGCTCTCTTTCATGTCTAGAAAAGACCCTTGCATATTGTTTTTGCGGGTTGGGGTGCAAACCATTCACATCAGTGAGATAAACAGGAAAAAGCTAGACACATAGATTCCTACTGAGTTTGTACCAGTTTAGATATTGTGCCTTTTCTTAGGAATCCTGGGGACTGTAGTTAGTTAAGGTGCTGAGAGTTTCCTTTCAGAGATCTCGAGCTCCCTTCTCACTATAATTCCTTGGGAAGTGAGACTGATGGCTAAACCAGTTGTACTCTGTCAGGCCTTTATTGGCCTATATAAACAACTTGTCTTTTTAATTAGCTGGCTTAATTTATAACACATTCCCATTTATTGTTTTTGCATTTGTATTTAAACAGTTAGATGCTATTATGTGCAAAGGATTTACTTGGAACATTTACAGTGCCTTCTGATGGCCTACATAATAAATGTTGAACTACATTGGTTCCTTGATCTGGCAGAGATATTTTTTACACTAGTGCTGTGCACCAGATTCAGATAAATCCTGAACCCAATTGGGCCAATTCAAGGCCCTTTGTGCCCTGTCTGGCTCAAGTTGAAGTAGCTACAAATAACTGAAGAATGCATTGAGTTGTCCCAAATCTGTAGATCACTACAGTTTATCAGAAAGCCAGACAGACTGTCTCCAAACTGTTGCAATTATTAATTACAGCACCATATAAGGAAGGAGAAGGGGAGGAAGGGAACTGGAAGAGGGCTAGAATGATCTCACCCAACTTCACCAATGATGGTGTTTGGGGAGAGAAGCTAGATTTTGAGAGCTGCCAGGATATCCTAGAATATTATCACACAACCCAACACTTTCCAAGTACTGTCCCTTAGAAAGTGTTTAGTGGAGTTGAGTGGCATTTATTCAGCTTGTGTTCATCCTCTATCCTTTCCCAATCCATCCCAGTACTGTCCTTATTTTAAGTTTGTCTCCAAATTTTGGCTCTAGTTTTTAGGTAAGTTTTCTGTTACTATAGATCCCTGATATAGTAGAGGAGACTGAATGAAATACCTTTTTGTCTTGGTTTTCTCTGCCCTGTCTGAGGTTAAAGCATCCTCCCTTAGTTCTAGGAAGCCACGCTAACTCTGTTAATTAACTGTAGTTTCTCCCCTTATGGCAGGTCAATGTATCAATGGCCGTATCCCGGGATTTCCAAGCCCATCTTCTCTCACCTTTGAATGATAAAGGGTGTGTGTGTGGCGGTGAGAGGAAAACATACATTTGGAATATTAGCGTTAAAAAACTTGGTGAGTGAGCTTCTTTTTTCCTCTCTGCTTTGTAAACTGGTAGTCTTGTCTGTTTTAAACTTGCATAAGAAATGCAGTTCACCAAATGTAAATGCAGAATGCCTTCACATCTGACTAACCAAGTCTTTTTTCTATAACCATGCCCTTCCTGCAAGACAGTAAAATCAAGATATTTTGTCAAGCTTCTGGTGGGGTACATTCAGCTTGATGTTTGGGGATGGGTGACTATATCCATTTTGTTTTCTCTCACTTTCTGATTTTTCCATTCTTAAATTTAGTTCTCTACTTCAGTTTGTTCATTTCCCCCCTAATAAATAAATTAAAAAGCCATCATGAAAATTCATCAGCATTTGGGGGTGATTTTTTTCTGTGGTACACACAGTGCCGGATTTACGTATAAGCTAAACAAGCTATAGTTTAGGGCTCCAAGACCCCCAAAAAATAAAGGAAAAAAACTGGATGTACATTTCCAAAATATAAGATAAAAAACAAATAAAATAAAACCTACATACACTGTGTAGGCTCCTGTGATATAAGTAATGGGCCCCACCTGCTCCCTAAAATATCACTGATTTGCTCCTTTCTACATACATTCTGCATGAACTGGTTGTGTGGCAACATGTGCAAATGGCTTTGGATACCTATTAGGTTCATAAATTACCATATAGCATATATTCAACACAAAAAACAGCGACAATTTGTTGTGGACAAAGGATAGCTGGACATATAAAGGGCCCCATTACCTTCAGTAGCTTAGGGCCTCATCAAACCTAAATCCGGCCCTGGGTACGCATTTTTAGATGCAGGTTTGTGTAGCCCTCTGTCAGGGCAGAGTGGGAGGGTCTCAGAGTTCTCTCTAGAAAACCTCCAGGAAAAATTCTGTGAGCTTCAACTCATATCATGTCCCTATAAATTGTTGGCCTGACTGCTCTTTGAATATCCCACTGTTTGCCTAATACACACATATTTACAAGGCAACTTTTTCTAATAAAATGAATTTTTGTATGTTATTTTCACTAATTTATGCATCCATATGCATGTTTTACCCTAGTACATGCATTTTTGTACACATTGCTTGGCTGGAGAACTGCTTTGGAAAATTTGCGGAAGTGCAAATTTTGAGGGATGGCTGTGTGTCAGTTTGCATATTATTTCAGGAAATTATAATTAGGTATATAAACCTTTAAATACAAACTGAAACAATTTTCTCCCTCATCTGTAACCACAAGTTTGTAGGTCTATAATTGGCCTGTTTTCCAGTGTTGACCATCTCCCTAATTTTGTAGCTCCGTAGAACTCAATAGTTTAATTCTATTTTTGTTCATTTGCATGAACCGCCAGCTCTGCATTCTATTAAGCTCAGGTCCAGCTTCCCACTAGGAGTTTTTCAGTTTCCTGACCCTTCTTGCTTTCAGAGTTGTATCTGTAGAAGAAATCTGAGAAGCTGAAAATTTGCCCATGAAAGGTTTTATTTTGGGTTTTTGCTGCATCTTTTCCAGGAAGCATATCAAAAATGCAACCCGCCATGGGTAAATTACAAGTTCCAGAGAGAAACTGGCACAATGAGAGCAAGATCCTTGTGCAGAGAGACGGCAAAAAACCTAAATTAATCGGTTTTCTATTTGTAATCTTCTTTCTAAGGGCTCATCCAGACTTCCTTTTGCGTTGCGCTTTAAAGCTCCTTATTCAAGTGGGTTTTGTTTTCTGGTTTTTGTCAGCGGGAAAATCCATGTTTTATCAGTGAATCGGAGCAAATGGCAATCCACACACACACACACACACACACACACACACACACACTATTACTGCTTGCTTCGATTCAACAGTAAAATGCAGGTTTTCCCAGGGAAAGTGCCAGAACAAAAATAAAAATTAATATGTTTGCTTTCAGGTGCTGTGACCTTGTCTGTTACTGCTGAAGCTCCACAAAACAGCGGGGACTGTGGAAATGGAACATCTGGGGGCTTGGATGTGGGACGGAAGGACACCCTGATCAGAGAATTGCTAGTAGAGGTACAGTGGGAAGATCTGAGCTTCCAAAAATGTGCTTCCTTCTCAGCGGCTAATTAGCTAATTCAGTCAGGATCAAATGTGGAGCAATTCCCGTTTTCCCTGCAAGGGTATCTCATACTTGCTACACACTGCGTTTTACACCCAGTGGACTGGACATTCGTTTCCTTCCACCACTTTCCCTTTCTTTCCACTACTGTGCGAATACAGTATAACATCCGAAGTACTTCGTGTTATTGTCATTTTGAAAATGTAAGTAGCCTTTATGAGTTGAAAGGCAGGAAAGAAAAACATTAAATGATGGTGATGATGATAATTTATTTATACCCCACCCATCTGGCTGGGTTTCCCCAGCCACTCTGGGCGGCTTCCAACAGAATATGATTATGATTATGATTAACAAAGCAATAAAACATTGAACATTAAAAACTTCCCTAAACAGGGCTGCCTTAATATATCTTTTAAAAGTCAGATAGTTGTTTATTTCCTTGACATCTGATGGGAGGGTGTTCTACAGGGCGGGCGCCACTACCAAAAAAGCCCTCTGCCTGGTTCCCTGTAACCTCACTTCTCAGTGAGGGAACCGCCAGAAGGCCCTCGGAGCTGGACCTCAGTGTCCGGGCTGAACGATGAGGCACTCTGCATTGTGAAATTCCAGTAGCAATGCTGGATCAAAAAGCACCCCCCCCCAAACTATGGGCCTAATCCTTTAGCAGGGAGTACAGCCACCCTTCAGAACACCTGAATACCACCATCCAAGACAGAAAAACCACCAACCAACAGGATCTCTTTCTTTGGTCAGGATCCAGTTTTAAATTCATTGACCCTCATAAAGCTAAGTGTCATTCATAGACAGAGGTCCAACAGTTCTACCACATGTGGATCTATTAGCTTGAATCACTGCATGAACTAGAATTAAAACAGAGCTGGTAATGGTGGATAAACCTTCATTTACTTTGGACTGGAACGTCATCCAAAAATGTAGTATCTTGATTCCTTGGGTGGGACTTCAAACTGTACTTGTTGCAGGAATAAAATTTGACTTTTAGTAATTCACTGGCATAGCAATCTAAAATAGGTATATTTTGGAGATTAAATGGCAAAGGATTCTAGTATTGTACAAAAAGGCACTAGAAATCAGTGTGCTCTTGGGCTGCTTCTGTTTATTTCCACGGGTCTCATAGCATAGAGTTACCTGATAGGTTTTGTCTTCAAGATCTAAACAAATTAATAATATAGACGGCCAATGTGCAGAACTGCAGTTTCTGTCTTATAACTAGCAGAATGGTCAGTGACTACTGTTCTCAAGAGGAGACAGAGGCAGAGAAGAGTGGGGAGATATGAGAACTCAACAATTGTTTATATATGCAACAGTTTAAATGAATGGCGGAATTGGACAGTTTTAAGTTTTGACAACTTGCTGGGGGGGGTCGGGGTGTATATGTTTAACTTGCTCTTAGACTGTCTTGTTTGTTTTCGTGAATTACATTGTAATATCCAGCATCTACAAACAACAAAAATCTGATTGACCATAAGCAAAGGAATTCAGAGTTAGATTCCAAAAGCCACAGTAAGCCTAGACAGATTTAAGTCAGCATTATGTTACACTACAATATAATAGTGCTTCTCAATGTGAGTGTCAGCGTTGATGGTTATCGTTTATAAAGATCTAGGATTTCCCTGTTTTGCTATTTCTTTGTTTCATTCATTCATTCTTCATTCATTTGTATGTCCTCCTTCTGCCTCTTTGTTCTCATAGCCTGAAGGCATTGAAAGAGAATTAACCCAGAGCAGCCTTATCTGTGCAAAAGGTAAGAGGGTTGCTTTCTTCTGGTGGGCTGCTATGAGCATGGGAACTGGAGGAACCTGTCAAAAAGTAATGAAAGGTTCATGGGAGCAACTAATAGTACTGTACTGGGGATGCTGCCTTTTTCCTGCTACCTGCAAATAAGTAAAAATAAAAAAGAGCCTTGCATCATTTCTGCTGCAAATTTTCTATGCTCGGCTTATATGGGGGAAATGATTAAACCAGGGTTTAAGGGTTTGTTTTACAGCCCTGTCAAATCATTAGGATGTACCAAGTCAGAAAATTGGTCCAACATACTCCTCAGCTGAATCTCTGTTGATTTTTGGCGTTCCAAATTACCTGGGATTGTTTCTGAAGTGGAACTGGGCTCTTTTGTTCTAGTTTTCATATATATATCTGAATGTTGTACAGAGCACAAACACAGGCAGTTTGTTGCAGTTCTTTACTCAGTTCATTTTGTCTTCCATTCCTCTACATACCTAGTGTGCAAAAAAGCACTTTTTTTACAGTATTTATGGCTAGTTGACTATTCTTTTTGCATAGTGTTTCACTAATGTGCAGGAACATCGGTAAGAAAATATACCGAAAGCCTTGTATGGTAACATCAAGACTGCTCAACTGTGAGTGGGTTGTCATGAGATCTAGGGCTTCAGTTCTTGTGTCCCAGTTATGGAATTCCTTGTCCAGAAAAAATATGCCTGGCCAATCTTTGTGCAATGGCCAGACAATTTTCTCTGGGCAAGATCTTTTGTGAATGGGATGGCATCGGGGCTGAGCTGCTGTCAGCTATCAGAGATGAACCAGGAATGGCGTCATGGTATCGCAGTGGAAGAACTGAGATAGGGGTCGGAGTCATGGAAGGAAGCCAGGAGAGCTGTGTTGCGAAGGGGCGCTTCGAAACCTGGAGACCTAGAAAAAACCTGCCTCACATAGCAGTGACACTCACAGCAAGCTTTTGAAATATATATGTAAACAAACAGAAGAAGGCTCTCCCACGTTTATAAATAGGTAGCAAGATCAATCTCTTGAGGCTGATTGTCGTACACCTGTTTATGCTTATTTTCTGCTTGTAGCACTTGGTTTCTATACTCCTTTGCATTCAAATAAATAAATAAAAAGGAAGGAAGGAAAGGAAAGAAAGAAAGATTGGTAAAATAAGCTATTGAACTATGCAGGACATATTAGTTAATTTGAAACCCAAGAAAGAAAGAGGACTCTGAAATGTTTAATGCATATCTGTTAAGCTTTGTGTATAGATTTTTACATTAGGAAAACTTTTATATGTCACTTGTAACACGATGAAGAAGGTTTAAAATTGAAACAATAGGAGTATAAGGTTTTTTAAGAAAGAGTATTAAATAATGTGAAAGAGTATTAAATAATGAAACCAAGAGGGGGATGGGAGTCAATCAAAATTATGGTTCAAAAATTTGTTGAAGGTTTTTTTTCTTGTTATATTTGGAAATTTAATAAATTGTTATTTTTAAAATGCATTTAAATACATTTTAAGTTTAATATTTTAATTGCAGGTGCTGTCGTCTCTGAGCCAGTGTCTCTGAAACTCCCTGAAAATCTTGTGGAAGGATCGGCCAGAGCTTACTTCTCTTGCATAGGTCAGTTTGTAGGTTTCTTGCAAGGACAAGGTTGTCATTCACTCTCACTCATTTGGGTAATAATCTTGGAGATGTTTTAATTGGAATCTTATTTTGCTTCTTATGAGTCAGGAGACATCTTGCATGTCAGAAAAGATTTGTCTGTTCTGAGATCCAGCGCCGAGGGCCTTCTGGCGGTCCCCTCATTGCGAGAAATGAGGTTACAGGGAACCAGACAGAGGGTCTTCTCAGTACAGTGGTACCTCGTGTTACATATGCTTCAGGTTACATACGCTTCAGGTTACACACTCCACTAACCCAGAAATAGTGCTTCAGGTTAAGAACTTTGCTTCAGGATGAGAACAGAAACCGTGCTCCAGTGGCACGGCAGCAGCAGGAGGCCCCATTAGCTAAAGTGGTGCTTCAGGTTAAAAACAGTTTCAGGTTAAGTACGGACCTCCGGAACGAATTAAGTACTTAACCCGAGGTACCACTGTATGTGTCTGGTTGGCTGCAGTGGCTAAAGAATGCTAGACTAGATGGCCCTTTGGTCTGATCCAACAAGGCTCATCCTCTTGGATAAACCTCTTGGATAATTTTTTTTCTTAAAAATATAAAGCGGTATAGAAATGAAATGACGATGATGAAGAAATTAGAGGCAAAAAGGTCTAGAGCCTTTTGTACCAAGTGCCTCTAAAATACAGAATGTGATCTTTTTAAAAAGCAGCTTTTTTATTTTGGGTGAAGAACTGGATGAAATTTGCAGGCAAGGTTTTTCAATATGCGGTGACGGCGGCAAGAGTGTTAATGGCCCAGAAGTGGAAGCAACAGGAATTACCGACTGTAGAAGAATGGAGAACAAAATTGTTAGATTATGCTGAGTTGGATAAATTGACTGGAAAGATCAGATACTTAAGAGACCAAAATTTCATCGAGGACTGGGGGAAATTCGTGGAATATCTGGAATGTATATGTAATGGTCAGATAACGCTAAGGGGATTTAAAGAAGCACTGTGAAAAATTAAGGGATATTGGCTAAAGGGAACAAATAGAAAGATATAAAGAATGTCAATATAAAACTAAGAAATGCGTAACTTATTTGATAGCTACGAATGATTTACGGAATAACTGAAGGAAGTCTAGAATAATTGTATTAAGTCTAGAATTAATGTATTTATTGTTTTTGATGCAAATCAATAAAAATTATTAAAAATAAAAAAAAAGAAATTTGCAGGCAAGGTTGCCCCTTCTGGGCATATGAATCCTGGCAAATCCGAGAAGGCTAGCTTCAGTGGTTTTCTCACAAGGGCAGCCATTGTAGTTTTAGGGTCGGAATAACTTAATTTCTCCCAGTGTTTTCTGGACAATTGGTCTAAAATATTATAGACATAAGAGAGGTGCCTCTGGTTAAGAAACCTGTCAAACTGCAGACAAATAGGTTTTTGTGCTCAGCATCTTTCAAGTTGCTTTTGGGATTGGGAAGAACTAAAAGGGATTTGCTTTTCCAGGTAGAATCATTCCCTCGGGTTATTAACTGAATTTGGCTGTCCCAGCAGGGCTTTTCATTTGGTTTTTCACCACTCTATTGCTTGCTCTTCCTCCAAAATCCCTGATATCACAGTGTAGGATAAGTAGGTTGGGGAAGAAAATTGATTCGGGTCTCATTTGAAGACGAACCTATCAAATTCACACTTTCAGAAGCAGTGTGTGAATGGAAACACAGCAGTCTTTTGAAATGTTCACAGTTTGCAATGCTTACAAAACAATGCTTACAAAAATGCATTTGCAAAAATGAAGGGGGAAACATGCAGAAAAATAGGTTGGTGAAAATACACACAAACACACTGTGCTGGGGGGAACTGCTTGAAAAAAATATGCACATATGTCATGCTGACAAAACCATATTTCTCCATACTTCTGTTAGAAGCTGGTGAATGCCCAATTTCAACTAAAGCGTGGTGGGCTGCCCTAAAACATTGGCTCAGGATTTCAGTGTTTGATCTAGGGAAGGGTTTGTACTAACACCTGACCAATGAGGAGTTTGTCAGCAAATGGCAGAAAACCATGGCTAGAAAAGCCACCTCTATTGGTCTGTCACCACCCCCAATTGTATTACCTGGGTTATGAATGCGCCCTAAAGACGTTAAAGCAAAGATTATGGGATAATGCACACAGTGACTTGCGATCTCAATCACACGCAGTCTGTAGTCCGCTGGCAGTAGGAGCACAATATGGGCATGCCTTTAAGTTAACATCTTACATTAAAAACCTGACAGTACCAAATTATCGAAGGCTTTTCACCAAAGCCAGACTAAACGTCTTTCCTTCTGCAGTGTTGGATGGCAGGTTGAGAGGAGTTCACTACCAGGACAGACTTTGCTTGTGTGCTCAAGACATCGATTCCATAAAACATACTTTGCTGCACTGTGCAAAATATGAGCAAGCCAGGGCTGAACTGATACTACCCTTGCTGGTACCTTTCTCGGGAAAATCAGAGGCTCACTATGTCAGGTTTCTATTGGAAGACTGGACAAATGCTAGAACATTAGCAGTGGCAAAGTTTTTATCAGTGGTTGCAAGAACCACTGATCCCTATCTTTTGAACAAAATGCTTGTTTAACCTGGAGGTAGGCTGTAGGAATTGTGCATTGCTTTGTAACGATTTGTTGGGTCTCTGGACCGTAATAAAGATTAATTGATTTTTTTACAGGAGACCTCATGGGCACAGCCATGCAGAACCTTCATCAACTTCTCCGGATGCCCTATGGCTGTGGGGAGCAGAACATGGCGCTCTTTGCACCCATCATTTACGTCATGGAATATCTAAATGCAACAGGACAACTGGATGAGGAGACCAAATCCAAGTCCATTGGATACTTAATCAGTGGTAGGAGGCTTGTGGGCTTTCCATGGCTGTCATGTTTGCCACAGTGTGAACAGAAAACCAGACTAGATGGACCTTTCCTTTCATTCATTAGTGCTTTCCTTACATCCTTATGGCTAACACTTACCTTGGCATTCATTTTGCCTGGGACTAAATGTGGCATTGGATTGAACTGCATGTACACAAACATACATACTGCCCGTCATCTTCTCTGAAAAGGTCCACCGGAAAGACCATTTTACTTTTGAAACACAATGTGGATCTGCATTTGTGGATCCAGCCTTTTAATTTAATTAAGAACTCTTAAAGGTAAAGGTAAAGGGAACCCTGACCGTTAAGTCCAGTCACGAACGACTCTGGAGGAGCCGGCATTTGTCCGCAGACAGTTTTTGTGGGTCATGTGGCCAGCATGACTAAGCCGCTTCTGGCGAACCAAGAGCAGCACATGGAAATGCCATTTACCTTCCTGCTGGAGCGATACATATTTATCTACTTTCACTTTTATGTGGTTTCGAACTGCTAGGTTGGCAGGAGCAGGGACCGAACAATGGGAGCTCACCCCATTGATCGGCAAGCCCTAGGCTCTGTGATTTAGACCACAGCACCACCCATGTCCCAAAGAACACTTAAGGGTGTTCTAATCATATAGTCAAAATTTATGTTGAGCACTTTAGGGGGGAAATGCTGTTTCTTTCCTGCGGCTGAGGGCTGGCTGCTGGTTGCTCTGCTCCTCTCTCTGGGGTCACATTCTAATTCTCCCGCCCGCCCACCCTCCCTCCCTCCCTCCCTCCCTCCCTGTCCTTTGGAAGAAGCAAAGGGCAGGAGGAGAAACTGAACATTGCTCCTGAATGACATTGGATGAGGTTGGAGTTTGAATGCAGTAAAAAAAGTAAAACGCTACATAGGAATATGTGAGCAGTTTTCCACTAGTATAGCAGCATAAAATGATTAAAAATTAAGCAATAAAAAGACAAGGCAATAACATGTTATGAATGTAAAAAGTAGGATGTCATGTGTCCATCTACATTATCAAAAGCATTTTTACCTCTTCCTTAACGTTAAAAACCATGAGTGTAGGTTCGCCTTAGGTACATTTCCAAAGGCAAGATAGTACGTCTTGGGTAGGGGCTCTACACACTTGAAGCCTTCTTTGAGTTGCTCAACATTTTGCTCAGAAGATGCACAGAATTTGTTTTCCGTAATAATGTCACCAGTGCCAGAGTAGGCAATTAATCACCCTGGTTAAGGCTGCAATCCTAGGGAAGGAGTCAACTAATAAGTTCCACTAGTGGAAGTCAGTACAAAGTCTCCCAGTAGTGCAACAGGGATCCTCACATCTTCTCCCCCTGTACACACCCCAAAATTGGCTTGGGGGTTCAGGAGAACCCCTAGACCAGTGTACAAGGAGAGCAGTGGGGGGGGGAACCATTACATCTGCCAAACTGAAAAGTTTGGACTGACAAAACAATTGCTATAAAGCCACATTGAATTCTTCCCCTGGACACATTTACTTGGAAGTAAGCCCTAGTCGACAACACATGAACATGCTTTAGAAACATACATAGGATTGTGCTGTACTTTTAAACTGCTATATTGCAAACACAAGTATTGGGGGCTTTTAACTTCATGTTAAATTAATGTTTTGTTTTAAAAATCTGTGCTCAGTTTTAAAAAAAACCTGCGGACTTTTCCACATTCTTTTTTTCCAGGGTATCAGAGACAGCTGTCCTATAAGCACCCAGATGGGTCCTTCAGTGCCTTTGGGAGCAGGGACAAGGAAGGCAACACCTGGTGAGAGCTTGGAAAATGCAGTAATGTGATTGGTCACAGTGAGTGGATGCTTTAAGCAAGATGGTAGCCAGTTCTTCTCTGTTTACGTGGGATAACATTTCATGAAGTGAACTATAGTCCACAAAAATGTTGCACTGTAGTGTCACTCTTCAAGGTGCCACAAGGCTCTTTCTTTTTCTCCTCTGGTCACTAACAATTCACTAACAAAAACGTTCACCTTCCTGCCACAGCAGTACCTATTTATCTACTTGCACTCGTGTGCTTTCAAACTGCTAGGTTGGCAAGAGCTGGGACAGAGCAATGGGAGCTCACTCCATCACAGGGATTCAAACCGCCGATCTTCTGATCAGCAAGCCCAAGAGGCTCAGTGGTTTAGACCAAAGCGCCACCCACTCCCACTGGGCTCAAGAGAGCTTGACCCGAGTTTGGCTGTGATTGCTAATATTCCATGGCATTCTTTTGCAGGCTCACTGGCTTCACGTACAAGTCTTTTGCAAGAGCTTCAAAGACCATTTTTATTGATCCAAATGTCCAAACTCAAAGCATCATCTGGCTGTCCAGCAAGCAAAAATCAGACGGATGTTTCCAAAATGTTGGAAAACTCTTTAACAACGCATTGAAGGTGATGGCTATGAGCTTGTTGGTTTGTTGCAAAGCTCTCCTTCTTGGGTGGTGATGCTTTTTTACTTCCTGGCAAATGCTTCCTCTCCCTGAGATTTCTGACCCTTAGCTAACTTAAGTACCTGTATTATTTGGAGATAGGCTGGGAGAAGGAGAAAGAGAGAGGGCTCGGGAACAAGAGACTTCTTGTTAGTATTATACATGACCTAGATTTAAGTGAGCCATGAAGTTTCCTGCCGTCACCTCTGAATCACAGCCTAAACCTCTCAGCCTGCTGTACATCACAGGACTATTACGAGGATAGAATGGGATAACTACTAGGTATGCCAGCTTGAGACACTCGGATAAAAAGCGGGTGTTATGTACTGAAGTTCTCACCCTGGGCCAGCAGGGGGATACTGTAGATAGTTCAGGTCCACATATGCAAATAAGGGATCAAAAGTGATGTTCAGTGATTGGATAGTTACAGAAAATGGTTACTGTTGCGTTCTAGTGGAGCTCTATATAAGCAGGCTGGCTGAACCCTTCAGTTCAGTTCTGTTCTGGCCTGTGAATAAACATGAGCTGTTTGAAGAATCGCTGTGTCATCTGATATGTTCACCCACAACTTAACAGCGGGGAACCAATGTGATTTTAATAACAAACATAATGGGCCTTTCAGCAGCAGGTAAATGCCTTCATGTTCCAAGAGGCTTTGGGGAACCTTACCAAGCCTGCTATTTGCTTCCATGTTGTCCCCTTCCTTCCTTCCTTCCTTCCTTCCTTCCTTCCTTCCTTCCTTCCTTCCTTCTTCATTTTTTAAACTTGTTCTCTCTTTCTGTGTTGTGCATTTCAAGGGAGGAGTAGAAGATGAGCTTTCACTGTCGGCCTACATCACTGCAGCTCTCCTTGAGTCTGGATTCCTCAGCTCGGTATTTATTTTTTGGTGTTGTCCAGTTGATTTAGTTCAGGGTCAAAGAAAGTGCATGTAATAGTAGACTGGGAAGAAATAGTTTAGGCATACAGTGGTACCTCGGGTTAAGTAGTTAATTCATTCCAGAGGTCCGTACTTAACCTGAAACTGATCTTAACCTGAAGCACCACTTTAGCTAATGGGGCCTCCTGCTGCTGCCGCACCGCCGGAGCACAATTTCTGTTCTCATCCTGAAGCAAAGTTCTTAACCTGAAGCAATATTTCTGGGTTTGCAGAGTCTGTAACCTGAAGCGTATGTAACCTGAAGTGTATGTAACCCGAGGTACCACTGTATAGAAATGGTGGAGAAAAGAGGCCATACATGGACTATTGTCCATGTTTCTGTTTTGAATATCTAGATTGGATGCAGTGTGCCTGGAAGAACAGCACTGGATGTTTGCTTGATGTTTTTAACCTGTTTGATGTTTTTTGTGGCATCTGCAAACTCTGACAGAGCCTTTCTCTCCCTCCAACCCAGCATCCAGTGGTCCGAAATGCCTTGTATTGCTTGGAGGCCGGATTAGAAAAGGGAAATCTCACTGTCTATGACCAAGCACTTCTTGCTTATGCCTTTCGCCTAGCTGGTAATAAGCCCAAAGCAGATCTCTTATTGGATGAGCTGATTAAATCGGCTACGAAAGTAGGTGAGTCGCATTTCCCAAAATGTGGACACATTTGACAGAATGAATGACGTGTTGAAACAAGAATGAGCAGTCATGTGAGCAAAATTATATAATGTTGTGGACATTCAGGAGTGCCAACCAGGGCCTTCTACAGTAGTGGCACCTGCCTTGTGGAACGCCCTCCCATCAGATGTCAAGGAAATAAACAACTACCTGACTTTTAGAAAGCATCTGAAGGCAGCCCTGTTTTCTAATATTCTGTTGGGAGCTGCCCAGAGTGGCTGGGGAGGCCCAACCAGATGGGCGGAATATAAGAAATAAATTAATAATAATAATAATAATAATAATAATAATAATAATAATTTACTTTCTTTGCACATAGGCTGGGCCCTCCATTACACTCACCAAATAAGACCCAAATTTGCATAAAATCTGCATACACTTTATGTCACATACAAATTTGTACCTTTTTTTCAGTCAGGGGTAGAGCACACATAAACAAATCAGAAGTCACAAGTAATAAGCTGTCCAGCAAACAGAATATCAGCAGGTGCAGCAATCCCCAGAATTGTAGTCCCATACTATGAAAGGCTTACTCAGTTGAATAACTGCCTGCCACATAGTTGATAAAGGCATGAGAGCTATGCTGACCTCTCCTGCCAACCCTAAACCATGCAAAGAACTCAGGTTTAATGAGTTGTAACTTGTAAATGAGCCTATGCTACTGAAAATATTTTATGGAGCTTTTAGGTAGACGATACTGTATTTGTTGAGTGACCAGAAGTAGCATTTCAGATGGAGGAGGTCAAAAGTGACTTAAGATTTATAGCAGTTCTGCTCAGATGCTCACGTTTGGATAAATTCAAGATTTAAATAGTTAAAAAGCAAACAGTGTGTTCATTTGCTGGTGTTATTTATTAATACCTCATAACAGCTACAGCATTCCACCCCCTTCATTTTTGAACAAAAGGGATTTGAGATCCCCGCTCATGAAACTCACTTGCTGCCAATGAGTCAGGCACTGTCTCTTTGGCTAACTTGCCTCATGAGTTTCTTTGGAAAGTAAAACGGAAAGGGAAAGAACTGCTATCAGTAAATTGCAGCTAGGAAGGCAACATCATGTGCAATACTGACTCTTTTCTTGAAATTGAAACAACGTCCAAATACTTGTTAAAATATTCAAAAGCTTTAACTTGCCGAACATATAGCTAAAGAAGGATATATATACATCAATTCCAAGAACCTCCATAACCAGAGAGGGGGTTTATGGGGGGGCATTCTCCCTGAATCTTGCTGCTATAGTTACCGTATTTTTTGCTCTATAAGACTCACTTTTTCCCTCCTAAAAAGTAAGGGGGAATGTGTGTGCGTCTTATGGAGTGAATGCAGGCTGTGCAGCTATCCCAGAAGCCAGAACAGCAAGAGGGATCACTGCTTTCGCTGTGCAGTGATCCCTCTTGCTGTTCTGGCTTCTGGGATTCAGAATATTTTTTTTCTTGTTTTCCTCCTCCAAAAACTAGGTGTGTCTTGTGGTCTGGTGCGTCTTATAGAGCGAAAAATGCGGGAATTTAACCAACCTGCCCCCCATTCCACTGTTGCATTTCCTTAAGGAAGAAAACAACACATCAAGAGATCATATAACAACACTACTTCAATTGCGAAGCACATAGTGAACATTTCTCTCCATTCCACCATTCCACGCTGTTAAAAACAGCAGCAACAAAATGTTTGGGCTGCTCAATATATGTTTAAGATTAACTTGTGTAACTGTATATGGGGGGGGGGAGAGAGAGAAAAAGAAGTGATGAGACTAGAAACCGAAGCTGAATAAAGTCCGGTGGTCTCTGTACAGGGGCTTAATGAGGCAGATCTCTGCTTCTGTGATATTTCCTCCCTGGATCTGGAGGAAGAGTATCAGATTCCTGCAAGGAAATATTGGTTTGACCTGCCTCTAGACTGTTTCCTTAGCCTCTCTTTCAATTGTTAGGTGGCTCATTATATTGGGAGCGTGAGGATAGGCCGCCTGCAGAAGAGTCTCCTTCCTTCTACCCTCGTGCCTCATCGTTCGAGGTTGAGATAGCTGCTTATGTGCTCCTTGCACTGCTCACCGGAACCACACCGACTCCAGCACAACTGACAACAGCTTCGCAGATTGTCCTTTGGCTTACCAAGCAGCAGAATCCTTATGGAGGCTTCAGCACCACCCAGGTATAGTAACTCCTATGCTCTGTCCTCCATCGCATGGGCTACAGCCAGGCCTCTGCATACTTGGCAATAAAATCATTCATATATATATGCATAACTCAGAGGAGTTATGAGCTATGCCATGCAGGGCCATCCAAGATGGACAGGTCATAGTGGAGAGTTTTGACTAAATGTGATCCACCTGGAGCAGGAACTGGCAAGCCACTCCAGTATCCCTGCCAAGAAAACTCCATGGACAAAGACAACAACAAATATATATATATATATATGGCAGTATGCAAATTAAAAGTGAAATGAAAAGAAAAATTAAAATATGATACCTCCCATTTATGCTCCTCTGAGTACCTTGAGGGAAAGGGAGGGTGCAAATATGGGGAATAAAAACAAATTATTCACCAAGAGAAGTTTTTTGAGATTATGCAAATTTGTATTTTAAAATGGATGTAAGAGTTGTTTGTATTGTCTTCTTTAACTGGGGAAATTGCTCCTGGCTTCAGGGAGACAAGGGTCTTCCATATCACCTGCTAAATGAGATCATTTTAAACAGGTGGTTCTGGGGAACAAGTATGAAAACTTCTGTGTGCTGGTTTTTTGTTTTTGTTTTAGTGAGAATAGGTTATTCTTCAGTTTTTGCTATTTAAATCACTAACCAGCTTAAATAAAATACTGAAGGACCTCAGAAAAAAATGCACATTAAGTTTGTGAAATTAAGGCCTCCACCTTGGAAGAGGAGGAAACTGGGAAATGGTGCAAAGACGCAATTTTCCATGGAACAATGCTATTTTATTGCATACATGAGTGGAGAACAAAACAAGAGTCTACGGGATTTTTTTGTTGATCCTAGACCAGATACAGTAATATCCTTTTTTGTTTATGCATCCATAAATAGGAAAAGAAGAAAGAGATATGTATATTGCTTTTTGTATTGTGCTGTATCCTGGGGTGGAGGGAGGGCGTGCTTTTAGTTACCAGTGTTGAAAATTTCAATTTAAAGATATTAAAAGATAATAAAGGAACCACTCTGGCCTGTAAGAGAAATTTATAAACCTTTCCTACATAGCACTTGAACAAAGCTTTAAGCATCCTTTCATTGCCGCTATTCTCTTGCAGGACACAGTAGTGGCTATACAAGGTTTGGCTCTGTTCAGCCAATATACCTTCTCTAAGGATGGCCGGAACTCAGTCAGAATCCATTCCAACAAGCCTTTTGAGAGAGTCTTTGAAGTGAACAATGACAATCGCCTATTGCTGCAGCGGACTTCCCTGCCTGACGTTCCAGGAGAGTATACAGTGGAAGTGAATGGCACTGGGTGTGTCTTTACACAGGTAATTGTTGATACACCTTCAGGGCTGTCTTAAGCATATGCGGTGCCAGGGTGCAAAGATCCGGGCACCCCCCCACCCCCAGGTTGCCCAGTCCCAGGTGTGCAGGAGGGAGGAGCCAGCCAGCCGGCCACCTCAGCATCTTGCTGGCTCGGTCGCCCCCAAACTCGTGGCACAGAGCCTCCCGCTGCAGAAGAGCCGGCCATGGCGCTCCAACTGATGGGTGGGCTCTTCCCCAGACAGACTCAATTCTCGGGCCCTGGTGCCCCTGAGAGCCCAGCGCCCAGGTGCCCCACACCCCTAGCACCTATGGGTAAGATGGCCCTGTGCACCTTGCACACTTGTGAAGACAAAAATGATTTCAAATGCCATCTTTTGCTATGTGCACATTATTTGTTATGGCACTAGCCAGGGATGGCGGCAGGATTTCCTGAGCCTGGTACACATATGTGGATTGGGGCCCCTGCTTCTCTGGCCCACCCCACAATCTGTTGATTATGATGTTGTTGTTGTTGTTGTTATTCATAGAATTGTAGAGTTGGAAATGAGCACAAGGGTAATCTAATCTTTTGCCTAACCCACAACTCTGAGATTAAGAGTCTCATAGCGACTGAGCTAAGCAGGCAAGTCATTATTAGTAATTTAATTTCTTTACCGCTTTACGTTTTTAAGAGAGAGAGAAACCTCAAAGCGGTTTACGACACATTGAAGCATCAAATAAAACGATCCAGAACAGAATGTTACTGAAGAAAGTCAGATATAAAGTATACTTTCCAAGCAACATAATTAACAGGAAACTTATCTTAAAGATACCAAATAAAACAGAATGTCTCTATAGACACAAATTCTGCTTCCACAGCTAATTTGGCTTTGTATGAGAGCATAGGTGGTGGTTGGCAGGAACCAAGCAATTCTTCTTGGAACTAAAAGAATCTGCAAAATATGTGGACGTAGGTGATAACAAGATACACATGACCACCACAGGCAACAATATCTCTCTCATTTACTATCATTTAAGACTCTAAATGAGACGCGGGTGGCGCTGTGGGTAAAAGCCTCAGCGCCTAGGGCTTGCCGATCGAAAGGTCAGCGGTTCGAATCCCCGCGGCGGGGTGCGCTCCCGTCGTTCGGTCCCAGCGCCTGCCAACCTAGCAGTTCGAAAGCACCCCCAGGTGCAAGTAGATAAATAGGGACCGCTTACTGGCGGGAAGGTAAACGGCGTTTCCGTGTGCTGCGCTGGCTCGCCAGATGCAGCTTTGTCACGCTGGCCACGTGACCCGGAAGTGTCTCCGGACAGCGCTGGCCCTCGGCCTCTTCAAGTGAGATGGGCGCACAACCCTAGAGTCTGTCAAGACTGGCCCGTACGGGCAGGGGTACCTTTAACTTTACCTTTTTAAGACTCTAAATAAGCTAGTGACTCTCTTCAAGACTATGCCTTTCACACACATTGTGAAGGCCACATTGCCTTGAGTTTATTTTTTCACTCCCCTGTTTTTTATTCCATGTTTTCTAGGCACTTATGAGATACAACGTCCTCCTTCCCAAAAAGTCTTCTGGGTTTTTCCTCTCTGTGCAGACAGCAAATGTCTCTTGTGGAGACACCTTCCAGACAAAGTTTGCCATTGCCATCACAGCCAGGTACCTTTTTATCAACCTCGTATGCATAGATTGTGCGTGTGGAAGGGAAAGAAAAAAAGGTGTAACTTAAAACAACAGTTCCAGAGAGACAGAGCAGAATAGTCCTGCGGCTGCGTACATTCCTGTATGCGCTTCTATTGCCAACCTTTTAAAATGGGTTTCAGTTCAGTAGTCTGGCATGTAAACAATAAGCTGGTGAAGGTTGCAGTCCTGTGCATTTAGGCCTAAGCTCCATTGATAACAGGTATTTCTGGGTATGAATGCAGAAGGGATAATTACAGGGACTATGAATATGGATGGATATGGACAATACGAGTGTGTTGCTGGAGTAACTGGACATGAGAAGGGGTTAATTTCCTTCATGAGTATAATCACCCCATGGATGAGCTAACTGCAAGTGCAAGATCAGCCAGGCCAGTTGCTATGGTAACGGCCCAGTGCCCCAACTATATCTGTGAATTAATGCATGTCGGCTCACTTGCAGAGTCTGTTAGCAGAGTTGTCCAGTGTTACGTCCTGAATTGATGAAATTACTTAGAGCAACAGAGATACTTTGTACTTGTATGTATCTGTATATATCTGTATCTACAAGTTGTATATCTCTACGTCCATAACTGTGTTACTGAGCCTTATCTTCTGCAACAGAAAACTATCTGAACCTTTCTCTGCTTCCGTGTAGTGACTGGTACAGGGAGCAACTTCCACTGTGTGGTTATCTCACCTGAGATTTCCAACATGTGTGTAATTAGCAATTATGACAATGTTTTAGTACCCCTAGGATTTCATCCCAACATCAGATGTATAGACAGCAGGTCGTATGTTAGCTATCTAGCTTCCCACAAACTGCACCCCGGTCCCCAATGGGCAGCTGCTGCCACAGTACTGGAGATTGCATTTCCTAGAAGTACTGGAGTCATTCCCAGCCAAGTAGGCACGGAATGACAGTGGCCAAGGTATTTGAATCTGAAATGACTGCTCTGAGATGGTAGAGGAGCTCCAAAGCATAGGCAGAGTACAAGCACACAATTTGTAAGCAACAGCATTTTCCCTCTTATCCTACAGATGCATTTTACCACCTAAACAATTAAATATATATATTGCACACTGTATCCCAAGATGGCTTTGGTCTAGGGATTCAGATTGACCCAGTCTTCCTTTCCTTTCAGATACACCGGGAAGCGCAATAGCTCCAACATGGCCATCATTGATGTGAAGATGCTTACAGGCTTTGTACCTGAGCAGGCATCCCTGCAAAAGGTAAATGTAAAACGTGGAATGGCTTTGGGGAATAGGATTGTGGGGCATTTAAATTTGCAAACGCATCACCTGCCACAAGAGATGGGAGCCTTCACCTACTGGCTCCCACCAACCTGGCTATGACTACCAATCAGATAATGTGGCCTGTGTGTCAGACAGCCAAAGGTCTATGCCCGCACTGGTCAGCTGTACCCTGTCCCTGCAAAAAATGTCAGTTTGTTAGTGCCGAGTACTGGGGTGTGGAGCAGGGTGACCTTGAGTTGCTTCCAATGAAGTAAAACGAGGGCTTGGCTGACTTTCCTCCATGCAGACCCTCCAAGTGTCCCTATTTTCCAGGGACATCCCTAATTTAGAGAAGCTGTTCTGGTTTCTGATTTGATCCTGGAATGTCCTATTTTTCCTTAGGATGTCTCTATTTTCATTGGAGAAATGTTGGAGGGTATGGAGTTATCCAACCCCTGAGCCGTCTGAAGGCAATCCTATATAGGGAAGTTTTTTAAATGTTTAATGTTTTATTATGTTTTTATATATGTTGGAAGCTGCCCAGAGTACTAGGGCAACCCAATAAGATGTGTGGGGTATAAATAGAAAAATTATCATTATAGAACGGGACATCCCTATTTTCATAAGAGAAATGTTGGAGGGTACGTCCATGCCCCATCTACCTTTGTGGGGTCCTGTGCCCACATCCATACATGGCATTGCAACAGATTTTGCCACCAGAACTGCTCTGGGAAGGAAGCGCTGAAGGTCGCCCATAACCACAATAAATATCTTTGATGACTGTTACATTCAAAGGAAACAGGCTAAGGGAATAATCCTACCACTAACTGCATCCTGGTCATTGACTGCAGAGAACTGGCTTCTTCCAAACATACAATGTGGCTTTTCAACATTCTAAAATGTAACAGGCTCCACTTGTTCTCTTTCCTTTTCATAAAGATGATCTATAATACATATATTTTATTGTTTCACGATGGATGCATGCATCAATATTATTCCAGCAAAGTTTATTGATTTCTTACATCTGTATCTGATTCGTCCCATGTTTCCATTTTGTGTGCGTATTGCAATCCTTTGTCTTAAATAAAAATAAAGAAAACCTATCGCCAATGAAAGCAGGTGAAGGCGAAGAAGTAAACAAATACCTTTGGTGCAAACTGTGCATTTGTTAATTAGGTGTAATCAAGTGCTGCCGCGTGAGCCTTGCAAAGCGTTCTCCTCACGATGTGTTAGAAGTCATTCCATACTCCTTCTAGTGTGTCTTCAGAAGGCCAGTGAAGGTTCTCATCTTTCCTGTGCTTCCTTGTTCACAGCTTCGTGATGACAGAATTGTGATGAAGGTGGAAAGCAAAGAAAACCATGTCATCGTCTACCTGGACGACGTATGTTCTGCTCAGATCTGCCTCTTGTTTTGTGGAGTATTAACTGGCTACAAGACTAACGATTCCCATTGTGCTTTTATTCCCAGGTCACATCCAAGGGAATCAGTTTCAGCTTCATGGTTGCCCAAGACCTTCCAGTTTCAAATATCAAACCAGCCTCGGTGGTCGTGTATGACTACTATGAAACAGGTAAAGAAAAATAATATGCCATAGAACAGTCTTCCCTCATCTGATGCCATCTAGATTTTTTCGACTGCCGACTGCCTTCATCCCCAACCAGTGACCATTCTGGCTGGGGCTGACGGGAGTTGTGAACTGAGAGAAAACTTTATTCTATACCTAGGCCTTGGACCTTTAACTATCTGTGGCCTTTTAGAAGTGGGTGGGAATGTTTTTAACGTATTTATGTAGAAGTTTTGCTTCTTTGATGTTTGGTTGTAAGTCACGTTGGGTTGCCTTGGGCAAGATAAAGCAACTAAAAATAATATTAAGAAATAATAATAATAATCCTCTCAAGATTTTATTTTCATTTTTTAAATTGAAAAAAATAACATTAGAAGGCATCAGGTCTGTGTGGAGTAGAATTAATTTGCCATAAAGCATATGGGATGGTCAAATAATCAAATTCATATTACTTTCTCTGCTACAGATGAAATTGGTATTGCCGAATATAAGTTCCCTTGCCGTGCTGATGATCCTTGAACCCTTTGGATAATTGGGAGAAAGTAAGTTGGAAGACAGGAGCATCTAACTTGGAAACAGAAGTGAGATGGTTGTCATCAAAACTGGTGATTGGGGATGGGGAGAAAGTTGGTGAAGAAGATGGTTTTCATAGAAAGGATCAAGCAATGGTCTTCTGTGTGTTACAATTGGTCTTCTCTAAAAGCCATGAAAAGTCTTTACTTTTTCATTTACAGTCATGGAAGGAGTAGACACTCGCTGGCCTCAGAAATTAAAAGTGCTAGAAGACATTCACATCATAGCTTCAATGCAAAAAAGATGAGGGAATGATTTCACACTCCAGACATCTTTCACTCATAAAGGCATCCTTGAAAAAGAATTTCAGAATTGCATGACATTCTGAACCAAAATGTATTAGGAAGTTTGATTCTGTATGTTTAGCATTCAGTCAAGGATAGCGTTACATCCTTCTCTGGGAGGGGGAATAGTGGTTGCATTGAGTGCCCCTGTTTGCCTCACTGAGGGACAAATTATTTTTTGTTAGATCATCAATTTCACATTTGAGTTATTTGAGAACTCTCAGGTGGATGCCATCTGGACTCGGCAATTTGTCAGTTTTTATTTTGTTTATTAGGTCTAAAACTTTATCTCTTGTCACCACCACCTCCCTCAGTTCCTAAGACTAACTTTCTTGCAAAAGTTATTTCAGGTACTGGGATCTGCCCTATATCTTCCGTTGTGAAGACAGGTGCAAGGGAAGTTTCCCTCTTCTTGAAAGCAATGTTCTCCTTCTCCGAGACTCTCATTCTCCCTGATAGCAGGGGAACTATCATCGTGGGAGTGGGGCACAGCTATAATGTCCCCCCAAGGCCTCATCCACCAACCTCTCTGCCTCTCTTAGCTCTTCCAGGTCTGCCACCTTGGCCTTAAGGTAACAAATTTGTTCCTGGAGAGCCAGGAGCTCATTGCACCCTGTACACACTCATGACTTCTGTCAAACAGGAAGATAAGTCGTACATATGACAGACAATGTAAAACATTGGAAAGCCTTTATGCCCCTGCTGGCATTCTAACTGCCTAGTTGTTTTTGTAGTTTAAGTTGCTTTATTTAGAGCTTGGGTTTTCCGCAAGTCAATGGAGGGAGGGACAGAATGACACGACCTGGCCTCTTCTCTCTTCTCACACACATCTGCTTAACTTGCCTTGGTGCTTTGTCAGGGGGGTCTCCCTGTAGCTCATGGATCAGGTTCCCCACTAGCTTGCTCTAAATTTGTACACCACCTGGCTAGTTCCTCCTAGCTGTAGTGTCTGCTTCTCAAAACTAAAATGATATTTCTTTAGTTTTACTCTGATCATTGTTCCCAAGTGTCATATTTCAGTATCTAAAACTAAGGCATCAAAGAGTACCCTATGGAAGTTGAGCCATTTATCGTTTTAAATTGGGTTAATTAATGGTTTATTTTGTTTGTTTCTGCAGGACAAAGTTATGTCATCATGAAAAGATATTCCTCAATTAAGTCTGCAATCATCCTAAGGGAGGTGTTCAGGGAGAATCATATTTGTTAAACTATTAGGTCTTGGAAGAAAATCACTAGAAAATACACCTTTCAACTGAGAGTTCTGCCACTCATTTCAATGAGAGGCTGTTCCATCAGTTCTTTGCAATAAAATCTTGTGATTATAAAGAGTGCCTTGCCTGCTCATTTTAATCTCCAGTGCTGATGGTCCAGACTCTGTTTACACTGGGTGGATTATATAAGACCTGGTATAGGATAGCACCCTGGTATAGGATAGTTGGACACAGGTGGCGCTGTGGTCTAAACTGTGGAGCATTTTCGGCTTGCCGATTGGAAGGTCGGCAGTTCAAATCCCCGCGACAGAGTGAGCTCCCATTGCTCAGTCCCAGCTTCTGCCAACCTAACAGTTTGAAAGCACGCCAGTGCAAGTAGATAAATAGGTACTGCTGTGGCAGGAAGGTAAATGGCGTTTCCGTACGCTCTGGCTTCTGTCACGGTGTCCCGTTGTGCCAGTAGCGATTTAGTCATGCTGGCCACATGACCCGGAAAGCTGTCTGTGGAAAAATGCCGGATTCCTCGGCCTGAAGCGAGATGAGCACCACACCTCATAGTAGCCTTTGACTGGACTTAAGCATCCAGGGGCCCTTTACCTTTACCTTTTTTACCTACTACCCACCTTCCTTAACATTTGGTACCCTCCGGACATTCTAGACTATAACTTCCCTGTTCAAACCTCAATTCAGCCACAAATTCATTGGATAGCTTTACCCCAACGCAGTGCTTTTCTTCTAGAAAGAAAAGGTGCCAGTGCTGTGTACCCTTGAGTACCCCCAGAAAAAAGCACTTCCCCAACCTAATATGGAAATCCTGATGGTGGGCTATCTTACAATTTGTGTGAACCACTTGGAGCAAAAAATTTTGCAGCCGACACACAGCCGGCCCAGCCATTATGTGCGTTGAGGCCAGCACCAGGGGCAGAGGAGCCGGCACTGAATTTGGCCAGGATGTCTCCAATTTCAGGTGAGATTTCATCAGAAACCAGCGAGATCTCACCTGAAATCAGTCCCAATGCTGGCGCCACTTCTTGAAGGTGGCAGGGCAGGTGACACAGGTGGCAGATGCAGCGGCAGGGCGGTGCTTCCTATTTGGCCTCAAGCATCAAAATGGGACATGCCTCCCCTGAGCTGATATAAAACCCGACTCCCATCTTGGTTCTGAATGGAGAAAATTCTGATAAGGAGCCAAAACATTTGACTGATAGGTGAGGCTTTGGGGTCTGGCCTACTGTCTCTTCAGGCCATGCTCTCTGAGAGGCCATGGTGCCGTCACCAGCCACACTAATGGAACACTCTTGCAGGCCTTATGGCCTCCTCCGGCACTGGAGCAGCTACGCAGCATTCCCGGGAAGGGGTCCTGATGTTCTGGGACTCACAGCTGCTCTCTTGTGAGCACCCGGTATAGCAGAGTTAAAGCAGTGCAGACGGAGTTAGCATACCTACTTTAGTTCTACTAATTACAGATTAAAGAACATAACAAACACGTATGAGAGGAGCAGCCCTCATACAGACATCCTGTCTCGTCGCAAGACAGAGCAGAAAGAAAAAATACATCATCAACCTTTACTACGGTCCAGAGACCCAACAAATTGTTACAAAGCAAGACACAATTCATACAGCCTACCTCCAGGTTAAACAAGCATTTTGTTCAGAATAAAGGGATCATTGGTTCTTGGAGGTTGAGAGGAGTTCCCCACCAGGACAGACTTTGCTCGTGTGCTCAAGACATCGATTCCATAAAACATATTTTGTTGCACTGTGCAAAATATGAGCAAGCCAGGGCTGAACTGGTATTACCCTTGCTGGTACCTTTCCCGGGAAAATCAGAGGCTTACTATGTCAGGTTCCTATTGGAAGACCAGACAAATGCTAGAACATAAGCAGTGGCAAAGTTTTTATTGGTGGTTGCAAGAAAAAATACAATAGTACCAGAGACAGAAGTCACACAGACTGGCTTTCTTTCATACGGAACAGAAAGTAAACACGAATCGGGTGATCCTTGCAATGGGAGGAGCGAAATGCCACAGCTGCCTTCAAAAAGCAGCATTTCCCCATTTGCTCTGACAACAGTTGACCTCCACAAAGAAGCAAGGGCAGCAACTGACTGAGGAAATGAGGAATTTCTGCTTTAGAAATAGAAACTTTGAAGGGGTACAGTTAGGGTTACCCCAGAAAGCCCTAAAAACTGTTTGTGAATCCCGCCCCCCAGCCAGGCCTCGGCGTACACATTTTAAAACTGCATATTCCTCTAAGACAAAAAGCACGAGCTAAGCAGTCCTCTCTGTAACAAAAACGCTGTAACAAACCTACAGCTGAGAACAGTAAAGCTTTTCGCTTCCCAGATCCAAGATAACCTTGTCCTGGTACATTGACTTGCAACATACTTCCGGGAGCAGAGCCAAAGAACGAAAAGCAACATTTCTATGTAAGAATCTGTGAAGGGGGAGAGTTTGAAAAAAGGATAAAACCTGCTTGTAAAATGTTTTCGGTGCGGCCTGTCTTTTGTGAACTGAATCACACAGGTGCCTCTCCCCCCCCCCCCCATGGCAGAATAAAACGCTCTTTCTCTGGATTAACCCCTTGGTGTCGTTTGGCTCCTTTTGTCTCTGCTCGGGTGCAACAATTATTCCTACCCATGGATTAAAAAGGCTACAACATGACTCTTGTTGCTGCCAGGATGAGTTGATGGAACCACTGAGCCACCATAATAATATAAAGGACAGGGCATTTTGTGTTATGGCCCCCTGGAGCACCCATACTTCTTTTCTACTTGTTACAGCTTCTCTCCATTATAGTCTCACCTTGCCACCCTCACTCAGGCAGCTACAGATTTTGCCCTTCCTCTGCAGATCGCTCCAATCTCAGTTGTGGTTAGAGCATTTTTAATTTGCATCATTTCCTGGACTAGTACGTGCAAATAAGCAACAGCTGTGTTTCCTTTCATGAGAACGGCAACGACTTCATAAAACAGAAGCTAACAATTGTGAGTTTCTAGTTAATGACCATAATCTGTGCACGTTCTTTTGGGGAAATGCTGATTTAACAAAAAAAGAAGCTAGAATTATGTAGGAGAAAGGCAATTGTTGAGAAAAGGAAGGGGAAGGAGAACTTCATGCTAAACTTTTCAGCTGCTTGGCGTGAGAAAAGTGCGATATAAAAACGCGAATACGTTATTCATTTAAATCTTATTTATTAAATTTGTATACACCGCCCTTCATCCAAGGGTCACCGCGGCGGCTTGCAGCATTTAAACACCAAAAGCTCGTAGCATAATAGCGAACATCACAATAACACACGGCACAGCATTTTATTTTATTTATCCCATTCATATAATAAACTGTCAGATATTCAAAGTCTGAAGGGGAGGGAGGGGAGGCCTCGTGATTATCCCGTGACAGCCGCTGAAGAGCCAATGAGAGCCGCCCCCGCCTTCACCCGCCTCCTCCTTGCCGTCGTCGACAAGACCAAGAACTGGAACGGAGGCGGGTTGGGCCCCGAGTCGCCTGTCACGCCGAAGCCCCTCCCCGAACCCGCTCCTCCGCCTCTCATTGGTCAGGTTGCAAGCACGGGAAGGCGGGGCCGGAGGTAGGGGAAGGCGAAACGACTCGGCGAGCCGCTTCCACCCGATTGGACCAAAACCCTCCCTTACCCCGCTTCCTCCTTCCGGTCGACAAGAGGATGAGCCTTCGGCTGTACGGCACGGGCTGCTGCTTCCTCTTCCGCTTGTGTAGCATGACTGGTCACGAGCCGCCCTCCTCTTCCTCCTCCTCCGGGCTCCGGTAACGGCTTCGGGGGCCGGCGACAGGCGCGGGGAGGAAGGCCGAGACGCGACGTCGATCGCCGCAGTGGGCCGGTGCAGCCCCAGGTGACGGCGCCGCTCCGCGACCCTGCTCCCCTTCTCCTTCCCCCTTTCCCCTCAGCCGCACCTCGCTTGCTGCAGGCTCCGGGGGGCGAGAGAGGTGAGGGGGCGGAGGGCATGTGGGACCCCCACCCCCCTCCTCCTCAAGCTCCGGCCTCGCTCCCCCCCCTTTGAAGAAACCTGGCGGCAGTCGAGTTGGGGAAATGGCGGGGCTTTTTAGGCACTTGGGGGGTGGGGTGGGGGGTCAGGGAAGGGCTTTGCAGGGGTGAGGTAGAGGGTGAGCAGCAGGCGGCCTCGGCGCCCGGGGCCTGCCATGCCGAAGGGCGAACCCGTCGCACGGACACGCGCGCTTTTCGTTACGTCTGCACGCGAAGCGGGGCGGACACGTGAGCCGCAGGCAGGTGGGTGCCCGGTTCCGCGTGGCGCTCTACCTCCGCAACTCGAGTGACGGGAACGAGGCCGCCTCAGGAGTTTCGTCCCAACCCCGCCGCCACCTGTATGCGGCTCCTTCCAAAGCTCTCTCCGCCCATCTGTGGAACAGATTCTTTGCAATTCTGAGCACAAGGGCTGCCTCCTCCCCGCCTAACCCCAAATCCTTAGGATTTAATGTTTCAAATGGTGCATCCCTGAAACATCCATTTTGGGTTATCAAGGGTGAGAGTGGGTTCTCAGTTACTGAGAGGATGTTGACTTTTCCTGGACTGATCTTTCAAAGCCCACACCCAGAGTTAGAGCAGCGAGAGTCTTCCAAGGTGAACATTTCCAACATGATAGGCCACACTCAAGACCTTTGCTGCAACTGGCAATTTCGCCAAAATGGCTCTTTCAAGTGTGCTAATAATTAAGTATTAAAATTTATCAACAAAGTCAATGGCACTTTATGAGCTACTTAAATTTGTCCGTGCTGTACCTGTAGTTAAAAAGAAGGTGACTATTCATGCATCAAAGACATTAGGCCAGCCTTGCAAATACGTTTGCAGAAATTATCATGCAGCCCACCTACATTTGGATGGCTTGAAATGCAAAACAAAAAAGCAAAATGCACCTACTGACTGATTTCTAAAAGCTTCCATGTGTGGTCTGAGTGAATCATCGTTTATGAGATGCTCACTTCTTGTTTTAATGATTAACAACATAAAAATAGCATATGACAATGCAGAATTAACAACAGTTTCTGAGAGTGGTTTGAGATGAGACATAACGATAGTAAGAAACACTGAACAGAAGACGTACTTCATACATTTCAAAGAGGATGTGAAACATATCTGTTGGGGAAAATGAGGGTTCAGCCTACTGAGTGGATCCAGTTGGCCACTCCTGCCTTAAATAGTGAATTTCCTCTCTCTCTGTGCCAAATTATTTCAGGTTGTCATTTATGTGAGACTAATATCCCAGTTGTCTCTTAATTCAGGACTGAGATTGCTTATAGAATGTCCACCTTTCCATGTAAAAGTCATAATGAAAAAGTAGACATTGATTGTTCACTTGATCTGCAACTCAGATTTCATATGTCATGCTGCCATATTAATGCATTGTCTACATCTGTTCTTCATCACCTGCCCTTACTCTAGACAACTGCTTGTAGAATGTTCCTGGCTCACTGTTGCTGCCATGCTGTGCTGCTAGCCCTCATAACCACTGTGATGGCAAAGGACAATGAATGTGACCTACTTGGGGAGGAAGGCAGTGAATCCACAAAAGAAAAGAAGCTGCTGGAGAGGTTGACACCAATTTTCGGCAGAAGGTACAGTGCCTGTGGCTGATTGACTTGTTGGGGTGGCTTCAGTGTGGCCGATGTCAGGAGCAATTGCTCAAGAGGGATTTTTAAGTCACTGCCCTTGGGGAATATCCAACCACCTTAGCTGCTTGTCAGGCCCGGCTAGTGTCAACAAGTGATTCTCATAAGAATTCTACTTGCTCATAGTGATTGCGTTCCTGTTGTGAAAAGATGGCTGCTGAAGTTGTTTATCTCCCCCCCGCCCCCCAAAAAAAAAAAATTAACAGCTCATTGCAATATTCTGTTGTTCATGAGGCCTTGTGGACATTGGTATACTTAATGCCCTTACTGAGTAAGTCTCAGATATAATTTCCAGATGTTTTGGGACTACAGTTCCCATCATCCCTGACCACTGGTCCTGTTAGCTAGGGATGATGGGAGTCCAGCAGGGCTGTTTCAAGTGGTGAATAAGCTGATTACATCTGCCAACATAGAGTATCTCTGAAGTTCTGGGTACCAGTTACTATAGCAATACCAGATGACCATCTAACTCAGGATTTGTTGGCTCAGTGGAGAAGCTGGTTATAGGAGTTTGGCTGACTGACCCTTGCCCATCATGTCTTACACAGCTATCCAGAGGGGATTGGTGGAGTGTGCTCAAGGATTGATCAGTGCCATACTGCAGAAGGGGGATGTGCTGCCTGCCTTGAAGGACCAGAAGGATCCTTCAGAGGACCAGAAGTGTTACATTACAATTGCCTGTTCACAATCTTGGGCAAGATTCTTGAGAGGCTGGCGGCAAGCCACCTGCAGGCATTATTGGAGGAAGTAGATTAATCCGAACGGATTTCAAACTGGCTTCAGTCCCAGAGACGGAGCCTAAACTGCCTTGGCTGCCCTGCTAAATAATGTTTGTTGGGAGAGAGGCAGGAGGAGTTGAGTTGATTCCTCTCAAACTTTCCACACCTCTTGATTCCTTTCACCTTGGTATCTTTCTGGCCTGGCTCTGAGTATGGAAGGCACTGTGTTGCAGTGGTTCAGTTCATGCCAGCAAGACAGGATCCTGGAGGTGATTGGAAGTGGAAGGACTTTGTTCCATCCAGGGGAATTGACGTGTGGTGTCCCACAGAGCTTCATCTTAACACCCTTGTTGTTCAACATCTATATGAAGTTGCCAGGGACACATAATGAGGTGTCATCAGTATGCCAATGATGCTCAGCTCTATCTCTTGTTATGTCAGAATTGGAAGAGGCCGTTTAGGTTCCTGACCAGTGCTTACAAGTGGTAATAGGCTGAATGAAGACTCTTGAATTGAAACTGAATCAAGACAAGACAGTTTCTTGGAATGGGGGTGGGATGTCACACTGCCATGGAAAGGGGTTGCTCTTTGATCCAGCTCCGTCACTTGAGTCCCTGGTGACTTCAGAGCAAGGAGAGCTTATTTCTAGCTCTGGCTGATTTGCAGAGAAGGCTTGGCACCTGTGATCCATGCTCTGGATCAACCGTATTGGGGAAAGCCTTCTTTGTGATGGCTACTAAACCCTGGAACTTGCTGCCCCCAGATGTGTATGCTTTGTGTCTACGTTATTTACATTTTGGTGACATGCACACATTTTCACTCAGGCATTTGGGGGATGGCTGGATGTGAGTATCCGAAGCTGTATTGTTTTACTTAGATCAGTGTTTTCAGCTTTTGAAAAATACAGTTGTATTTTAATTTGTATTCCCCACCCTGGGACTTCTTGTAAAGAGCAGGTAACAAATATTTGTTTAAAGGGAGATACATGCTGATCTCCCTTTTTTTCATGCCTCAGGATTTGGGGTGTTTCTCATTCACTTTAGAGCAGAATTTGTAGAATGTGATTTATTTGTTTTTAAGTTTGTGAAAACCTCTCCTAATGGAATTTGGAATGAAAGAGGGTTGGCTGGTATAGATGCTCCTTAATTTGAGTGGGAAGGACTATTGTTAGGATCCCTCCCACCCCTGCAAATGTGTGAGCAGCAATGTTTGTAAGGCTTCTCTCTGTGGCATCTCCCTCTGCAGTTTTGAAATTGAAGGTGAGAGTGAAGGTGAGAAATACACCTACAAGTTCCGGGTGTGTCGAAATGCTAGCAATAAGACCAATTCTGGCCTGGTGCAGATCAACAATAAGCAACAGACAACGGTGTTGGGACGAATCAACGAGACCCATCTTGCCAGTGGAAGTAAGATACATTTATCCTTCAACAACTCTTATCCATTGCTCTTCCAATACCACATATGCCTCACAGGGTGTCTTGGTTTTCTGTCTTGGCAGGTTCATGGATTTTACTGACCTATAAGGGGGGAGACCCCTATGGTAGCCACTGTGGGAAGGAGCCGAGAAAAGCCATAGTAATGATCACCTGCAACAAGAAGACACTAGCAGTGAGTAGCTACTGGAAAGGGTTATTAAAAAAAATAATAATTCCAGGGTATATTGGCCAATGGTTAGGAGTCACCCCTCATTACACTACCTCCAGTATTAATCACGCTGAATAATTTAAGAGCTGAATTACATGCTTGGAAAATGAGATTTTTCAGCTTGGCAGGAATACCACGATGGTTGAACTTATATGTTGGTTGGAGGGGAAAGGCTGCTCACTTAGAAAATGAACACGTTTTGAAGAAGGGTAAAAGGTAAAAGTAAAGGGACCCCTGACCATTAGGTCCAGTCGTGCCCGACTCTGGGGAGCCAGCGTACAGCTTCCAGGTCATGTGGCCAGCATGACTAAGCCACTTCTGGTGAACCAGAGCAGCGCACGAAAACACCGTTTACCTTCCCGCCGGAGAGGTACCTATTTATCTACTTGCACTTTGACATGCTTTCAAACTGCTAGGTTGGCAGGAGCAGGGACCGAGCAACAGGAGCTCACCCCATCACGGGGATTCGAACCGCCGACCTTCTGATCAGCAAGTCCTAGGCTCTGTGGTTTAACCCACAGCGCCACCCGAAGAAGGATAGTCCAGGGCTATTGGGAGGGCTGGGAAGTTCCTGTTGTAAAGAAAAAGTCAAACACAGAGTCTCCTACTAGCATTTTAAAGTACAGCCCAGGAGGCCTACAGCATATATTTATCTGAACATGTATCTCGCTCAGAAGTGGGACGTGGCACTGTTAGATGGTTCTTGAAGAAGATGGACACTGGCGAGCATAGTTCTCTGGGGAAGGACGGAACTTTGTCCCTGTATATATTTAAGGTGATAGATGTCTTTTATTGGGCTTCCATGAGTGTGCTATCTTCCCATAAACAGAGTGGTTTCACCATGGTGTCAGAAGAACGAGAAAAGATGGAGGAATGCTTCTACCTCTTTGAATTAGAGAGCAGCTTGGCCTGCCCTCCAGAAGACTCTCACTTAAGTATTGGCTCTATATTGCTCATTACGTAAGTTTGTCTAAAAGTTTTAATACTCCATCTTCGGTTTAGCAATTTCCAGGTTAGCTTACATGCATATTCTTTTTAAACATATAAAACGGGATTAAAAAATGAAAATAACAGTTAAAACTGAGCAGCATCAGAGCAACTTGAGAGATAAAAGCCATTCTGATAATACAGTTTAATAGTGCCTGGTTTCAACAATAAGTTCTTTACTTGGTGCCAGAAAGACATGAGATTTGGTACCAACAGCCTGGTGTATATGTGTACAATCTTAAGGCCTGTACTCTGGACTAGTTGAAATTTCAAATGTGTCCCCACATTCAGTGCATCATGGCAGTGTAAGTTGTATGCCACCAGTTCATGAATAGTGGCTGTTTCTTTTCGGGTGGGAAGGTGGGCACTAGACTTGGAACGTAGACGGCACTTCATGCCATAAAAAGGTACAGCTTCCGGGTCATGTGGCCAGCATGACTAAGCCGCTTCTGGCGAACCAGAGCAGTGCACGGAAACGCCGTTTACCTTCCTGCCGGAGCAGTACCTATTTATCTATTTGCACTTTGACGCCATAGATGCCACTTAAAGGCTAGATCTTAAAAGCATTCAAAGCTGCAAAGTGCAACCCCATCTAAAATAGGCTGGGAACTACCTCTCAAAACAGGCACACGCCCTACCAACAAGTAGCTTCTATTTCTCAGGACTTGGCGAGAAAGTATTCCAGATTTTCAGAGTATCTCACCTGGTAGTTCCGTACAGATTTTAAACAGAATTGGGGACAAAGCTTTGAAGAGTACAAGTGGTATCGGACATTAGTATTCCCAGTGTCGCCCTTGTCAACTGAGCATACAGGGTAGAAATGAAACAGTGGAACACATTGTCCTCCATTACAGAAGGGTACCATGGTGCTGTTCCCTACTTTCAGTGCCTTATTAGAAAGGGTCTAGAAAAGTAATCTGCTGAAAGTTTATCCACGAGACACTTTTCTGTAAATGCGATTCCACAGAATCAGGTTTTGTATTGAGCATAGGATGAATGAAGTAAAGGTCTTTGGCCATGGGGAACGGAAGGTTTAGCCCAAGGCAGTTGCTTTAAGACAAAAGAATGCATATGTAGTTGGGGGCACTGGCTTCCTGGTAAATATTTAGTCAGGCATGACAGTATGGCATGTGTTTATATCAGAGCTTTCCAAACTTTTCACGTTGGTGACACACTTTTTAGACATGCATCATTTCACGACACAGTAATTCAGTTTTACTAGCAAACTAGAGGTTAAACTAACCCCTTTCCAGCCCTGGGAGGAGTGCGGGGAGCATTTGTGGGACACACCCACACACTGCAACCAACACACTAACTTCTCAGGACGCACAGTCTAGAAAGCTCTGGTTTATATTATACATATGACAAATGCCCTGGGCCTTGCAATTTCATAGATGCACAGGAGAGCCTAAATTACTGCTCACTGTTTAGACACGAATTATAAGCACAGCTTCTGATTGGGCTTCAGCAAATCTCACAAGATGTTGGAAGATTTGGATGTTACAAACGGATACAGTGGTACCTCGGGTTGCAAACTTAATTTATTCCGGGGGTCCGTTCTTAACCTGAGGCGCGGTTTCGCTAATGCAGCCTTCTGCTGCCGCTGCGCTGCTGGTGCACGATTTCCGTTCCCATCCTGTGGCAAAGTTCGCAGTCCGGAGCAACTACTTCCAGGTTAGCCGAGTTTGTAACCCGAGGTACCACTGTACAGGGAAATAAACTTGCACAAATGTCCTCAAATGTAGCCTGCAATTTAGTTTCCCTAAAGTGTACCCATTTTCCTCCCCATTTCTGGGCAAATAATTTGCCTGCCATATTGATTCCTATTCCCCATTCCCTTCCCATATTTTATGCTGCTGTGTATACTCAGTGTGATACCTAACAACCATTAAGCCTAAAGTTGTGCACATTGGGCTCTCCTCTGGTTGCTCAAAATTAGAATTTGGCTAGCTGCTTTAGGAGTAACACATATTACACCATAAAGGTTGGAATCTCCTATGCCAGTCAGCCTCATTATAAGTTCTTAAGCGGTTTGTAAGAGAACATCAACATGTTCTGAATTTTATTAGAAATCATAGCTTTTGCCTTCCTGGTTTGTTTGTATTTTTACATTCTCTTTCAGGCTTGCTCCATTGGTTGCAGTGTACCTCATTGGGGGATTTCTTTACCAGCGTCTGTTGGTGGGAGCAAAAGGCATGGAGCAGTTCCCCCACTTGGCCTTCTGGCAAGATCTGGGCAACCTAGTGGCAGTAAGTAGCAAAACAGACAAATCCGTACAGCAGCAAGGGGCAACCTGTGATTCTTCCAGAGTTTGCATCTGATATCATGCACACAAGCTGCGTCTACCTGTGCCACAGGAAAGGTATACAGTGGTACCTCGGATTAAGTACTTAATACGTTCTGGAGGTCCGTACTTAACCTGAAACTGTTCTTAACCTGAAGCACCACTTTAGCTAATGGGGCCTCCCGCTGCCGCCGGAGCACGATTTCTGTTCTCATCCTGAAGCAAAGTTCTTAACCCGAGGTACTATTTCTGGGGTAGCGGAGTCTGTAACCTGAAGCGTATGTAACCCGAGGTACCACTGTATGTGCATTCAGGCATTTTGATGAATCTTGTTTTAACATCTTGTTTTAAGCAGGCCTGGGTAACCTCCAACCTGTGGACCAATCATAGCCCGCAAAGCCATTTTCCTCATGACATCAGCTGATATGTGGGAGGATGGGATTGAATCCTGACAAACCCCATCCTGATTCAGGAGCTGGTTTGCATCAGAATCTCGCTAAAACGGACTTTCAAACAGCCCTGTGCTGTTCTTTGAAGTCCTGACAATTTGGGCTTCAAAGCACAGCATCACCTGACACCATAGTGATGCCCACCTGTCGTATTCAGCCCTCCAAGGGAGGGAGATAAAAATGGCCCCTAGACAGAAAAGGTGCCTCCACCCCCATGTAAAGAAGCCGCAGTGAAGCTTGGGGACCCAGCTTGTTACAATTTTTTAAGTGCCATTTAGTATGATGTCTAATGCCAGACTGTGATTAATCTCTACTAATATTTGTTGATAAAAGCCACTCTCAGAGCAATAGTTTGAAATTGCATTGTGTCAACTAATAATTTGAGATTACCCAGTTTGCATTCGGACAAAATGATACACTGTTTAATCAGATGGAAGCAGAGCCTTTCAATTCCTTGCAGCTGCACTGAACGAGAGGGAGTGCATGAATTGAAAGTTTGTTCTGGCTAAATAAACAGATTTATTGCGTTGTCCAAATATAGCTATTGTTTTTGTTGGAGATTGCAGCTAATACATTCCTGTCAACGGGCTTCCCTTTAGAGTTGGCTTGTTTCCTTGTGGGAACTTCTGAGCTGACACTCTCATGCTAAGCTTTTACTTACTAGTTGCCTATGCAAAGCCTTTGATGTGCTTTAGGTATGGCAGTTGTGCTTATTTGGCTGCCACGTCTTTCTATAGTCCCTTCAGCACTGAAGTCCTCAAATCACGCTAAGAGGTGGAATCTGGATGGAGACAGGGGTTAATACTGCAATCACTATTTGTGGTCTGGCATTTGTACATTAACCTGTGTGTGCTTACAGGATGGCTGTGATTTTGTGTGCCGGTCGAAACCAAGGAATGTACCAGCTGCGTATCGTGGTGTTGGTGATGACCAACTAGGGGAAGAGTCTGAAGAGCGAGATGACCATTTGCTACCAATGTGATCTTTTCTTTCTTTTCCTTCCCTGTTTGTTCACATAAGCGGGTGTCACCTGGTCGCTTCCCCCTCATCTTTCTTGTGATCACCCCTTAAGCTGCTTGCTTTTTACCATGGCTGCCCCGTTTTTCCTCTCCTGCTATGAATGAGTACTGGGACTGGGGCTTGGGGCTTTTCTGAATGTAAATCTGTGGTAACAAAACTTTGAAATAGGGGGACTGGACAGAGCCCTGAAGGGCAAGTGCTTCTCTAGATTGCCTGCTGAGGCTGATTTTCCTCAGCTTATGAAGAAGTGTTTGTAGGTTTGGAGTGGAGCAGCAAGGGGAACTTCAGTATGTGAAGTTAAAGGGAAGAACCTGAAGGTGCAGGGAAAGACTAGTAGCCTTGGGTATGGGGGGTGGGTAGAGTGGCTGGGATTGAGTGCTTTTACATATTTTGTATGGGCTTTATTCTACAAAACACTGGATTTCTATTTTCAATTATTCATTTGTACATTTTTCTTGAAAGGTGAGGGAGCTTTCCTTGCATTTTCAGATTCACCCTTTTAAGATGCAGTAGGCAGACAGTCTGGAGACTCTTCCATCTTAAAGTATGAATTAAAAGTAGATTTGAGGTCTTCTTTTTTCCAGTTGCTGGTACATGATGATGGCAATAATATGTATATTTTGCTATATGGCCTGAATTGAAATAGAGGCAAAGAGGAAAGAAAGTTTCTCAAAACAGCAGGTGCACCTGAGTGCAGTGCCTGCATTATCACCCCTTTAACTGCTTTACGAGAAAGAGGAATTATCTAGCTTTAGTTGTTTATGTGCTTATGGTGGAGGTTGAAAAATATAAGGAAGACCAGTCTCCTTAGTAGTTCAACAGGGGAATAAGGAATGAAAGTCTGTCTGGGTGGTTAGTCAAAATCTTAGCCACAAAAACCTATGGAATAAACTTACACAGTGGTGCCTCGCAAGACGAAAAGAATCCGTTCCGCGAGTCTCTTCGTCTTGCGGTTTTTTCGTCTTGCGAAGCAAGCCCATTAGCGGATTAGCACTATTAGCGGCTTAGCGGATCAGCTGATTAGCGGCTTAGTGGATCAGCTGTTAAGCGGCTTAGCGGCTTGGGAAAAGGGGGGGGGGAAACCCCGCAGGAACTCGCAAGTCATTTTCGTCTTGAGAAGCAAGCCCATAGGAAATTCGTTTTGCGAAGCACCTCCAAAACGGAAAACCCTTTCGTCTAGCGGGTTTTCAGTCTTGCGAGGCACCACTGTATCCTTCCAGACTAGTGCAAACATCACTGCTGGTCTGTTCTCAGTCGGGATGTTAATCTAAGTTGCACCTTCATCTGCTTCTTGGAAGGATTGGGACATGATAGGTCTGTTGCTTTAAGAGATTGCTTTCTCTACTTGGTGCATGCTATGCTATCACCTACTGAAGAGATCAGAGCTGCAGCTCAAAAATATTCCTTACTTTTGAGGATAAGCCATTTACAGTTCAAAGTCTCCTGAATTCACTAGTAACACCAGCTATCTCTTGTGAGGAATAATACATTTACTTCGTAGGGAGAGCTGGTGGTTCAAACTGGGCAGCGATCTGTGGGGTACACAGCAGGGCAGAATCTCTCCTTTTCTGACTCAAGAGCAATGATCAGCTCTCCTGCTGGAATGAAATTAGATAAACAAAGCTGCATCAAGTGTCTCAAGTTCCCTCCAACAGGGATAAGGTCACTGCAATGGTCACTTTTTCATGGTGGTGTTTAAAAATAACTTTGTACAAAGACACAACTTTAAAATTAAAATGGCTTGAAGCCCTGAACTGTGTGTTTGTGAGTTAATCATAGACTGCAGCTAGGATCATGCTGATGGGAGTTGGAATTTAACAACATGGAAGGGCTGGAGGTTCCCCTCTCTTAAGTCAAAGAAAGCTGCAGCAAATTAACCTCGTTAAATACTACTTTCCTGTTCTTCCTGCTCTCCCAGCCACACAAGGAGAGGGAACATAGCTCAGTAATCAAACACAGAACTTGGCTGGAGAGTGCTTAAATTTCAGTTACCTGTATCTCTAGTTTAGATTCAAGGACTGGGAATATCAACTACTGTATTGGCCTGAATATAAGCTGCACCCACAAATAAGCTGCACCTTTAAAATTGATGGGGGGAGGAGGAAAAATGACAATACCCAGGCTGCTTCCTTGGTTGGGGAGGGCACCACTTTGCTGACAGCATACGGTCGTGAAGAAAAGCCGCACTTTTAGCTTTTCATTGTCTGAAATTTTTTTTTTGGGGGGGGGAGTGCGGCTTATATGCAGGCCAATGCTGTGCTTCACATAAACATGCTGTCAAAGGCCGCCTCAGCCACACCTTTTTGCTTAGTGCTATAGCATTATTTAAGCTATTCTTGTAGTTAAGAAGTATGAACCAGCACACACAATGAGATGGCTGCTGCTTCCCCCGCCCTTCCTATAATAGTCTCTTCAATTCACACTAAAATGGTGATCACTTTTAACTAATGGCAGAGGAAATCCAAGCACATTTGACTCTCCAGAGTACTCGAGAGATTCTATACTCCTTGTGGTTAAAAGCTCTCATTTGTTAGTGATATTAAACTTTGTGTTCAGATTTGTGTCAGTTTAGAAAACATGCACTTGGCCGTATTGGGACCCCTAGTTAAGACCACCAAGCCACGCACACCAGCCTGGATCACGGAGTCTTAAAACCCAAGCACAGTACTTCACAAGACCCAACAATCAGCTGCCCATCAGTGCTTTTCAGGTTGATTTCAAACCTTGTGGGCAAAAACTGCTTGCTTGATCAAAACAAAAAAAATTTTTTCCTTCCAGTAGCACCTTAAAGACCAACTAAGTTAGTTCTTGGTATGAGCTTTCGTGTGCATGCACACTTCTTCAGATACCTGAAGTCGTATCTGAAGAAGTGTGCATGCACACGAAAGCTCATACCAAGAACTAACTTAGTTGGTCTTCAAGGTGCTACTGGAAGGAATTTTTTTTTTTGTTTTGACTATGGCAGACCAACACGGCTACCTATCTGTAACTGCTTGCTTGATGTCACTGACATCAAATACCAGGTGGACAATCCATGTCAAACTTGAGGCCCGAGGTGGGGAAGATAGTCTGGTGCTATGGAAGGAAACTTGATTGAGCCAACAGCCCAGAAAGCTAAGGCATGAATCTCAGCTGGTAGGCATGAAGTAATACTGCTAAAACTCTGGTTCCCTCTAGTGGGCTTTAAAAGGCCTTTTGAGTTGTGAAAATACTACATACCCTAACATTCAAAAAGTTTTAAAATGACATTTTGGCAGATAGAACTTATTAAACACTATTTCTACTAAGCAGAAGTAAATATGCTTAAGCTGAGCTTTATGCTAAGATATTAAGCACACTTAGGTTTGCAACAGAAATGAGTAAACTCCTATAGAAATATATGGAAATCTCTACAAATGATTGCAAGGTAGGTTTAATTGTTTTAAACTACTATACTCCAAGAAATATTGCTAAACCTTGTTCAGTGTTCCAGAACTGTAGCAGAGGACATACAGTTTCAATCTCAGATTTGAAGTTAACACAGTTAACAAATTTCAGTATCCTTAACTGCAATCTACAGTGACAAGTATCATACCTAGTTTTATAAGTACAAGTAAAGCTTTCTCCATAGCTCCCCTGCTCAGTACATGTCCCCCTCCTCAAATTACACTGCTTTAAAAAACTTAAAAACAGTTGTTGGAAAAAGGAATGGAAAAACACATCCTTGACCAAAAGCCATGGCTATCATCCAGCAGATACTGTAAACTGCCCTAAACCTATTACTGGAAGAGCCATACTTCAAAAGGGGTAATGATTAGTACTAGATATCACCACTGATTGGAACAAGCCTGAAATATGCAAGCACAGAACAGTGGAAACACCTGCCCTAGTATAAACTCTCAGACACAACATAAAATTTGAAAGGTACAGACTTTGAGACAGACATACAGGTTACATCAAAACTAAGATTTTGAACATGCTCTGTATGAATTGTAACAAATCCCTTTTGTAGCTAAACGCAAAGCTGTACCCTACTTTTGAATGATTTAACATGAACAGCAACAAAGCTTGCCTTCATTTAAACCTGCCATAAATCTCTCCAAGTGAAACTACTGCACTGGTGTGTATCAGGAAAGTCGGGGAGAAAAAAAAATCAGGCCACGAGAGGACCGGCAACTTAATTTTTGAAGCATTCTTTTTACTGAAGAGAATATTTGTATAATAAACAAAAATAAACAGGCTTCTGACAGGAGATACAAACCTGCTAGAAGAAGCTTTGTCCCATATGCTCTCAGGGGGAGGGCAAGATACAAAACTAGTAAAAGAAAAAATTCAAAAGCAAGATAGAAACAAATGGTGCTTCAGTACAATTGGATTCTCCTTTGGATATTGAATGGCATCTTCCAACTCCACAAGACATGTAGAATTAAAGTTTTTTTCTTTAAAAAATCCCTTGATATCATAGAAGTGCTCGTGTTGTCTTGGCAAGGGTCCTATTTAGGCATGAGCAAGCTCCAATCCTTAAGTGATCCAGAACACTTTCCAGTGTTCCGTATGGGGTCAGTTTGCTACTTACTTCCATGTGACGCTATGAACTGAGAAAGGCGTCCATTTAAAGGACCTTCCAACTTCCCCTCCCTCCCTCATCAAGAGAACCCATTCCCAAACTTCAGCACTAACTGGTTCCCTGGAAAAATGAATCTGTGTAGAAGGGGAAAAGACCGCATGGGAAGGAAAATGAGAAAACAAAAGCAACTCTAATTCTGAGAAGAGGAAGGGTCCTTCTCAGCCCTTCCTCTGAGAAGCCTCACCAGAAAACTCTCATCATCTTTGCTGTATTGCCACCAGAACGATTCAGAGGCTAATTTTCAGGCAACACGAGATACTCTTGAAGAGGTGTTTCGAGGCCTCCTGGGGAGATATACTTCCTCCATGTAGCACCAAGACTGGCTTTTAAGAGAGGTCAGTTTCCCTCCATTCAGTGTTGAGAGCTTGAAATGGTCCCAGCGCGAAGAGGGGGAGAACTCTGGCTTCTTGCGTTACTAGGTCTCTTTGAGGATGTTGATCTTGGCACAGATCTTGAGGGCAGGACCCAGCTTGATATTCATGGCACTCATGAGGTGCTCTTCCTTCAGTAGGAGCAAAGCCTGACCGTCAATCTCCTGTGACCGAAACTCCTCCGCAATCTCCTGGCAGCCTATAGGATTCAAGAAGCAAAAAAAACCAAAACACCTTGTGAGATGTCAAAGAGGCAAGGAGTTGATGTCATTTTGAAGAACAGGATGTTTGTATCAAATCCTTTAGCAATCTTAATAATTCTCACAACAGGTCTGAGGTGAGTGAGCGAAAGAATAAAGGCTTGCTGAAGGAAAGCTGGCTGAAATGGAATTTCCTAGGCTACAGCTCACATTTTTAGTGATTATGCTGTTAACATACAGATAAGTCATCTATCGTCATGACCTTCATAATTCCTGGAGAACACAGAATGGTGTTCATAGTACAGTGGTACCCTGGAAGTCGAATGGAATCCATTCGGGAAATCCATTTCACTTCCAAAACATTCAGAAACCAAAGTACGGCTTTTGATTGGCTGCAGGAAGCTCCTGCAGCCAACTGGAAGCCATGCAGGATGTTAGGCTTCCAAAAATTGTTCAAAAATTGGAACACTCGCTTCCGAGTTTCAATCATTCGGGAGCCAAGGCGTTCGGGATCCAAGGTACGACTGAATATTACCGTTCCACAGACTGAAACCTCAGTTATACCCAAGCACCTTGTCGTCTAATCTCACTCCTCTTCTGGTGGTGTCAGACTCACCTTGCAGAGATGCAATGAACTCATACACTTCCTCTACACTCCAGCGGCTGGGGTTGCTGGAGAGGAAGACTGGGTTGATGCCATGGAGGTCAGGGGTAGGCTGAGACATGTTGGAGCTGGCAAGGTCTCGCTCTCCATGACTAGCCCTCACTGAAAGGGGTCCAGGAGATGTTGGGGACAATGCTTCATCATAACTGGAGTTATCAGATCCTCTACTAGAGTCCTCTTGGCCCTGAAAGATACAAGCACCAGAAATAAAAGAAGAGGGGGGGAATCCTTAGGTGGGGGGGAAGTCATTGAAAAAACTAAGATGATGCACAAGACCTGGGTTCCTACACAGTCCCTTTACTGCTTTAGTTGTTGCCTAGCAAGTATCTTGGGAGCAGTTGCACTGCAATTAGACTCAGAGAAACAGTGTCTGCCTAACTGGACACTCTTAACTGATCATGGTAATGAACGTGGGGAGAACGAAGTCATCAAGTACATACTGGGCCCAAGCTACTAAATATTCTAGAGCTCAATACCTGTTAACTGTTAGCTTCATCTCAGAGATTGAAAATGTATATACTTTGGTACAGTGAACAAGATTTGGCAATACTGACCATTTACCTGGCTTGGTGCTCTTCTGTGCCTCCTTTTTCATAAGGATGGCATGTCCATTGTGGCTTGTTTCTAATTAGACATCTTTGAGAGTATCCAAATAGTACATCACCAGGGATTAAAGGTCTCATCTGATGTACAGAAAATGCAATATCCTATGTCTGAGCGTAAGCATACACCAGACATAGGATATTAATGTTTTCTTACGTCAGATCACACCTTTAATCAGATGTGACATATTGTTTGGATACTCTCAGAGATGATTGATTAGAAACAAAACACAAGGGACAGAACAGCACAAATCTGGGTTAACTCAGGCCAGCCTCTCCAGGTTAGACTACTGTTCTAAAATCAGCTCAACCTACTTATTTTTATACAGCTCCTATCCATATTCCCACGAACAAACAGCGCAATCCTAGTTTACAAGGCACCTGCTGATAGGTAGAAACTTCTTGCTTATTCAGTAGTTATCTAGAAGAAAGAAGTGTGAGAACGTGTATGGACTGAGGGAGCAGAGACCAAGTCCAGTAACTGAACATGTTAACAAGAGTCCACAGAAAATTTCCATCTGCCTAGTAAGCACAGAGGAGAAAGATGTGCAAAGATATAAGGAGGGGACCATCCCCTTTGTTTTGCAAGGAGATAGATGTTGCTATGCAACTTCCCTGGATCTTTTACTGGAGTCAGAATTCATTATAAGCACACAATCCACCTCAAAGGATATGTCTTAGAAGGAAAAAAAAGATTCCTAACATGAAGATGGATCTTTATTATGGCCAAAGGCCAGCATAAAAACATGTTCATGTTCCTCATTTACTAAGGGATAGAAACAAAAACACCTGGCCTTGATCTCTGACCCAAGGATGTGTAGAACTCAGTAGTCTCTAAGCAGAAAGACTGGGCATCAGAGGAGCTTATCCAAAAGATCCCACCTGACCTCTAGTGGTGGCATTAAAGAACAGCAGTTTACTTATTATGAATTAAGTAACAAATGCGCACTCTCCTCCACTGAAGTTAAAAATTCTCTTCACCAAAGTCTAGTAACTTGGAGTTTCCACCTGTCTGGGAATTTTTCTCATGGTGGAGTGCATATAAACCCAAGTGTGCCATAAGGCAAAGCTGGCCAGATTTAATCTGGGTTTTAAGTCTCCAGTTCCGGGTTTTTAAATATAAGATTTCGCTTGGCTTTAATATTGGAACTTACGCCACTGACAGACAACTGTATGACAGTCAGGATGGCATATGCTGTAAAGGCAATATTTTCTAGCTCTTATTTGAGTTGGGAGTCTGTGGTCAACACAACTGGAGACAAGTCTTGTGTAATTTGTGGGTCGGTAGCTCCTTTCTGTCATGCATTCCCTAATAATTAATCCCCATTCAACAAACATAACCACACCAGAGACAAGCACAGCCACTTGGGCATCTAGTGTAGCAGCTTATAGAGGACCATACATTCCTTCAGCAAGTTAAAGGTGTGCTTTTACTCAACAACTACAGTTCTGGAGGCTCGAAGATTAGGCCACTATTCTCTCAAAGGAGCCTCAAAAGCTTCAGAGAAGGCAAGAATCTAATCTCTATCTTTTGGAAATATTTCCCTATTTCCCCTAGGCTTTAGCCAGGTTCTGTGGGGTCTTAAGTACAATTCCAGTACTTCAACGGCCTTAGCAAATATTGCCCTCATTTCCTTTTGAACTATTTTATTGATGGCTGTAATTGACATTTCTTTTATTCTTGTTTTTACAGTGCTGTATGCTGTTATTTATATAAGAACGGCAGGGTATAAATATTTTAAGCAACAGACTTAAAAGACCTCCAGTCCCTGGCAGATAAGCCCCTCACAGCACCAGAGCAGGTGAAACTCTGCTGTCCTAGGCAAGGAGGAATGAGGGATGGAAGTATACCCTTACCCGGTGACGCTTGCCCTGTATCTTGGCTCGGGCAATCTCTGAGCTGCTGCGCCGAGGCCCCCGTCGTCGTCGGGCATAGTTCGCTTCCTGGAGCTCCTTCATTTTTTTCCTTTGAAGTCGAAGTTGGTGACTGCAGCCCACATTGTACCTGGCACAAGAAGAATAAATGAAGCAAGGCTCGTTTGAGAATTTCTCTGCAAGCTGAAAATACTAACGTGCTAGTCCTTTTCCAGCAAAACAGGTTTGAGTATGGGGGGTGCTCGAGCCCTACATGAAGAGTCGTTTCTGCATCAGCCATCTAACCAGGCTTATTGAGATCTTTCCATCAGGAGGTAGAAGCAACATACAGCCTCTAAATTATTACCCACTAAATCTGGGCTTGAGGAATCCAATGGGAAAGGCAACCCTAATACCCAGGTAACACTGTCTGTACAGGTTTAACCTCAACTTTCAGACTTGCTTTCCAGGGAAATAATTCATCATAAAGGTGCCTGAAACATTCTAGGTGCTATTCAGAAAGGGGACTTATTGAAAAGGCACTTCCTCCTGAGAGGGTGGAAGGAGGCATCCGTCCACTAATGGGGTAAGTCCCAGCGAGGCTGGGAGAGGCAAGGAACCACACAACTACTTTTGTATAATGTCCCTCTCCTGTCCAATTAGTGGAGTGATCCTAGGAGATGAAGACTTCCTTCTAACAGAGAAGAATTAAGAGCGATATATGGTGGTCTTGGTGGCACAAAGTGCCTTCCATCAGCTTTGGCTGGTGGCCCAACTGTAACCCTATCTGGACAGAGATAACCTTCAGTTGTTTATGCCCTGGTAGCCTCTAGTTTGGGTTACTTCAATGCTTTGCAAGCGAAGCTGACTCTGAAGTTGTTTTGGAAAATACTTCTGGTGCAGAATTCGGTGGCGAGACCGGGACCAGAAGATCTGAAAATATTACATCGGTTCTGGCCCAACTGCAGTGGTTACTGATTAGTTTCCAGTCTCTATTCAAAGTGCTGGTTTTGACCTATAAAGCTTCAAGACCAGAGTAGCTCAACAAGTGCCTCTACCAGCCCAGGCTCTACAGTCCATTGGGGTCCCTTCTACAAGTGTTCGCTCAAAGGAGGTGCAGAGGGTAATCACGTGACAACAGGCCTTTTCAGTGATTTTATCTTGATACTGGTCATCGACCGCAAGAAAATGACTTTACTTTGCAGGGGTGGCTCCCATCTGTGGAATGGTATCCCCAGGGAAACACACCTGTCTCCATCATTATCAAGTCTCAAGGAGAAGTTTCCAAGCGCCATTACCTCTTGGCACACGTTACAGAACAGAACCTTTTGGAACCACGAAATTGATTGGCTGGGCCATATTTTCCGCAAAACTCGCATTTCAGCAGATTCCCTTTCTTGTCTTGCTCTGAGGAAGCAAGAGAAGCAGACACTTAATAGTTAGTAAAATAACTAGCTTCATTAACTAGCAACATCAGAATGCAAGCGTAAGTTTGTCTGTTTGATAGCAAGCTATACTCTCTGCTGAAAGCCAAGTATGGGAGACTCCCCAGAGAGAAAGAACTGGAAACCCCATTAGCCATTAGCTCTGCAAAGCTGTGTGTAACAAAAGCACATCCCTTGTTCCCCTATGCTTATTTTGAGAGTGTGAAGTGGTGCTCTTCCTTATTCCACAGATAAAATGGGTAGTGCTTTAGTATAAACCATGATCCAATACAGCATCTCCACTCCTTCTCCTTTCCCCTGGGCACCCTTTCAAGAAAGAGTAATTAAAGCTAAGCATTTGGCTTGGCTCTCAGTAACCTACATGTTTGACAAAGGTGAAAAATGTGAACATAGAACTTGAGAGACCCTTACCCCACCCTATTCCTTCTCATTGACTACAGTCTCTAGAGGGGACTCACCTGCAGCAATGCTTTCCCCTCCTGGGGAGTTGCTAGGCTGGTTCTCAGTTTGCCTAGCGGGAACTCCTCCCTGAAGGGGCTTTTCAAATTCTTTTAGGAGCTGAGAGCAGCTCACCTGCATTCAAGACAGTGGAAGGGGGAAACCCGAGTCAGAAAGCAACTTAGTGCAAGAGTTTCATTGTCTGATGCCAAGCATGCTTCAACTACAGGACTAGTAGAATTTCTTTCCTGGCTAACATAAGCCAAGTTAGCAAACGGATCATGCTGGCAGAACAAAGAGAGAAAGAAGCAGAGAGCAGTCCCTGCCCTAGATACCCCAGGCTGAACCCTCTTACCGGAAAAGGCTCTGCCCCTTCCTGAATGACAAAGCCCTCTATGATGTGCGTAAGAATCTGAGGCTTGACAATGGCTTGCGGAGGTTTGGAATCTCCCGTCTGGCGTGACAACATGGCTAAGGTAGGCATAGGAGCAGCTGTAGGAGTGACAGAGCTGGAGTCACTTGGAGGTGCATTGGGGGAGGCACTGGGGAGGGACTCAGATTTCTCTGAAATAACAGAAGCAGCATTAACAAATTAGACCCATCTGAATTCTGTATGCAACTACGCAAATTATGTATTTGCATACATTAAAAAAATAGGCGGAATTGGTTTGGTTTGCGACATCTGTGGACTGCAAGCGTTACTGTATCAGTATGGCTTGCGTAGGGCATGCAGAGCTGGGCAGAGAAAGCTGCAGATGTCCACTATGGCAGGATAGCTCCTGCTCATGGTCAACTTCAAGTCACGGATGCCAAATACACGAGATGATCACATGTTGACCAAAGGCATTCACAGGACTGCATTTGTGAGCCGTGTAAGGAAGAAAGTTAAGCCCTAAAACAAGTCCTGATCCAAATCATTTCCCCCAAGATTCAGAAGCTTCACCTGTGGTTTATGTGTGTGTTTTAAAGTTAAACACCATCACCCAGATTCCGCTCTGTGTACAGGGGCATTCATTTATACATTCCACCCTGAATCTGCCACCAGGCCTAACCACTTATCTGCTCTACAGGGAGCAGGCAGAACTTACCCCTGTTCCCTTCACCTCCAAGGCCCCCCTTATCTTCTGTGGCTTTGGGACTCTCTGCCACAGGAGATGACTTAGCAGGCAGGAGAGAAGGTGGTGCACTGGAGTCATCCCTCTCCTCTTCCGATTCTGCTTTGCGCTTGACTGCCGAAGTCTGTGGCTTGCTCTGTGTGGGAAGATGGGAAGGGACATGCAGATCCAAGAGAAGGAAGGAAATAATTCTATCCCAGACACTAAATAGGCAGCAAAATGCTGCTAACCTCCATAGGCTGCATGCAAAGAGATGCAAGTGGACATCACACCACAGGGATCTGCTTCTTCTTCACGCTGCATTTCCTTGCACCCCCACCCCCAAAAGCCATTCCTGAAGGTCTGGAACAGCATGGTAATAGTTTTAAGAATTCAAGTGACTGAAGGCAGAAAATAGGAAATGGAACTGCACCACAGTGGGTACGATCTACCAGGAAATTTTCCTACGGTGCCTTCATTAAATTAAACAAGAGCTGCAATGTTGTTCGAGTGCAGTAACTTTGTGGATTGGGGGGAAAGGCCTGATAATAGATGGAACCACTGGGTGAGCTGCAAATTATGATCTCCCAAGAAGTGCCATGAGAAAACCTTCCCAATTGCTTTACCACCTTCGAAAGATCCCTATCCAGATGACGGCATTTCACAGCTCACCCACTGTCTTGTAAAAAAAGATTGGGAAATGCTACCTGGACACCACAGTCTACAGTCCATTCCTGGTAACCAAGGCTACTAGGGAGTCTGTGAAACAGGCAACATACAAATGCAGTCCACCAGTCACATAAAACAGCACACAAAAAGCTAAATAACCATCCTGTTTAGCTGTTTGCCTAGGTCACCAAATACGAGAGGATTGTAAAACAGCAAGGAAGCAGACCACCAACCAAACATGGCAGATAGACCATATGCTTTGCAGGCCTGACTGTACATGGTAAAGGGAATGGCTCTCAGTTACTGGATAGCTAGGCTATGTCATACCCCAAAGCCACATGTGTGAGCAAGTACGGATTTTGCCCCCCCCCCAACATTCCTGACTGTACTTGTGAGGTAACTTACAGGTAACTGGACAGGCTGCACGTAGTAGGCAGATGTTTGTGCCTGAGCCATGACGGGAGAGGAAACCGTATTCTTCACCTGGGTCGTGCCCTGGACTTGGGCCACGTTGACCCCCGAAGTGAGCAGTGGAGGGGCTTCTTGTAGAGGAGGAGGAGAACAAGTAGAAAAGGAGGCAGAAGAGGTCTGGGACAATGAGGATGCCGTGTGGGCCTGGGACACCGGCTGGACTACGGCTGGCAGGCCCCGGGTTGCCTGCACTGCTGTGTTCATCTGCGGAAGACCCAGTGCCTGAGCCTGGCCTGAACCTTGCTGGCGGCTGCCAACAACCTGCACTGGGATATGAGGCGGGGGCTGCTGGGACGCTGACATTTTGGCGGCCCCGAGCTGTGGAGACTTGAGGGGGGCTATGGGCGGCTTCGACTGAATGGGGACAGGCGTCTTAGTAGCTGCCTGGCAGAGGTTCTCCTGCTGGAGCTGCACCGGCTGAGGTTGTGACTGCAGCATGGGCTGGACGACAAGGGTCTGGGCTTGCTGTTGGCCCTGGAGGGGCGGGGCCTGCTGCTGAGCCTGCGCTGGCCCCTGCTGCTGCTGGGCCAGGGGCGGAGCTTGCTGCTGCTGCTGCTGCGCCAGCTGGAGGTGTGTGGCAGTGTGCAAGAGCTGGGACTGGCGGTGCTGGAACTGCTGCTGGTGATGGATGGCGATTTGCTGCTGGATCACCACTTGCTTCTGGAGGTGGATCTGTTGTTGCTGCTGGATCAGCGAGTGAGGCTGGATTTGGGTATATGTGGCTGTAAAGTATTTAAAAAAACCCACAGTATTATGACACACCATCTGGGTGCACACCGCTTTATAAAGCAATTTAGGCAAAAGAGACCAACCCCAAGAAAACTGCAATCTTGGGCAAGGCCAGGCCACAAGGGTAGGAGGCGAGCAAAAGCAGTTGAATACACTTAAGAGTGGGGAGGTACGGTTGCTTAGTGGCAGAGTGCAGTCCCTGGCCCAAACTCTGGCATTTCCAGAAAAGGAACTAATGTAGTAGAGCTGAACAGGACCTCTGCCCAAGACCTTGCAGAGCTACTGCATGCATCACAAAAGTGGCACCTGCAGGCACCCAAAGAGGTCTTCACTGACACTTACTCCTCTCCCTCTGCAACTGGATTTGATGGGGAAAGAAGAAAACAAAACAAAACTTTTTTTCAAAGCCAACTGGTGCCTAGGGGTTTGGGAGGAGGCACACCGTTGTGAGGCATGTGTGGTGCCCATGACAGTTTCTTTGGAAATATGCCCAGAAGCCCAAAAGGGCTGGCGTCCCCACCAATACAAACTAGAAGGACAAGCAGAAGGCAGCTTTATATACGTCACATCTCAGTAATAAGCCATCAGTGCAAAATGAAGGAAGTGAATGAGAGTACACTTCTCCTCTCCAGGGCATATCGACTCCAAGCCAACTGCCCAACAAGAAGAAAGCAATGGGCTAAAATAGATTGCAGCCAATCTGCCCTGAGGCATCCAGCAAAGGGCTGTACAATTGTGAAGATGGTGAGCCTGGTTAAGGGGTACATGGATGAAGGTATCAGTCAAGTCACTGGAAGAGTCACCAGTAAGGAAAGCATGAACTGTCACCTACCAGAACTGATCAAGGTCTGGCTTGGGGCTGGTGTTGCTGTCCTGGTCAAGTTCATGCCTACAGTCTGTTGACCATTACCATCTGCTTCAGCCTTCTTTGCTGCTGCATTTTCTCCTTCCGTCTGACTTCCCTGGCTCACAGTCACTGCCTGGGCAGCAGAAGCCACTGGTAAAGGCTGAACTACACCAGTACCCTTCCTCTGGCAGCTGCCCCCTGGGCCAGATGAGGCTGCTTGGCTCAGCCCGGAGGTAGTGTGGCTCCCCACTGAAGATGCCACAACCCCAGAGATGCCATTGCTTCCCGCTGCCCCTTGACTGAGATTAAGTGACTGGCCTACATTGCCAGAAGCGGCTTGAGTCACTGTCAAGGTCTGGCCAGCATGGGTGGCCTGGGGTAGTACTGAGGACTGGGAATTCCCGGATAAAACAGCCTTTGGAGCAGAAGCCTGGAGCTGTGCATTAGCTGCTGAGGTCTGCTGACTTCTGACAGCCAAATTCTGCACCTGGGAAAAAATGCAGAGAGACAGATAGAAAAAGAAAAAGAGGGAGAGAGAGAGAAATAAATGACTCATTAGCTTCAGGTTACAAGAGGCAGGGACCCCTGGTATCTACTCTGGCTTAACCAGCAGTGAAATCTGACCATGCTGAACAGCTGTTAGGAAGCTCTTTTCACTTTTATTTTGGTGCTCCACCCTTTGTCTTGCACCCAAAAATAAGTGTCACAAGGTACTACAGGGAGTGAGGAATCAAGCTTTTTTATTATTTTAAAGGGATCAGTCCTTTAAAATTGCAGCTCCTTTCTTCCCCATTTTCAGTAAAATTAAAGATCTCATGGCACTTTCTGTAAGGAGCTTAAAGAAAACCCATTTAACTCAACCCTGTGCAGTCACCCTCACTGTGTTGAAAGGCTGCTCCCTCAAACTGAACCTTTTATATTTGTTTTATGGTTCTCTTTTGTAAGCTATCTTGAAAATCTAGATTTAAATACACATTTTCAAATAAATAAATAAAAATTAAAAGAAGAGAAACTGAACCTTTTCTCTCTGCAACCCCTTGGTGCACAGCTTGGTGCACACTAGGGCCTAACATATATTATTGCCTGTGTTTGGATACACTTTCTCCTAATGCACTTTTGGGATAAAAGATTACTTTTACCTAAAAACCACTAATTGAGATAGAAAATAGATGCAGAGAAGTTAGTTCCGAAATGTCTCTAAAGGCTCCAAGAAATGCTGGGGAGGAAGAGGAGGAGGAGGAGGAGGAGAGGGCAAGATATGTAACAAGTGGCAAGCCACAGTCAAAGCCTAAGCAACACTGAAGGTCCACAGAGGTCATTTCCAATGTCTTGTCAAATTAGTCGTCGGCCTCCCCTCCCCCCACTTTACCTGGAAAAACCCTCATCATGCAGAAACAGGCACCTCAGGTTTCTGGAGCCCCATCAAGTCTGATTGTTAAGTCTGGAGTATTTGTCAAGCGGCAAACAGCACATGTTCTTCGCATCAGGACGAGAATACAAGGGCATAACCAATCAATGGGGGATAACCAATCAATGCAAAAAAGTGCAGCTGACTAGCTAGCTTCAGTCAGCTGCAAGCATGAAGCCAGGTTTTGAGAACCGGAAGGCCACTGGCTGAAGTGTGCAGGGACTGAATGGAATGGGGATGTTCTTCTCATGGGATGTTTGAGCCAGAGAGACACACCCGAGACTGGGGCAGGCCAGGCTGGTCATGGGAACCCCAGAAGAGGGTGTCACTGACCTGGTCTGTGTCTGTGTGGACCCCAGGAGAATGAGTGGGTGGTGCCTCCTGCTGAACAGCAGCCACGGCCCCGTTAGGCATCAGGATGAGCTGGGAGGTAAGAGGTACATTGCGGCCCAAGGTCCGGTTCACCTGCAACAGGTTCCCCAGCTGCGGCTGTTGAGGGAGGGTTGGGTGGTGTGGAGATGAGAACAGCAGGAGGGAGAAAAAGGAGGAAAGAAAGCGAACCACAAGCAAATAGGTTATCACGGTGCATGGGGCCTAGGGCTTCCGATAAGACAGTCATTCTGTCTCAGCATTTTCCTCCATCATGGCCACTTTGCAGGCAGTGGAAAGCAGGTTTATTATTTCCAAAAGCCAAACCACCTCCACCTCTCCATACTGGGCCAGCAGCATAGGTTGCCTATATGTTTGTGTGGCAGATGTTAAGCGTGGAGTGAAGGGAATGAGGGACTCTTGCTAGCTTAGATCAACTGCAAAACTTATTTTTTTCCATACTGAAAAGCTGTAACCAAGATAACTAAATATAATCTGAGGCCAAACAGATCAAAAGGAGTTTGCTATTTCACAGATATGCAACCAAAGTCAAGGATGGAAATGTGAGGAGGGGAGAGTACAAAGAAGTGTGTTTCTCATTTAGCCTAATTAAGAAGATGGCTTTCCGGAAACTCTTTAAAGAACAGAAGAGAAAGCATTAAAAGTCAGGGTATTTTAAATGGATGAAATGGAGTCGTATTTCAGATGAGCACTTTATCAAGGCTGCTTTAAAAGAGATCTGTTTTGTAATGCATTACATAAAATCGTACCAAGTGCCATGGGGTCTTTAAGATTCATGGAAAATAAAACTGCAAATGACACTAAATATCCTCTGTCCCTGTAGTACATCTGCTGAATTGAGAATCAACCAACTGTTCAAGAGAACGGAGATTGCTAACTTTTGTCTGAGCACAAAATAGCAAACTGTAAGAAAGCTGGAGATTCATCAAGGGGGCTGTGAGATATTTATGATGGGTGAAAGCAACACGTGTACAACTCTTACCCGAAGGTACATCTGAGCTTGTGACTGGTTAAGAGGTGGTGATGTGGTGTTACCAAGGAGCACCGATTGTGTCAAGGTGGTGGCACTAGGTGAACTCACACTCTGCGAACGGCTGATTAACTGTGCAGCTGATGTGGTAGCCAAATTAATCTGTAAAGTGAAAAGTTGGTGTGGAGGGATGGGGTAGACGAAAAGTAATATTAACAGAATCTAAGCTAGAAACAATTTCAAAGAAAGTGTGGCTGAACTCCAGCAATACGACTGGAACAAGGCCCACTAGCCACTTTCATGCTCCCCTCCCAAACCCACCTTGTTAAGAGCCCAGAAATTATCTGAAAGAAAAGTGCGTGGAGAATACAACCCACCCTTTTCAGCAGCCCTACCAGGCTATGTGAAAAGGAGCAGGGGAGGGGAGTGCAGCAGCTGCTCTCCAAAACCTATTTGCTCAAATTATTCTCAGAACTTCAGCAACTGGAAGAACATAACAATGGACTTGCAAACAATGACCATTCGATTATGATTTCTGCACCAGAAGCACTAAATAAAAGCAGCATATGCAGTTTTATTATCAACAGGCGACAAGTGCTTGACACAGCCCTCTTCTGAAGATGCTAATGTTCCCCTTTCATTCAGTTATCATTAGGAAGGAATATCCCCTCTAGGGATGCTGCTCAGTCTTCTCACTTGCAAATAAGGAACTCCCGTTCTCTTTGTCCACCCTAACTACAGTCATACCTCATGTTACGTTTGCTTCAGGTTGCGCGTTTTCAAGTTGCGTCCTGCGGCGACCCAGATGTACCGGAAAGGGTTACTTCCGGGTTTCGCCACTCGCGTATGCGCAGACGTGCAAATTGACATCACGCACATCCACAGAAGCGGCGAATCGCGACCCGCGCATGTGCAGACACGGGTTGCATTCTTTTCAGGTTGTGAATGGGCCTCCGGAACGAATCCCGTTCGCAACCAGAAGTACCACTGTACTCTCCTCCACCAATACTAGCAAACATTCTCTCTTGGTTCTAAATTGCCAAACTCAACACTGAAGTTACCCATCCATAGCCAACTAATTCTCCAAGAAAACAGACACGGGATGGCCAATCATTTGAGGGCAGGTTAGTTGCTTACCGAAGCCTGTGTAGTAGCTGTCTGTTGAGAAGTGCTTGTGTTTGGAGAGCTTGCCTGTCGGCTCGCTGCAATTGTAGCCTGTAAGAAACATTATATATTCTTCCAAAACCAAGATTTAGCCAAGGGCCCCATTATTCCCATGTTTTCTGGTCCTCAAAAGGTAAAGCATAACAAAATGGTCATTAACATCTGCCTCGTGTTTATTTCTCCAGCTTAGTTGAAATGCAGCCTCTATACCAGGGGTGGCTAACCTTTTCCTCTCCATATGTTGCTGGACTACAATTCCCATCATTTCTGGTTATTGCTCATATTGCTTGGAGCTTATGGGAATTGTACTGCATCTGCAGGGCCAATGGTAAGCCACCTCAACCCTTCAATTAATGTAATTAAACTTGCCCCTCCACAACGCAAAAGAAGTGAGAATTAACCTATCATCAATACATACTCTCTCTTCAATCAGACAAATAACCAGAGATCTTAATTCTGTTTCATCAGTGTAGGCTGAAGCTACCATTTATTTAAATGATTTGAGCAAATCATTGGTATTTCTAGACGTGAGGGAGTTGGGAGTACAGTTTGTGATGTGCAAGACAAGACCTTTACTCTGCTGTAAAAGCATTTTGAAAGCAATGTAGCCATTGCTAAGACAATGGCAGGGGCTGGGCAAGACCTGTTACATGGGCCTGTAGCAGAAGGGAAGTATTTTCATCACAAGCTACAACTGACAGCTACACCTGCTCTGTCAGAATAGGCATTTATCAGACATAGAAGAAACACCTACTCAGACTCACATCTATAACACTAAGTCAAGTTGTTTCAAAACCTCTCAGGGAAATGCTGAACAGACATAAGATCATTTTCAATACACGTCATCTAAATTATTATCACCTTCCCCAACTCTTACCTGTCAGGAACAGAACAGTTAACAATATAAAAGGGAGGGAAAGGAAAATGATAATCTAAAGGAGGACTATTTTAAATTCAAGTTTGTTTGTTTTTAAGCGGGGGATGGCAGAGGGGGGCAAACAGAAACAAATAACAAAAGTTAGCAAAATGCCCTGCTTCATGACTCCTGTGTAGAGTATGAATGGAAAGGTAGTTTGTAAATTATAAGGAAGGTCTGCAGGAAGGTACATCGCTTTCCACGCTGCACCTTCCTGCAGGATCTCTGCCAGCAAGAGCCATGCCACCAAATGTAAGGGGTGAAAGCGAAGTTTTGTCTTTAAATGCAACTGTGTCCCAGAACCAACCTGGAGTGCTACAGCTTGTAGTGAACTAGCTGGTAGATAGAAAAGTTCAAAATGCATGTAAAATCGTATACAGGCAATGACCATTCTGTGCATGACCAAGGCACACATGACTACACGCACAAACATCATTTTTGGCCCCAGAAGTGGGCAGGGCAGGCTTACATGCACTCCGCCAACACATGGGATGACCCAGAATGCAATCCCCACGCAAATGGGGAGTTGCCTGTACTGGAAAACCTGTACCAATAAGCTCTTAAAGAGGCAAGAGTTAATAAGCATTTTTTTTTCCAGAGCAGAACAATTAGTGTCCACTAAGTCCATTACTGTGAAAGTACAACGTTCTTTTCCCTTCCTTTGAGATCCCCTCTTTGGGCCCTATCCATCCAAAACCTCATTTGTTTATTCCAAACTAGGTGTTTCACTCTTCCCTGTTTTAGGTAACTCCTGTCTTTTGAACAGTCTGTCTCACCTGCTGGACTGCAGCCAGACTGTGTAACTGAGCACTGTTGAGCTGCTGTTGGAGCATAAACTGGTGGAAATACTGGGCTGCATTGGGCTGCCTCTGCAGTGCTTGAAGCGCCTGTAATAAAAAAATTAAAAAAATAAAAATTCAGAATACAAAACAGAACACATCCTAACATGCCCGAGGTCTCACAGGACAAAATAAGTGAAAACATATAGAATCACAGCCCCCTATCAGCAGATCTGGACCACCACATATTTATTAGTGGAATAGCAGAACATTAGGCTAAAAATGGTTCCACCAGCTTAATTAGAATGGCCAGGAACACAATAATCCTTAGATCTATTAGGTATTAAGCAGGACCTAGCAATGCATGGGGCATGTTTGATGCCTCACACTGATTTTCCTAGGCCACTGGATAAGGCAGGAGTGAAGAACTGGAATTGGTCAAAGAATTTGATCCTTACCTCCCCACTCCTGGGGACCAACTTTGACAACTTCAAAGGGACTGATCAGCTGATTGACAGTTACAATGAGCCCCTCTGAAGTACATTTGCTGGCAGATTGGATTCAAACTGTACATACAAACTCTGCAACTATCTGGAGAGGGAAAATATCCATTTTCAGGTGCAAATGGACAAAGTGGGGCTTGCAGTGAGCCCTCTTGAAGGCACACTGCCAGTTCCAATCGCATCACCAATGCTGAAAGCACACCTTCAAAGGGACACACGGATAGGCACTGACCACAACACAGCCCCCCCCCCCGCAAAGGCATTAGGGAGAACTCCTTAGTGCAGCTGATCCCAGTAGGGCTTGGCATCAGTACCAATCAAGCAAACCCTCACTTGAAACTCCCAATAGCTCCTTTGGAGCTACAGTGGTGCCTCGCAAGACGAAATTAATTCGTTCCGCAAGTTTTTTCTTCTTGCGAGTTTTTCGTCTTGCGAAGCACGGTTTCCCATAGGAATGCATTGAAAATCAATTAATGTGTTCCTATGGAGACCGCCCTCAGACCAGGTCCGGGGACAGTCTGTTATCACAGCCTTCTGAAGGCTGGCGGTGGGAAGAAAAGCCCTTCTCCCGCCGCCAGCCTTCAGAAGAGTTCCCCCAGGGCTGCCTAGGCTGCGGATAGCATCCTGCTGCCCCGCGCGAGGGGCGCTCTGCTTCAGAGCGCCCCTCGCGCGGGGCAGACATTCGCAGCTTGGGGAGCCCTGCAGGACTTCCCCGCAGGGCTCTCCAAGCTGCGGATAGCAGCCTGCTGCCCCGCGCGAGGGGCGCTCTTAAGCAGAGCGCCCCTCGCGCGGGGCAGACATTCGCAGCTTGGGGAGCCCTGCAGGACTTCCCCGCAGGGTTCTCCAAGCTGCAGATAGCAGCCTGCTGCCCCGTGCGAGGGGCGCTCTGCTTCAGAGCGCAGGGCAGACATTCTGAAGCAGAGCGCCCCTTGCACGGGGCAGCAGGCTGCTATCCGCAGCCTAGGCAGCCCTGGGTGAACTCTTCTGAAGGCTGGCGGCGGGAGAAGGGCTTTTCTTCCCACCGCCAACCTTCAGAACAGCCTTCTGAATGTTGGCGGTGGGGAGGAAAACCTTCCTCCCACCGCAAGTCTTCAGGACAGGTCCGGGAACAGAGGAGAAGCGCTGCGTGCCTTCTCCTCTGTTCCCGGACCTGTCCTGAAGGCTTGCGGTGGGAGGAGGGCTTTCCTCCCCACCGCCAACATTCAGAAGGCTGTTCTGAATGTTGGCGGTGGGGAGGAAAAACCCTCCTCCCACCGCAAGCCCCGGGAACAGAGGAGAAGCGCTGCGCGCCTTCTCCTCTGTTCCCAGACCTCCCACCGCAAGCCTTCAAGACAGGTCCGGGAACAGAGGAGAAGGCGCGCTGTGCTTCCCCGCTGTCCCCGGAGATTTCCCTATGGGCTTTCGTCTTGCGAAGCAAGCCCATAGGGAAATTCGTCTTGCGAAGCCGCTAAAAAATCGGAAAACCCTTTCGTCTTGCGGGTTTTTCGTTTAGCGAGGCATTCGTCTTGCGGGGCACCACTGTACCTACTTACCTGCCCCAAACCTGACATCAGGTATGGTGGGGAGTACTTAGGGGGATACCGCCCTGCAGACTAAACTGGGAGCCATGCTGAACTTAACAACTGCTTTGCTGCTTCCTGCTCTGGGCATCTTCAGGAAGAAGAGCAAAACAGAAATTGAATAAATAATAAGGCCTGTAATTTGGAGGTTCACCACCCTTGAGATAAGGAGAGGTATTCACTTCTCAAGACTGGCCTCTTCTTTCCTGAAGAGAAGGCTGTCTGCTTCTCCTCTTATGTGAGGAACATAACCAATTCAGTGCTAGTCTCCTACAGGTTCACTGCACTGGCTAAGCCTCTGGAGCAATTTCCCCTGTGCTCATAAACAGGGCACCTACTGGCTAAGCAGCAGTTTAAAGTGATGTGCTGCTACTCTGATGATGATACCTTCCAGGGCAGTTTTTCCCCAAGAACAAAGATGGTCCCCCACCTGCACTGCCTGCCGCTCATATAGAGTCATCTGAGAGATCTGAGGGCGAGTGCTTCCTCCAGAGCTTGAGCTGCCACTAGCGGAGTTTGAGTTTTGCTCGCTTTCCGTCTCCATAGTGTCAGGTCCCCAAGATCCTTGCCTGAAGCTTTGTCTCAAGCCCTAGATGAAGAAAACTGAGGGTTAGCTCATGTCACAGAAACTACAACATTTATCTCCCCCTGCATTATAAATTTATGGAACCTTTCCTTCCTAAGCTCATCATCACACAGCTTAACCAAAGCCTCTAAAATGTCTTTCCTGGGCTACAATACTGAGAGAAGAATCTGTGGGACCCCAATAATTGAGGCTATATTTAAAATAACCATTAAAATCACACATTTTGATATGCAAATTCCTCCAGATTTATAGCCATGATTCTATAGCACTAAAGCAAAGTTAGGTTACCTGTGACGGTTTAAAGACATGGAAGTCAAGAACAATGTAGATTATTCATAACAAGCATTCATCACTGGGGCTCATCATAGTTTTGTTTTTGTTTTTTTTACCAGGAAGCATAAGGTGGGCAAAGGAATATCTGACGGGCTTATACAACATACGGGCTTATGCATGTAACAAATAGGAAGTTTCATAAGAACCGCCTAATGGATTAAGTACCAACAAGTTTTCTTCTAGCACCACGCTCAGAAATATGCCTGAACTTCTTTGGGGATGTGTCAGGGCACTGGAATGGTTTTGTATCAACTTCCTAGAATGCCCCCAACACACATCCCTTGGAGATGTGATGTTGATTGGACAAGGGTGGAATCCGAGAGGGAGACTCTGACTGTCCCACACTGGAGCCCGGTGAGAAATGTAGATCTGAGTTGTCCTATGGCCCTGGGATGCTGTCCTTGGGACTGTAAGATTCCACCCTTGGTATAGAGGTGACTCTCAACTTATGTGCGGGTTTCGTTCTGGCGCATAAAGCCAAAATTGAGTATGGCCAGAATACATTTGGTTCAATGGCAGGTGAGATTGTCAAAGTCTTTTTTTCCTGGACACCCACCCCCATTCCATTTTTTTTTAAAAAAAAGATTTGCCGAGCGTGTTAAGCTGAATGCGCACAAGTTAAATGTGCGTAAGTTGTGAGTTACTTGTAAGGCTATGTCCAAACAATTCAAAGCTTTACATGGAAAATGTGTTTATTGCAATACTTTAAAATACTTTAAGCAGAGCATACTCAAGAGCATACACTTTATTTGCATTGTTGGATTTTAAGGAAAGCATACCGAAAGTATTTTCGGTCCATTTTCTGTAGCAGCTCAAACTACCAGGATCTGAATACAGTCTCAAACCACATAAAGGCGGCGACCGTTTTAGGTGTGTCCAATTGATGCACAACGCATGGGTCCTTTTAGACTTGGAAGAGGGCAGAACGGAGCATGGAATCCTTATGCACATTCCGCCAACATGTGCAGAGGGGCCAAGAATGGAACCCCTGTGCAAAATGGTCACCGTTTATACAATATGTATAACCAAGTAATACACAGATTCGTCATTTTCCTAATTGTACACCATTCTGAACTGTGCTTGGCTTTTTAAAAGAGAAAATTTAAAATAGAAGAGCATGTAGAACAAAGGGGAGATACAGACATTTAAGGCAGTCACTACGACTGGGCTTGCAAAGTGTTTCACATCCTTAAGTATAAGGATCAAATGTTTTAACAGCTATGATTTTTCCAGCTTGGCATTATATTAAATCTTATTAACAGCATTACAGCCTTAATACATAGCATTACGAAGAGACCTGCATCACAAGAAAGGTTCATTATTTGTGTGATGAAGCATGGAATGTTGGAAGAAAAGCAACATACTCCACCAACTGAATTCAAATGTTACCTTCCCAAGTATTGCATTTATTATATAACTGATTTACACATTTGCAGATCATATTTATATACTTATCTGAGGGTGGAATATTTGTTTTTATAACTTGTTTTTAATTACGAGCATTGTGGCAGAAAGCAGGGTATGAGTAACTGATGAGATATCAGCCTGTGAAACTCTCAAATTCCCTCCATAATTTTACCAAATCATACAGCCACTAGCTTTTGTTAATAAGTCTATCTGTACAGATCTGACTGAAAACCTCAGCACCTCTGGCTTTTATAGCTCAATATTAAGTGCCAATGCACATCCTATCTAAATTCAGAAGATGTGCCCAAGCATGGAGAATTATTTAAGCTGCTATCTATCCACACAGCAGTGGCTCTTTCAAGATTATCAAATTTTAGTTGCAACTTGTTTCTTACAGACATTCTATTGCAGGGATATTGCAATTTCCTAGAACTAGCTATGCTGTATTTATCAGAATACCAAATAATTTTCCAAGATAGCACATGCATCGTCCCTGCAGCTTCAAATACAGGTTCATTAATATTCTGATTTTCAAAGCTGTTAACTTTGTCTCCCCAGTTGTGGGGTACACATTTAATGTAATTATTTGTTGCCTGAAATAATAAGATACAAAACTGTATAGTCAAGAGTGCTATGAGATCCATCATGGGAGAAAGGTGGAATATAAAGGTGCCAAATATTTGAGGACTACACTGGCTGCTGCAGAGAGTGAATAAATTTAAATTAAACCAAATTTTAATTCAATTATTTTTAATAGAAATGACAGTAATTACTACTTTTTTGTTTTAAAGGAAATCTTAAGTTAATGCAAACAGATATGTTAAAATCTACCCCACTTGAAATTGAATCATGACTATATCAGACACACTGAATTAAAGTTGTTTTTCTGTTTCAACAGAAAAAACAAAGGGAGGGAAATCTCACTTTTGAGGTTAAGTATTACATGTGCCACACTATAAGCTTGTTCAGACAATCGTATCTCAGACTATTAAGACAATATGCATGTGCTTTTGTCACACACAAAGCTCTATTGTACATGCTGCAATTAAACCAGGAAGCTTCCAATTAACCGTACTTTCCCACTTCATCCAAACTAGCAAAATGTTATCAGCTTTGGAACAAGCCAGGATATTACACCAAAGTGTGAAGCCAGCATATTAGCCCAGTAAGGTTAATTAGAAGTTTCTTGATTTAATCAAAGCTTACGGCAAAGGGAAAAACACAGAGACAGCCTATGCAGGCAAAAGGCTTGGGTATATCACAACTTTATAATCCAAGGTATGATTGGTCTAAATGTTGCCATAAATCATGAACTGTATTTATTATTATACGTCTTCTGCTGGACCCAGGGCCAGGAAGCAGGGTGGATTTGATTTAAATCAAATCGATTTAAATAACGATTTAAAGTACTAGTCAGTAAGACTTGATTTAAATAATTGTTTTTTTAAAAAAAAAAAAATTCCTGCTGGTATAATCTTAATATTTACAACCAGATGAAGGTTTGATTTTTGGAATAATAAATTTTCAGAGTAGTTTTTACAGTTATATCAAAAATTACAGATTTGGTTATACTATTAGAAATACATAGACAGATAATTATGAAATCATTGTGAGGCTTAATAAGTTAACTGTTTATATTTGGACAACTTTTCCACTGCACATTATTGGAAGAAGAAAAATAATCATTTCCTTAATAACAATTTGAACATTATACTATATGTATCCATGTTTGTTAACTGATGTGGTTAAACTTTTTAAAAAAAACAACCAACTTAGACTGAGTTTCAGCACACATGAAGAACTTAAAACAAATCCTTATTTCCTGATTATAGCCTTTGGACTATAATGTAACTTAAATAGAAAACTATCTTTAGAAATACTTTTCCCTCCAAAAGCATTTTATTTTAAAAATCCAATTTAAATCAAAATAATGAATTAATTTTTTTAAAAAAATCCCATTTAAATTTTTAAAAATCTGATTTATTTATTTATTTATTTAAAAAAAATCATTGATTTTTATCCACCCTGCCAGCAAGTCATCAGTGGCTCAAGGATCCAGTATTTCACCAGGATCCTCCACTGAACCAGCAGGGTGATCTGTACATACCGTATTTTTCGCTCTATAACACGCACCAGACCATAACACGCATGTAGTTTTTAGAGGAGGAAAACAAGAGGAAAAAAAATTCTAAACGAAACAGTGGATGTATGATTTTTGTGGTTCATGCTGTGGCCACAGACATGTGATCTGACAGTGAGTTTGGAGTAGCCCAATGCAAAAATCCTGAGGATCCATGCTTTGTAACCACGTTTTTGGACCACTGCGGCCCCAGGCAACAGTGGGTGCGTGATTTTTTTGGTGCAAGATGTAGCCATGGACATGCTATGTGATCTGATGGTGGATTTGGGGTGACCCAGTGCAAAAATCCTGAGGATCCATGTGGATCCATGCTTTGTAACCACGTTTTAAGTGGGGAGGGAAGGAAAAGCACTCAAGGGACAAGGAGCACGCGTGGGGTATGTGGAGAAGGATGCTGCTAATAATGCGGAACAGGGGTTTAAGGGGAGAAGAAGCACGCGTGGGGTGGTTGGAGAAGGATGCTGCTAATAATGAAGAAGAGGAGTATAAGGGGAGAAGGCTCCTCTCCTCTCCCACTTTTCTCCTTTAAAGCAAGCAGGCTCTGCTTTTCTCCCTCCTCCCTGCTCATCCCCGGCTTAGCGAGCTGAAAAACTTTGCTGCTATTTAGCGAGTGGGGAGGAGAGAGGGACAGAGAGCCTGCTTGCTTTAAAGGAGCAAAACGGGAGAGGAGAGGAGCCGCTTACCTGGCTCTTCTCACGCTTTGCTGTTTCAAAGCGAGCCACGGAGGAGGGAAGGAAGGGGAACCATGGATCCTCTGCTCACGACTGCAGCAGATCCCCCCCGCCACCCATAGGCATTCGCTCCATAACACGCACAGACATTTCCCCTTACTTTCTAGGAGGAAAAAAGTGAGTGTTATGGCGCAAAAAATACGGTACTTGTTTTACATCCTCTGATGGAGGGATCTTAAGAGAGCTATGCATAAACATATGCTAGCAAACCTCAATGGACTGAAGCAAACTTGTAAAAAAAGAGTGGACCAAAATTCTTCCACAAGGATGTAAGAGACTGATGAAGTCTAAATTATTTTTATAGCCTCTACGGGTATTAAATCTGCCCCTGGGGCTTTCCCGTTTCAGTTGGGCTACCAGACTCTAGATCAGAGGTCCACAAACTAAGGGCCATGGGCCGGATAAGGGACTTGTTTATCCAGCCCCCCAGCTCTTACCGGCGCTGCGCTGCACGGCTGCCCAATTCCAGGTCAGAAGAGCACCGGAAATAGCTTGTGCACATGCACTATTTCCGGTGCACATCTGGGTCAGAGGAGGTCCGTGCACATGTGCACAAGCTATTTCCGGTGCTCCTCCGACCCAGAAGTGCGCCAGAAATAGCATGTGCGCGCACATATGGGCACGTGCTCCCCCGCCCTCTGGCCCGCGGCACGATCGGCGCTGGAGACACTGGCCCGAGGCCTGGTAAGTTTGCTGACCCCTGCTCTAGATCTCTTGACGTTGTCTGGGCAGCATGAAACAACAGAGCATGCCCTTCTTCATTTCCAGTATTACACAGACATTCGAACCAGGTTTATCCAACCCATCTTATATAAGTTCCCTGGGCATTCAAAACAACACAAGATCTCCCTGTTACTACAGGACAAAAGCCCAGAAATTACATATTCAGTCACCAGATTTTGCGTTGCCATGATAGATATTCATCGAAGGATGGTCTATGATACAATTCAGTCCTAAATTGAAGGCCCATATTGTTAGATCCACTCTTTTGAAGCCCCACCCTACATAGTTGTTTTAACTGGTCTTTTTAAAATTTTCTCATCAGTTTTTTTTCATCCTTTATTTATGCTTAATTAAGTATTCTATGTATAAGGTTTAAGCTATGTTTGGTTCTTGCTCCCAATTATATAATAATTATTTGCTTAGACTCTTACTGTTATACTATTTATTTAGATGCTCTGCTTATGCTGGTCTGTGACCGTAATAAAGTACATTTCAACTGATGAAGTCATACAGAAAATGATGACATTGCTGCTGAAGGTGGTTCATGAGGTGTACTTAGTTTTTCACACATAGCTTTTCCACTTTGGCTTTATTTCTGCTAAATAAATCATGACACTGTGTAGTATGTCATGTGCTGCTGTTCATCTGAGGTTGTATTTACCAAATTTTAAGACCTCATATGTAAAACCACAGAATTCAAAGAGTATGTACTTCCTTTTTCCCATGATTGTATAGGATAGCTTATGACAATCCTGGAACATTAGCTACTGTCACAAACTGAGATCAAGGGAACCCATTAGAGAAATCTCTAAATGCAGAATAGATCATGTAAGGAAGATTACAACTGAAGTCATAATACAGATAGTACGGTCAGAGAGTTAAGCATATGGAAAACATTAAATACATTTTACAGGAAGGTAAAGTCAGATGATTTTCTGGTACTGTATATTACATTCCCTACACATAAACACATACCAGCAGCAGGCATACCCTATGAGGCTTACAGGATGTATTTTTGCTGCTGCTGCCACCTATATTTTATCTCTCGGGAAGAAAGCTCAACAAATGCAGCTCTGAAAAATTGGCATCAAGTAAATGTCCCATTGATTGAAAATAGGAACTTCCAAACATCATTCTTAGGAAAAAATACATTTTCACCAAAGCAGCAAAAACAACATTCCCAAAATTTTGGCTGAAGGTATGTTTGGAAGGCCACTAACATCATTGAGTGTGTAACCCTCTTACCTCAATGCAAAAATAATTAATTACTGTAACACAGTCACTTTTCAGTGCCTGTTTCTGAAAGTTGGCCAGAGTATTGCAATACACAAGGTAGATTATCAGTGCCAGTTTTCATACTGTTAAAATCAACACATTTTGTCTTATACTGGTATACAGCAGAAAAACTAAGACACTTTAGCCACACCTGTGCCTTGAATCAATTGATTGAAAGGCACTATAACATATTTACTTACATTATTTATTTTTGGAAAGATATTTGCTAAGCCTGCATTTTTTACAACTTAGGACAGGGTGAATTTTTCATAGTGAAAGGAAATATAAAAGGGCACATTAGATAGTAGATCTTGCTACAGGGACACAAAAGATCTGTGCGCTAAATTCTACCTTGATCTAGCATATTTTGGGGAAAGTGGTTTGTTTTTCCTTCTGTTCTCTGTGGGTTTGGATGCTTCTTGTTATATTGCTGTCAAACTCGGCACAAGGTTTCCCAAGGTGAGGGTATTTGTTTTCATCAACGCTGGACACCATTCTGAATCAACATTGTGGGCCCAAGCATTATTTTTGTGTGATCGCACATTTTAGGGCATGAAGGGTCCAAACTACAGCAATTTTGAAACTATTTGGCAGGTCTTTGTCAAATCTGTCACGATGGTTATAACCTGCGCCTAACCTGGCATGAAAGGGCCTGAGGTGGACAAACTGATCTTCATCTACATTTGGACACTAGAGGCAGTTTTTAATCAATATGGTAGGTCAAATTAACCCTAATTAAACTTTAGTTCACAGAGAGAGAGAAATTGATTCGGGGTCATGTAGACCCCTGGGTTAGTGTGTGTGTATGCACAGTCCTGTTGTCTTTGTCCCCATGGAGAAGGGGACGACAGAGGACGAGATGGTTGGATAGTGTTCTCGAAGCTACCAGCATGAGTTTGACCAAACTGCGGGAGGCAGTGGAAGACAGGAGTGCCTGGCGTGCTCTGGTCCATGGGGTCACAAAGAGTCGGACACGACTAAATGACTAAACAACAACAACATGCACAGTCCTAAAACTTAAAAAAAATGCACTAGCCACTTAAAAATATTTTGAGATTTATTCAAATTCCTGGGCAGTGCCAGGCATTTCCCACTAGTAATACCGTATTTTTCGCTCTATAAGACGCACCAGACCATAAGACGCACCTAGTTTTTGGAGGAGGAAAACAAGAAAAAAAATATTCTGAATCTCAGAAGCCAGAACAGCAAGAGGGATCGCTGCGCAGTGAAAGCAGTGATCCCTCTTGCTGTTCTGGCTTCTGGGATAGCTGCGCAGCCTGCATTCGCTCCATAAGACGCACACACATTTCCCCTTACTTTTTAGGAGGGAAAAAGTGAGTCTTATAGAGCAAAAAATACGGTATATAAAAAAGGAGCATACTTTGGAGTAAAATGAAAATCTGATCTAAGTTTCAAATGTGAAAATCAACTCTCAAACTGAAGACACTAAGATGGCCACGGCTGGTTCTCTCACAAGCCAATCCCATCTGACATAGGAAGTATTTCTATCACTGACTTCTCACCAGAGAGAAACAATAATGATTGCCCTTCTAGAATTCTCCTAATCTTCAAACATCAAGACTGCTCTGCCCAACCATTTTCCATCACCAGAGAAAACTTCCAAATATTTTTGTTTAAAAAGCAGCTATACTGTTGCAAGCAAAGAAACCACACATCATCTGTTTTATCCTAATTATACATATTTCAATGAAGAGTGCTTCCCACTATGTATTGCCACAAAAAACTCATTTCTCATTTAGTTTGCACACTATTATATGTTGTCTATATACATTCCTTCATCTGCATAGAAAAAAGCAGCATTTAGTCACAAATAACCACAAGCATAAGCTTCTGATGTTTTAGGTTGCTCATTGTTTACTTCTGTCCCTTCTACAGAAGGGAGTGTTAGTTGATTGATTCCCAGATGTCCTGGATTAAACATATTCCACTTGAATCTAGGTAAAAGCCCTGCTTACCCCTCGGCTTGAGTTAAATCATATGAGCAGATCGCTTTGGAGACCTCTTACAAACTTTGCGGCCAGCTCTCATGGTTCACCTGACCCCCCACTCAAAGGATTACAAGCCAAATGGGAATGAAAATGTGAGTGGGAAAAGGCCATATAAGCTGCCATGATAACCAGCTCCCTCCTGGCCAGCAGTTGAAACAAACAATGTAATTTACTCACATAAGATTTGGTGTAAGGAGTTGCTACAAGTATCAGCCCTGTTTCGTATCTTGCCTCAACCAGGCATGTACTAAGTGGTTTCCACAAGGCACTGTTCTTCCAGCCTTAACATATAATAATAAATACTAGTTGTCCACTATTCACAGCTGTTGTTAATGTTACTGAAGACCTTTCCACATGTGAAATATGCTGTGCAAGGGCTGCTTTAAAGCTGATGTGATCATAGCACCCTGATTAATGGATTAATCAGTCCTGTGCAACTCTTCCCAAATAGCAGCAGCTCCTGGTGCAAATCCACTCCGTGTTTGTGCATAAGCATCAATTATTTCTAAGTTACATTTACCCACTGCAAACAGTTACCATATAAAAGCATATAGTAAAGCCTGGGGGTCAAGTGCAGCCCTCAATGCATCCCTATCTGGCCCTCAGGACTCTCCTCCGGGCCACACACCCTCCTTGGATGTTTTTGAACTCTGATTATGTCTCATTCCCCTGAATTGAGGATAAAGAGAGATACACAAATGTGTGTAGAAACAAGCCAAGTGTAGAAGGGTAGAAAAAATACATTAACTACTCCACCCACTTTTGCCGCTGCCCCTACCCACCACTGGCATGCGGGTCCTAGAAGACTGTAGCCAAATGGTATACAAATGTACAGCAAATAGTCTTGGCCAAAAAACTTACAAATAGGAAATAATCAGACAAGAGAACTTCAATACAGACTGGCATTGCTTCATTATGCATGGTAACTTATCAGTCTACTAAACGAGACTGCCATCAGCAGATACAGACCTATGGAGAGACTATTAAGATAACGCTGATGCATGTTACTGTATATATCTGTGTACAAAGGACATGCTGAGATTGTTTTGTTCATGTCTTATTTTAAAAATGCCCAGAAGGGACTGCAACCCTTACTCTGAATAACTTTCCAAACACTTGATGTTTAGAAACCCATTATTTAATGCATTTCTCAAGTGCTCAAACTGTTTAACACACATAATCTCACAAAATGCAAGGCAGGTCCATATTATTGTCCTCCTATTACAAAAGGTGGGGGTGGGGCATGAAGGAAACCCTAAATATTAAGTATTATTATCAAAGCCTCTTGCATGCAGAGGAAGCACGGTGGAAGCATTGTTTTTTATATTGTATTTTTTATGCTCCAAACAATCCTGATATCTACGGGTAAGGGCGCTATACAAATTTAAAAAGCAATGATAAATAAGTAATAATAAACCACACAGCAGAAGCAGCAAACCATGTGAAAGACAAAGTAATGATGGGAGATCCCAGAGCAAGACGGAAGCACTCTAGAGATAAAAGCCTCTTTTTTCTTTTGCAAAACACTAAAAAACCCTGAAGACGCTCCACAGCCTAGAGCAGGACCAGGACAAACACGTGTTTGCCGACACAGGTACCGGGGTTACCTGTAGCTTGCCTGCAGAACATGCACAAGCCAGACAGCAGAACCCAGGTCCACAGGTCGCCGTAACGTGTGAATCAGCCCTTTGGGGTGTTTTGGAAGGAAGAGGCGATATGGGGGGAGCGGGGCGAAGCGGCCTCGGAAAGGCGGCTCCGGGGAGGCCCGATAACGAGCTAATAACGGGCAGCGGCTGCTGGCGAAGGGGGCGTGGAGCGGGGCGGGCGGCGCTGGCCGCCGCAGCGGGAACAGCCGGGGGCCGCCGGCGCTCGCTTACCTTCGGTTCCGCCTAGGCCCGGTACGTGCCCCGAGGGCGGCTGCGCCTCATGAGGGGCCGGCGGAGGGCCAAGTGGGCCCCCTGCCTTGACGGGAGGCGGGGACGCGGAGCAGGGGCGGAGCCGGGGCCCAGCGGGGAGCGGGGGGAGGGGCCCGGCGGGCTGAGGAACCGCGCCCCCCTCCGCGGGTGGGCCGGCCTCCCTGAGGACTAGCGCCGCTCTGCGCCCTCCCAGACGCGAAGACGCCGCCGCCTTCGAGGAATATAATTTCTTTGGCTGCTTGGCTCCCCCTCCTCTCTCTCTCTCTCTCTCCCCCTCAGCCTCTCCACTTCCTGCCAGAGGGGGCGCCGGAGAGGCGCTTTTCCGGGCCACGTGACCGCCCTGCCTCCGACTCCGCCCCGCGCAGGTTTTGCGGTTGCCATGGGGACGGGAAATAGGGCCTAGAGGGGCCTAGCGAGCCCCGCCCTCGCCTACTCTAGGGGGCCGAGCCGGCCCTCTGGTAGTAACAGTACTTTGCCCTCGCGATTCCCTTGCAGTGTTCACGCCAAGCGCACGCAGGCAGGAATTCAGCCGGTGAAGCTCGAGGGGGAAAGTTGAACCTTTTGGCCTGTTGCGCGGCGCTCGAAATAGCCCGTGATTTAAATAAATAATAATAATAAGATTGGCGCAGCCTTACCTAGACCGGTGTGTGTGTAAGCTTTGTTTGTTTGTTGTTTAGTCGTGTCCGACTCTGACCCCATGGACTAGAGCACGCCAGGCACTCCTGTCCTCCACTGCCTCCCGCAGTTTGGTCAAACTCGTGCTGGTAGCTTCGAGAACACTGTCCAACCATCTCGTCCTCTGTCGTCCCCGTCTCCTTGTGCCCTCCATCTTTCCCAGCATCAGGGTCTTTTCCAGGGAGTCTTCTCTTCTCATGGGGTGGCCAAAGTATTGGAGACTCAGCTTCAGGATCTGTCCTTCCAGTGAGCACTCAGGGCTGATTTCCTTAAGAATGGATAGCTTTGATCTTCTTGCAGCCCATGGGACTCTCAAGAGTCTTCTCCCGCACCATAATTCAAAAGCATCAATTCTTCGGCGATCAGCCTTCTGTATGGTCCAGCTCTCACTTCCATACATCACTACTGGGAAAACCATAGCTTTAACTATACGGACCTTTGTCGGCAAGGTGATGTCTCTGCTTTTTAAGATGCTGTCTAGATTTGTCATTGCTTTTCTCCCAAGAAGCAGGCATCTTTTAATTTTGTGACTGCTGTCACCATCTGCAGTGATCATGGAGCCCAAGAAAGTAAAATCTCTCACTGCCTCCATTTCTTCCCCTTCTATTTGCCAGGAGGTGATGGGACCAGTGGCCATGATCTTCGTTTTTTTTGATGTTGAGCTTCAGACCATATTTTGCGCTCTCCTCTTTCACCCTCATTAAAAGGTTCTTTAATTCCTCCTCACTTTCTGCCATCAAGGTTGTGTCATCTGCATATCTGAGGTTGTTGATACTTCTTCCGGCAATCTTAATTCCGGCTTGGGATTCATCCAGCCCAGCCTTTCGCATGATGAATTCTGCATATAAGTTAAATAAGCAGGGAGACAATATACAGCCTTGTCGTACTCCTTTCCCAATTTTGAACCAATCAGTTGTTCCATATCCGGTTCTAACTGTAGCTTCTTGTCTCACATAGAGATTTCTCAGGAGATAGATGAGGTGATCAGGCACTCCCATTTCCTTAAGAACTTGCCATAGTTTGCTGTAAACTTTGTAGGAGCTTGCTATGTCCATAGTCGCACACCTATTTACTGTTTCTAATTACAACATTTCTGTGCTGCTTAATTCTTTGCATTTCTAGGTGGTGCACATAAAAATAATCTGTAGAAAATGAGACTAATTTTTTTTTTAATGCATCATCAAACCAAACACAACAAACGGGGCCTCTGCATTTTTCACCTGAGGCCCTGCTCCACACACTGCTTCCAGGGGAGGTGTAGAGGATAGTGGCACGGAAAGAGACCTTTTCAGTGTTGGCTCCCCATTTATGGAATGCTATCCCCAGGGGGAGGCATGGCTGGTGCAATCACTATCTGACTTTAGGCACTAGGTAAAATACATTTTTATTTACGCAGGTGTTTGGATCTTAATTTTCTGCTTATCTTTTTGTAGTTGATGGGTGAGATACAGTGCGAGTCACTTTCTCTAATAAATACTTTCCTATTTTATGTTTGGGATGGCCCTCTGTTTAGGTCAAATCAAATGCACTGCCATCTGTTGGAGGATTATGGTTTGAGTCCCCTCTCCGCGTTTGGCAGGGCGATCAATTATGGCTTATGAATTCTGGCTTATGTTGCAGAGTTCCTAGTAATGAAGTCTTAACTCATTTGGCTTCTCCTTTGCCTCCCTCTTTTCTCCCCCTCCCCCAGAATCACAGCTCTTGTGCCTTCAGGAAAAATTGATCAGGTCAAACTTCCCAATAGCCCAGTCCAATGCATGCTTACTCAGCAAAGTCCTATGTTCAAGGAGGCTTACTCTCAGGTAAAGTGTATAGGATTGTAGTCTTACTCTTGTTGTGGGAGGGTTCACATTATGCTGAATTTCTGCTTGTTATGTACCCATTTCTGTTCATTTTTAGCTGCTCAGTGCTGCTGCTGTATTGCTTTAAATTTAATATTAATAGAATTTATATAGCCACCAATTTTATATTTCTGTAGCCTTGTGGGCAGGATGGCATATCTCAACATTTGCAGGCAGTTGTAAAAGGATATTATGAGGCATTTGTTGTTGCATATAAAAACTTGGCAAATAATAGTACAGGGGAAGAGATGGGTTAGGTTTCAGATGTATTGACCCCAACCAATGTGTGGGAGGGAAGAAATTGGATACTTGCCAATGGATCAATAGGATCTGTTTCAAAGGGGGGGGTCAAATATATCTTCTACAAAATCAATGACTAAATACATTTTTCCTGCCTGCTGTTGCCCTACTGGATTCAATGAGGCTTTTGTAGGATTGCAGTATTATAAGGTCTTTCTTCATCCTTATGGCAAGGCATGTGGGAGTTATATGTTAATCTAAGATTCTGCAAATTAATAGTCTTTAAGGTTCCATAAGTGACTTTTATTCTTTTGTGCACTATATAGAAATGAGAGACTCTGTTTCAAGTTGAGGGAGAGAGGCGTAAACGTTATTCTGGTGGTTTGCTTTTGATATGTGTGTTTTCATCTATCTCACAGTGCAATTCTACATACGGGTCTATTCAGAAGTAGGTGCTTATAGGTAGGTGCTTATAGTACAACAGATTAAGTTACCTCTCATTCATGCTGTTGACAGTTTTTTTAAAAAGCATTTATACAACTTCAGTGCTTCGGTGACTACTGCTTCAAGGGAAGAGGATGGTGAGGAAGCAGGACTTCTTTGGCCCCAAAGCAGCCACCAGCAGGTCCCTAAGTCACCAGCTGTCACTTGATCAATAACCTCTCCCCCACCTCTTTTTGGAACACCCTTTTTGGCCACCACCACAGAGCCTGTTTCTGTCCTCAAAATAGCTTCACTGCCACACTGAAGCATCTCTGGTAATGGACCTGCGTGGAGAGGGAGATGCAGAGAATCCAACAGCTCCTGAAACACCCTTTCCAGGAGCTAAAGATTGCTCTCTCGTAAGCTCTAGATTTTGTTCCAATATTTTAACTCTTGTCCTGTTCTCTTACACAATTAAAGGTACCCCTGCCCGTACGGGCCAGTCGTGTCCGACTTTAGGGTTGTGCACCCATCTCACTTAAGAGGCCGGGGGCCAGCGCTGTCCGGAGACACTGTCCGGTCACGTGGCCAGCGTGACGGAGCTGCTCTGGCGAGCCGGCACCAGCGCAGCACACGGAAACGCCGTTTACCTTCCCGCTAGAAAGCGGTCCCTATTTATCTACTTGCACTTAAGAGTGCTTTCGAACTGCTAGGTGGGCAGAAGCTGGGACGAACGACGGGAGCTCACCCCGCCGCGGGGATTCGAACCGCCGACCATAGGATCAGCAAGTCCTAGGCGCTGAGGTTTTACCCACAGCGCCACCCGCGTCCCCTTACACAATTACCATAGCAAAAAAGGCTGATCTGTGTACATAAAAACGTCTTTATTTACATCCATGAATAAGCATGCTACTCTGCTACATTGAAAGGAATTAATGCTTAGCAAATAAATGTCACAGTTGCCAAGATTCTGGACTTCCTTCTCTGGGTCTGCAGTAATGAGATACTGAAGCACTCTTTGGAAGAAAGAAGAATCGATCTTATTTAAACTACAGATAAGCAAAATCAATTATTAAATAGTAATACCATAGCAGGCAATTGATCAAATATTGTTAAATACTAAATATATTTACATATCACTTATCCTCATAATGAATTGATCGCATATCAACACAGTGCTTGTGGGGTATAATGACCGCATCATAGTTTCCAAGTCCATTCTGTGCCAGTGTGTGTGTCTGCTGAAAACGTGTGGCAAGATGCTTAACAGGTTCTGTGTGCTGCTGAGTATGAGGCATTATGGTTCATATTTTATCTTTTGTTCCAAATGACGTTAGTGCTTTCTGTAGATGCTGAACATTTCGACAATTTAAGCTGGGTCTAAGGTTTTGAACTCCAAATTGATGAAGTTGCTAAGTGGTTTGGCTAAAGCCTCTCGAGCTCTAAGTGCCATCTCTGTAAGATGTTCATTTGTCTAGCTGTCCCCAGTAAAAGCAACGATCAATAGGGTCTTGTGGCTTGGAAAGCCTATCTCTGGCTTCTCCCAACAAAGAACAGAGCACAGCCCCAGTGTGCAAGTGAAGGTAGCCTCAGAATGTCTTCCTCATTTATTCCGACATTTTCTCAGGATGCAGGTGTTCATGACAGCGGAGAAGGGAAAACTGGGACATGGAGTTGAATATTTCAAGACTATTCTTCCTGGAGTGTTGCCGAAATGCCATTTCCCCTCCCCATTGCCCACTACCTTAGCATTTCAGAGTCCAAGGATTCGGAAAGCATCTCGCAAGTCATCAACCTCATAAAGTGGCTGTAAAAGAAAGAAGAGAATGGTCAGGTTTGCAGGAGGCACAGGAAGAAGGAGAACAAAAGGTTAGAGGTAAAGCTGATGAGGAATGAAGAAAAGATAAGGGCAGAAAAACGATGGAGGCTAGTGATCCTGAAAAATCAAGTTAAAGGAAGCAGAGAATGGCAGGTGAGAAAAACAAGGGAAGCAAGGAAGGAGGGGAAGAGGTACAAGAAAAGGGGTAGAAAACCTCGTTCAGAGGGAAATACTTCTCACCAAAAGGATACGGCGGAGCCTTCTGGTCAGACGCACAGAATTTTCATGAAGCCCTTCCCAAGCTTTGAAGGTCTTCTTGCGGTTCTCTACAAAGGTGTTCCAGCAGTAAAAGTAATCTGACAAAAGAGAGACGTGGTGTTCATCTTCCATTGCTTAACTTCCCCTCCAGATCTTATGCCACCTCCTAAACCCATCCCTAATGGGATGCAAGTGGCACTGTGGTCTAAACCACAGAGCCTAGGGCTTGCCAATCAGAAGGTTGGTGGTTTGAATCTCCGCAACGGGGTGAGCTCCCGTTGCTCGGTCCCTGCTCCTGCCAACCTAGCAGTTCGAAAGCACATCAAAGTGCAAGTAGATAAATAGGTACCGCTTCGGCGGGAAGGTAAACGGCATTTCTGTGCGCTGCTCTGGTTGCGCCGGAAGCGGCTTAATCATGCTGGCCACATGACCAGCTCCCTTGGCCAATAAAGTGAGATGAGCGCCGCAGCCCCAGAGTCGTCCGTGACTGGACCTAATGGTCAGGGGTCCCTTTACCTTTACCTAAACCCATCCCTCTGCCCTGTTTCACCTTTGAAGGTCATGATGGCAATCTGAGCTCCTGCCCGGTGGAGGCGACGCAGCCCCTCAGGTTCAGCATTCCGTTCCTCACAGAAGTACAGGCGGGCAGCAAAGATGCGCAGGGTTAGGTTAGGGTAGGCATACAAGAAGTCGGCCACATGCCGGGCACAGTCATAGCACGGACTCCATGAGGTGAACCAAGTGATCCGATAGCAGTGCCTTGGGTCCAGGTCCCAGGTGGCGATGTAACGCAGGAAGAGAACTTCAACGTGGCAACCCGACTGAAGTAGCAACACAGAAGGATTGGGGGGGCAGGATCAAGATAATACCGATAAACAATGAATGGTCAAACAAAGCATTTGTGCTGAGAGACAAGAAGTGAAGGTGTGAGAGAACATAAGACATTACTGAAGGTTCCCTGTTTCCAGGACTGAGTTGGTTAGTCTTGGACTAGTTCGTACAATTAGCAGAAACAAACCGTTTCCCTCAAGGATACCATTTTGCCTGTGTATTTGAATGATACCTTCCAGAAACCCTGCCCAGAAACTTAAAAGTACACAAGTAAAAAGCACATCAAAGAGAAGATTAGATGAGCTTTATGCATATAGAGGTACCTCGGTTTTCGAGCGTGATGCATTCTGGAGGACTGTTTGAGTTCTGAAACATTCAAAAACCGAGGCACAGTCAGTCACAAAAACAAATTGGTTGCAAGAGAGCTCCTGAGATTATCTGAACACAGATTGATTGCATGCAGAAGCCACGTGGCATGTTCGACTTCCGAGGCGTGTTTGAAAACTGAAGCATTTACTTCCGGGTTTACAGCATTCGAAAACCGAAATGTTCAACAGATGTTCGAAAACCAAGGTACCACTGAATAATAATAATAATAATAATAATAATAATAATAATAATAATAATAATTTATTTATACCCTACCAATCTGGCTGGGTTTCTGCCACTCTGGGTGGCTCCCAACATCATCATCATCATCCATCATCATCAAGTGATAAAATATCAAACATTAAAACTTCCCTAAACAGGGCTGCCTTGTCAGACTTTTTGTATGTGTGGAAAATGAACACCTGGGGAGCCAGTGGGGATCAGTACACAAACTCCACCCTGATGGTACTCCAGCCTCAAGTCTTTATTTTACATGCAGGCACTTCTAAAGGACCCAGATTACAATGTGAAGGGAGGGTGGTTGTGGGGAACATGCAAGCAAGCCGCTCTCCAGATCTGTCTCAAAGTGCATAAGTAAAGTTTTGCCATTTGGTTCTGCTATTTGTATTATCTGACCATTAGATTAAGATGTTTAGAAGGTATAGGGATGATTGGAGGGGAAATGGAAGAATGGGTAGTGGAGGTGCTTGCTCTTAGGCGGGGGCAAATCCATACGTCGGTTCAAATAGAATGCTGTATGGATTTCTAAGGGTCTTAGATATAGGTCTTGTATTCCATTAGTGGTGCCGTTGCTGCTTCCGTGTCATCAGTTCCTATGTCACTCTAGTCATGTTGGAACTGAGATGCCACAACATCGTTATTGCTAATTCCACAATCACTCCTCTTGAAGGCTGGGCAACACTGGCATAGGAAGAAATCATATTGTCAGGCTATCCAGTGTGATCTCTCCAAATCCAGCCGTACTGAACCAGTGTGGGAATATGCAGAAATGGCAATTGCACCGCTAGGAGAAATGATTCTAATCTGGGAGTGAAATGGATTGCTAAAATTATGGATAAGATGTTGAGCATTCCATTGCTCATTGGTGCAGAAGGATGTATTAATGGATATGAGCTCCACTCCTGTTTTGTACCTTATTGCGCAGATATCCAAAGTCCAGGGAGCAGGATGTTGCACTGTTCCGCCGCTTGACCACATAGCAAAGGTATGTTTCGTGACGGCCTTTGGCCCAGCGCAAGTTCTTGAAGTTGTAGAGGAATTTCTTTTGTTTCAGAAGGACACTGCGGAGGGAAACAGACGTTGAAGTCGCATGTATTCAAGTATGAATGGAGACAGCTGTGATCTGAACAGAGAACAACTTTAGTGGAGTCCATTGGTTCAGGAAAAAATATATAGAAATGAGAATTCCTGGATGCCAGGATTCAAGTTTGGGGCGAGTTCTCTCTGGTGAGAGAACCCCAAGCAGAGATTTAAAGTCACAAAATTTGAAGCAATGTAAAGCGTGGTAATATAGGCTGTAAAATCTTAATGTGTGCCCTTTAAAAAGTTCTTTCCAAGGTTTCCCAGTTCTCCCAGCATAGGAAAAAGACCACACATTTGTTAAGCTACCAGTGGCTTACATACAAACTCTTCAAAGGTCAGGTTCATGTGCCTTGGAAAAATTGCACAGGCACTTTTTACAAAGCAGTAAAAATTCCTAGATTATTAGTATAGGAACTCAAGAGTGGCTTGTGAAACCCATGCTGAAACCTCTTGGCATGCTGAGCTTCTCAGGTAGACTAAGGGTGAAAGGCTATTATCACCGTCATTCCCCACTAAGTTTAAGAATAAGAATACATAAAATACCATGATGTCTGCCACAGGCTTCTTTTTATACTGTATAATGTCTCTAAAGCAGGGTGGGAGCAAGTGTGCAAAGTACAGAGCAGGAGTGTGAAGAACTGTGTTCACCAAAGCGAAACATTCACACCTCCAAAGGCAATGCAAAACAGAAGCGAATGGGTTAAAAATAATCCCAGCGCACCATCACCTCCTTTCTCTGCACTCTCATTATGGGCTCAGCCAGCTACTATAGTTTCCATGCATGGATGATCTGAGGGTGGACTGAAACACAGGCGTTATAAGTTTGAGCGCTCATACAAGCACAATATAATGACCCAGTGCCAACAGAGAGGCTTCACCTTCAAAGCAAACTAGTTTTTACTGTAGCATGGCAAGCAACCTTGGCCATATTGGCAACTTCATAAGCCCATGAAGCAGGAGATTATAGGTGCTTTCAGATGGTTTCAGTTCTATGGGTGAGAGTCAACGTCATACTAAGGAGAATGTTCCAAATACCTCCCCTCTTCCTGCGTCCCCAGGCCTGTGCATTGTTCTGAGGGGTTTCCCAACACTCCAGAGGTGTTGGGGGGGCAGTTGTGAGCAAAGCCCTGTTGCAGTAGCAGAAGTGTTGGCTTCCACTACTGGAACTGGGTAAGGTAAGGTAAAAGGTAAAGGACCCCTAGACGGTTACGTCCAGTGAAAGGCGACTATGGGGTGCGGCACTCATCTCGCTTCAGGCTGAGGGAGCCGGTGCTTGAACGCAGACAGCTTTCTGGGTCATGTGGCCAGCAGGACTAAACCGCTTCTGGTGCAACAGGACACCACAACGAGTGCCAGAGTGCACGGAAATGCCGTTTACATTCCCACCGCAGTGGTACCTATTTATCTACTTGCACTGGTGTGTTTTCAAACTGCTAGGTTGGCAGAAGCTGGGACAGAACAACGGGAGCTCACCCCGTCGCGCGGATTCAAACCACCAGCCTTCCGATCGCCATGCCCGAAAGGCTCCGTGGTTTAGACCACAGCGCCACCCCGTCCACAATGGAACCGGGTAGTTGAATCTGGCCTTATATTCCCAGGGCTACAGTGGGAAGATGCTGTCCGGCATATATTGAGCGACATGTTTGGGCCATAGGAAACAACACCTGTGCTAATTTATATCCATTATTTGCTGCAGTTGTAATTTCCAGCAGGTTATAGGCCAGGAGTGGGTAACCTTTATTTTCTGTCATGGGCCACATTTTCTTGGGAATAATCTGCCAGGTGCCACAGGCCCTTGGTGGATGGGGCTCAAATCAAAAGTTGGAGGGACTTGGAAATATTTCAGGATTGCATACCTCCCCCGCCCCCTTTGCTCTGTCCATTTCAGCTTCTCCTGTCCCATTTCTCCCCATCCATTTACACAGCTTAGAACCATTCACTTGCAGAAGGCTCCTCTTTGCATCCCTCCATCCATCTCAGCTCTGTCCATTTCCAGGTCTCATCCAGACTTCCATTGGTGCCATCACTTTCCTCCTCGAGCCTCTGCTCCAGGCTAAAGCAGGCTAGAGTGCTCTGACATAACAGCTAGTGTGCCATGAGAAACTCATTCACTGATGAAACATCCTTGTGGAACCAAAGCAGCTTCCCATAGAGAAGACCTCTATGTACAGTGGTACCTCGGGTTACATACGCTTCAGGTTACATACGCTTCAGGTTACAGATTCCGCTAACCGAGAAATAGTGCTTCAGGTTAAGCACTTTGCTTCAGGATGAGAACAGAAATCGTGCTCTGGTGGCGCGGCAGCAGCAGGAGGCCCCATTAGCTAAAGTGGTGCTTCAGGTTAAGAACAGTTTCAGGTTAAGAACAGACCTCCGGAATGAATTAAATACTTAACCCGAGGTACCACTGTACTTTAATTCTGGCCTTGCCTTCTTCCAAACAACCTTCATTAGATTTAGGCACATCAAGCTCGCTACATCAAGTGTGACTGAATCATCTAGTCACTTCTGATGCAAAGAAGAAAGTATCTACCCTAAGAAGGGGCTTCCTGTTGTGTTTCTGTATGAGTCACTGTTCTGGGCTTGTTTCTTTGCACCAGAAGGCATGTGCAGAACATTTGCCCATGCAGAAACGCAGGGGGATGGATTCCTTTGAAGGACTCCTCTTCTGAGTAATTCTTACTTGTAAACACTCTAAGGGTGCATAATAATGTGTAGCATTTGAATAGTGGGCCCCATTGTCAAAGCACACACCTCTCCCCCCCCCCCCAAACATACAATTTTCTCTTCAAGATGTAATTTCTGTGTATTTGCAACAGAGATTGGCTGTGCAAAGCACAGATAAGCTGCAGTTTGTATGATCAAATGAACCAACCTTCATTCCCCTTCCCTAGGCAGATTTCCAACATTTTAAAGTACTGGCAAATGTACATTTAATTGAATAAATGTGCGTAAAGTACTTTACAAATAAAAATGGCTGAGAGTCCCCCTGTAGCATGGGGTGGGGGGAGAGGTGGAAAGTGGATAGCTGAACATGTGGCAAACGCATTGTGCACAGCAGAGAGGAAAAGCAGACTCCCACTTAAGAATAAGAAAAAATGCTGAGTGCAGTAAATACGTGCACACCCATTACGTTTGTCGACCCATTATATATGCGCACATCCTAAAAACCATTTGGATCTCTCAGTCTGGTAGTATGCAGAAGAACTTGGACTGCTTCCAAGTCCTAGTGTCCCGCTGAAAAACATCTGGTCCCAGAACAAGAAATAGCTATATGTGAAAAGCCAATCCTGGTGTAGCAGTTCAAAAGCGGATTGCATGTTAAAATGGGACTGGCTTTGGGAGGCAAGAGTTCCTTGCAGCTATAATCCTGTCTTATCAGCACCAGCCTTTTTTGCATCATGGCAGCCCTGTGAAGTACCGTATTTTTCGCTCCATAAGATGCACTGTTTCCCTCCTAAAAAGTAAGAGGAAATGTGTGTGCGTCTTATGGAGCGAATGCAGGTGGGAAGCTCTGCTCAGCACTCCCTTTAAAGAGCCTCGTGGAGCGTGTGTGCGGCTCTTGGGGGCTTTTCCCCGAGGAGGGAGAAGGGCAGCCCATCAGTCCCTTCTCCCTCCTCGGGGAAAAGCCCCCAAGAGCCGCACTCCCTTTAAAGAGCGTTCTCCCCAAGGAGGGAGAAGGGCAGCCCGTCTGTGACAGGCTGCCCTTCGCCCTCCCTCCCCGGGGGAAAGCCTGCAAGCACTGCACACACGCTCCACGCGGCTCGTGAACGGGAGTGCTGAGCAGAGCCTGGGATGCATACAGCGCTCCCTTTAAATAATATTTTTTTTCTTGCATTCCCCCTCTAAAAACTAGGCGTGTCTTATGGTCAGGTGCGTCTTATGGAGCGAAAAATACGGTAGGTTAGGATGAAGAAGTAATAAACTGCCCAAGTGCACCCTGTGAGTCTCATTGCCAAGAAAAGATTTGAACATGGGCTTCAATTCCCAAGCAATGTTCTTGCCACAGCGCCCCACTGGCTCAGTAGAAGTAGATTGCAACCTCTGATTTCCAGAGCAGAAACCAGGGACATGTGGCAGCCAAGGTTAATAAGCACTTTCACACCCGTCTGAATCCAAGGGGTGAGACTTAAGCACATGCGTATTAGTCACTTACTATAATAAAGGGAGACTTGAAAGGGCTTATATTTGGCTGTCATGTGCCCCAAAGTTTCCACTCTTCTGGAAATGGGAGTTCACAAACTACTCCCAAGAGGGGTAGGGAAAGACATGTCATGAGACATTTTTTTCCAGGTGAATCTCATAAAGTCTTCTAATTCTTTAATGAGTTATTAGCTTTCCCATTTGCCCAGATTAACCCAGGGAAATGTTCATCCCTTTGCTGGGGTAATACCGAGGTAAGAGGAAGAGGGAGCTGAGAAACTAGAGGCAGATCGCAGAGTGAGGTGAAAACTCAAATAGTATCTCACACTATTTTCAGCAGCAGATGGCACAAAATGAGAGACTTTTTGTGGTTGCTGCGGACACACTCCTAAAGTAGCTAACGCACTTGCATCTGATTTAAAGAAATGAAACAGGAGGAGGGGGTACTCAGTACAAGTTAATATAAGTTATGCTACAATACAACTCGATACACATTATGATCCTCCGTGACGAAGGAGGAGTATTTTATGAATAATAGAAATATTACATATTCTGAAATTCTGAATTGTGCATCTAAGGACAAGCGCACACTCACAAGAAGGACTGGAAGACCTATAATTTAAGACCTATCAGGTCTTAGTTTTGAATTTGTTTGAAAAATCATTTTTCTTTTTAAATGATATATTATGTTTTTAATTTTTATCAGCTGAAAAGGAGCTCCATTGTGAGCCAAATCTGAAACAAAGATATTATGATAAATAGACAAATAGATATGAGTCATTTACATCTGGAAACTGCAATTAGATGCATTCATCTATAGAAAGCTGCTTTCTTGCTGATCCCAAAATAAAAGATGCATTTGTTAATTATAATGCTTTCTCTTTGCTAATGTGAATGAGTGCAGATTCAGAAAATTTGCAATTAGATCCATTCATCTATAGGCTAGACAGGTGTTCTGTTAGCACCCATACATGCAAAGTATTGGAAATCTTTATTGGAGCAACACTTTTTGATGCAGGAAAACATAAGCTTTTGAGTTACACAGAAATCTCACCCCACAAGTCTAATTATTTTAATTGCCCAAAAAGGCATTGGAACCAAAGCCTAAGTATGTGAAACTGTATATAATTGTTCTCTGTTAAACTCATTGCCCTCCCCTCTGTTGCACCCATCATTGTTGATTGTAAGCTTCTTGGGGCAGTGTCTGTTTCTTTTGATTCTGTTATTATATACTACAGACATGAAAGTCAAGAAGAAGAAATAATAATGATATCCCTTATTTTCAAGAGTGTATGGAACAAACTGAATTAAAGGGGGGAAATTGTCTTAGCAAACCATGTGCAAAAAGAGAGAGAGAAAGAACAGAAAAATTACTGGGGACATGGGTAGAAAACAATAATGATAAAACGTGTGTGAGCAAGAGAGAGATAGAAAGAGTCAACAGCATCAGAATATTGGTTACTGAGAGATATGGGAAGAAGTCATCTGGAGAGCTGAGTCAGATGGGGAAAAGAGAATAAAGCACAGAGCAAGTTCATACTCAATGAATTCAGTGATGTAGCAATTATGCACTGGGGCAAAAGCTGCCCATTTACCTGTCCATGACTGCGCTGGGGCTGATGTGGGAAGTCGCTTTGAGTCACCAAGCTGCAACAGCGTGCGTCTGAATAGCCTTATGACTGAGGTACAGAAATGAGAAGTGTCGTTGGGTGGGTGTTCCCAACCCCCTCGACTCCCCTTAGGAGTCATTTTGTCTGGGGTGGAGTTACACAGTTCGCTGGAGTTGTGGGCCCCCATTCTAAAAAAGATGCTTGGTTCTGATTGGCTCCAGTTTCTTCAGCCTCCTCCCTCCTTAGAAATATATCTGTCAATTATCACATTAAAATGTAGGTAGGTAAGAAAAATAGTTACTGGTTCCAGCAAAAAAAAGAAATTGGTGCGCCTAGGTTTTGCTTTCAGTTGCCCCACGGCTCAGCTGGTTTTCTTTTCCTTTTTTATACTTTAAATTTCCTTGGAGACCCCCCTCCAAAAAGATACATTATGAAAACCTGTATTCCCACACATACACTGCAACCAATAACAGTATACATCTGTAAAGCACATAATGGATGCTTTAGTTGTGATTCCTGCATTGCAGGGGCTGGACTCGATGACCCCTGGGGTCCCTTCCAAGTCTACAATTGTTTGATTCCATGTTCCTATTAAGTGAGCCACAAATTGGTATTGCCCCTTGGAACTGGCCTTTGGTTTTCTGGAGAACGTGCAAAGGAAACAAGGCACCACCATTCTCCCTCAACTTTGTGCTTCTTGCCTCTTGCCTCTTGCCAGTCTCAAATTGTGAGTCAATTTTTCCATAATGCTCTCTTGTGCCCAAGCGCTCAAGTTCCTCCGTTGGTTTTCTAGCAAAGGGGCTATACAGTGCTACCTCGGGTTACAGACGCTTCAGGTTACAGACTCCGCTAACCCAGAAATAGTACCTGGGGTTAAGAACTTTGCTTCAGGATGAGAACAGAAATCGCGCGGCGGCAGCGGGAGGCCCCATTAGCTAAAGTAGTACCTCAGGTTAAGAACAGTTTCAGGTTAAGAACAGACCTCCAGAACGAATTAAGTTCTTAACCCGAGGTACCACTGTACTTTAATGAATGCTATGCAGGCTGGACTTAAGGGATCCAGGGATCCTTTACCTTTACCTTTTTTTCTCTTTCTCTCCTTGTGACTCCACCCCGTGCTGCTCAGCTGCCTAAGGAACAGCTAGGGGTGTAGCATGGGTTGCCAGTGCCTGGGGGCAGGGCAAATGTGGACTGGGCAGCTGTCAGTCCCTTCAGCAGCCAGCATCTAATCAAGGGAGTCTCTTCTTGCAAACTAGCCCCAACCTGGGGGCAGAGAGAAGGCATAGAAAAGTGATGCCAGGAGCGCCGCTGTGTCGCCTTGCCCTCCTGGCCTTGCAGTGAGAAGAAGAGGAGGAGTTTGGATTTGATATTCCTTTTTATCACTACCCGAAGGAGTCTCAAAGCGGCTAACATTCTCCTTTCCCTCCCCCCCCCCCCACAACAAACACTCTGTGAGGTGAGTGGGGCTGAGAGACTTCAAAGAAGTGTGACTAGCCCAAGGTCACCCAGCAGCTCCATGTGGAGGAGCAGGGAATCGAACCCGGTTCACCAGATTACGAGTCCACCGCTCTTAACCACCACCACACTGGCTCTCTGGGCAATGCATATTACTCTGGCAGTGCTTTCCTGCCTTCTTCTTCTTCCTCCCTCCCTCCTTAGTGGGCAGCAGCACCCTACCCCTCCCTCTCAGCCAGCTGGGGGGGGGGGATTTGGCGCACGCAGGCATCCTTTTGCTGGCCATGAGGAGAAGGAAGAAGCACCCCTGCCCCAAAGGCTCGGGCCTCATTGCACCTCTTCAGAATTTAGTGCCCCTCTGCCGCACCCATGCTACAGCACTGGGAACAGCTGGGATTGGTGCAAAGGAGTCTGGACTGTAGCAGGGAAAAGCTGATCTTTAACTGGAGCCCTACCTCTTCTTCCCAAAGCTCAACTGATCAGTGGGGAGGGTACTTGGTGGTCAGGAAAACTGTAGGATGAGGCAGTCTGCCAGCAGCAGCTGGGATGGTGGCAGGGATAAGGGAAGGGGCTCAGATGGCACACTTCTGAACTGGAGATAGAAAGCAAGGCCATGATTCATGGAGACTATGCATACTGAGCAGAGGCTTGAGTAGTGCCCTGAGAATGTACAAAACACAGTCAAGATACGCACATTTCCCAGGCCTGCTGGAGATGATGTATATTGGCCTGGCGTTGTGCACAAATGCAAACAGATTATGTGCACAGTCTCCACAAAGCCTGGCGAATGTGCACAACAGCCAGTTATTATGCACATTAACTGTGCATTACTATATGATCTTCACAACATATAGTCTTGAGTGCTCAAAGAACTTCATATACATGAAATAAGTGCCCTCGTAACAGTCCTATCATGTAGGTAAGTGTAATGGAATGTCACATTGCAGAAGGGATGGTGGCTTGCTCAAAGTTGCCTGGCAGATTCCTGCAGAGGGACTTCTTGGTTCTCGACTCAGCTTCCTAGCTACTATGGCACCCTAACTCACATGTCTGCCATGGATGCTTTTGTTTAGATTCCTGCGTTGCAGGGGGTTGAACTAGATGATCCTTGGGATCCCTTCCAACTCTAGTGTTATATGATTCTATGTGACATCTAGCAACTCTGAGCCAACAGCCTCTTCTGGAACTATGCAGAAAGACAAAAAAAATGTTGTTGTTTAGTCATTTAGTCGTGTCTGACTCTTCATGACCCCGTGGACCAGAGCATACCAGGCACTCCTGTCTTCCACTGCCTCCCGCAGTTTAGTCAAACTCATGCTGGTAGCTTCGAGAACACTGTCCAACCATCTCATCTTCTGTCATCCCCTTCTCCTTGAGCCCTCAATCTTTCCCAACATCAGGGTCTTTTCCAGGGAGTCTTCTCTTCTCATGAGGTAGCCAAAGTATTGGAGCCTCAGCTTCAGGATCTGTCCTTCCAGTGAGCACTCGGGGCTGATTTCCTTCAGAATGGATAGGTTTGATCTTCTTGCAGTCCATGGGACTCTCAAGAGTCTCCTCCAGCACCATAATTCAAAAGCATCAATTCTTCGGCGATCAACCTTCTTTATGGTCCAGCTCTCACTTCCATACATCACTACTGGGAAAACCATAGCTTTAACTATACGGACCTTTGCATCAATTTATTTGTTTTTTCAAAAGCACACACGATGTGACATCAGATTAGTTTGTACGTCATACTTGCTAACAAAGCACACTGGCTCTCCTAACCCCTTCACCACGGCTGTTTGATCCTAGATACTGAAGCTTTTACAATGATGTTCACCAAGAATATCATCCCTAATACACATCTCAAAAATGATACTGGAGAACTGGAGAAGATGCAAAAAATGGCAAGCAAAATGATCTTGAGCCCATTGATTGACCTTGCCACTGATTGACACACATTTGGTTGTGATAACTGCAACATCAAGGGGCAATTTACATGTATGAATACCTCATGTAGAACTTTTTGGTTTCTTCAGATGCAGGGCTTGACAATTAAGCCTGTTCACACAAACACATGGTTGCTAATCAAGTGTAGAGAAATCAAGTGATATACATGCATGTGTGAACCAGGGCTGCATTAGGAAAGCTTGCATTTGATGGGCATTGCCTTTAAAAATCCCTTGACCCATCCATTCTCACTGAAGATTCAGTCAGCAGTAACCTGGCCCAAAATCAATCACAGAACAGAAATACATTTCAGCCAAAGCACTTGGAGGGGCAGATTGTCTGTTTAATCAACAGGAAGTGGTGTGATCTGCTTGTAAGATATAAATAACTGTTTATTTTCCACTCACCTACTTGCTCAGAAATCACAATTTGAATTACGCGCCGACAGCTTCAGTTGGTTTAAATAAAAAAAAGTCTTTAGCCACTTCCTTTTCCCCTAAAGTGAAAACCTCACTGCTGAACTTTCTCCGCTTGCTAAATGTAAAGCTGAAACTGTAGTAGCAACCTCTGCTTTGTGGGCTAATTATCACTTTGTGTACTCTGGTATAAATCTATACTTTCCCCCTTTTTCTTTTTCAAAGCTATTGTCCCACTGTTTTGGCTCCAAAGCAAATCCTGCAATTGCCAAGTAAAAGAAGGAGAAAATATATAATGTCCCAAATTAAAACAATGACATGGCAAAACCACCAGCAGAATAAAAACAAGCAAGCCAGCCAGTCCAAAAGTATTTAGAAAAAAATACATTAAAATCAGTTAAAACAATTTGCAATCAAAAGGATGGGGTGGGCAATGTGCTCTCTGCAACAGGCAGAGATATAAAATATACATTAGTATGACTATGTATAAAATTTGGTGCAAAGCCCTTTACAAAAGCAGGGGTCTTATTTCCTCCACATTTCCACCTTTGTGTTCTTTAAAGCGACATCCATACATTTCTGTGCACGAGCAACTTGAACGCTAGATGTATTTTGTATTTGGTAGTTCAATCCACACTTTCCTTTCATCACCTGCTTCAGAATCCTCCAGTTGTAGTCATGGTACATCTCAGTCTGTTCCAACCACTCAATTTAGCCTGTTTGCAACACTTGCAAACAGGGACCATTTTTCATACCAAGGGCCATTACCCAAGGCCAGAGCTGGCCCAAAACATTTTGCTGCCTGAAGCAAAGGACAAGATGAGACCCCTCCCACTTTTGCGTACCAGAAACTGCTGAATCCTTCTTCAACATTGGTGATTCAGCAGCATCCTCCATCACACCAGAAGGCTGCATGCAAGCTTTTGTAAGGCAGAGCTGCTCTGTCCGCCAACATTTCCTGCAACCCTTCAGCATTTGCCACCTGAGGCAGCTCCCTCACTTTGCCAAGTAGTAGGGTCAGCGCTGCCCAAGGCTTACCGCCATCGTTACCACTGTGCATTGGGTAAGTCTCCACTTCAGAGCAGGGTAAGCCCTGCCTGGTTTAAAGTGACCCATGAGCTGTTGAGCTGCGAAATGAGCTCCTATCCTGTTCCAATCAACAAGGAACAGCTCAGTAGGGAGAAAGAGGGTGGGAAAGAGAGTGTGTAGGTGCAGTACAGTCTTCATTAGCACTGCGTTGCTAAGAATGGGGCAAGATTCCCATTCTTGGATACTTCTATTGTCAGATGAAATTACTGACTGGCGTGCATGAAAGGGTTAACCTGAGCCCTGAGCTCAAGTTGCCATTTGTGAGACTTAGCAGGCTCCCAGCAGCTTTTACCTTCTCCCTCCCTCTCCTGCTTCTTGGAAGAAGCTGCAAGCAAATAACAGCTTGCTCAGCCTCTGAGAATGCATGCATGACTAAAGGATCTTTAAACAAATATTTTCCTATTTATTTGTTTGTGGGGGAAATTAGGGGGGACAGAAAAAATGTAGGGGGGGCTGCCCCACCTCCCTAGTCACTTCCTTTCCTCTCAGCCCTCCCAAGCACAGAGATTTGTGTTGTCAAATTGTGGTGTTTATTAGTCACTATAAGCATGTTGGGCCCTTTGATGAGGTTCACCCACTGAGGCTGGCCGAGCAGGAGCAGCCGAAGGTCACACGTTCTTGCTGCACAGGTGGTGAGGAGGATGTGGTTTGGGCAGGATGCTGTCTGCAGCAATCGTCCTGTTCATCTTCACCAGCAGATGGCTAAAACCATGTGCTCACCCAGATGCAGATTGCTGCATCACTATTTGGTGTAAGAGAAATGCAGGGGAAACAATCAAGATTCAATGAGGAATCATTCACTTGCAACCAGAGCAGCGTGATTTTTAGATTCCCATGTAGGGGCCATAGATCAGAGGTACACATTGTTGCATAACAGAGGTCCCTGGTCCTAGGTCCTATCACTGACAATTACAAATGAAGGATCTCAAGCAGCAGGAATAACTCTTTTGTGTAGACTGGCCCTAAATCTGACTTGGTGTAAAGCAGTTCTGTATGGATCTCATACATCTCCTCCTTTGGAATTTAACACTACAGAACTCTTCTACAGTTCTCAATTATTTAGGTGAGGCTTGTGCAGGAGAACTTCTCAGTGGATTATATTATTGTACCCTAGGATGGATCAGATCTGCTATCTTGTGGCAGACAATCAAGGCAGAAATCCCTTAAGATGATAGGCTTACTTTGCTGCATAAACCTTGTGCAAGACAAAAAAAATGCTGGTTTCAGAACACAGAGAGTGTGGCAGGGGTGGTGGTGGTCCACAGTCTTGATCCAAGCCACTGAGATTTTGAGTGGAATTAGCAACACTCTCCTCTAGCTGTGGCCATTAAGAGCTGATTAGAACACTCTGGAGGCAAGAAAAAACACTCCAATCTGCTAAACACTTTGCAAGTGCTTGTCACAACCAAAGGACAAAAACTGGGAGGAACAGGATAATTTGTCAGGGATAGGTCCCAGCAATCCATAACAGAGCTACAGGAAATCAATTTATCTTATAATGAAAAATACCTATTTAAGGATCATTTATTCTGTTTATTCTAAAAAATGTGTACCTCACATTTACACTATAAAGGCCCCTCGAGGTGGACAAAGTATATACTAATACAAAGTGTGAACAAGTCACTGGGAAGAAAGGGTGACATACAGCCATTGGGGAGGAAGACTTGTGTCTAGGCTGTGGCTCCACACTGTGGTTGCCACGTTGGCCAACGTGTGTGACTGCATTGTTGTTTCTGCTAAGAAAGTAGAGTTGTTTAGCAGACCCAGCTGATATCTATATAAAATAAAGACAGAAGCCATAACATGCACAGGTACAAGGATCAATAGGAAAACAAGTTGTCTTTTAATATGTTTGAATTGTGTATGCATTCCATAAAATATAAATTCTGTTTATGCAGTGCTTTTTTCCCTAGAAATTCCACTCCTTGACCCCGCATAAAATACAGCAGTGAAGCAGCATAAGAAATAATTTGCATTCTTTCAAAATTTGTGAACGTGTTTTATATATTTATATGTTGTACAATAACTATGGAATACATTCATATATGTTTACATTTGCATTTGGTATTCAGAACAGATTTAGATCTATTATATATGTGCCTTCTAACAACTGATGCGTACCAAAGTCCCACAGTAAGGCCATCCCTTAAAAAAAATAAAAATCAGGCAGTTATTCTCTATAAAGACAAATCGTACTTCTTTCTTTTTACTGTGCCTTTTTACAGAGACAGATATAAAGTGGTGGGGAAAATTTCACCAACTTAATTTCTGCCCATTCAGCCACTGCTAGAGGCTTAAGACAAGGGCCAGTTAAAAACAAAGTCACCAACTCTACTGAAGAATTTGTGTACCATATAGTATCTACAGCAGGGCTGAGGAGACTGTGGTCTTCCAGAGATTTCTGGACTACAGCTCTCAATATCCCTGACTATTAGCAGGCCTGGCACAAGCAGTTGGCCAGATCCGACACTGGCTGAATGCCTTAAGGGCTTGAATGGGCCCCTCACATGCCCAGCTCAGTCATGCCCTCACTCCCCACCCTCTTTGATGGCTTCCCAGAGGCTTTGCAATAGCAGGCAATGGTGGCGTTTTGAGTAGGAGCCATGCTCCGCTCCCATCTGCCATGGTCACCTGCCATTTTAGGTTACCTGAACTAGGAGGCCCCAACCCACAGCTCCATTAAGTGAATTGGTTTCACAGATCTGTGGACTAGGGCGTTGCATTTTGGGCGAGTTAAGATGGCGGTTGGCCATCACAGATGGAAGCTGAGCTCAGCTCCCATTCAAAAGCACCAGTGAAGCATATCCAAGGATCTGGTGGAGAACAGTGAATGGTGCTGCCATTGTGAAAGCAGCAGCAGCAGCAACTGCCCAGCCCAGCCCTAACTGGCACGGCCCTTGAATAGCACCATGCCAAGGATTCCCCAAAGTCTAGCACCAATCCTGATCATTGGCCATTTTGGCTTTGCCTGACAGGAGCTGATCCAACAACATCACGAGGGCTGCAGGTTACCCACCATTTAGTGGGGGGTAAGAGAGCTGGGGGGGGGAATTCACATCTGGCAAGCAATGTGCCCCTTTGGTTTCAGATAGTACATGGGTAGATGAGTCTTAAAAGCCCAGGACACAAATTTTCACAGCCCTCTAGTGGCTATGGTGGCTCATTTACCAAAAGTAATGTAACGGGAAGTGTATACTCGATTCTGACCAAGCTAAGCCTCCTGATGTATATTTTCCCAGATGTACAATATATTGGCATTATTTTCAGCTCACTTCCCCTACTACTTGCTCCTTGGCTGTTTCACATATAAATGTTGATCTTTCACTGGCTACAGCTTCTAGCGATGGTTTGCATGCGTAAAATGAACCACAACACACAGAGCTTTCCTGTCGCCCGATGACAACATAAAGAATACATGTCAGCAAAAACCAATCACACATTCCATTAAGCGCTGAGAGAGATCAAGTAACATGTGAACTTGTCAAACTCCTTAATAATACCCCTTTTCAACAGGGGATTTCTTCCCTGCAAATATATGGGAGCTTCAGTTCACACAATCTACACAAACGGTAACCGGCATGAATAACTAACTTTTTGTCATGCCATATGCCAAGTTTGCAGCTCATTCCCTTGTGGAAGATGGTGAAGGTATGGACTGAGCAATTAGGTGATGAGTAAGATACATAACTCTGGCACATGTCAGACCAGTGACTGCATCAAAAATGGCAATTCCTGGTGCCTACCCCATGTCAGAATTACCTATTGGAAACACTTCTCTCACTGTTTTATCTGTGCCATATTTCCATGGGGCAAGAATGTTGCTGCTGGTTTCCCTCTGCCACACCTACTTTTCTTTCAACAGAACAGTATTTTCCCCTACCCCTCTATTTCTGAACTGGACAAATTAAAAAACAACACTCCAGAATTATTGCAGCAGTGTAAGGAAGGCCCAGCAAACTGTCAAAGACCCCCCCAAAATCTGGAGTCAGGCCTGACAGTTGTGCGCCAGCACAGTTCCCATTCACTGTCTTACTGGGGCTTGTCAGTAGAAAACACCATGGTGGATTGTGCCCCTAGCCACTTGGACATCAGATATCCTGTCCGCCATTCGCTGATCTAGACATACTTTTACATTCCTTTACCTAAGACTTCAACCAAGTGCCTTGCCTGTTGCGTTCAGTTTGATGGACAGCAGTGGATCACAAATGTGTTATGTAATTACAAAGCCAGCAAGAAATATTTATACCATTGTTCTGTTGGCATCAGTGTTGCTAAAGGAATTCACTTCAGCATATGGACTAGCACCAGATGGCAGCCTGGATCATTTTGATCCATGTTGCAATAAGGACTTATAAAGGGCAGTGAAGAGGAGAAGCTGTAAAGCATGGGGCAGGTGCCTGAATTATTAAGTAAAAAGAGTTAAGTTAAATAATGTTCAAAGGTTGCTATGCAATTTCTCTTTAAAAAAAATAGGAACCAGAACATGTGGACATGTTTACTATATGCAGGAGATGAAGGGCTCTAGCAAAGGTACCACAGAAGTAAATTAACAGCTTCCCTTTGGGACATACGGTAGCTGGAGACGAGAATTGCTTTTTCAAATATCTCAAAAGCTGAGAGAGGGGCTACACAGTTCAGTGATAGAGCACATCCGTCACCAGCAGAAGGTCCCATGTAACTGCTGCCAACCAGAGTAGATGGACTCAGGATAAGAGAGTCTCAATATCTCTTTGGTAAAGGCATCATTATTCATGGTGTGTAGACTCACTGTTGCTGCCCCCAAATTATCTCTCTTGTAGTTTTGGCCAAAGGCAACAATGGGCAAACAAAACGAGCACATACACCATGGGCAATGATGCCACCTTCAACTCTCATGCAATCAACTCTCCGTTTCCAGCTACACTGTGTCAGCAATGACAGCCCATGGTTAATATAAGCAGGCACTGCAACTATCCAGTACTACTGAAAAGCTCATACTTCTCTGACACCTTGGCTTAAGGTTTCACTAATACGGGCTTGTGCATGACCTTGCAATGTGGTCCCTGCAGTGACTCTACTATGGCCAGATTTGAGCCACCGTGTCTCCTTCCCTCCCCCTCCTCTTGTCTCTTCCACCAAAGTTGTTGTGTGGTGATCATTAGTCAATTGTTTTGAGGAGCAACCACCACCCAGGACCCAAGTTGTACACTACGAGTGGAAAAAAGAGGCAGCGAAGTGGAGACACTGAGGTGGTGCTGTTGATGTTCTGCAGTGATGTAACCATACTTAGAACCAAGCTAAGGATGGGTGCATCCATGGTGCTTGGGGGCCCACCCATCAGTGCCATGCAGATAGACTAGAATTTATTTCCCCGCCTGCTCTTCCACTGCAGCTCTGTCATGTGCATGTGCAATCAAATCTCTCAGCCCTACACTGGCTTAGTCTCATTTCCATTATGGAACACTGGTGGCTGAGAGAGCTAATAACCAATTTTTCTTTACAGGGGTTTAACTTTAAGTGGTGTGTGCCAATGACTGAAGCTTCCTTCCCACTGCAAAAGCAATGCAGAAATCAAGTCGAGCAACTCCTGGATGTTGGCATGTTGTGCCTCCAACCTCCCAAGGAGAGCTAACTTCAGTCCTAGGTACACACAGCTCAGGGGACACCAAGCTCTGGGGCAGGATGCACATTATTCTACTGCCCCACAGGCTGAGTATACACATCTGTATATATTAAGGCAGGTGTGAACAGAGCTTTTATAAGCAGCTTGGGGCAAGAGTAACACAAAAGCATGAGCATACGAGGGTCTTAGTATCACATTTCAAAGGTGACATCAGCTGCCACCTGTGACATGTGGGCACGGAAAGTCCCTGGCCTGGAGCACCTCCCAAGGCAGGAAGTTGGGGGAAGAAGGCAAACTTATGCTGGGTTGTAGACTGTCTGGGTTCGCCGTGATTTCATCTCCTCCTCCTTTTTATCATGCCTGCAGTTTGTTGGTCACTGAGCATCAACAGCATTCTGTCGTTGGCGCTGAGCCCGCCGGCAGGGTGGTCCTCGAGGGCGACCCGAGCGGCGGAGGCGGCGTGGTGGCAGGCCAGCCATCTGGCGGCAGATCTCCTCTAGAGACAGACAAGAGAGAGAAGGAGCTCAAGAGTGGGTTAACCATGCCACATAATTTACAACCTGGCCGTATGCACACGTGGGTGTACGTTATAGTTAGTGGTTAACAGCACATCTGTGAGAGGGAAAGGGTTGTGGGGAAAGAGTCTGACACCCCTCTCTCCCTATTTTCTCCTCCTGAAGCAGTTTTACTTAAAGGGGGGGAGCACCAGCGGCATTGTGAAGTAGACTGGCCCCCATTCAGACTCTTCAAATTGTGGCCACTGAGAAAGGACAACTAGCTTCCATATATGCCAAGTAGAGGATCAGAGGGATGCTGGTGCTGATTTCAAGACACTTTCTTGGGAGTAGGGGTGGGAAAGAAATTCAATTCAGCTTGCACTTAAAGGCCAATCTATTGAATCTGCACTTTCAGGAACAATATGAGAACTGAAACAGCCATTCTTTGAAACTTGAATTTATCTGAATTTTGCGATGTATTTTTCCAACCACAAATGTCTTATATTCAAGACAGAACATCTCTGGGTCTTCAGTCTTCTCCACTATTGCTTTTGTCATTAAGCCCTTCACCATTTTTGTACCTTTCCCCATTTGCCAGCACCCTTCTTGGATTATGTTGCCTGCCTCTGAATGTTGGCCATTCACACAAGGACATACCCCTATGATATAGGCCATCTTCTTCCTCTAAGAGAAATTGAGCAACTTTATTTCTTCCTTGTTTATGGGGCACATCCCTATGGACATCTTTACTCACCCTGCATGGCTTCATCCTCTTTGCAGACAATGCGAGAGCAGATTTCCTTGTTTATCATGTATGTCCGACGGACACTGTCACCAGAAACAGGGGTGGAGGGGTGGGGAGAAGGCAAACAGAAGGAACATAAATCCTGGTGCACCAAAAATGGATACCAATAAATAACTGTGGCTAAATCATTGCTAGCAGAGGGGCAAAAGGCCGAACTACACATTACACACAAATGTATGTTACAGAACCTACACAAGCCTGTTTTACTATGTTTTTTTTTTTTTAAATAATTTTTATTACGTTTCTTTTCATAATTTTGACAATTCAATACAATACAGAAAAACCCAAATACAAGAAACAATTTTTGATTTTTTTAACAAAAAAGAAAACCATTGGACTTCCCCACACCTTCCAGATCTGCGTTCTTTGTAGTAGCAATATCAGCAATTTGTTACCTTATTTCAAACCTTGTTGGAACTTTCCATTATTATGTACCCATATTCAGTATATTGTATCTTAACTTTGTTACCTTTTAAAACAAACATAAAATGTTTGATTCACATTGACTTCTTTTCTCATTTGTCATTAATTTTACCATTTGCTTAATCATATTTGCTAAAGCGTAACCTTTCCAAAAACATGCACTGTCTTAAAGTTCATACAGCTTATAGTATTTTTGCAAATAGTCTTTAAATTTTTTCCAATCCGCCTCGACTGATTCTTCATCCAAATCTCGGATTCTGCCGGTCATTTCAGCTAGTTCCATATAGTCCATCAACTGCGTCTGCCATTCCTCCAACGTGGGTAAATCTTGTGTCTTCCAATTCTTTGCGATGAGTATTCTTGCTGCTGTGGTAGCATACATAAACAAAGTTCTATCTTTCTTTGACACTTTCTGGTCTACCATGCCCAGCAGGAAGGCCTCTGGTTTCTTGGGAAAGGTATACTTAAATACCTTTTTCAGTTCATTGTAAATCATTTCCCAGAAGGCCTTCACTTTTGGGCAGGTCCACCAGAGATGAAAAAATGTCCCTTCTGCCTCCTTACATTTCCAACATTTGTTATCAGACAGGTGATATATCTTAGCTAGCTTGACTGGGGTCATGTACCACCGGTATAACATTTTCATAATATTTTCTTTCAGGGCACTACATGCCGTGAATTTTATCCCGTTGTTCCATAACCTTTCCCAGTCTTCAAACATAATGTTATGTCCGACATCCTGTGCCCATTTTATCATGGCAGATTTAACTGTCTCATCCTGTGTATTCCACTTAAGCAGCAAGTTGTACATTCTCGATAATACCTTAGTTTTTGGTTCTAACAATTCTGTCTCCAATTTCGATTTTTCCACTTGGAAACCAACTTTTTTATCCAATTTAAAAACCTCTTGAATTTGAGCATAGTGTAACCAATCTCGCACCTTATTTTTTAGTTTATCCTTACTCTGCAGTTTCCAGTTGTCTCCAATTTTTTCGATTATTTCCCAATATTTCGGCCAATAGGCCTCCATATTGGGTCTTTTTCGAGCCTTGGCCTCCACTGGTGATAGCCACCTCGGGGTTTTACTCTCTAATAAGTCCTTATATTTCATCCAGACTGCAAAAATTGATTTTCTGACAATATGATTTTTGAACAGTTTATGAACCTTAACCTTGTCGTACCATAGATATGCATGCCAACCAAAAGCATTATCAAACCCTTCCAGATCCAGGACATCAGTGTTTTCTAACAAAAACCAATCTTTCAACCAGCAGAAGGCTGCAGATTCATAATATAACCTCAAGTCCGGCAGGGCAAACCCTCCTCTTTCTTTCGAGTCAGTTAGTATTTTAAACTTTATTCGAGGCTTTTTGCCCTGCCAGACAAACCCAGATATATCCTTCTGCCATTTTCCAAAACATTCCACTCTGTCCACGATCTGTAGGGTCTGAAACAAAAATAACATTTTCGGCAATACATTCATCTTTATAGCTGCTATTCGACCCAACAAGGAAAGTTTCAATCTTGACCAAATTTCTAAGTCCTTCTTAATTTCCGACCAACATTTTTCATAATTGTCTTTAAATAAGTTCAAATTTTTGGAAGACAAATAGATCCCTAGGTATTTCACCTTTTTAACCACATTTAATTCTGTTTCTCTCTGAAACCCCTCTGTTTCTGTAGATGTCAAGTTTTTGGCCAAAACCTTAGTCTTTTGTTTGTTCAACTTAAATCCTGCAACCCGACCAAACTCATGAATAAGTTCTAAAACTCTTTTTGTACTGGGTTCTGGCTCCTGTAATGTCAAAACTAAGTCATCTGCAAAAGCTTTCAGTTTATATTGTTTCACTCCGACCTCTATCCCTTGTACCAACCGGTCCTCCCTAATCATGTTCAATAGCACCTCCAGGACTGAAATGAATAAAAGAGGGGATAGAGGGCACCCTTGTCGTGTCCCTTTTTCAATTTTAAATTCCTCCGTCACCACATTGTTCACTATTAATTTAGCTTTCTGTTCTGAATAGATTGCTTCTATTCCATTTTCAAACCCCCGTCCCACTCCCATCCCTTCCAAATTTTTCTTCATAAACTTCCAAGATATATTATCAAATGCTTTCTCCGCATCAATGAAGATTAAAACCGCCCTTGTGTTCCTATTGGTTTGCAATAGTTCCAAAATGTCAATGATGTTTCTGGTATTTCCATATAAATGTCTACCAGGGAGAAAGCCAGCTTGGTCCTTGTGAATTACTTCATTTAAGACCTTTTTAAGTCTGCTTGCTAAAATGTCTGCAAATATTTTGTAATCCACATTCAGGAGTGAGATGGGACGGTAGTTCTTAAGCTGGGTCTTTTCAGATTCTAGCTTGGGTATCAATGTGATGAATGCTTCTTTCCACGTTTCCGGTGCCCTCTTCCCCTCCATGATCTGGTTGCATACCTCCATCAAAGGCTGTGTCAAGTAGTCCTTCAAAGTCTTGTAGTATTTGGAGGTAAGCCCATCCGGGCCTGGAGATTTGCCAAGTTGCATATTCTGAATGGCACCTTCAATTTCCTGTTGAGTTATTTTACAATTCAAGATTGATCTTTTATCTTGGGTTATTTTTGGTAGTCCATTTATCCTTAAAAATTGATCTATCTCCAACTCTTTCTGAGGCCCTTGTGCATAAAGTTCTTTGAAGTATCTGTGGAAGCACTTCCTGATTTCTTCTGGTTTCTGAACCATTCTTCCTTCAATCTCTAGATTTGTCACTGTATTTAACTTTTGTCTTTTTTTCAGCTGCCAAGCTAGCAGCTTTCCACATTTGTTTGCTGATTCAAACGATCTTTGCTTCATCTGTTTGATTTTCCATTCGATCTCTTGATTTATCAGTTTAGAGTATTGTGCTTGATGGAATTTGATTTCTCTCAGCACTTCCTTTGACTTGGGATTGGTTCTCAGTTTCTTCTCACCTTGATATATTTTCTCCAATATTTTATCCTTCTTTCCATTCCAGAGCTTTTTCTTGATTGTATTTTGTTGTATCAGAAACCCTCTCATAACGGCTTTACTTGCGTCCCAGATCATTCTTTTTTCAACTGTAGTGTTCAGGTTGATTTCAAAATAGTCCTTTAACGTTTTTTGGGCCTTTTTCACAATCTCTTGATCTCTTAATAAGGTGTCATTCATTCTCCATCTGAAGGAACCGGTTTGGGTAAGTCTAAGTTCTAGTTTCAAAGCATTGTGGTCGGAGCATGTTTTTGGGCAGATTTCCACCTTTCTAGTCTTGGGTGCCAGCCCTCTAGATGTCCAGATTTGGTCGATCCTTGTCCATGACAGGTGGGCCTCAGAGAAGAAAGTTCCTTCTTTACCTAGGGGGTCTTTTGTCCTCCATATATCAATCAGATCCAAATTGTCAATCAGTTCAAAGAAAGTTTTAGGCAGTCTGCCATCTGATGTTAAGTTTTGATTTTGAGACTTATCCATATGTGTAGATACCACTCCATTCATGTCTCCCATCATTATGATGTTGTTGTAGTCCATATAGTCCAACATGGTCTCATGCAGCTTCTTAAAAAATTCTGATTTCCCGTCATTTGGCGCATATATTCCTAATATCAAAATTTTTTCTCCTTGTGTCTGGATTTCAATCGCCAAGATTCTTCCTTGCTCATCTTTAAATACAAATTTTGGTGCCAGGCTCTCCTTGGCATATATCACCACGCCTCTTTTCTTAACCTTGTCTGATGAAATAAATTCTTGGCCTAGTCTTTTGTTAACTAAGACTTTTCTGTGAAGCCTGGTCACATGGGTTTCTTGTAAACAAATAATGTCCAATTGTTCTTTCTTCAATATGTGAAATATTTTCCTTCTTTTTTCCGGAGAATTTCCGCCATTTATATTCCAACTAAGTAGCTGCAGAGACATCCTGTACTGTTTTGTTACACCTAGAGTGGTGTATCTTCTGGTCCCGAGGGTGTAGGGCCTGCTCCGCCTCCAGGCGGAATCCCAGCTTGTGGTAGAGGACAAAGTGCTGCTGCTTCTTTTTGGAGATCTTCACCGTGATCGTGCAGGAACTTTTGTAAATCCTCTGGTGTTTTTATCTTTACCTTCTTCTGCTTGTAAGTAAATGATAACCCTTGTGGAAACTCCCACCTATAACGAATTGTGTTGATTCTCAGCAGTCTTGCCAGTTCTGAATAAGTGGTTCTCAAGTCCAATAACTGTTTTGGGATGTCTCGGTAAATTTCCACCCTTTTATCTTGTATCACCAATGTATTTGCGAAATGTAGGCCTAATATTTTGTCTCTCTCTTCCCTTGATCTCAAAATTATCAAACAATCTCTGGGTCTGTCCTTCCTTACCAATCTTCCCAGCCGAAAAGCTGACACTATTTTAAAGTCAGTTTCTTCCTTAATGCCCCAGAATTTTGAAAATTCTGTTGTCAAAAATCCAATTAAATCTTCTTGTTCAATTTCTGGGATTGCTCTTAATCTGAGGTTATTCTCACGATTTTTCAATTCCACCATCGAGAGGTAGGCTTGTTGTTCACCAATTTGTTTATGCAAAGGTTTAACTTCACCTCTAACTTCCTCGACCTCTTTTCTAGCTGCCGTTTACTATGTTTTACCGAGGCTGAGCTAGGATTATAATACTTCAGAATTTTTTTGGGGGGGTCTACCCTTTTTTTAAATTTTGGTCATTTAAAGTTTATGACTTTTCTATTTCCTTCTGAGGAAACTGAATAGTTCAGTGAAACAAGGTTTGTAGCCGACATCCCATAAAGGCTTTGTTCAATTTTAGGTTTTTCTAATTTTTTCCTTAAGCTTTTTGCTTTTTCTTATTATTTAGTTTATTTCCTCAAGATAATATTTCTAGTCGATTACTTCTTGTTTCAGGGATTTTCACAGTATTTCATTTGATTTGTTTTACAGGAAAAGCAGATGTGGGGGCTGTGATTTAGAAAAGAAAAGCAGTTGCTGGGGGAAAGGGGAGGAGCATGAATTCCCTGCCCTGCCCTTTGCTTCCTTGTTCCAAATCTGCCTTCTAGAGAGTCTGGTGTTATCTAGATTACTCAAAACTACCATCAGCTTCAGCCAGCATTCTCTGGAATACAGATAATGGCCCTGTGCCCTGGGTAACTGCTGAGAAATATGATCAAGTGAAACTTTCATTTGGACAAAAAAGCAAGTCTCCAGCTGTTGTGGCTGCAGAAAATGGATGAAAATAGATGGCCAGTTCCTGCTTTAAACTGTGCTAAAAATGGGGTGGGTTAGTATCTGGTGGGGGCGGGAAATTCCAGTGATAGTTCGCAGCTTCCTGTGCCACTTGTGGCATTCATCCTTTTGTCTTTCTGCCATGGTATACCAGCTGCCCCTTTAAATGACTCCTGGTCGTTTAAATGTTGGCGGTTGTGGTGTTTAACCATTTTCAAATGTTTTAAAAATTGGTTACAAGTCACCTAGAGATTGCCCTGTGTTAGGCAACTAACAAATTAAATTAATAATAATTACTTTTCACAGATCATTGTAAGAAATCGTATCCAAAGACGCCTGCCGAAACTATCTGTATTATCTTGTAGAATCATAGAATATGGGGCATCTTAGCAGAGAATTCCTAAACCTCCTTAGCTTCTACCAGAGTGTCTCCTCTCTTACCTGGTAACACACAAGTAACTGATGCATTGCTTCACCGGCTTATGAACAGAGTACAACCGTGTACAAGGAAATTGCTCTTCACGGCATTCTGGGAGCAAACAAAGAGGGACATGTTCAAGTTAATGCCATCGGTGTGGCTACATCAACTGGATGGTGGTTCATTGAAACTGCCAAGAGACCAAGTGAGATATTTCCTTTAATGGCACTGGTTTGCAGTAACTTTTCTACCGTTTCCCCTTGCAGACTGAAATTTCATCCTGCTCACACCATGCCATCCTATTCTCATGCTGAATTTTGTGCAAAGTACTCCACCCACAGAAACTATTTCACAAGCAACTTAGAATGCTCGGGGGGGGGGGGTAAAATCAATGCAGATCTGTGTTGTGCAGACTTTGGCGGTATATTCCATCTGGAACAAACTCCTATGAAAGCCAGCTGGAAAGTAAGTGGGAAGACCTTCTGAACTGGCAATGTCTGACTAGGAACAGGATCCTGAGGTTGTAGTGGGTAAGTCCATGAAAACATCAAGTGAGGAAATCAAATTCCATGCTATGGATTGAAAGGGATCAAAAATGAAACTGTCATGATCATAATGCATTTATATTAATTTATGGCGCAGATACATTTGGAATACTTGAGTAGAGTTCTGGGCACCACATGTCACAAATTGTATTGTTTTGGTTACAGATAGGTAGCCGTGTTGGTCTGCCATAGTCAAAACAAAATTTTTTTTTCCCTTCCAGTAGCACCTTAAAGACCAACTAAGTTAGTTCTTGGTATGAGCTTTCGTGTGCATGCACGAAATGTGTATCTGAAGAAGTGTGCATGCACACGAAAGCTCATACCGAGAACTAACTTAGTTGGTCTTTAAGGTGCTACTGGAAGGAAAAATTTTTTTTTGTTTTGTATTGTTTTTGGACAGACACAAAGAAGTACCTCTGCACAAAATGAAAAGTTAAAGTGGAATGTATTCCCAAAAGATACAGTCAGTGGCGTCACAAGGGGGGACGGTGCACCCCGGGTGCCATGTCTGGGTATGTGTGTGACAAGAAGGCACCCCATAGGGTGCTCACCCCACTGCCCCCAGGCGCGGCGGCGCAAACAACCATCGCGCCGCCACAGCTGCATGTGGAGGATCCTCCGTTCACGGCTGCAGCTGTGAGCAGAGGATCCTGCCACTGTCTGTATGGTGTTCAAGCGGCACCGGCAGCAAACTGCTATGTACAACGCATGCGCAGTGTTTCGCACATGTGCTGTACGTAGCGACGCTGCACATGTGCTGTACATAGCAGTTTGCCACCGGCGCCGCCCAAGCGCCGTACGGACGGTGGTAGGATCCCTCCATCGCCGCTACAGCCGCAAGCGGAGTATCCCACCGCTGCAGCTGCAAGCAGAGGATCCCACCACCGCTTGGGTGGCGCCGGTGGCAAACCGCTACGTACAATGCATGCGCTATACGTAGCAATGCTGCACATGCACTCTACGTAGCAACGCCATGCATGTGTCGTATGTAGCGACACCACACATGCGTCATACGTAGCGGAGCAACGCGTGTGCAGCCAGCAGTTTCCCCCGCCCTGGGTGTTGGTTAGCCTTCGTTCGCCCCTGCATACAGTGGTGGCCATGGACTTAAATGTACACAACTTGCAGTCTCTCTGTCTTGTGGGTTTATTGGGAGATAGTGAAGGCTAGTCAAATTTGCACCAATTCAATGCTGGAGTGGTGCGTCCCATCAAGCACAAAATCTGAGCATCTTTAAAATTCCTGCCGCCACCAAGCCATCTCCAGATGTATCGGTAGCTACCCTTGCACTTGATTAACCCATTGCTTCACAAGAGTGGTTTCCATTAGCACCCTTAACCAGGGCTTTTTCAGGGGGAACTCATAGGAACTCAGATTCGGCAGTTCTCAGGTAGGTGCCATTGCCATTCTAAGAGGTAAGGGAGGTGTTCATGGTGAGTTCCAACACCTCTTTTTCTAGAAAAATAGCACTGCCCTTAACCCTTAAGCTTTGGCTAATACATTTTGTGGATTCAGGTTTATTGTTTTTATACTATACTTTTGCAAGCCACTTTGATGTGTGTGTTTTAAGTGGGCTATACTTTTTTTTTCATGAGTTTATAGGGGAAACAGCGTTTGAATCATGCACATTATTAATCTCTGCGACTCTAATTGAGGTAAAAGTCCACAATGTGGATGGGGTCAGTATCTGCACATGACTCAGTCCTGCCCACTCAATCCCCAGCCTACGTGAATAAAATGAACAAACCAAAAAGCCCCTTCCTTGCTTAGCACAGGAAATCTGGGGCCAACGTACACCGGACCAGACACATGGGGTAGGAGGTGGGGCTTGCACACATATCCCTGCAGCTGCCCACACTTTGAGCTTGTGTGTGCTCAGACAAATACCTGAACATGGCTATGGATCAAAATAGCCAATATGTAATATGCAGATGTGGAACTGTGTGGATTCTTTCTGCTAATACAGGAACCAGAAAGCACCTCATGAAATTCACAGCAGATGAGTGCATTTCTTGGCACTGATACACCCAGCACAATGTTGACCCACAAATTTCAAAAGCAACTACAGTGGAACCTTGGTTCTCAAACGCCTCCGTGCTCGAACATCATCATTTTTATAAGGAAACCAAATACCTTTTTTAAAAAGTCGTTTGGAACCCTTTTTCATCTTCACTTTACTGCCAATGGATGAGGACTTGTTTGCTGTAACTTTTGGAAGCTATGTGATTAAAACATTCGCTTGAACCTGCTCAAAAGTTTCTGCAATGCTCCTCCTCTGCCACCAAACCACAGATCAAATAATAAGTATCTGGCTCGTCATGTGGTCTGAACTCAGGCACATGGTTTGTTCCTTCCAAACAAACCATGAGAACTAAGCCCAGAACAAATATGGGTTTATTTCTGGTTTATCTGGAGGAAATAAACTACAAGCCCAGGTTTGGATAATGCAAGGCACAGTGGAGGGGTGTGGGGAGAGAGAAGCGTCATGAAAACCTTTTGAGCAATGTGCACCAGCAAGCCAATCATCTGCATTAACCCCATTTTGTTTTAAATTATGGTTTTATGCAAGGTGTGAGTCAGGCCATTGGTTGAACAGGGGAGAGCAAACAGGAGAAGAAATGGATAGAGAACAAAATTGAACTTACCAGGTGCTGTTGATGGGGCAGTGTCACCTGGAAGGAAAAGGGAAAGGGTTTAAACGCAATTAATAGAAACTAATAACAACAATAATAATAATAATATATTCAGCCACTCTGGGCAGCTTCCAACAGAATATTAAAAACACAATAAAACATCAAACATAAAAAACTGCCTTAAACAGGGTTGATGTCTTCTAAAAGTCAGATAGTTGTTTATTTCCTTGTCATCTTATGGGAGGGTGTTCCACAGGGTGGGCGCCACTACCGAGAAGGCCCTCTGCCTGGTTCCCTGTAACCTCATTTCTCGCAGGGAGGGAACTGCCAGAAGGTCATCGGCGCTGGACCTCCGTGTATGGGCTGAATAATGGGGGTGGAGATGCATTTCCCAAACTGTGGGTCAGGAAGCCTATGCAACTAGGTTGCTTGCCTTATAAATAAACCCCAAATAAGTATTGTTTTTAATTTCCAGTTAGATCCTTACTGAACTGCTGCCAGCATAGCATTTGCTGGAGCCCGTGATGCAAACTTTGTTGCTAGACATCGGGAGAAAATGTTGGTAGGCACTCATCCACTTGCCCACTCCCTCCCTCCCTCCTCCCCTCTTAAGTGTGCTCTCAAACCCTTTCTTCACCAGAGCAGATCGGGGAAAGAGAAGCAGGTAGGGTGCTCAGCTGCAAACTGCAACCCCAGCCCCAGGCCTTGTAAAGCAATCTTCTAACTCGTAGCAGCAAAGAGCCAACACTGAAGGCTGACAAGGCATTGCGTGCACCAGAATGGGAACTGACCTGGCACATCTGCCGCTCCTGCTGCAGGGTCAGTTGCATCTGCTGAAAGGAGAAGGAATGTTATAGTGTGGATGTGCATATATATATATACTGAAGAGCATTCCACACATTATGCGGCAGCAAACCTGGGACTCCCACCAAGTGTTCACTTGGCAGACCTGGTGATGCACCTTGGATCCCGAAAGCCTTGGTACTCGGACATTTCGGCTCCCAAACACTGCAAACCTGGAAGTGTTCTGGTTTGCAGATGTTCTTTGGAACCCGAACGTCCGGTGGGGCTTCCGTGGCTTCTGATTGGCTGCAGGAGCTTCCTGCAGCCAATCACAAGCGGTGAATTGGTTTCTGAATGTTTTGGAAGTTGAACAGACTTCCAGAACAACTTCCATTTGACTTCTGAGGTACCACTGTACAGTGGTACCTCTGGTTACGTACTTAATGCATTCCGGAGGTCCGTTCTTAACCTGAAACTGTTCTTAACCTGAAGCACCACTTTAGTTAATGGGGCCTCCCACTGCCGCCGTGCCACCGGAGCACGATTTCTGTTCTCATCCTGAAGCAAAGTTCTTAACCTGAGGTAATATTTCTGGGTTAGCGAAGTCTGTAACCGGAAGCGTATGTAACCCGAGGTACCACTGTACTTGTATGATACCTGTGTTTGCAAACAGAGGTTTGTCTTCTTCATTAAGCTGCACACTAAAAAATCAACAAAATCTTAGGCATAATCATAGAAAGCAGCATGTGCGAATAGGCCTCGGCACTAGAGGTGGATGTGCAACAAGAAGAACTCAACTCACCCACATCACCCGGTATATCAGGTGCATCTGAAAAAAAGAGACAACAGGTTTGCAGCCATCAGTTGTTTGGTGCACAGCTATGCACACAGTTGTTTGTTTCTCTTTATGAATCATTTCCTATGAAACATCTTGAAGCAGTTTTACAGTAAAACATAAACAATAAAAAATTAAAAAAAGTTGATATATAAAAACAATTTCAAATCCAATCCATCAGGCTATTCTGCTAGTGGATCTGAGGACAGGTCAGGCCCAGAGGTGAGAGGGTGATGATGTGGCTGTTTTTACTTACACACCCACCCACAACCCACACACTGCTGCTATTGGGCAAATTCTCAGTTCCACATTTTAAAATTCTCCAGAAAATATTTGCTTGTCACATTGTAACTGGCAAAACCACAAAAGAATGCTGAAGGACACACGACTGTGAACAACAAGATAATAATGAGGGAAGTTTACAATAAAGTAGACAAAATATCAGTACAAGCACAATGTGTACATACTTTCCAGCATTACAAAGAACCATGCAGTACAAAAATCGTTGAAGAATGCTCTAAGCAGCTGACAAATATCATAGCACTTGTAAAGTATACATTTCTGGAAGGTCTTTGTCTGCCCATAATTTTGGACCTTTGCAGTGGTATTGATTCCTCTTGGAATCAAGTAAATTCTTTGGAGAGATAGTCATCCCTGAAGTCCTCCCAGTTATGAAAACTGCAATCAGGGCCTTAAAACACTTTTGAAGTGTTATTATCTGATGAAGTTCTTGGAAGCAGGACCTTATCCGGAAGCCGGTCGTCAACCGCTTTGAGCATTCTTCAGTGCCAGCTATACTTTGTTTGTGCTTTATGGTTCTTCGTAAGCATTGCTTGAATGTGCACTCTGCACTTTCAGTGATATTTTGTACTATACAAAGAGCAAGCATTTGAAAATGAAGGGAATCTGGCAGCTTCACAGCATGTAGCATGCATGCTGTCCTATTTCATTATCAGAATATCATATTTTACATGGGAATGCATGATTTATGCTCAGATACATGCCTATGCATATATGTGTGTGTGTGTATAGACCTTTAATATGTGCCTCCCATATAAGGTAAAGGTACCCCTGCCCGTACGGGCCAGTCTTGCCAGACTCTAGGGTTGTGCGCTCATCTCACTCTATAGGCCGGGAGCCAGCGCTGTCCACAGACACTTCCGGGTCACGTGGCCAGCATGACAAGCTGCACCTGGCGAGCCAGCGCAGCACACGGAACGCCGTTTACCTTCCCGCTGGTAAGCGGTCCCTATTTATCTACTTGCACCCGGGAGTGCTTTCGAACTGCTAGGTTGGCAGGCGCTGGGACCGAACGACGGGAGCGCACCCCGCCGCAGGGATTCGAACCGCCGACCATGCGATCGGCAAGTCCTAGGCACTGAGGTTTTACCCACAGCGCCACCCGCGTCCTCTGCCTCCCATATACAAGCACACAAATTCAAACACCACATTACAGAGCTGCATAACTGCACTAAACATGATTATGCAGACTGAGGCTGAATCTACTCCGATCTAAAAAAAACCCCACTGTATAGCTCTCCATGCAGTTTTCTATTGGCTGCTGTACAGAGCCCCCTGGTGTCACATTTTATAACACATATATAATGTTATAACTCACAAGTACTGTATAGATTAGTTCTGAGTCTAGTGAGATTTACTTCCTGGTCAGGGGTCCCTTTACCTTTTTACATCTGTTTAGGATTGAAGCACTGGTGCAGAATTAAAGGAAACGTACCTGTAGGATCATCCTGAGCAATGACCACAGGCAGAAACCAGTCTAGGACAAAGAAAAAGATTGTTTCCCTTGTGTAATTCGCATGTGTTAAAATAAAGCAGCAGCAACAAATTAGCAATGTCCTTACTCTCTCCCACACCAAAGATGGAACTGCAGTTCCCACATTGTTAAAGAAAGGGAGGCAGGAGAGAGAGTCATGCAGGTGGTTTTTGTTGGGGGGGGGGTTGGGGGGGAGGAAAACGAATAAATAATGAAAACTGAGTTTATACTTTTTCCACCCTTCACCGCAAGGTCTCAGACCAGGTTAGAACAATGCAGTAATATAAAACCATCTAAAACGTACAGTTACAAAGATTAAGCAAGTCCAGCCAGAACACAACACTATATATTCAGCAGAATAGGTGGTCCAGCAAAGCAAAATATATTTATGTCAGCGTATTGTTTGTTTGTTGTTTCAATTTATATACTGCCCTTTATCAAAAGATCCCAGGGCGGTATACAATATTAAAAACACATTACAGAACATCAATGATAAAAACATAATAAAAAGCCTACTGCCAGACAGCCTAATAAAAAATAAATAGCCATCATAACAACAGTCCTCTCCTGCCTCAGTCTGCTCATGGACAGGCCTGCCCTGACAGTGACCAAGCCCCTTCTGTCCAGGAGAGACTGTACCTGGTGAACCAGCCACTCCCAGTCACTGAGGCTGCATGAGCCTCCAAGGACAGGGCTGGATCCACAAGCCCCATCTCCCAAAGGCATGGACTTGACCCTTCCAGGGCAGTGCAGAATATGTCACCTCTCCACCTACCAGACTTGAGAACTCAAAACATATAAGGCCTGTTCATTTTCAGGATTCAACTTTAATTTATTTACCCACATAAATGGGACTTTAAAAACTAACCAAATGTAATATGGTATACACTTTTGTAGACTCAAACCCAGGCTTATGCCATAATAAATGTGTTAATCTTTAAGCTGCTGAAAGACTCTTTGACTGAATTTAGACTGTTACAGCCATAATACTCTGTTATGCAAAATGCCCCTCTCCCCTCTAGATTTTGTATAGCTTTATACATGTTGGCAATCTGTGGAGTCTCCCAATTAATGAACAGCAAACATTCCAAACATCTGGAATATATCAAGGCCAAACTGCATATGATAAAGGACATCTGTGATTGAATTTCCTAACATTTATAAAACAACAGCTGTGTGTGTGCCTGTTGATTTCATATTGGAAGGCAGTTAACCTTCTCCCCCTGTGCTGTTTTCCCAGTAAAAATCTGTCCCTGCAACTAATATTACAACTGTTAGGGGAGCAAAGGAAAGGGTTAAACTCCCTCCCATCCTTGGTGATGCTTCTGTGTTCAAATTAATACCTCCTACAGCTGCTTTGAATTTTTGAAGTTAAAGAGAAAGATATGGGTGATGCAACAAAACCCATTGCCACCTGCCCAGCTGGTCAGTGCTTTTTTCTGGGGGGGACGCAGGGGTATACATACTCCTAAACATTTTGTTCATCTAAGTTTGGCCTCATTGAGGAGCAGTATTTCAATATGAGTAGGAAAATGAGAGTACCCCTGAACGTGTTTTGTGGGTTTTTTTTAAAGCACTGGCTGAAGTTAACATTGGGAGGTGGGATAAGGTGATAGAATGAGCAACTTCAGGGATGCTTCAGTTGTTTTAGACTGCCTGCTTGCTGGAAGGCTATCTGCTTGATATGTACATTTGTAAATTAATGGATATTTAAACACTAGTTGCCGCTAGGACTCCCTCCTCTAGACGAAACTGACCTGCAGTGCTATCCTGGAACCTCTCTGCTGTTGGGGTGGCCCATCCTATTTCACCACCTGAGGCAACGGAAAGGTGCCTTTGCCCCTCCACTGCCGCCTCTGTCCACCTGCTGGTCCTCGCTTACTGGGGTTGTGTGGCAGTGACTTCCAAGTTCTGGCAAGATCTTGTGAGGGGTCCATGAGATCTCACGAGAACGCAGAAGCTGCCTAACAGGAATGAGCCAGCGGGAAACCACACAGACCAAGTTGGAGTTAACTCTTTATTAGCAAAGACAGGATCTGCACAGGAGTGTCATGCCTAATGGGCACAGCAGCTCATCTCTGGCAGGTCTTGCCCCCATGAAGCAGTTGCTGAGACTGAAGGTCCCCTCCTCTCCAGGGCCTTTCCCAAGCAACCTGAAACTGCGCCTTCATGAAGCTAACTTTCCTCTGCTCTCTTCATGCCTCTTCTGGTTCTGGGAGACTGGGAGGGAGGGGAGCTTGTTGCAGCAGGAAGGTGAGACACCCATGACTCTTCACTGGCCTGACTCATCTCTGCCTCTTGGCCTCCCTCCTCCCTCTTGCTTCAGTTTTTGCCTCTGATTCTGGATTTCACTTTCCCAGCAGACTCTCCCAGCTCACTAAGCCGTTGCCTCGTCACCTTCTGAAACCTCCCCCTCCCAGTCTTCTCCCTCTTCTTCCTCTGACCACTCATTGTCGTCCCACCATCACTCCTGGGCTTTGAGCCGTCTTCCCCTGGAGGTTCCCCAGCTGGTTTCTCCCACCATTCATCAGCGTCCAACCAGTCCACAACAGCAGAGAAGAAGCAATGGCTTCCATTGAGATCTTGCTAGAACCTGGAAGTGGTGGCGAAGGAACCATCTCCGGCACCCGGGGCGGGACACCGAGGGGCAGGGCCAACTCCTCAGTGGTGCACATGCAATGTCCATACTGACTGCGCATGCACAGCAGCCCATGCACTCCGTACAGGATGCCGCACATGTGCACTCTGTATGGGCTGCCGCTCGCGTGTGACGTCCATACAGACTGCAGATGTGCAGCATCCTGTATGGAGTGCGCATGCGTGGCCGTATGGACGCCGTGCGAGAGTGGAAGCCCGTACAGACGCCACATGCGGTGCACATACTGACTGCATGCGCCCTCGGCCACTCTACAGCTGGGGGAGGCAGGGGTCATCTTGTCACACACACATCCCAGAGTGGCACCCAGGGTGGCCCGACCCCTCCGCCCCCCACTTCGTATACCCCTGATCGGAAGCCACCACTGCAGTTGCTTCTCCAGTGGCTTCTGGTGAGATCTCGCGAGACCTTCTGGAATCTAGAAGCTGCCACCACCACTCCTCCAGTGGCAGGGTGCCCATGGGGTTATTGTCCCTTGGATTCCGTGGCCCGAGGTGACTGCCTCAGTCTGCCTCATGGATGGGCCAGCCCTGCTCTGGTCCAAGGGGAAGGTTGCAAAACCACGCTTTGCTTGTTTGAAACTACAAAAGGACAAGGGAAGTGATTGTCCTGGTAGTTGAAAGATGGGAAAGGTTCTTTGCAGAACTGGACAGGAGGAAACAGCTGCATTAGCTGTAAAACTGGCAATGCATAGCAGCAAACGGCAGATGAAAGCAACAGGCAACAAGGAGATGGGGTAACCCTTTAGATACAGTTAGATTAAAAACTTCTATTGGTTTTAGACCAGTTTAACTATTATGGCGTTTCCCCCTGAAGAATCATGGCAACTGTAGTTTAGTGACAATTTTGAAAGTTCTGTGTTCATGGTTCCCAGCCCTCTCACAGAACAGGTCTCAATATTCCCCACAAAGGGGGAATTATTCTAAAAGCTACACTGAAATCTTGTGCCACAGTTACACAGGAATAGGCCCCACAACACTAAGTGGGCTTTATATCTGAGGTTGCATGTCAATAGCGTAGAAATAAGCCATAGCCTGCAGCCAATTTGTAGTGTTATGCTGTAGATCCTGCTTTTAAAGTTTTTATATATCTATACTTGCAAAACTTACCCTGGGGTTGAGCTGATGTTTAAAAAGCTCTGAGTTGGGGCAGGGGCTGACTCTCATAGAAAACATTGCAGAACATCGCATTGCAGAACATTCACGTTGTAAATAAAATTTAAAAGAAAATGCTTTTTTTAAAAAAAGACCAGCTTGTTTCGTTTTTAAAAGCATACACTTCCTTAGTCTACAATTCACTTTATCAGATACTGAAATTGGATGAAAGTTTTTTCAATTTGGAAGGAAAGCTCTTTGGTGAAATCTTAAAGTGATATGCATTCCTTTCTTAATTAAATTAATTTCTTGTTCTATCAAGAGAGAGGAGTCTATAGTCCACCAAAGACCGCAGGTGACGGACCTCAGATAAGTTGATTCAGGCAGACAGAAGAAAAGTGATGTTGCAGAAAAAGGACAGATCCAAATTTTTTGTTGCTTGAACAAATCACTGGATTCTTTAACCTGATGGAAGGAATTATGATCTATTGCTATTAAGATGAAGATTCCACTGAGGTTTCCTTCTGAAATGTTTGTTGTCATTTGCTTCATTTCAGCACCTGATAAAATGTTAGAATCACAGAATTGTAGAGTTGGAAGGGACACTGAGGGTCATCTAGTCCATAGCTGTCAACTTACAGATTTGAAAATAAGGGACCAGCAGCCTCGAAAATAAGGGATCAGCAGCCAAAATAAGGGATCAACAATTACTTTCATAAAATGCATATTTTGTTGCATGCAAATGGCTTTAGATACCTATTAGGTCCATAAATTACCATACAGCATATATTCAACACAAAAAACAGCAACTATTTGTAGGATATAGAAAGGGTTCCATTACATTCAGTAGCTTATTTAAGGGACATCATCAATAAGGGACAGCAGCGGGACATGGCGCTGGGATAAGGGACTGTCCCGCCAAATAAGGGACGCTTGACAGCTATGATCTAGTCCAACACTGGAATCGCAACTAAAGCATCCATGACAGTTGGCCACCCAGCCTCTGTCAACGAAAGCTCATGCTCCTCAAGTACACACACACACATGCACAAACTGACCTGACTCTGAACTTAAATTTTGTCAGTATAGAATAGCCTCCATGTCAATTTTGCCCCTGGGCAAATGTCCCTTTCACTCTAGCCTGGTCTCCTCCTCCTCCTGTCCTCTCTTGCCCTTGGTGCATCTTCTGTATCAAATCCTTTTTATCACAGAACAATAGCTTCTATATTAGCATATAGGCATCAGGAAAAATATGGCAAATCCTATTTTAGCTTCCACCAGATAGACTCACCAGTTGACAGGGCAATGAGAGCTACAAGACACAGCAGCTTCTGAGCTCCACAGGCCATCATCCCTGGAAAGTGAGGAAGAAAGAGAGACAATCAGTTAAAGCTACTTGCAAATTTTGTGCACATTTTTGTTTTTTCACCAACTGGTGCCCAGCATGCTCCTTTATCTCCCTCTCCACTTTCTATGACCAGAAGGCTTGCTTGCTCTACCTGATAACCACACAATTCAAAATAATTCTAACTGAACACAACTCTGTCTTTCCTTTCCTTTCTTCTCTTCTAACCTCCCGACATCTATGTGCTGTCTTGTACCCACTTACTATGTCGATTGCGCGCTTAGAAAGATGTCTTTACAAAATCCCCCTCTGCGAAAAAATAAAAATATAAAAAAATTGAGACACAACTCCTTCCCTTCACTGTCATTGAGGGACTCGGTTCCTTTGCACTGTGGACAGAGCCTCCTCCCTTCAGCTGGTCCCCCTAGCTTGGCCAGAGTGCCTAGCCGCTCCCAGTCCCAGCAAACGTTCTCCTTTGGCTTGCCTTCAAAATTCAATTCAGCAAAGTAGTAGTAGGATTTGGTGTCATCATGCAGATGGAATGAGGAGAGGGGGAGGAAAAAAAAACTGTCCCATGACCTCACTGAGTTTATTGTAGCTCGAGAGGAATCGGCACCTCCTATTCCCTCTGGATGAGGAATAGCCAGAGATGGAGTCCCACCGTCTGTCATGCAAGTGCATAATCTGCTTCATTTTGCCCTGAAGAGGATGAAGCAATGCTTATTTTTCCGTGCAAATTCTCCCCAACACAATATATCTTTTTCCTGGAAAGAAGCATTCCAATAAACCCAAGCCTGGCCTCAAGGCCAGCCTGACCGTTAGGTAGGGTGAAGCAACATAACTGTTGAAGCAGAAGAATTGGAGGTACCACCACAGAGCAGCAAATTGTCACTAGCCTAGTTTATTATTGTTGTTTTTAAATGCCACAATGAGAGTTGCCTTTGGGGGTGTTCTGCCTCGGGCATCAAAATATCTTGTGTGTGTGCTTGTCCATAAGGTGCAGTAAGGTGGCAACCTTCCATGGTGATGGGGGCTGATGGGTCTCAAACCCTGGGTGAGTTAGGGAATTCTCCTACATGCAAAGACAGGCTCCAGCAGATTGAGTTGACAAGACTCAGACTGGGTCCAATGGATAAAAAGGCAGTTTCTGCGAATGCTGCAGAAGGAAGTGAAAGGCAGTGGAGGAAAATTCTGATACTAAAACCTCCTCTGCCTTGTGGGATATCTTCAGGGGAAGAAAAGTTAAATATACTCGGAGTCGAGAGTGGATTTCATGCTCTTTATTCAGCTCATAGTGGTGAGGAGGAATGGAAGTTCCCCCAAAGTATCTGCTTTATATACATTATTTACACAATGGGCTGCACGTGATTGGCTAATTCCGGAATTCTCCTGTAGGCCAATCAGGTTGTGGATTCACTTCCACCTGGAGCTGGATTGGGTGGCTCCTGCAGACCAATCATACTGCTGCATTGTTCTAGGACCAATCAGACTGCTGCATTCTGAATCCTATTGTTCTAGGACCAATCAGACTGCTGCATTTTCGATCCTATTGTTCTAGGACCAATCAGACTGCTGCATTTTGCATCCTATTCAACTCAGTACATAACAAAAAGCAGCAAACCTTACACAAATCCAGAGTGGATTTGTCCCTAAGACAGTTGGATGACGTCTCCTTCCCGCTGGTGCCAAATGTATTGCTCTGCTTTTCTTTGGACCACATCAGTGAGGCCAAGAGCAGGGTCCTGTCACCTGGGCAGCCAAGGCCATCATACAAACTTGCCCAGGCTTGCAGCCTGGGGAGGTCACTTTGGTACTGCTAATACAGCAGTCTGACTTCACCCCCGGAGGTGCACTCCATTGTCTTTTGAGACAGATGCCAGCAACACTTAAATGGCCAACCTTACACAGTCGATGCAAATGCTTTTCTGTAACTACAGCATAGTTAATTTTTCTCCCGCCTTACTGCAATAGAGCTTCTTAAAATCCTGCGATCCTATACAAGTCTCCTCAGAGCAAAGCATCATTGAGTTCACTGAGACTTACTCAGATATCAATGTGTACACAGTACAGGGTTGCACCCTTAACCAATTTTCTGGGGAAAAAATAAAAAGAGGAAAATATAAGGGTAAAAAATTGTTTGCTTAGAAATGTGCTAACTGTTAAGTTGTGGGCGAACATATCAGACGACACAGTGATTCTTCCAAAGCAGCTCTTTATTTGTAAGCTGGAACAGAACTGAACTGAGGAGCTCAGCCAGCCTGCTTATATAGAGCTCCACTAGAACGCAACAGTAATCATTTTCTGTAACTAGCCAATCACTGAACGTCACTTTTGATCCTTCATTTGCATACAAACTATCCAGTCACTGAACGTCACTTTCGATCCTTCATTTGCATAACTATCTACAGTATCCCCCTGCTGGCCCAGGGTGAGAACTTCAGTACATAACACTAACAAAATCACTTGTGTAACAAGAAGCATGGGAACTGTAAGTTTCCCACCTGAACTTCCATGGCACTTAAGCTGAAAACATATTATACCGTCTTTTTGTTGTTTTGTTTCATAAAATGTATACACCACTTCATTGCAAAAAACTTTAAAGCAGTTTATATATATATTATTAGTTAGTAAATTTGCATACTGTCCTTCATCTGTAGATCTCAGGGCGGTTCACAGCATAAAGATAAAAGATAAAACACACACAAAAACCCAAGAAAAATCAAGAAAAAATTCACAACCCTACTTTGCAACATGCAAAAGTTAGGATACTAAAACAGATTAAAGTTATTTCAACTTTCTAAGCATCTAGGTAGGTTTGTCTAAATCCGAATGTTTTTAGCAGGCATCAGAAAGAGTACAGTGAAGACATCTGTTTGATATCAGTAGGCAGGGAGTTCCAAATGATCATGTTCTTAGAAATGGTTTGTGCTTTCTTAGAATTAGCTTTCAAGGCCATACATTCATAATTTCCCTTGGTCTTTCATGTGCAAATCTCTGCAGGTTGTGGGTGATACTGAAACGGGATCAGTGGAGTGCAGACTTTCACTGTGCATTTAAATTATAATAACCAACATCTTGCAATGCTAAGGCTCACCTGCAGAACACAATCCTAGAAAATTGTGGCAAAACCAGTAGTAGCTAAATATATATGTATATACACTATTCCAAATACAAAGCAATATAGCCAAATACAGGTGTATGTATCCTCAGAATATTCTCTTATATCAAGCATAAGCAACCTTCGGCCCTCCAGATGTTTTGGACTACAGTTGCCATCATCCCTGACCACTGGTCCTGTTAGCTAGGGATCATGGGAGTTGTAGGCCAAAACATCTGGAGGGCCGAAGGTTGCCTATGTCTGTCTTATATGGAAGTAAATCCCATTGAACTCAATGTGACTCACTTTTGAGTAGACATGCCTAGACTGGCACTGTAAATCTGATGATCAACTCTTGCAAGGCTTATTGTGCATATTTAAGCAGGAAAGGAACTCTTGAAGCATTTTTAGAAGATCAGCCTTGCTCTGCTCTGTTGGTAAATTCGAAGTATGTAATTAAATCATTTTGAAAAGAGCCAGTCTGTTGCAAACGTCAATCCTAAGCATGGCTCCTAAATGCAGTATATACTCACCTCTCTCCTGTCACCTGCCAAACTATGTGTCACTACATGATGATCTAACCCAAATGAAAGGATGTAGGGGATGTATTGAAATCCTGGAAGCCAAGACCTAAGTTTGGGGCAAGTACTCTTTAGTGAGAGAACCCCAACAGAGATTTAACATCACAAAACATGTTAAATGAAAGGAAAACATGGAAATGTAGGCTCTAAAACCTTTTAAATACGCCCATCTGTCCCAAAATGTCCCCCTTTAAAAGCTCTTTCCAAGCTATCCCACTTCCCTATCATAGAGATAGACCGCACATTTGGTAAGTCATAAAACAGTTTACTTACAAAACTCATCAAAGGCCAAGTTCATATGCTTTTCCACACAGCAGTCATAAAAGATGCATAGGCAGTCAAAACATTGCTTAGTTATAGAAGGTAGAAGTTTCTGAACTACTGGTAGAGGAAAAACATTAGTTTCAGACTCCATTCTGGTCTGAAACAAAAGAAGGCTGATTAAAGCCATGTGCTGGAACGTCCAGCTCAGAGATCTTTACATGCTGGAAATTGCATGGAGAGAAAGAGATAATGAAGGCTCAGTGGCCCATTTCCTTACAAGGTGGGAAGTGATGACATAGGCTAAGGCTAGCAGAACAGCTTACCCTATTGTTTGACCATTTCATGCACAAATTAGATTCAAACATGCTAGAGTTATATGAGGCTGGAACCCTACAAAAAGCAGGCCAAGTGTGCAACTAGGTGGGCACTGGCCTCAAGATGTCCTGCAATTCAGTGCCCCCCATACCCAGGTGGTGGTTAAAGAAGATTGGGCGTGAAAGACCCAAGAGGAAGTATGGGTGCATGTAAGCAATTGTAGTATTTGTTGGTTAGTTTGTTGTTGTTGCTGTTTAGTCGTTTAGTCGTGTCCGACTCTTCATGACCCCATGGACCAGAGCACGCCAGGCACTCCTGTCTTCCACTGCCTCCCGCAGCTTGGTCAAACTCATGCTGGTAGCTTCGAGAACACTGTCCAACCATCTCATCCTCTGTCGTCCCCTTCTCCTTTCGCCCTCAATCTTTCCCAACATCAGGGTCTTTTCCAGGGAGTCTTCTCTTCTCATGAGGTGGTCAAAGTATTGGAGCCTCAGCTTCAGGATCTGTCCTTCCAGTGAGCACTCAGGGCTGATTTCCTTCAGAATGGAGAGATTTGATCTTCTTGCAGTCCATGGGACTCTCAAGAGTCTTCTCCCGCACCATAATTCAAAAGCATCAATTCTTCGGCGATCAGCCTTCTTTGTGGTCCAGCTCTCACTTCCATACATCACTACTGGGAAAACCATAGCTTTAACTGTACGGACCTTTGTTGGTTAGTTTACAATTATTTATATCCTGCTTTTCAGTATACAAGCGCTTCCAAGTAGTAAACAATGTATTTAAAAGTCACCAGGGTCCTTACCACAGGGCAGCTGATGGTAGAAAGGTCCTTTATTATTCTGCATGCCATGGAGTCAGAGAAAGCAAGGCCAGAAAAATAACACATGGGAAAGAAAAGCCTATGATAAAGATGCATGATTGCTATAGACGGCTGACAGATGGAGGGCCTGGCAGTCAGTCAATCAGCTGGCAAAGAGTGTGATGACATCAGCTGATGGTCCCTAAGCCAGATGCTTAAAAAGCTAAACATCCTCCCTTTAGCTGGCTCCTAAGACATGGGAGGGACCTTGCCCCAGGGACTTCAGACTGTATAGCAGGGGAAGTGGAGAAGAGAGTAAAGGACAGAATGTGCAGATTGGGAGGGGAGACTTCTGCATTTAATTTAGCGTCTCTAGCAGCTCAACACAACAGAAAGTGCATGTTTGCGTATGTATTTAAAAATGAAAGATCTTTTAGGTGAAGGGAAGGTGAAGGGAAAGCCGAAGATTTTATGGCATGACCCTACTAGCAAATCCACCTACCTTGTTGAGTCTGAAGCTAAAGAAATGGGATTTGCAATGTTTACACAAGTTTCTCAAGTTTAAAGTGATAAGCACTGATAAGAAGGCATCATCATATGACATTATTTGGAGTAAGACTCTCAGGCCTGGGGAACCCAAGCTTATGAGTGTGTTTTGTAGGATGGCTGAGAGAGGGGGAATGATTTGGGTGGGGGGTTGCGCTGAGGTCTGTTGAAAGACAAACAATGGACAAAGTTGTTCTCTCCATCAAACACACACACACACGTCTTATTTTCATAGAAATCATAGAATTGTAGACTTGGAAGGGACCCTGGGGGTCATCTAGTCCAACCCCCTGCAAATGCAGGAATATGCAGCTGTGTCATACGGGGATCAGACCTGAAACCTTGGGGTTATCAGCACCACACTCTAACCAACTAAGGTATCCAGTATGATTTTGTTCTTTCTGTATATGAGGCTGGTTTGGTGTTGGACTCCACCCCCAGCCTTTATTTCAAAAGTTGGCAATCCTAGCTTTGCAAGTCGATAATGAAATGGCCACCAACTGGTGGGAATGTGCATGAAAACACACGGTTTCTTCATCTATCTCCAGCCCCTTTCTCCCCACCAGCTTTGGTTCTTTTCCATTTTAACCCATTCCTGCTGCCATGTTAGCAGGGGAAAGAGAGCACAGAGAGATGTGCATTCATGAGACCAACAGTCACTATTGTAATCTGTGTCTTTATTTCAGAGCTTTTTGCCCCATTCCGTAGGTGGTGTTGGTTGCTTGGCATGCAAATAGATCTGAACTGAGGCTGCCCCAAACACTTCCTCCAGCTATGGTCTCCCTGAAAGATCCTTTGGAAGGAAGAAACAGGGCCCATTGTCACCAAACCTCAGAGGAAGGACAACAACCCAGATCTGCTGTATTTATCTCCTGTTGAAATGCAGAGCTATCTCTAGTTTGTGGCAAGCTTTGAAGCAGGGACTATGTCAGAACTGAAAGCTTAGAATGTGAGGGTACTTATACAATATTGACATACCATGAACCCAGGGCCAGCCCTTCCCCGAGGCAGAAAGAGGCAGCTGCCTCAGGTGGCAAATTTTGAGGGGTAGAAAGTGGCTAGAAATGTGTGCTGTGTGATGCGTCCTGCAGCCCCTAAGCTAGCTTGCTGCCCCAGTGGAGGACCCTGCTCTGCCACCAGTGCTGAAGTAAAATTCAACTACCAACCTAGTCGGATATTGTGCACAGAATGGCCTTCGCCTCAGGCATAAAAATGGCTTGGGCCGCACCTGCATAAACCTGGCTTCAGTGTTGCTGCGAAATGCAGAAGAGGACTTGAGTTGAATGAGCATGGGAAAGTGCAGAGTTGACGTTGTAGGCAAAAACAATATTGTGAGGCTATATAGAATGCATGTTACCGCTAAGATAGGGTGAAAGTCTAAGCAGGAGCCATAGCCTAGCCATTTCCATGCTTTTTTTGGCATCAGAAATCTGAATGTTAAACTGACGTCTTTGTTTTCTTAAATCCTGGCTCTTTCCCCCTCTAAAAAGCTGGCAAATGGTGCCATTGCACATTGTAAACACTGGAGGGAGCTGCAAGATAGCAACAAAGAAACCACATTTTCAAGCGGCCTCCATTTACATTGCACAGTTCCTCAAAATATGCAGTTCTCTGTGTTAGTTGCAGGAGATCGTAGGTCAGCTGAGTTCCGCTGCCCTCAGCAGTATCCTGACAGGACCCTGCTTTCTAGACCACAGTCCCTTGCCTAGATGCTGGAGACAAATCTTCAGTTGCCCAAACCCTGGATGTTTTTCCTACGGTAAGCTGCAAATTTCTGGAATTCCCAGAATCGCTTCCCCCACCCCCAGGAACTCCAAGAAATGTCTGCATTCATATTCAGACCATCAATGTAGGAGACCCCATTCTGTTTTCAGCTGTTTTGGTTCATGTTACTGACAAGAGAATTTTCCTCTCGCCAGCTGTTCATTCCTGCACATCTAATGCACAGTTCCTTCCCCGGGCATGGCTCCCCTGTTCCATAGCAATAACTGGTCTGTACCTCTGGAATTTTGATGGGGTTTTGAATCTCCATTAAATGGAGCGAGTGAAGACAGAGGCGGCTTTAGGGCAGCACAAGCAGTTCCCCCGCACAGGGCACCTTCCATCTTTCTTCCCAAAGCCTAGGAAGTGCCAGGCTTTGGGAGGGAGGTGTGAGGGCTCTGACAGGTCCTAGAGTCCTTTTGCCTCCTTTCCAAAACCTAGTTAGCGCTTGCCCAGCTTTGGAGAGGTGGCATGAGGGCTAGTGTGGTGGGTGTTGACCTGGCACAAAAGGTAAGTCCAGTCACAGTTAAGTCCAGTCGCAGACGACTCTGGGGTTGCTGCGTTCATCTCGCTTTACAGGCTGAGGGAGCCAGCGTTTGTCCGCAGACAGTTTTTTGGGTCATGTGGCCAGCATGACTAAGCCACTTCTGGCGCAATGGAACACCAAAACCAGAGCAGCACACGGAAACACCATTTACCTTCTCGCCGGAGCGGTACCTATTTATCTACCTGCACTTTTTGGCATGCTTTTGAACTGCTAGGTTGGCAGGAGCTGGGACCGAGCAAAGTGAGCTCACCCTGTCGCAGGGATTCGAACCGACAACCTTCTGATCAGCAAGCCCAAGAGGCTCAGTGGTTTAGACCACAGCGCCACCCGCGTCCCAAAAGGTAAAGGACCCCTGACAGTTAAGTCCAGTCACAGACGACTCTGAGGTTGCGGCGCTCATCTCGCTTTACAGGCTGAGGGAGCTAGCGTTTGTCCACAGACAGGGTGCCATATTACCAAGGTTCACCTCTGATGAAGATCTATATCAGGAACAATGGTGTAATAAAGATCTACATCAAGAGCAAGGGTAGGACAAGACCGGCAGTGCCTTCAGTTTGGAGGAGGATGATCTGGCCTGCAAGGAGCAAGCCACAGCCATCACTGTTAACCATGCCAGCTGCAGCAGTGGGCAATGCATTCCTTGGAGCCCAGATCTGCTGCCTCTGTGGATCCTGCCGACTGAGGCAGTCACTTCACCTTGCCTCATGAGTGGGCTGGCCCTGGCAATACTTTTGACTGGGACCCTGGTTGATCCAAGGGGGTCTAGTGGCTTTGCTACTGCCAGTCCCAAGTTTTGCGATGCTTTCTGTGTCCAAAGTGGGAGGATTTTGTTGCATGCTTGAGGAACTTTTAAGAGTAGAAAAACTGTACAGGTACTAACTGCATGTTCCTTCTGTTCTCCCTCCTTCATTGTCCTGTGCTCATAAGCTAAACCTGCATTAAGTTACATATCAGTGATTAGGCATTAATGAGCTGCAGCGCAGTGTCTGAGCGCACCGGTGTGAATAATGTAAGAACTGTGTGTTCAGCTAAGTCACTGTGGGCGAGGTCACCAGTTCTTGGGTCACAAAGCTCACTTAACTGAATCCTACACAATGGCATGGCCTCCAGCAGTTTCATCTGCTCCTTTGTTGAGCCTCTGATATCAGCAGAGATTATTAACCTTATACGCCTCAAGTTTGTTTAGTGCCATTACTTTCCCAAGCACGATTCACTCCTAACCGGAATTACACTCAGCACATTTTAAAAATGGGAGCACTGCTAAAATCTAGAATGCTCAGGTATCTCTCACTTGCCTGTGTCCGTTTTGCAGCTGCAGCTTGATCTGGCAGTCGATGTCGTCAAACCTCCTCTTGTATCAAGATCACACAGGGAGAAACATAGTCCACGTAACCCACTTTTGCAGAGCAGTTTTTTAAAGTAACAGGCTGTGGTGGATCCCATCGATGCCGTCATGAAACACTTTAAAAAGAAACAAATAACAATTGGTGACCTGCAATTTCTGTGGCAGATGGAAGCTCTTCATAAGCACCTGCTCCACTTTGTCTACTCCCACTCTAGCAGAGGGCTTGCCCCGTTCATAGTACTACACCGCAGATTCCCCCATGTGCTTTTTTTCTTTTTGGCTACTGTTTCTTTTGAATATTTTATATATTTGTCTTTAACTGTTTTTATCAATAGTTTTTATGTTTTATTTTATATTTTTATGCTGTGGTCTAAACCACTGAGCCTAAGGCTTGCTGATCAGAAGGTCTGTGGTTCAAATCCCCGCGACGGGGTGAACTCCCGTTGTTCAGTCCCAGCTCCTGCCAACCTAGCAGTTCGAAAGTATGTCAAAGTGCAAGTAGATTAATAGGTACCGCTCTGGCGGGAAGGTAAACGGTGTTTCCGTGCGCTGCTCTGGTTTCGCCAGAAGCGGCTTAGTCATGCTGGCCACATGACCTAGAAAAACTGTCTGTGGACAAACGCCGGCTCCCTCAGCCAACAAAGAGAGATGAGCACCCCAACCCCAGTGTCATTCGCGACTGGACTTATCTGTCAGGGGTCCCTTACCTTTACCTTTACCTAAGCCCCTTAGATGTTTTCTTAACAGTCACATATAAATGTTGTTAAATAAATACACAAGGAAACCTCCTTGTGGTAATAAAAGTGCCAGAGCACTTGCAAAGCTAAGCACGGTCTAATATGGTTTCAAATCCGATGGGGGACCACGTGTTGAGATTCCTGCATTGCAGGGGGTTGGACTAGATGACCCTTGGGCACCTTCCAACTCTACGATTCTATGATAGAGATGTAGAACACATGGTTCTCATTCCTCCAGTGTATTTACTGTGCTTCAGAAATAGCACAGCTGACAGGAAGCTCCACAACTTCAGTCAAGATAGCCACGCCAAGTCTCACCTTGAGTTTAAGCAATACAGTCCAGCCCCTATCTATTTAGGACCTCAACCCCCAATCCAGGAATGGGGAAACCTGTGTGGCCCTCCAGATGTTGTTCAACTCCAACAAGCATGGTCAGTGGTCAGGGATGACGGAAGATTGAAGTCCGACAAAGAAAGCACCCATGAATTAGAATTTAGTGTGAACATCATGTGTCACACTTTATTTTGTGTGGATCCCCGGATCAGACTGAAAATGTGTGCTGTTAAGGACTCAGAAAGATGCTCTGAAATATGAGGGTCTGTTTTGAACTGTAACCTCCACAGCCTTTGAGCGGGATAATAGGAGGGGGGACGGACCCAGGCTTCTGCCCTCTTGGACTGGCTAAATACAATTTTGATGCCTGTAGCTGAAAATCCACATCTTTCCCACTAATTAAGATAGATTTTACCCCATCTGGACATTCTCTTGCTCAAGCTTTATTGAAATGAGGTGTTGTTGTGAGGCGTATATATCCCATTCAAAACGACACAAAGACTCGGCTGCCTGAGGTGACTGGGCCACCACCACCACCTCCCCAATTCATATACAGTGGTACCTCGGGTTACATACGCTTCAGGTTACAGACTCCGCTAACCCAGAAATATTACCTCAGGTTAAGAACTTTGCTTCAGGATGAGAACAGAATTCGTGCTCTGGCAGCGCGGCAGCAAAAGGCCCCATTAGCTAAAGTGGTGCTTCAGGTTAAGAACAGCTTCAGGTTAAAAACGAACCTCCGGAACGAATTAAGTACTTAACCCGAGGTACCACTGTAGATGTCTGTGTGGAGAGAGATGCGGGAGGAACTGGGAGGAAGAACAGCAGCGCTTGGCTCTCCTCCTGTTGGCTGCACTTCGCTCACACACCTTGGTTTATTTAATACTTAGCTTTCCAGAGTGCTTCCAAGTGCTCAGAGCACTTCACGTACCCTGGGCTAGATCCAAAGAGGCCCTAGCAAGAGTCAAGGTGCTTCTGCCTGCCTGGGGAGGGGTAACGTGACCTGCTATTTCCATTTGCAGCTCCCTCGCATCACCTCTCACAACATTCTCCTGAGTCCCCTGGGGCAGCACAGGGAGCTAGCTGTAGCATGGAGGAGGGAGCTGGGTAAAGTCCCATTCCGCAAGTGGAGTTATGTTCACTCTTTGCTGGATCAAAGCCGTCCCCTTGCTGCAATCCTTACAACACTTTTGGAAGGAAGGTGGGCGTTATTGTCAGCACATTGCGCAAGGGAAGATGTGGCTAAGTGGGGCTTGCATAAGGCATCCTGGGGAATTCAGGGCAAAGGTGAGGCTCAAATGGGGGGCTTCATTGATCCATAACTGAGTCACTCCCTCCCCCCCCCGCCACACACAATTCTACACCAGCTCACTATTTAGATATTATTTGTTTAGTTGCTGCCTTTGTAGATGCCCTTCCAGGCAAAGAAGTTTACACTAACAATGTACAATTCAAGTCTTAAAAAATAAATCTAAGTTCCAATATGCAAAAAGTCTAACCAAACAGCAGAAAGCCTAAGCCAATCAAACGGAACGACAGCATAAGCCAAGTAACAAAGCTTTGAAAATCTAATTGCTGAGGGAACGGTGAAAAAGAGGGGAGAGTGTGTGTCTGCTGAATCTCCAGTGGAACAGAGCTTTAAGGAACAGAAAAAGACTAAAGCCACAATTTATGGTACCCAGAAAAAAGGACTTGGTTGGCAGATCTTAAGGCCTGCTGAGGCTCATACAAGATAAGATGCTTCCTGAAATAGGCAAGACTGGGCTTTAAAGATGAAGGCCAAAACCTTGAATTGAACGCAGGAAGAGCCTGGCAGCCAATAAAGATGTTTCAAAATGGTGGTTGTGTGTTTACAATGCCTTCAGCCCTTTAGCAGACAGGTTCTGAACCAGCTGAAGCTTCTGAACTGTCTTCAAGAGCAGTCACAGCAGACTCTCTAAGCCATGGAAGTCATCAATACAAGAATGACCATAGATGCCTCAGGGGAAGCCTTCCACAGGTTGCAGGCTACATCAGTCCCAGTATAGACAATGGTCAGGGACAATGGAGCTGTGGTCCAACAACATCTGGAGGGCTATATCGCATTGACTGTATCAGAGCTAGAGCCTAACCTAGCAACAGGAACAACTGGACTATTATCCAATGGTGATGGAAAGAACTCCAGACCACAGTGGTTACATGAGCATCTTGGAACTATGCTGAGCCCAGAAGTGCTTCCCAATTGTGAACATGATCCCTAAAGGACAAATGCAAAGCCATGAACCCTGAATAACTCAGTTGGTTAGAGCATGGTGCTGATAATGCCAAGGTTGCAGGTTCAATTCCCATATGGGACATCTGCATATTCCTGCATTGCAGGGGGTTGGACTAGATGAGCCTCAAGGTCCCATCCAAATCTACAATTCTATGATTCTATGAAGAGAAGATTATTTCCGCAACCAACCTGTTTACTGAGCCTACCTCCACCATCTCTGTATTGACTCTTGTCTGGGTTGAACTATTTATTCATCCTCGTCTGGACCACCACTGACCAGGTACTCATTAAGGGTGGCAAAAGCCCCACCTCAACATGATGAAAAGGAGAAATAGAGCTGAGTGTCATCAGCATTTTGATGCTACTGGACTCCAAATCTCTGAACAACTTCACCCAGTAGTACAATGTAGATGTTCAAAAGCCTGGGAGATTATTTTGTCTTTTTTGTGGTAAACCACTTTGAGATTTTCTCTACAATCAAGCAATATATGTATTTCACAAAATAAATAAATAGAATCCCATGGAAAGGAACAAGACTTTCCTAGATGCAACATCCAGAATACAGTGGTACCTCGAGTTAAGTACTTAATTCGTTCCGGAGGTCCGTTCTTAACCTGAAACTGTTCTTAACCTGAGGTACCACTTTAGCTAATGGGGCCTCCCGCTGCCGCTGGAGCACGATTTCTGTTCTCACCCTGAAGCAAAGTTCTTAACCCAAGGTAATATTTCTGGGTTAGCGGAGTCTGTAACCTGAAGCGTATGTAACACGAGGTACCACTGTATGTATGTCAGGAAGCAATGGAACAATCACAATACATGATCTCCAGACACTCAGCAATACTCTCTTGCTAATTCCTGAGCCCTCAACTTGCACTGGCAACTCTTGAAAGTGACCAGGACCCGCCCAGAAGAATTCAAGAAAAGTGCTGTGTTAAGACTTTAAGAGGGCACAGAACTTCTTTGTTCCATGTGACTAACTGGACTGTTGCAGAGAAACAGAGACATAAACAAGTCTTCTTTCAAATCTTGCTCACTTCTTTCTGACAACAGATACAGCTATCTTCCCAAGCATGTATTACTTTCAACTTTTGATTCAACTTTTGAAAGGTCGGCTTCAGCTCCTCCCACATTCAAACGTATTGCAAAAAATGGGATATATTTATGATTCCTGGTTCCTAGTTCCTTACTTGCATGAAAGGTCAAAACACAGTTCAACCAGAAAAGATTGGAAGTTTATATGCCCAGGAAGCAACTTCAGCAATGTACAGGGTTTTACCCTCTTAGCAAAATGTTCCATACACCTGAACTCGTTTTCACAACACAAAATGCAATACACTGCTAGCTATTCCTGCCGTAGAGAGTATTTCTGAGCTAAGGCATCAACAATCTTCTATTATCTGATTGGGTAAATTTCTACAAATAAACACCCACATTTTTGCAAGATGATACGTGGGTTAGTAACCTGTAGGTGGAGAAATGATTGAAACTTGGACAAAGGCTCAGCTGTGTCTTTATTTTTTCCCCCTCCAGCTTTTTACTTTACAGTTTGAGGGCACAACACATATTCACTACAGTACCATGAATTACACCTCCATTTAGGATTATTAGAGCAACATTGGACACTGATGAATGTAAGATACTTTCAATTTTATTCAGGTATCAGGAAATAAACTGTGCTCTGCAAGTCAGAACACACAATTTCTTTGGCTCACAATTGCTCAGTCAATGGAAGAAACTATAGGTTTCTGGGGAGTGGGGGGGGTGAGGTGCCTCCCTCTGCTTACACTATGTGACAATAATCATGGAAACTTTCCTTGGGAACGACAACTAATATGTTGAGCTATCCTTATTCATCATGGCAACAGCCTTTGAAATGTCCTGAACCTCTCCCAGGACTGGGCTCAAAATTGGGGCAATTTGCAGCTCAAAATGTGCTGCTTGTATGCAAATGTTTACTCAAACGTTTTAAAGTTAAAACTGTGCGCTCGTATCTCCCTTCCCTGATCCCTTTCCCTTCATCTTTAAGCAGTTCTCCCTGCTGAAAAGTTTTCTGCGTCTTCCCTTTCTTTAGGCTCAACACACTTTCCAAGTGTTGCCCACATTTTCCTGTCTGTGTCTGCTGCTCTCCATTTTGGTTTTTCCCGCTTCCACCATGGCTGCTCTCTTTCCCTTCTTGACATCCCTCTTCTTCTTTTTGTCTGCCTCTGTTCATCTTTCTCACAGCTCTCCTCTGTGCTCCTTGCTGCTGTCTCTCGCTCCCCCCCCCCCCGTCTCCTTGGTTTCTTTTCAGTCACCTTCGCTGGAATGTTGGCAGCAACCTTTCTCTCCCCCAGCCCACCCCACCCTCCCATGCCTGAAAACAAAGAAACTAAATAAATTAAATATCTCAAAAAGCCTGTTGGCTGGCGAATTCTGCTTCTGAAGGCTCTGCATTCTGAAAGTCTTTCTTCTCCCTGTAGTCAGTGAATAGTTATGCTCTCTAGCCACCCCACCCCTCCAGACCTTGTGAGTGATGGATTACACTGCAGTAAAGGCTGGGAGCACTGCAGAAAGAAAAGGCTGGAGAGGGGAGGAGCAGAAGAAAAGACAGGGTGGGAAGGAGAGGGATGAATGTGTGTGTGTGCATGCGTGCGTGCATGGGCGCATGTGTGCAGACGGCGCCATTCTATCTTTGGCTGAGTAGATAGAACTGGGCTTTGAGACAGGGAGCCAAAAGACAGACTCTTGCCACTGACTGCTGTATCTAAAGCAAAGCTGCAGCGAACAGAAGCACACAGGAAGAAAAAAACAGCAGAAAGAGCACTTTTGCCAGAGAGGCACATCTCAGAACATAGGATACGGCTTGGAATGCAGAACTACTGTGTTTCCTTTGTGGTATGACCCATGCTCCACAACTGCACGCTTCTTTGCACCAGCTAATGCAAAACAGCCTGTGCTGGTGATGCGAAAATGTGCAAAGAGTTGAGATGTGTGCAATAAGGAAATGTGACAATATGACCTTCAGGTCAGAACTGGCAATGCTGGCTGAGTGGGGTGCAGCTTAAATGCTCCAGGAATGGTGCAGTGGGAAGGTCTAACGGTACTGGGAACACTGTGTGAGCCAGAACAAGAAGATACCATCCCTGACCGGCTAGCTCCAAGACATGCAGTGAAACTTTTGGAATTAGGTGCCTCAGAACATGTGCATCATAGCAAAGTGAAAAAGCAGGGAGCACTCTATGGTGCATTTTGGAATATTTTGAAATTTGAAAAAAAATCTATTTGAAAAAAATAGATTGTTTGCACAAAGGACTCTCTTCAATTCTGTGTCCCATGCTTCATTTTATCTTCCCTCTCTCCCTCTATTTCTGCTCTGAATTCCATTTATTCTTCTCACCATCCCCCACAGCTTTCCCCTCATCTTGATTCCTTTTTGCCTCTTTTAAAAGCTGTCACTTCCTTTCCTTTCCTTCCATGCTTCTTCCTATTCCATCATCATTTGGAATCTTCTCTCTCTCTCCCATTGTCTCCTCCAGTCCCTCATTTGTTTCACCTATGCTGTTTCTCCATTCTCACATTTAGTGCAGGAAAACCAAGTGCATTCTAAGCAATCTTTCATTGTGATCAGTTCTGATTCAGGCAGGCAATAGTAACGAGGACTTGTAACTGATTGTGGCAGCCTTTTTTCTCATGCTCAGATAGGGTACTTCCCAAAAGGAGGAAGCAAGCAATGCGGATGGGAGGAAAGAAAGTGGAGGAGGGGAAAGGGAGTGTTTGCTGTTTGTGCAATCAGCTTTCAGGAAGAGTCCCCACCCTGCAACTGCTACCCTCACTATCTCCTCCTCCCCTGCTGCTACTGAAGCCTCCCTTGCAAGCTTGGCTTAGGTTCCCTTCCCGCTATTCCCTTCTTTCCCCATCTGCATCCTTCCTCCTAGCATCACAGTGTATCAGAGGCAGCTGCCATCTACACACTGACCTACTTCTCCCTTCAAAGCATCTCCTCCTCCTCCTCCTCCTCCTCCTCTGCTTCCAGCAATTGCAGTGTCTGAAATAGAAAGAAGGTGGGGAGAGAGCAATTATCGGTTCATATCCTCAGTAAGCACAACATTCACCCTTTATGTAAGGCTACCCCACAGAGGAAATGGGTTATCAGGAGAGACCTTCCCCCACATTGCTTTTGAACATATGTGGTTATATTTACAGCCAGTACAGAACTATATGGTTAAAGGATGAAGCTGGAGAAAAAAATGAGGGAAAGGATAACTTTCCCACAATGAGACCAATCACTTCACCACTTTTACTATTTCAAAACACAGGCACACAGGGTGTTGTAAGAACAAGGATATAAATAGAGGCTTTTAAAATTGGTTAATAAAGGCATACAGATTGCAGGGCAAATGGTGAAACATTCTTGAAAGGCACACGTTTTTCATGCCAACACGGGACACTCAAATGAAAATTCAGATCTGGCCAGCCCTGCTATTTGCTGAAGGATGTCTGGCAATCTGGCAGGAGTGAGATTTAAGAAAGGATGGAATGCAGGAAGAGTAGAGTGAATTAGCCATGGATAGACAGAGGTAGAAAGAAAAAGAAGAGCACAATGGCTCTACACTTCAAGTAACAAACATAATTTCTGCAGACACAGTTTCACAGGTCTTTTACACAGACAGCATATACAGCACAGTTAACATTTCACGCTATAGTAGATAACAAAACTGCATTTTTAAAAAGACACTAATGCTTGGGCTGAGCCGTAGCTACGCAAGGGGAGGGGCTAGCCAGGTTTTTTTGCCCTGTGACACCTCCAGAGGGGCACCACTGAGGCTCCCAACCTGTGTGGGTGTGGGTGTGTATGCAAATGTGCCTGGGTGTGTGTGCCAAACTGGGTCTTTGAGCTGGGTGATATAACGCTTAGTTTTGCCCCTGGCTTGGGAGCCCCATTCCAATCTCAAGATATTGGCATGTGTACAGAGATGTTTAAAAATGCAGGTATACGACACACACTTGGTTTTTGCTGCAAGGAATACCTGCAGCAGTTATGTCTGACACGTGGAGTCCAGAGCCACAAAGGAGAACAAAAGTGGGAAGGAGAACAGTCCAAGAAGAGGAAGATGGGATAATTACCAATGCATTCCTTCCACCTTGTTACTACTACACCTGGAAAATACATTTTCTTGCATTAACTAAGACGCACACAGTTCCAAACAAAGAAGTGCAGTTTTGGCCTCAGACTGGTACAGGGTAAAAGGCTTAAGCTTTATTTTCCCATGATATTCTGCCTCCTGTTTGATATGGCACGCATAAACAGAAACAACACCAATGGCTTTCCTGCCCTTCCCTATTTTTCTCTCTTCTCTGGGTCTTCTCCTCAGGATGTGAGATGAGGTTTTACATTTCAGACTTGGTCCCAATGAGGCTTTTGGTCAGACTTCACTTCTCCTAATCGAATCAGCCCTTAAAAGCTATGGACAAACTTCAGGGGAGCACATTCTGATATTTGTAGATGCCATTTTTGGATTGTTCCCATTTGTTCTCCATTAGTGGATACTATCTAATATTAAATGTTGATCAAATGACTTCAGAACAAAAGTGTACCTCCGTGTTTTGTTTGGGGCGACAGGCTGAAATACACCCATTTTTAATAAATGAATGAATGAATGAATGAATCTTTTGCTCTATTAGCATTCATTGGTTCTACAAAGTGCTTTCCAGCCTGGATCTCACTCATCTAACAATTGTATGAAGGAAGCCATCAATAGCCCCATTTTGCAGTGAGAGTAACATACACAATCATTTCAATCGTGGCCAGGCAGTAACCACCACATAACGGAGCAGAGAACTATTAACACTGCCTTATAAAGTGATAGGTGAGGACTACATGACCCATGTGGTCCCTTCCATTTCTATGGCTCTTCAATTCTAGGTTTCTATGAATATGGCGGGACATGGGTGGCGCTGTGGGTTAAACCACAGAGCCTAGGACTTGCCGATCAGAAGGTTGGCGGTTCAAATCCCCGCGACACAGTGAGCTCCCGTTGCTCGGTCCCTGCTCCTGCCAACCTAGCAGTTCGAAAGCACGTCAAAGTGCAAGTAGATAAATAGGTACCGCTCCGGCGGGAAGGTAAACGGCATTTCTGTGCTCTGCTCTGGTTCACCAGAAGCGGCTTAGTCATGCTGGCCACATGACCCGGAAGCTGTACGCCGGCTCCCTTGGCCAATAAAACGAGATGAGCGCCGCAACCCCAGTGTCGGTCATGACCGGACCTAATGGCCAGGGGTCCCTTTACTATGAATATGGCAGGTGGTGCTTCCCTCCCATCGCTCCACCTCCATCCTCAGGCAAAGCTTTGCACACCAACTTAAAGGCGGCAGCCTCAGAAGGCATAATGGAAGGGTCAGTAAAAGAGATGGGTTGGCAACACTGCTCCAGTCCTCCCAGCCTCCTTATGGAGATTCTGCGGCATGCCGGATCTTGGTGGTTCACACGAGTGAATGTCAGAGTAGGACCTGGGAGAAAACAGGATTCAAATCCTCCCCAGCCAGCCATGAAGCTCCCTGAGTGAGCTTGGCTCAGTCACTGTCTCAGCCAGCCTAGCCTACCTCACATGGTTTTTGTGGGGATAAAATGGGGAGATGGAGAACCCTGCCTGCCACCTTGAGCTCCTCGCTAGATTATAAATGTGACAATTCAAATTCTAATTAATTAATGTGCGCCAACTTAATCTGGGAGAGCAAGCTCCGCTGAGATTTACTTAGACGTGTAGGGCTGCGGTGTTAGGAAGGGAATAAAAGCAATCGCTTTGGGACCAGCTGCACCCCTTTCTCCACTTCCCCTTGGTTCAATCCCGCAAGCAGAAGCGACGGCGGCAGCATCCTTTGGATAGGAAGGGACGGCCCCGGGGAAGGAGAAGCGTTCAGGCGCGTTCCTGTCCTTCTGAGGAGGTGGAGTCGCGGCCGCCGCCGCCCCTTTGGTGCTGCTGCTGCTTTCTGCTTCTGCTGAGGCCGGTTCTAGCCGGCTTGCACCAGAAGATGGCAAGGCGGCGCCGCAAAGCTGCAAAAGTCGCTGCCTGTGGTTCTCCAGCTGGCGCGCGAGGAAGGCAGGAAAGGGGAGGAGGAGGCGGCGCGCAAGCGGCTGCAGGCCCCGCGAACGCGCGCGCCACGTCCCCCACCCACTTCCCTGGGACGCAGAGCGCTCCTCCTCCCTCCTCTTCCCACTGATCGCCCCAGGGAAGAGGTCTGGCTGCGTTCTTGGACTCCTCGGCGGCCTGGCGCAAGGGAAGCATCTTGCCAGCCAACGCCCAGGTTTCCCAGGCTGGGCCTGGGTGCTGTCTTGGAAGAAGGCGCTCCGCCCCAGAAAGGCAGGGGACGCGCTTCTCACGCGCTTGGCTGAAATGCGCAAGCAGGCAGAGCCATCCACAAACACACACACACGGAAATGGGGAGGGAAGCTGCAGCCTCGTAAGAGGCGAATGTGCTGCTGCAGGACATCTCCTTAGTAAGCAGGCAACAGACTCCGTGTGCCACGTGCATGAAGCCGCTGCAAAGAACGGAGCTGCGGCGCGCTCCCCACGTCTGGTTTTCTGATCTGGCATCCGTTCAGGGCTAGTGTGCGTACTTCCCCCTTGCGCCAGGTCCTCTGGAAATCGATACTGGGAGGACTAGCTCTCCAAAGGCCCATGAATAAATGATCAGGGTCCAGCTTGCTGCTAAGGCAGGCAGAATACCAGGATCGGCGTCGGTGACACTAAAACAGTCCACTTTAGGAAGCTGAGTGCTGTACCGTTTTCCCTCTGCTGCAGTTTTTGCCTCCTTGGGATCAGCAGGAGCTGTGCAAGGGTGCTGGCACAATGGTGCAGTTCTTAGTCGCTTCAGCGGCATTGGACAGGAGAACCTCTGAGTGGGAATTATTCCATGGAGTAGAGTTTGCCTTCCTGCCTTAATGGTGCCTAAAGTCTGCAATCTGAGAGGGATGTTTCATGGCAGGGCTGCCCTTGCAAGGTCTTGGATGTAACTGATAGGCACTGGGTTGGATAACTGGGTTGGCTAATGCAGGGGTGGCTCCAAATGGGTTTGTGAATAGCAGGAATGCTACACGGTGTTTGCAGACCCAAATATGTCAGTATTCTTTCCCATTGCATCTCTGCCACAGTTGCACCTCACTTTTTCCCATTTTCTCTCCAAAGCTCATTTTATTTTATTTATAATCAAATGAAAATGTAGGCAGATTGTGTGATCATACAGTAGTCCCCCAGCAAAATTCCAGTTAATTTCCACAGATCTGCATTGCCTCCTTGCACTTTTTTAAGGTATGTTCTGATCTCAGAAACTATTGATCTATTGTACACTATAATTGTACAGCTATTAATCACACTTGGCAATACTACATGCATGCTTTTCTTTGGACAAAGGAACATAATATTAAGGGCCCAATCCTATACTTCAGCTACATGGGCTGGGGGGCTATTGGATATGGTGATTGCCTCCCTACACTGGCAGCATGTGAGATATGCCACCACCGTGTGAGAGCCACTAATATGACTGCACAGATATGCTGGGGTATGTTGCTCTGGTATAACAGTCAAAATGGAGATGAGACATGGGCAAGACAGGGAAGAAACAGGCTCTCATCAAATCCTATATGCCAGTTTGCTGCTGCAATTGTTTCTCGTGTCTCTCCTGCCTTGCCATATGCCAATACTATATTGTCCCCAACAGCTTCATTTAGATGTTAAAGCCTTGGGGAAAAGACTGTATTCTATGGCACCCTACAGTATAACTGTCAGAGGACAGTGGAACAATTATCCAATGTTACCTACCCCCAGGCCGGTGCAAAGGGGGGCGGGCAGCCGGGTACACCTGCCCCAGCAATCACAGAAGTATGCCTACCACTATAATGCTCCCTTCTAGCAATGTCACCCAAACATATCCTGGTCTGTCCCAATCACTCACACGCTCACCAACCTTCCCGCTGGAAGAATCACACCAGTGTTCATGCATCCCTTATACTCTCACACAAACTACCCTCATGCATCCACATGTACTGTCATCACACTAGCTATCATGGGGGAAAATGACTTGCTGATAAACACCATACAATATTCTAGCTATAAGGATAACATATAATAATGAGTTCTAGCACTCATCCCTTCCCTACTTCGTCAGGAGTCACAAACAATCCTCCCTATCTCTCACTCATAGCATCTGCCACAAATTGGTAGATAATTACTGGCAATTGGACTCAATCAAATGCAGCTACTTAGACCAGCTTGGTGCCCCCCAGATGTTTTTGACTACAATTCCCATCAGCCCCAGCCAGCAGGGCTCTGCAAGCTGTGAAATAAAGGTTTGAACTTTCAAGAAAAGTGACTGCCTTTCAAATGTTGATGAAAGTCAGGGCATGTTTTTAAAGGGGGATGCCACAACTATGTTATTTATTTATTTTTTGATGATGATTTTGAAGATCTATGCCTCTATTCAAAAAAAGCTTCCCCAAGATGGCACATAGTCATTATAAAATATATTAAAATGACATGTTCAAATATATAAAAGGATGTCACATAGAGGAGGGAGAAAGGTTGTTTTCTGCTGCTCCAGAGAAGCGGACACGGAGCAATGGATCCAAACTAGAAGAAAGAAGATTCCACCTAAACATTAGGAAGAACTTCCTGACAGTAAGAGCTGTTCGACAGTGGAATTTGCTGCCAAGGAGTGTGGTGGAGTCTCCTTCTTTGGAGGTCTTTAAGCAGAGGCTTGACAACCATATGTCAGGAGTGCTCTGATGGTGTTTCCTGCTTGGCAGGGGGTTGGACTCGATGGCCCTTGTGGTCTCTTCCAACTCTATGATTCTATGAACATAATTGTCTTAAATTGTAAAACAGAGAGCAGTATAAAATGCTTCACACCAGGAGAAAAGACACATTATTTAAATCTGTTGATTTAAATACACCATTAATGAATACAGCAGTAGGAAATATGTCTGACAGGGAAGTTCTTACTTGAGTTCAAAGGGAAAGGGATAGAATACATGCATCTGCAATATACATTTAGAAAGCATGCATTTGCCTAAAAGATGGATAGAGACAACTGTTCGCTTTTTTAACAGTTAAAAGAAGGCTTCAGAATCAATACACGCCATGCCTAGTGACCCTAGGATGATGTCTGTATCTGCATTCCAACATATTTTGATAATGTGGAACAGTGATGAAATTGCTTTTCTCCACCCCCTGAAAGTCAGCCAAGAATGTCAGCTGCCTGTAGGCCCATCCATATTCTCACATGACTAAAGACATTTATTCAGACAAGAGACTTTGCATTATGCTTTTGAAATTTATTTGTCAATCCTTGAATCACAATTCAGTATGAAATAGTACTGAACGATTCAAAGAACCAATTGAGTAGTTGACACAAACATTTCTCAAGAAATCAAATGACCAGAACTTACAAGTACAAATTTCTTATATTCGAATCAAAGAGTGAGTTCAAAGTCTAAATAGTACCATCTTTGTGTAAAGCCACCATTCAAGAAACCTAGAGTTGTATCCAACTAAGTTTTACTTAGAACAGACCCTTTGAAATTAATAGACCTACCTTAGACATGCGAATTCATTTCCGTTCATTCTACTCTGAATAAAACTTTGTGGAATACCACCCCAGGACTCAATTTGTTTATTTGGGCAAACGCTTCATCACCCTCATGCCTGAGGTGTAAAGAAAAAATGAAGCATATTAAATTACTAAACAAAGAAAAGGGTGGGGAGGAACATTAACATGTCAAACACAAGCAGAAGTGCCTCACAACTGCTAATGCAGGGATATGACACTAGTCTAGATAAAGTTGGATTCCAACTCTGCCTGCATCTTCTATGTTGTAGTTCGAATCCCCGCGGCAGGGTGAGCTCCCGTCTTTCGGTCCCAGCTCCTGCCCACCTAGCAGTTCGAAAGCACCCCTAAGTGCAAGTAGATAAATAGGTACCGCTTTATAGCGGGAAGGTAAACGGCGTATCCGTGTGCTGCGCTGGTGCTGGCTCGCCAGAGCAGCTCCGTCACACTGGCCACGTGACCCGGAAGTGTCTCCAGACAGCGCTGGCCCCCGGCCTCTTAAGTGAGATGGGCGCACAACCCTAGAGTCGGACACGACTGGCCCGTATGGGCAGGGGTACCTTTACCTTTACCTTATACCAGATTTAATTATTCTTTAGATACAGCAGATTATTTTTTTAATACTCTAACGTGCTTTAGTGGATTGTCATCAATTATGTTGTTGTTCGCCACCTTGGTGACTTCTTGTTTAAAAGTTGTGTATAAATTGTTTTAATAAATGAACCATCCTGAACCTTATTTTTTCCTTAGAACCTAACTCACCTTGCTCTGGGTTGGGGAAAAAGATTTTAAGAGCGCAGCCTAAGTCCTGCTGTGGAAATGTCCCTATACAGTGCACTCTTTTTTCTTTCTCATGCTTTCTCTCAGAAGGGAACCAATAAAATATTTTTTCCTCCTTCTGACATGGTTCATAGGTGCTTTTTTAAGGAAAAGGTGTCTGCCTCATCCCCATACATGCTCATGGCTCACTCAGCCATGGAGGGTATGCCTGCCATTATGGAGGGTCACAATGAGCCCTTTTCTTCCTTTTGAATGGCATATGGACACTGGACTGCCAGCCTAAACTGAAAGTGGTAATGCCTGGAGTTGTTTCAACCAGAGTTCTGCAAATTGCATCAGATATAGACATTTTTCTTCCTGCTCCAGTTCCCATAGCTGAAGGGAAGGTCCAATAGCTACAGGTGCCACCACTACTCTTCCTAGTTAAGAGAAAGGTTTCAGGCTAGAGAAAGTTCTTCCCCTTATTATTTTAGAAGCAGAATCCATTCTAGGGGTATGTCCAGAAGTCAGGTTACATTTTTCTGCCTCCCCTATCTTTCCAAAGGCAATCCTGGGGGCAAAGTGCTTTTCCTGTTGCTGTGTTCTGTGTTGATTGCCCCTTAAGAGAGAATGGTTCTTCCATTAAGCTCTAGGCCCCAGCCCTGCAAATCTAGGGAGCTGCTCTCCTTTCCATTGGTTCTTTTGCTAGGGCTTCCTCCATTGATGGTAAGGGTTCTAATAATACTTTTGAAGAAGAATAGTGCACAGGGGCAAATCAGATTCTTTTTGGTCTGGTATGCTCTGGACACCTTTCAGTTAAATGTTTCAGAAACTCTTCCAGCACCCACCAAACCAGTTGGAATGGACCTACCTTTTCCTACTCTGTTTGTCTCAGGTTCCTTGGTTCCTTTCCTGGTGTGTGAATTTGCCATAAGAAAATAAAGAATGGGCTGAACCCTTTGGGTGGGGTAAACCATCCCTTTCTTGTTCAAGAAATTATATCACCCAAGGATATTTTAACAAGTGTTATGTGAAGAGATGGTTTAGTGGCTCCCTTAACTCCTAAAGCTATTTCACCCATTAATTTGGATGAGATGATGTGGGGCTGACACGAACCCCTTGACATGTTGAAATAATGTATTAAAGGGATTGTGGGACCCTCCCTGTTGCCATGCTCTCCTAATATCTGCATGTTCAAATTACATCAGAAGTTCTACTTGTGTACACTGGTACATGAGTAGAAGTTTTGATGTAACTTTGAATGTGTGGTCAGAAGAATGTGAGGGTGGTGTGGGGGCATGGCTTTTCCATGTGGCCCCATGCCCCCTTCCCATCTTCTCTAAATACATTGAGGGGTTATGTGAACCCCCAGATTGCATAGTATACCTTGCATAGGAGAGTTGAGGCTTTAGCCCTAGCCTTTGAGCCTCCTCGGCTTCTTCATAACTTGCCAGGGCTGCCCTCATATCAGCAAATTAGATTAACCTCACCAGCAGTCTTTTTCACAGATGCTTTCCTAGATGCTTTGCAAACAGAAACCCACTCAAACAAGAGAGAGGCTGTCTATGTGTGCCTCCTAAAAAAAGGGACCAGAAACCCTCCACTTTGAAACATTCCTTTCATCCCTCTTTTCTTCCCAGAATAGATGTGACAACAACAGGCCCAAATGGCATTCTTCCAAGTCAAAAGGCAGCTCCATATATTCTTAACCCTTTGGTAACAAGCCCTCTCTTCCTCATGACTACAGGGATGCCAGCCTTAACTTCTTCCTTTTAGTAGCAAACTTCAGGCCTGGAGGACCATCAGTTCATTAAGGAGGATGTTACAAATGCTTCATAAATGCTCTTTTTTTGGATACTTCCATATTTTGTTGGATTGAGTCATTCCATCCCCTATCTGCAGCATGGAAGAACACAAGTTGAAATGTGTGCAGCAGAGGGCAACCAAGATGATGAAGGGTCTGGAAATAAAGCTTTATGAGGGAACGGCTGAATGAACTGGGTATGTTCAGCCCGGGGAAGAAAAGATTGAGAGGTGATATGATACCCATCTTCAAATATCTGAAGGGCTGTCACAGTAATGATGGAGCAAGCTTGTTTTCTGCTGCTCCAGAGGGTAGGATCTGAGCGAATGGCTTCACATTACAAGAAAGGAGATTCCGACTAAACATTAGGAAGAACTTTCTGATGGTAAGAACTGTTTGACATCGGAACAGGCTACTTCAGAAGGCGATGGACTTTCCTTCATTGGAGGTTTTTAAACAGAGGCTGGATGTCCATCTGTGAGGGATTCTTTAGTTGTGGTTCCTGCATTGCAGGAGGTTGGGCTAGATAACACTTGTCCCTGATCCAGCTCTACAATTGTATGATTCTATTGCCTCCACATTCACACTCACCCTTGTCATTGCACTTTCTAGGATTCGCTTGAAGGAACAACCAGTTCCAGTTTGGAGCCCTTTCCTTCAGTATCTTCTCCAGCCTCTGAAGCGTCTGAGAACCCTGACTGCTCATCCATTTTACATAGATTATTTTTATTAGTGTCCCTTCCTTCAGCCAAGGAATTGGAACATCCACCTTACCTCAGCTGAGGTATCTCAGCATCCTAGTAAACAAAACCTGCCCAATAGATCCAGCATCCAGGAGTTCTCCTCAATACATGTCTGAACAGTGTTTCTCTCTCAGAAGAGAGGATTTTGACCCCTTCAGAATAAGTTACCCAGTTCATCTTCAATCCCTCACCAGACTGCTAGGCAAGATGATTTGCATCATGGTTAGTCTCTTCAAAAACCTTTCTGTTACCCTTCTACGATGAGACCCTATCTTTCTTAAATCCTTCCCTAAGCAGTTCACAAGAGCTAGCACTTCAAGCAAGTCATCGAGACAGGAGTTCCTGCACTGTTCCATCAGCCTAGAGACTAGGGCCGGATTTACATATAAGTTAAACAAGCTCTAGCTTAGGGCCCCACTCTCTTGGAGCCCCCCCCCAAAATTTAAATGATGTACATTTCCAAAATATAAGACAAAAAACAAATAAAATAAAACTTACATACAGCAACAGTGTTTTGTGTTGTGTAGGTTTCTATGATGTAAGTAATAGGCCCTGCCTGCTAGCCTGCTCCCTGAAATATCACATAAAAAGGGCCCCATTACCTTCAGTAGCTTAGGGCTGCATCAAACCTAAATCTGGCTCTGCTAGAAACTGTGGTAATAACTGGTGTCAACCAGTCTAGCTGAGCCATGCAAGCTGAGCAATGTTTAAGGGACATGGTGGCAGAAGGAGACCTCTTGCAGCATAAGCCTCTTTGAACTTTGGGTGAGTCAACTTCCATTGAAAGCCTTTCCTAAATGACACAGTTCCAGAGATATCCTTGTTCACCCGGACAGCATATGTACTAAGTCTTATGTCAACAGACAAGCAGGAATGAGTTTTCCACAGCTCCTCAAAGAGGTGATCTGTTCGCTTCCTTGAGCAGAAACTTATTACTTCCCTGGTAACCCAGAATCTGAGGAGAGGGCTTCTGGAATACTTTTCAGGAGGTCTGGTTCTTATTTCCAGAACAATCAAGAGAATTGGGAATCAGAAGACACATATCATCTTTATTGCCCCCCCATTTCCTACAGGTTTCAGACTCTCAATCCATGATCTCTTCTGGAAATTCTGGATTGCTGCATGACATGCCTCCTCCTACAACTGCCTGGAGGTTGAAAGGCAGACTCTTGTAGCCCCGAGCTGCCACCCCAGAGTAATTTCCACTCTTTTAGTCTCATGCAAATCTCCCACCTCTGTACCAATAATACTTTGGTTTCTACCCCCTTATACATGATTTCAAAATAAACTTAACAGAATAGAAGGGCCTTTTAAAAGGCTGTGACAAGTCAGACACAGCAGCCCTTGGAGCTTCCAGGCCTTCATATAAATTTCTTGAAAAGATGGATTTCTGCTCTTTCCAGCATAACTGCAAGTTCTGGAGGACATCCCATTTCTTCTAATACCTGCAAACTTCCTATCTGATATCTCCACCTCCAGTTCGCTGTATGCCTTCTTGGAGTCTAAATGTGGCTTTCAAAGTTCCTCCTTGGAGCTTATTTAAACCCCTTGAAGCTGCTTCCCTTAATTTACTCACCCTCAAAACCAACTTGCTACTGATTGTAAACCTCAGCACACTGGGTTTTTGAGATCTGGGCCTTTTCTGTAGAACTTGAACTATGTATTCCCAAAATGACAAGAATTATCCTGTGTTATTACCCTTCAAGTTAACATTAATTTGACCTATCATGGAGCAGGGGATTGATCTTGCCATTCTTTAGCTCTTATCTCCCAAAGAACAAGTGCCACGTTTCAGGAAAGAACCCCCCTGGATGAAATGTTCAAAACAGCCTCTTGGGTCTCTGTAGACAGGCCACTACAGGACTGAAACATATGCCACTATTTAACGCAGTTTCCTAAAGCAGGATCCATAACAACCTGTATATCCTAGGGCTCAGAATATGTGGGGGTATTTGGATACCAAGTTCTCCCTTCCAGGGATGTACAGTGGTACCTCGGTTTTTTAACGTCTCCGTTGACAAATGTTTTGGAACTTGAACGCCGTAAACCCAGAAGTAAATGCTTCGATTTTCGAACACGCCTTGGAAGTCAAACATGCCACATGGCTTTGATATTGTGTTTTCCTTATTGAGACTTTCGTTTTGAGTTTTTGAATGTTTTGGAACTCCAACAGTCTTCTGGAACAGATTACATTCGAAAACCAAGGTATCACTGTACTACTTTTTAAAAATACCAGTCAGAAGTGTCTTCCTGCCCATGTGGAGAGAAAGTATTATTTTTACCCTGATGAACATTTATTCTCATGGGTAGGACATCCTGCCCATCTCTGCATTTACTCCAGTTACTATGAATCTTATATTTTCCAGATTTTGTTTGATTTTTTGGAGAGTGGGAATTATCTTGCTCTCTCTGTTCCAATTAATATGATCTGTTGGTTTCATTTCTTCCCATTCTATGGTGGTAGTTCTTCTTTCTAGCTCTTTCTATTGCAGATGCTTTTTCTTTAATTTGCTATGTAATTGAGTATATGGTGAGCATTTCTCACCTTACAGGAAGTGACTTTTTAGCCCTGTTTTCACAGTCCCAGAGGCAGGACCTAACTGAATCCGGAATGTCCTCTGCCCCCAACCTGAATTCTCATCAGGTAAGAACTGCATTCCTCCACCATCCAAGACTTATCTCTGCTGTGTAACATTGTTGTAAAAGTATTGAATTGCATATGTCAGGAGTAGGCAACCTTTTTCTGACCAGTGGGGCAGATCTTAATCTCCTCACCCATGGTGGGACAAATCTGACAGGGCAGGGCAAGAGCACCTACCTGTCAGTCACCTGATGCCATAGTGATGTCAGGTGGTGCTATATTTTGAGGCCCTTGTTGTCGCAACTTCAAAGTACTGTACAATGCAGGGCAGTTTTTTAAAGGGCTTTCAAACAGACCTGCGCTGTTCTTTGAACTTTGGGTTTTTGGAGGTTCAAAGAGCAATGCTGGGAGAGAGAAGTAGCTTCCAGTGTCCATCAGCTGTTGAGTAGAAGCAGGCCTTACTCTAGCAAAGGAATGATCTGGAGCTCACTTTAAGCTACTGATAGTTCCTTTTCAAAAATGTATTTATTAAACATTTATTAAACACTGAATTTTTATAAGTACATAGTTTCCTGATAAGTTCTTTTTGAAGCCCTGCCCTTATCCACCCCACACCTGACATCATGTGTAGAGACTGTGTGTAGGGCAGGTGGACGTAACACCCCCAAAATGGCCCAGCAAGCCACATCTTGGATGATATGGGTACATGTGGGTGAAGAAAGTTCCATATAAATATTAAAGGTTGTGAAAATTACTTACATAAAATGAGTTTAAGTGGGAAGGTGGCTTTGAAGATGTGTGAGCATGAATTCCTGGAAGTTGCTCCATAGGGTTAAGAGAACTCATGTTAGGCAATGTGCGGCAAGCTGGGGGGCAGCAGCAATATTAGGCAGCAGCCCTAAACAATAGGTGGTTTCTACACTCATCTGTAATATGGAAATAACACTGGCTTGCTTCATAAGGTTGCTGTGTGTAGTGTGTTCATTTAGAAGAGTTCATCTTGCCTGTCTCCTAGGAATTCACCACTAGCGTAGCATAAACCATACAAGGCACTCTGGCATGCGTTAAAATACTTGGTAAGTGATTTGATGACGTTTTGTGGCACTTCAGTTAAAAAAATCAAGAGAATTTATGAGGTTCAGTGTCCTGAGTCCATGTTTTTGTGCTGTGGTGGTGCAGGAAACACACAGCCCATGTATTTTTGTGGTGCAAACTGTGGGCAGGGGTGATCTGATGACAGTTTAGGTAGAATCCATGTGGATACGTGGAGTGGATTGACATTTCTGCCTCATAGTGGTGCTGTGAAGCCCTGGATCTGTGCCCCCCCCATTTCATGATGCCTTTTGGGGGGAGCCAATTCATGTATGTGTGTCCGCAGAACCCCTCGCTTTTGCACCAGGATGGCTCTGCAATTTTCACAGTTCAGCTGATGAATGTTGATGCAAAGTGCAATTTAGCAGTTTTTTCGGGGGGGGGGGCTGCCATGTAAAAACCACGTGCTGATTCTTGGTTTTGTGCCACGGCACCGGGTGTGGCAATTTTCCTGGCTGAGGGTGTAGCTTTGCCACCTGCAGTTTGATGGTGGAGGGCGGTGAGTGTCCCACCCCATGGAACGATGCTGACAGTATTTTTAGGAACGTGACAGTTATTGAAATCCAGATCATTTCTCTCCTCCTTTTCAGCGTTATCCCACTCCTTTTTCCCTCAGAGCCCTCGCTGTGAGGCGTTCGCACCTCAGGGCAAGCGCGGGCTTACGTTTGCGCGTTTTCTTTTCACTCCAGAGGCCTACAAAGCGAGCGAATACGACGAAAATAATATATTTTTGGCGGGGAGGGGGAAATGTAGAACTCGCCACGAATTCTTGGGGTGCGTGGGGTTAAATATCATCTCCTCAGCTTCGCCGGGAACCATTACGTCGCGTCGGAGCCAGGAGAGGAGGAACGGCGGCGGCGGCACTTCCCCCGGCTGCTTCCAGCTCACTTCCCCTTGTCTCCCTCACACACGCAGCGCCCCCACCCCAAGTTTTTAACGATCCGAGCCACCTCAGAGGGCGGCAGCCCAGTTGGGGCGCGCGCTCGGCGGCGAGGGGAGGCGGGGCGCTCGCGCTCTCTCCGCGCGCCTTTCCCGCTCCTCGAGCCTGATTGGCTGCGAGGAAGGGGAGGGGGCTTCGAGACAACGGGCGCGCGAGGGAAAAGGGGCGGCGGCGGCGGAGGCGCCCCTTCCCGCTCCCCCCACCCACCCTCTCACCGCGTACAGACTCGACGCCTTCCCTCGTTCCCCTCACGCCGCGGGCGCGCGCGCTGACGGCCGCGTCTTTCGGTTCCCCCCTCCCCGCTTTTTCTCCCGTCCCCCTCCCTTTTAACCCTTTCCCTTCCTTTTCTTTAGGTCTGCCCGCTTTTTTTCCCCCCCGCCCACCGCCCGCTGCTCTTTTCCCCATCCTTTCCTCATCCGGCTCGTCGGTCGGTCAGTCGGGAAGGCAGAGCTCGGCCGTGAGGCGGTTTCTGAGGAGGCTAGCTCTGCAGAACAGCCTCTGGGGGCGAGCGAGCGGGCGGGAGCTGGGTGGGTGGGTTGCCTGCCTGCCTGCCTTTAAAGTCGAGGGGGGAGGGAGGCATTAATTGCTCGCTTCTAAACGAGGGCAAGTCGCCCCTCCCTCCTTCCCCCCTCCCCAACTTTCACGGTTTGGGTTGTGGACTCGCGGAAAGCTCCCCCCCCCCCACAACCTCAAAGCGCGCGCGAGGAGGGCGGGGCAGATTCCGTCCACCCGTCTACGCCCCCCCCCTTTGTTTTCAGCCGTACTTCGCAATTTCTCCCAATTATTGATCATGATCACCGGAAATAATCGGGCAGGGTACTAAGGAGGGCGGGGAGGGGAGGGGGGAAAAACACCCCCACCCCCAATCTTTGTTCTTCGGATTCGCAAAGCGGTGGTTTAGCCCTCTTCGTTTTGCTGTAACTTCTCCCCTTCCCCCCTCTCCCACCCCACCCCCCCCGTTTGAGGCCCCCCCTAGTTTATTTTTATTAACCCTCTTTCCCTAATAATCCAGGGAGGGGTCGGAAGACCGACGCATCTCTTTCTCTCTCTCTCCCCCCGACCCCCCAACCCTAAATCCAAAGTGCTGTTCACAGGAGGAGGAACAGGAGGAGGAAAGAAGCAACCAGGTTAGTCATTAGTGTAAAAGCCGTGCTGCCGACGTGATATTGGCTTCTGACTCATTTTCTGTGTTCAAGATGGGGAACGCACGTGCATATTTTATTTTATAATTCTTTGTCTGAACGCAGGATGCTCCGGCGTTTGTGTCGACGTGCAAAAGCTACCGTGTGGGGAGTATAGTGTATTTTTGGCTTGTGTCATCTTAAAGCCCTTTCTGTTGGACCTTTAAAAAAATACCTGTTTTTTAAAGAACGAACGAACGGTAGCTTGGATAGAAAATCCTTGCAGACTTGTGTGCTAACGTCCGTTTTGTAGTAATTATTCTGCTTATTCCGTATAAGCAAACTCTGTGCCTGAAACAATGACCTTTGCTTTTCTTGGGGGCTTAACAGTTTTACACATTAATTTGGCTTCACTTCGTTTCTGTATGACAGTAGTTCCGTTTAAGACGTGGGTGTTGAATGCAAGTTTTTACTAAAGCCAAGGCACAGATTTTGTCTTTTTAACTGTATCAAAAATGTAAAGCTCTGTTAGGCCAGTTTCTTTCCCCCTTTGAAGTTGCCTTAGGTTACACAGGGCTTTAGTAATTTCAGAATTTAACCATGTAGTTTGTCTTCTGTTGTACACCACTGTGTTAAGCTTTAAGTGTAGTAAACTAACCTGGATCTTTTCATTCTTTTTTTCCTAGATATTGCTGGTGCCAGGTGCAGCTTTTTAAGGGGCCCAGTTCTGAGGGAGCAGAAACACAAGAGGAGTTTACTGTACTTTGAACCCTCAGAATCTAAGATTCTTTTTTATCAACCTTCATTAGAGGGAGGCGGAATATAAAATCTGTCCCCCCACATTTCTTTACTCTTCAGAGCAGTAGTTAGACATCACTCATTGGGGTACCAGGATAATACAGTTCACATGACAGCTTCTTTCTTATGGAGGCTCTGTGACCAAACCAAGCTTGAAGAGCTAAAAGGCACTGAGAGGACTTGATTACCTCCCTGGGGTGGGGTGGGGAGAAAGAGAGAAGGTCCCAAGAAAAGCCTCTTTGCATTGAAGGAAGATTGAAGCAACAGTCACTGGATAGTGCTGCTCTTCCCACCCCCAAGCGTTGGGTAAGTTACACTACCATTATTCACTTATTCATTCACTCTGTTCTATTTCACTCCACCTCCACTCTACTATGTGGTGAAGAGACGTGCCTCAATATGGTGAGCGTGGTGGTGGTGGGGAAGCAGGGATGACTGTGTGTGTTAGTGTAAAACATTGAAAAGAGGGTTTTATCTCTTGCCTTGTGCATTACAAGTTTGGGGTTTATGTGCTGTACATGTTGAAATAGCTGGCACCTGCGAAAAGGAATGCAGACTTCATGGGTGTGCAGAGATTTGTATCATCTCATAAGGGGATGACTGTTAGTATAATGGTACAAAAAATAAGGATGAGTTGTACAAGTGAGTGGAAAAAAATCACACACACCAAATGCATGGGAGGACACACAAAATGAGTTGGAAGATTAAGCAATGTTTTATGGTTCTGCAGTTAGACAAACACAGTAGCTGAAACAGTCCTTTCTCTCCAGACTGGTGTCTTTTGCAAATAAAAAAGGGATGCAGAGTAGTGGTGGTATTGACTTACGGATGCTTTCAAAGAAGTGTGTAGTTTATCACCTGGCTGCAGTGGCTGTTTCTATAATGGAGAGAGGATGAACAGCCAGAATATGCAGCTGTATGCAGGCTTCCCAGGTTGTGTTAACGCTTGCTCAATTTCAAATTGTGCTTCATTTTATGCTTTTAATACCTTGTGAGCCACTTTGGAAGGCATATTCCTGAAAGGAGCCTGTAATTAATGAAAGGAAAATCAAATATTTTTTATGTTCTAAGAACCAAAATTTGCTTATACAGATGATGGAGCAGAGTTTTCAACCAATGAGGTTTACAGTATCTGAGATGTGGTTTGGAATTGTATTTGTTTCATTGGGGTGATTCAGAGGCAATACCAAACCATGATTTGGCATTATATGAACAAGCCTGGCTGGGCCCTCAGGCATGTGGACTTTGGTTTATTCTGCTGGATAAGCGTAAATAATTTGCTGGTTTGGGATGAGGTGGCAAACTATGGGTTACCTCATACTAGGAAAGAAGGTTATAAATTGCTGTGCAGAAGGCACTGGAGATGGGAGGTGGAGTTTGTGAGCCTGAGGGACCAGCCAGACTCATGCACGTAATGCCAAGCCATGTTTTGGTGTTATGTCTCAACCAACTCTTTACATGTAAGTTTTTACCTAAGTTTATTGAAATTCTGCACTTGTCCGTTCTTCCTCTGGATCTTCTCATTTTGAAGTAGTATTTTAGCTACATTATTTTTACATTTACACAACTGGGCTGTAATTTAAATGAATATGTTGTAAGGCACATTAATTCCATTATGTGGCAATTGACCTTTTGGGTCTTGTCCACTGCGTGGTGGTTAGTGGGATTCAATCAGGCTGACTTCTATCCCCAGCCCATATAGGAAGGGTTGCTCCTGCCTAGGGGCCAAACTACATGTCACATTTGTCATGTAGTTGGTCCTTGAGTGCAAGCTTTTTCTTCTAGAAATTGCTAGTGTTCACCCCCATTCTAAATTGAGAATATGACATTAAGGAGCTTTAACCCTTTGCTATGGTCATGGTACAGATTAGCTCACATCATCTTCAGATCAGGGCCCCAGTAGAGGTCAGTGGATTAAATTCTCCTGAACTCATGGCAGGATCCTTGCCCAGATTGCCCATGCCCACGCTGGTAATATGTGAAGGAAAAGTCTTGTGCCCAAGACTTGAAAATCAAGTCTGGTTTGGCTTTAATCATCATTGTGGCTGAAGATTTTCCTGAAGAAAGTATGTATCATGGAATAAACAATTTAGCTTTTTAAAGTAATTTTAAAAATAATTTTCTAGTTTCACACCAAGAAACAAAATCCAGTGCCAGAGATTTAAGGGGTAGGGCCACCCAGACAAGGGCCATTCAGTCCTGCCATTGAATTCTATGGGATGTAGTAAACAATTTTGGACACAGTTGAATCGATGCGCTGTGGTCAACAGAACAGGTTCCCCGCCCCCACTCCAGTGGTATCCTTGAGTGCATCACTTTACATGGGCCATAGTTCTATGGTAGAGCTCCTACTTTCCGTACTGACTGTCCTAGGTTCAATCATTTGCATCTCCACAAATGCAGGTGATCAAAAAGATCTCTGCCAAAGCCCTCAGCACTTCTTCAGCAGCAGCTCCAAACCAAGTGTGCGTAACGGCTCAAGGCCCATCCCATTTCTAGGACTAGGTAGCCACAGGCAGATCTTACAGTCTCTGAATGCTCCCTTTTGTATATGCTCCATTATTGGACTCCATATACTCCAGTTCCGCTGCTTAGAGACTTTAATTTGTATACCTACCTAAATTGTTTCTCTTGCTTCCTCTCCCTATTAAATAAATCTCAGCTCTTACTGCTCCCATCCTCTTAAATTGTGCACTGGTTGTTTCCCTACTTACTTTCAGAAAGCCTGGGGGCTGGAGATACTGCACACTATTTAGGTGGGCTCTGGTGTTCATACCTTCGTCAATCTCATTACTGTTTGAACCCAAGTTTCATAGTTCCCTCCACAAAAAGGGATTGCTGGTAGCAGTGCATTTTTCATAACAAAATGGGGTGCTGGTATTCATATATTGATAAAAGTGCCGTGGGCGCCAGCACAAAATGGCTGCCATATGCAGCAAAAAAAAGAATACTGTTGCAAAAAAAGCCCTTCTGGTAGAGAAATCAGGGGTTATGCTTAATTCACCCATATAGGTGACTGGCTGTCATTCATTCCCATGGACACTCAAGGATAATATTGCAACAGAGACAAAACCTCTCTACAAACCCAGACGATTGGGCTGAATTTCATCCACAATACCCCATTGTAGTTACACAAAGTCTCTGCAGAGACCCATTGCCCCATCACCAGAGTCTCGTGTTCTTATGGCTATGCAATGTATACTATGCCTGCTGTGATGGATGTTGTGCACTAGTGTTGTACAGTAGTTTATATTGACTAATTCAGGATGCATTCTAGTGATAAAACATTCTTTCTTACTTTGATAATAGTCTCTTGCAGTATACAAGACAGCATTAAAACATGTTTGTTTAAGCAAGCCTATCCAGACATGTAAGAAGTTAAATGTGTTTTAATCTGTTTTTTGTTGATTCTAGTTAGGTTTGTTTTAAGTTTTTCTAAAACACCTGTTTTTAACTGTCTTTTATTGATATTTTAAATTGATATTTTTTGTAAACCACTTTGAGGTTTTGTTACAATCAAGTGGTTTACAAATTGTGTTAAAGAATAAAATAGTGCTATGCAATGAGGTTAGGTAAAGGCTACTGTAGATTATTGTTTTCTTAACAGGATATTCATGCCATTTTGCTTCCCCCTTCCCCCTCAGTGGAAAGGAAAGATACAAAATATACATGGAAACTCACAAAAATAAATAAGTTACTATATGCAGTTTGAGTACATGCTTGTGAATCCTGGAACTGGGTCTGTCTCAAGTAGCAGGCAAAGAACTAATGCTGATTTTTCTCCTCACCCATCCCCCCTATTTTCCCACAGACAATGAAGGAATAGGTCACAATCACAAATCACATGCCTTAGATCTCATACCAAGTGGTGTACATTTTATAAATTGCCTTCAGATCTAGTGGTGAAAAACATCTGGAAACATCTTACTCATTTTTATTGCCTGGCATAGAAAAGGAATACTTGATTTTATTTTATTTGGTAAAAAAATTACAGCTTATGGCTGCTGCATGTTAAGGTTGAGAAACAATACTATGTGATTGAAAAATTGCTGCAAGAGAGCTCCATATAAAATCTGTTTGGTTGCATTCTTGCTGCAAAATCTCATACTGCAGACAGAAGAACTTAGGTCAGAACAAGAGTTCCTGCGTGTAGAGGGTGGTATATAAATTCAATAAATAATAATAATAACAGTTCCTTCTGTTCTTGTCAGTTAAAAGGAGACAGGAAAATGGCTTGATGGTCCACGGAGACTAGGTTCTCCAATGTTTGCACCATTGTTGTCTTAAAGCAGACCAATTATATGAGGATAGGCTTGAAAATGTTTCTTGTATATAAAAAGCAGATTTGCAGGTCTTTAGCTACTCTTAAGATGGCCATTTTGATGTATTTAATGCTCACCTTATAAGGACTAGACTGCAAGAGATAACTGCCTTATCCAGTGCAGTCAAAATTCCACAATAGTGCTCTTATTGGCTTGTGACAGCAATAAGCCAGGCTTTTTAGAGACCAGGTGACCATTTGTGTTGTGATCTTTTGATAGCGAACTGCTTTTTATGTTCACATTCAGCTTTGTACTACAAGCACGAGATCACAGCCTTAAACTCTTTAATCCAGAGAATACATAACACTCACTGACCTGAACTTTCAACAACTAATGCGACTTTGAATTTATGCAGTACCTATAAAAAGTTCTGAAAGGTGGGAGTGGAGTCACTATTTAGCTAGTTGGATTATTATTGTGGAATAACTAATAACTAATTCTTCAGTAGGTGTCAATAGTGCAACCTAGGTGTGTATTAACCTCTGAAGACAACTTTGGGTTTGGTCCCCATACGTTTCTGCTAAACACACCAGTATAGTGAGCAGCATTTTTTGCATGAAGATTATATATGGGAAGTGTTGTATGCAAATGCAAGAAGGTATCTCTCCCATCTTTTTAATGTTTAAACCAGCTTAAACTCAACCAAGCAAGAACAGACCAGCCTTAAAACCTCCTGAGTCATCTTAACTACAGTTGCAGGAAGGTGTGGCAATGTCAGTGTGAGGTATGGTGTCTGCAACTATGAGTGTATTTAAACAGACCCTTAAGGTGACACAAGTTTCTAGTGAAGGACAAATAAAGAGAGACTTTGTGAGTGACTTTATGCATTTTAAGTAGCTGGGGCTTGTAGTAGGGTGGGAGGCGTGGCAAAATTAACTACACTTTGCTTCTACAGTGGAACCTCGTGTTACGTACTATCCCCCTTGTGAACGCTGCGGGTTACAAGCTCCGCTAACCCGGAAGTAGATGCTCCCGGTTGCGGCCTTTGCCCCGAGATGCGAGCGGAAGTCGTGCGTCGGCAGCAGCAGGAGGTGCCATTAGTGAAAGCGTGCCTCATGTTACGAGCGGTTTCAGGTTACAAACGGACCTCTGGAATGGATTAAATTCGTAACCGGAGGTACCACTGTATTATTTAGTTAGAAATGAAACCACTTCGTGTTGAAAACTCATGATATATATCAAGGGTGGGGACTGAATCTGGCCAGCGGTCCAGGTCATTATTTCCCCTCCCCATGCAGATAAAATTTAGTAATGGGACAGAGCCATTCACACAGCAAACACTTGACATCACGGTGATGCCGGGTAATTTTTTATTACCTGCAGGGGCCTTCAAAAGCCCATTTAAAAGTGCTGTTTTTGCCCTGCATTTTTAATAGGGCTTTGTGCCTGGACACCCTTTTTATATTGAGCTGGGCTTTCATTTGCCCCATGCCTGGTGCCTCATATGACAACCGATGTAGGGCAACTGGACATGACTTGGCTGAAATGGTGAAGCTTGGTAGATCTAATTAGGTCCCAGGGCTGGCAGTCCCCCATCATATATTTTATCATAATAATGTTTATACCAAACTTGCAAGTTAGGCTATTTTTTTTATTATCCCCTTTTAGTTCCTGTTTATTGCTTTCCTGGTTTGCCCAATAGTGCAGCAAGTGTGTTAGGCATACAGTGTGATCCATGATTGGGGAAACCCCTAGCCTGTGGGCTAAATAAGGTCAAGCAGGTGTCCTAATCTGGTGTGTGGAGTTGTTTCTCCCAAACCATCCTCCCCTGGCCGTAATACCATATACAATATCAGGTGGGAGGCAGGTGAAGGTGGGGCCCTCACTTGGAAGCTCATTTCCAAGTGACTTCTATTAGGAACACACTTCAGAGGTGTAAAAAACTCCCGTGCATGTCAGCGGAGCACATGCAAGCCTGCTTTGCCTCTTTTTGTGAGGCATTTTGTCTTTATGATGTTTGGGGGATACTTCTGGGTTTCAATGTACAGTGGTACCTCGGGTTAAATACTTAATTCGTTCCAGAGGTCTGTTCTTAAGCTGAAACTGTTCTTAACCTGAAGCACCACTTTAGCTAATGGGGCCTCCTGCTGCCGCTGCGCCACCGGAGCATGATTTCTGTTCTCATCCTGAAGCAAAGTTCTTAACCCAAGGTACTATTTCTGGGTTAGCAGAGTCTGTAACCTGAAGCGTATATAACCCGAGGTACCACTGTACGTGCACATTATTCAGACATGCCTAAATTAGTCATTAGCTATAATCTGACATTATTATCCACCTGTCAAACTTGGCCTGCAGGGTTTGGGCAGATAAAGATCTTGGCACACCAGAGAGAAAAGGCTTCCCACTGCCAGAGTAGTTCATTGTTGCCCCAGAAGATGGTTTGATGAGCTTTGGGGAGGTACTGGCACTGCACTGTTCAGTGGCTTGAATGAAGCAGTGGAGGAACAGGTGGGCAGACAAATAAGGAATAGAAACTCTTCTGTTATGAGCTGTTCTCAGCACACACTCACAAGAGATTTAGGATTTTTTGCTGGAGTCCGTGTGTGTGTTCATTATGAATATGTGTTCCTACCTGTAACTTCATGCCCAGCAAGAGGTTCGCACATCAGAGGAATAAAGAAAGACTGGTTTATTGCATGAAATAAAAGGAGCATACATGAAATAAAAAAAGCCTCTGGCTGATGAACATCTTACACCCTTTTAAAATGTGTTTATGGGATGGGGGTTATTGGGTTTTTTGTTATTTTTTTATCAGGTATTTTGTGTTTTTATATTTTTATGTTGAGAACATCCTCGAGATCTACGAATAAAGGATGGCATACAAATTTAATAGTTATAATTATAATAATGGATGCTGCTTCGGGCAGCAAGGCGACATATAAGTGAGTAGCAAATCATACAGTACATACCCACCTTGATCTTAAAGAGTAAAAAAAATCCCTAACCACACAAAAGCCTGAAGAATAGGCACAGCAATTTGCCACAAACTCACATTAAAAGTAGAGAGGAAAAGGGGAAGGTATCCCTAAGAGGAACCCAACTCAGGAATGAGAGATCTGTACCTTTTGCATGAGAGTTGAGCTCTCCCCATTGATTTACTGTACCAGCAAGGCTACAGCATCTCTCTCACTTGTTTCTTGGTCCATGGTCAGGTGATGCATGAAGCTGGTCCTTGAGAGTAAAGTCACAGTCCCATTAGAGCCTGTGAGCTACCCAGCAATTGCAAATCTGGAAATTTAAGTACAATTTTCTACCAATGCAACCTTATGGAGAGGGGAGGGGTCTTTCTGGATGAGTATTCCTTTGTACCATTGTTTACTTACTACAAGTTCCTGTCTGTCTATCATTTTGTTTACCTTACCCATTTTGAAATCTAAAGGTCATGATCCTCCTGCAAAACAACTGGTTATCTTGCATGTTTCCTCAACCATTTTTTTCCTGTTTGCTTTTATTAGTTTTCTTACTTGATGAACAAACACATACAGTAAAATAGTAAAATGACAAAAACAACCAAAATGGAATACACACACACACACACACACACACACAACCATAAATCCATAAGTTCTTACATACGGATTTATGTCACCATATTCTTTAATCCCAATTCCTTTTGTTCTCTAATAGACTTTCGTCTGCCTCAACCCTGGTCTATTTTGTCTATTTGTTAAACTGCTCCTTTTATCCTTCCTTCATTTCCACAGTTTTCCACGTACCATACTTGTAATCCATGTTGTGATTTGTGAAAATTAATCAAAGCAAATCCAGGTTTTGACTTGGGGACACTGGTTTTTTTTAGATAATCTCTGTAAATTTCCCATTCCTTTTGGAATTTTTGATTAGGCTGTCTCCTAATCGCAACCGTCATTTTTGCTAGTTTGAGATAATCAAATAATTTATCCTTCCATTCCTTTTTTGTTGGTATGATTTCACTTTTCCAATTTCTAGCTATTAATATTCTTTCTGCCGTTGTTGCATATAAGAATATTCTCTTTTTTTCATTTGGGATATCTGAATCTAAAATGCCCCAAAGGAAAGCTTCTGATTTCTTTATAAAGGTTTGCCTAAACATTTTTTTTAGCTCCTCATATATAATATCCCAGAAGTTCTTAATTTTTTTGCAACCCCATCACATGTGAAACAGTGTCCCTTCTGCCTGTTTACACCTCCAGCAAGTATTAGATTTTGCGCACATGCGCAAGCGGCGAAACCCGGAAGCAACCCTTTCCAGTACTTCCGGGTCTCCACAAAACGTAACCTGAAAGAAGATAACATGAGGTATGACTGTACCTTATATAGCTTTCTTATAGCATGTTTCCTCAATCATGACCTTTTGGAGGAAGATGCAATTGTCCATGCAAAACCTAATAGTTCCTTACAGGAGGTGATCATTAAACTTTGGTGGTGAGATGGAATTAATGAACTGATTTTTACATTAAGAATTAGGAGATCAGGATATGTACTCATGCCTTCCAGATCATGTTTAAGATAAAGGTAGCTCATAATGGGGCTCTCTCTTTATATCCACAGAAAAAGTTCAGATTCACACCCATTGTTACACTTGCTGCTCCCCTTATGCTACAGGAAACACACACGAGTGCACTATTACATGCTGGCATGTATGCAGCAAACACTCCTCGTGTGTGTGTGTGTGTGTGTGTGTGTGCGCGCGCACACACACACACACACACACACACACAGACACTTAGTAGCAGTAACTATGCGTGAATGCATGCAGCAGGAGCACATATGTTATCCTCTTGTACACATGGGATGTTGCTCCCATTTGGCCTAATTTCATACAGGTGGAGGAGTCTGGAAAGGGCAAGGGGGAAGCAAAAATGGAAGGAGGAGCAGGAAGCCCTCTGGCAAGAACAATCAGTCACTTTCTCTAGCATATTGTTAGGCAGGTAGGAAGGAAGAATGTGGGTTAAGCAGGGAGAAAGTGAGCTACCCTTGCCCCAATGTTGGCTCTGGCTTCTCCCACTATCAACATGCGACCCTTGATAGAGCAGGAACAGGGAACTTTTTTTTCTAACTATTGACATTCAGTACTATAGTCTGCCCAAGTCATTGCTGGGTCATTTTCTCTTGGAGAAACAGGTTTCACTTGGTCTCAGTCTGACATTCAGACATGTTGCATAATTTGCCCTTAGATCAGTTGACAGTGATTAAAATGAGCATCGAAACTTGTAACTTTAGGAATCCACAGTGGATTTGCAAACCAGTGAAAGCGACAGGCCTGCATTATATTTGATTTAAAAAATACAACACATAATTTAAACATTCCAAATGAGGAATTGGTTGGCAGGGAGAGGAAATGTATGATCCTTGGACCTCAGTACAGAAACTCAGCCATTTTCTTTAGAACTTCCTTTGCCAAATTATCCCTCTCATCAAGTTGAGTCTTCGTGTCAGATTTCATACCAATATGACAAACTGTATTTGATTTTTAAGATTTTTATTATAAAACCTAAGAGTGTTGAAAAGCCAATACATCTTAAACTATAGGGCAACTTCCGCAGTTCTGTAATAAAACCCACTTTCAGGTTTCTGACTTTTGTCACACTCCAGCATGACCAAGAAAGGGTGCCTGTGGTGGGGCTGTACAGATAAGGGTACAGCTCATTCTTGTTGCCCCACTTTCTGTGTTGAAATGAAAATGTCTGACTGCCAGTCAGGCGTCCTTTCATTATATGGGCCCTTTCACCACCCTACCCCCACCTTAGTATTAAATCCTTGAGATATTTCATACTCGGTTTTGGCATGTATGGTTTATGGAAATGATTAAATTCTCCTTAGGAACAGGGATCCTCCCTCCCCCTATGGTATTTGAGATTATCAGTGAAGGCATTTTTAGTAGTGTTACTAATCTTCCTGATGTTGCCATATTTTGCTGTAGAACTAAGTAAATATGTGTTGCTTGCCAATCTTAAAGCAACCAAACAGCGTAAGTAGGCCCTGGATCCTAAAAGGATACTGTCAAACATTATTTATCTATGAAAAATAAGTGATTGATGAAACAGTTGTATCAAATACAGTTTAGTTAAATGTTTCAGCTTTCATCTTCCTCAGTAACACAGTTGGGATTTCAAATAGATGCCGTAAGCCAAGGTGACAGTTTTAAGAACACTCAGGATGTAATCATTCTGAGGAGTGTGGCATGTGCAAAATTGAAGTCTAGATTGAAATGGATTGAGATTAAATTGATCACATGCATTACTCGTTGTATACAAATAAATAGTAGTAAATGAGAAAGATAGAAACCTTTTTGTGTGCTAAATTTCTTTCTTTAATTTTCTAGACATTCCTTTCAAAGGAGACCTGACGTCTGTGGGACTAGTTCAAGATGTGTAGTTCGGTTGCTCCCAGGCTCTGGTTTTTAACGGATCGTCGTATTAGGGAAGACTACCCTCAACAACAAATCCTGAGAGCACTCAAGGCCAAATGTTGTGAAGAGGACCTGGACTTCCGAGCTTTGGTGATGGATGAAGTGGTCCTGACCATTGAGCAAGGAAACCTTGGTAAGAATAAAGGTTGTATGGAAAGGTGACAGTTGGGAGGACATGGTGTATCAAGCAAGTATGCCTCTGATTGCCACCGGCTGATGATTACAATTGTGAAGAGTGAGATGGCACTCAGGTCCTGTTTTCAGACCTCGTGGGGATCTGGTTGGCCACTGTGAGAACAAGATACAGTGGTACCTCGGGTTAAGTACTTAATTCGTTCCGGAGGTCCATTCTTAACCTGAAACTGTTCTTAACCTGAAGCACCACGTTAGCTAATGGGGCCTCCTGCTGCTGCTGCGCCGCCAGAGTACGATTTCTGTTCTCATCCTGAAGCAAATTTCTTAACCCTATGCAATATTTATGGGTTAGTGGAGTCTGTAACCTGAAGCGTATGTAACCTGAAGTGTATGTAACCTGAGGTACCACTGTACTAGACTAGATGGGCCATTGGCCTGATCTTTCAGGCACTAATGCCTTTGCTTGTGAGCTGTTAAATTATAAATGCCAAAAAGCAAAACTGAGAAAAGTTTGTGTTTCATTTCAAATTGTGTTGTCGTATTTTTCTGCCTGAGTGCTGTTTCAAGGCTGAGCGTCAACTCTTTAAAAATTAGTGGCTTAAGCACAGCCTCCTTTGCCAATGCTTTGGGGGTTAAAGAGAGATTATTTGCCCCAATCTGCCATGTGTACAGTCAGGTTGTCAAGTGCTCTAGAGGCCCTCTGAGTACTGAGTGCTGGGTGGAAGCAGTCGCAGAGATTAAAGCTTCACTCACTGCAAAGGCTTTGCATGTACTCCCTGATATTGCTACACATTAATTTTAAAATTGAGGCTGAGACATAGACTTCCATGCGACTCTACACCAGGGTGGATTGTGTCCCTTTTTCCACTGCTGCACCTGCAGAATTCTTAGTAGCAGATAAAAATTTGCTGGAACTAGATCATGCCACCATTGTCTACAGAGACTTTCACAGTACAAATAACTTAGGCTTCCAATTCTGTTCTGACTCCTGTGATTCTTATGGCAACATTTCCAAAGTCCATGGGCATGGCTCTACTCCAGCCCAATTGTTTTATGAGAAAGGATGAGGACTTTACTATGCAGACCTTCAGCTTGGATATGAACTTCAACTCTGACTTCTTTATACGTAACACAGCAGGGTTGGGCAGCCACAGGGGCCTCCCTGTCAGCCCCACAGCATCATTACTTGTCTCACCTCTCCTCTACTACAGTTAGGCTTGCAAAAACCCTTCTGTTTGAGAAAATATGAGGTTTGGGGTTGTTGTTTTTTGCAAGCCTAATTGCCGTAGGGCTAATCAGGAAGGGGGATTGCAGTTGATGAGGGAAGTGTTAAACTCTCCCTGCAAACCCCCTCCTCACTGAAAATGCCTTCCTTGCTGCAATTTGGGTTGGAAGAAGTAAGCTTAATTGTTTGTGGGTAGGTAGGTTTGTAATTCAAACACAGTTTGTGGTTCACATGATGATGTCCTCCTTGCTGCACTTTGGAGATGTGGTGTCTTGTTTCTGTTACCCTGAGCTCTTGGAAGGGACATCAGGATCATCCCTGTACCCCTTTTCCTTCACCATGTTCCTGAAGAAATCAGGAAGATCATGCTCCCCAGAGGTGCCTAGGTCACCAACTGCTGTGAGCAACTTTGTCATCTACTGTTCCACACTGCTTTAAAATGGGAGTAGGCATCTACAAAATAATAAAATAGTAATATTGGAAAGAAGCTTTTATTACAGAACCACTTAGATACAAGCAGAGCTTTTTTGCTAAAAATGGTTTTGTGGATGAAATGGCATAATTAGGGAGTGGCTTTGTAAAGATGGTGCCATTGTAGGACAATTGTAAATAAGAGGCGTTCATTAGATTCCTGCATTACAGGGGTTTGGACTAGATGACCCTTGGGTCCCTTCCAACTCTACGATTCTTTGTACAAAGTAAACAGGCCTTTGCTATGTGAACCTAGAGCTGAGCAGCTGCCCCTTTACAGCCGTTGCAGTTGCATGGCAAATTGTCACCACCTGGGGGTATTTCAAGTCAGTCACTGCAGTGAAGAATGTGCTTGTGGCAAGGTTGCTTAGACAGGGGAGGATAAAGGACAGCTGAAGAGGAAGAAGAATCTTGTGTGACAGGCTTGCCAGATTACAAAATGGATGCATGGCTAATGAATTGAACCTGGAGCTCTGGAATGAAGTGGAGAAGACAGGTGGGAGATGGTCTTGCATAATTGTATTCTCCATATAATCTCTACTGCCTAATCGGTTTTACTATCTTTTAAATGTGTGTTGAATTTTAGAAAATATTAAATACACATGTATTTGTGGCTGTAGTGGCCAGGGATTGTTCCTGTGCTTGTCTCTCCTACAGGGAGATTTGATGTTTGTGCATGGAACTGCATTCAAAACTCCCATTGTTCTAGGCACATTTTGCAACAGAGAATTTGATTAGTGAGAGCAGTTTCTGAGCTTTGGGCACAGTGCTGCACCTAAAATTTCAGATTAAAACTGCCTCCCCACTTCCAGCTACTCTGAAGATTGGAGAAGGGACCCTCTTAAGAATATTAGTGGGGTGGGCAGGAGAAGGGCTAGACCATATGAAAAGTGATATAATATTTTAGCTGCAGTTCATTCATTTTCAGCTTTGTATTCTTATTATTAAAAAGTGCGCCTAGACATTTTGTTGTTGCACCCATAACCTAGGTTTAATGTGCCATTTAGCTCCTAGCTTTCATATCTCTGTTTCTAACACTGGCATGGAATGGTCACAGCTGTGGTGTGGCAGGAGGGCAGGCATTACAATTGATGCACCTTGGAGTAATTCAAGTCTGCTATGCAAGCAAAACAGGACAATTTCAGTTTTACTGTTAATATAGCAAAGAGTTCACCACCTCAAATCTTCTTGCAGCAGTATAGTATAGATGGTCCTGCATGTTGTTATCTGGCCATCTTGTACAATCTCATACTAATTTTTTTGTCAGTGAAATACAGTAAAAGTAATCTGCCAAAGGTTTGTTTGAGAGAACAAGTTTGTATGTCTGACTCAAGTGAGTTTTATGAATGAGTAGAGAGTTGAATTTACGTTTCCCTGGTCTAAGTCAAAACAGTCTATCTGTCAAACCAAACGTGACACTCTCAAGGCAGAGGCCAGAGCTTAGTGATTGGGTTTCCTGGTTCAGTCCCTGGCATCTTGCATTAAATTATCTCAGGAAGCAGAGCTATATGTTCAAATTTCTAGAGGTACTATTTGCATGTGAAAGCACTAAATTACAACAATGGAAACAGGTTTCCTACTCTAGCAACTCTGATTGTGTTCCTGCACCATGCAGAAAACTCACTTTCAAAAATATCTTGATTTCACACCCACCCAGAAAGTCTAAGTTATTTTATGCAAGACAGCTGAATTCTATAATTTGCCAACTACTTTTGCTCTCAAACCTTGCATATATCTGCTTATATGAACTAGCTGAAGTGTGTTGATTGGGTGGGCCTATGGGGTGATGAATAATCTATATTTCATCAAGCTTGTCTGTAGCGCCATAACCTTCTTGAGCACCTTGCTCAAGAAGTGGGTATTTGCAGCTGCACAATATCTTCTGGATCCAGGGGAGGGCCTCTTAAGGTGGGGACACACACCGCAATCTCTTTCATGGTGACAGGCACGATTATCAGACCCTCTCCCTCAAAGATGCATTTTGATCTATTTCAATCCAGCTTTATTCCCGCTTTTGGCACCAATATAGCTTTGGTTACTCCAATTGATGACTTTTATCAAGGGAGAGATGAGGGAGGTGCAACCCTATTAATCCTGCTCTTTCTCTCAGCAGCTTTTGATAACATTGACTATGGTCTTTTTCTGGAGTGACTCTGCAGGTTGTGGGTTGGGGCCTTGATAACACAGTAGTTTTGCTTCTGCCTTCTTGGTCATTTTCATAGAGTAGCAGTGGGTAATATTTGATTGACCCCATTGCTGGGTCCTTTGAAACATTGTAAGGCTCTATCCTGCCTCCCATGCTGTTTAACAACTATATGAAGTTGTTGGGGGCAGCTATTGGGGTTTTACAGGCCAGTGCCATCAGCATTCTGATGACACTAAGTTCTACCTCTCTATACCATCCAATCCATATGAAATTTGGTGTTGGTGCTGAACCAGTGCCTGGAGGCAATAATTTTATTGAATTTAACTTTTTTTTTTAAAAGTAGTAGTGTTACTATTATTTACCATCTTGATTGTTTATGTGATTCTTTGATATTGTTTTGTTTTGATATAAATCACTTTGAGGTCATGATTTGACAAAAAGCTGTATGTAAGAATGCTAAATATTTATTTATTTAGCAGCTACCTACCTACCTAAGAGCACATCACCTCCAGTATTTCTGCACCTATCATAAAATTATTTTATTATTTATCTTTGGGTGCAGTTCCTTTTAAATATTGTTAATGGGAATATTTTTGGGGATCCAAACACAGACTTTGAAGCTGAAATTAGTAGTTTTTAATATTTGATTCCAAACAAATCTAGTTATAGGGGTAGGTAACCTGTGGCTCTCTAAATGGGTGGTATCCAGCACCCAGAATCCTTGATGCTGACTGAGGCTAATAGGAGTTGGCATCCACCATCTGGAGAGACAAAAGCTAGCAACTCCTCTGTTTCAGTATAAACACAGGACCACCAATAATGGTCAAGACACTTTTGTTTCCACACTTCCAGCAATAAATCGAGTTTTATTGATTGTTTAAATATTAATCTGTAAAATTTTTTGAGGTTTGTTTGTTTTACAATCAAGCAGTATATAAATTTTATGAAATAAATAAATTGTTGTATTTATTTTCATTGTGATAACATCTTAAATCAGTTTTCCTCTAGTGTAGAATCTATTCTATATTTATTAATTTCCCCCATAAATAATTCCATTATCCCCTGGAAATTTCTCTTGTGCCTTTTGTTGTCCACTTTTTCAAATATGCTGGGCAACTTGTTTTTTTACATACAACAGCAAGTGATATTTGAAAAGTGCTTTCTTTGGATTATGACAAAGATGCATTTAAAACATATTGACTCTTAGTTTTCGTATTACGTTACTTCTAATAAAGTCTTGATTCATAAATACTTTTAATTGTGATCTTATTTCTCCCATTTTCTGTTGAAAGGATTTTATTTGTTCTTTTATCCAGTCTTTATATAAATAATAAAGGTGATTGTACTGGACAAAATACTTTCCTGTACAGGCAATGGCCGATTTAGGCGTGTCCAAATTTCTTGCAATCATGTGCACATGGCGTCAAACCTCGAAGTAACCCCTAAACATTATAAAGATTTCACAAAAAGGGGCAGGAGGCAGAGGGGGCTTACAAAGTTAAGGGAGGAATCCTGAGCACAAGAAACTAGTATAAATTACCTCAGCTTCTATTAAGCCAACATACAGTATGTCAGATCCAGAGTTCGTTCAGGATTCTTAGGTGGAGAGAAATGCTATCTAGGCTGGGCCCATTCTGGTGAAATGGGAAAAAAACTACAGGAGAGCCAGCTTAGCCAGCATCACCATGGGAACTGTGGCCTTCTGTTGATGCACAGAGAGTGTTTTTGGGCCCCGTAATCAGATGCAAAGGAATTGTAAGGCTGCTCACATATAGCCCATGGGTAGCATCTTGGCAATCACAAGCACAGGAATGCAAACAAACGAGATAAAGTGCACATGGTGTTCCCAGTAGTGCCTAGTGCAGCAGCCAGTCAACACATGACGTGTATTCAGTTACACCAATTTCCCAGCTACAGGTACCAACCAAGCAACACAACACGACCAGGGAAGGACCAGGTCACAGAGATCACCATCACACCCTGCTCCTCATGGCACGCACACCTGCCAAAATCCATGCAGGCTATTGTAGGCCCCCACCCACCCAAAAACATGCATACGCAGGGAGATGTGACTGGGCAGTTACCAAAAGTACCCCAGAGCCAAAAGTACCCACAGCCAAAGGCACAGCAGAAGCCACAATAGGCCAGGAAGCACATGTGTACCTTGCAACAGGCTTGCGGGCAGGCGGGGGCTGGTGATAGGATCTTCCCTGAGGATAGGCAGCAGGTGCCGCCGCCGCCTCTTTGCCACAGCAAATGCTGTCTTCCCCCATCCCACTCAGGCAGCCACTGTAGCCAGCCTCTATACACACACACTGTGCATCTGATCAGAAACGTGAGGGGCAATTCCTGAGTCCCCACAACAGCCATGTCCTGGCAGATACAGAAGACACTGACAGAAGATCTCCAGCTTACCACAGGTGGCAGCAACACCCCTATTCATAAGCTTTGAACACCATGTTCAGACTTCACCATTGCCTGTAACTGCATTGCCACCTCCCAGAGTGTGCACCACAGTTGAGGCCGTGGCAGCATCCTACCAAAGATCTCCAGCTTTGCAACACTCGTCTCTTGCCTGAGCCCACAGCACTGCCACTGTCGGAGGATGAGCCATCTGCCTGCCATAGCCCTGAAACCGAGCTCTTTACAAGAAGACTGGGAAGTAGGCAATGTTACACTGATCTCTAAAAAGGGATCGGACTTTCAAGGAAGGGACACAGGGGACTGAACTTCTTTTGTTGATAGGTTGCTGATGGAGATAATTGTGTGGTGATTGATGGAAGCCGGGCATAAATCTTGGTTATTGAATTTGCTCTAGAGATAAGAATGAACAGAGGGGATTAACCTCTGATGCTATGAAAAAGCTGTTTTCTACGTATGGAGATGATGAAGAAGAAGAGTTTGGATTTGATATCCCGCCTTTCACTCCCTTTAAGGAGTCTCAAAGCAGCTAACATTCTCCTTTCCCTTCCTCCCCCACAACAAACACTCTGTGAGGTGAGTGGGGCTGAGAGACTTCAAAGAAGTGTGACTGGCCCAAGGTCACCCAGCAGCTGCATGTGGAGGAGCGGGGAATCGAACCCGGTTCACCAGATTACGAGTCCACTGCTCTTAACCACTACACCACACTGGAGAAGTTGGCTCCTGGGAACCCCGATGGGGGTGAACAACATCAACATCTTGCCCAAAAGCCACGTTAATAGCCTGGATGGGAACGGGACCTGCAAAAGTATCCCTTTCTCTAATTATCTCTTCCTGCTGGGACTTGGGGTCAATTACCCCGGAGCTATGGAACTTTATTCCAACACATGATCGTGGCAGCAAGACTTTGATATGTGCAAAGATGGAAAGACTCATATTCACGAACAGTGGAAGGATGGTTGTTAACATTACTGGACTTAGCCAAGATAGCGAAACTGACATGTTTAATCAGAGAAAAAAGACTTCTAACACATTGGATTGAAGACCTCTTACAGATTTTTTGCATGATAAAATGAATTAATGGAATTTGGGCTTGAAGACTGAAGATAACGTTGGTTTATAGAAAGTGGTTTTGTTAGGTGTAATACTGGAATGGATGAGTTGAATAATGTTTACAAATAGTTGATAGACTAATCAGAAGTTATTTATTTTTCTTTCCTTCTCCCGTTGTTTCTTCTCTTTTTCTTTTATCTCTCCCTCCCCCTTTTGTGGTTTGTGTTTTTATATAACTTTCTAAAATCAATTAGAAAAAATAATTTTGTGGGATCTCTTTGTTTCTGAATCTGAAACTAATTTATATTTGGCCTGCTTCAGTTACTAAAATGTATTTTCAGGACACAAAAGCCAAAAAGAATGGATTACAGCTAATGAGGAATTTTGCCATAGAACTCAATAGGGCATTGATTCAATTCAGTGCTGATTCCCAAGTTGGCCTTAGCCTGAGAGGTCTCATGTTTTTAATCATGGTGTTAAAATGACCACTTTGAAACAATACAAAGCCATGTAGCCCTTAGTGCACCCTCAGATTTTTATTTTTAGCACAGCAACATATTGCTGTAAACTCCAGTTTCTTGTGGCCTTGACCTTCCCTGCACAGAACTGGCTGTCAAGTGCTTTTAAACCATTCTTTAAGATTATTGCTGCTCTTTCATTCTGAAGTGCTTAAAAGTATTTCCAGAGTATTAGAAATACATATTTGTTAAAGAGTTAATGTGTGTCTAGAAGACTGATAGAGGGAAACTTCTCTTCCTCTTTTTTATAACTCAAGAACTCAGGGCTATTTAATGAAGCTGATGGCGGGAGAATCAAGACAGACAAAAGGAAATAATACTTCACTCGGTGCATGTTAATTTAACATGCAACCCTGAAGAGAGACTGAAAATGCCCCATATTAGCTATTCAGTTGGGTTTCTACTCTCCTGCCTTTTTTAAAAAAACTCTCCTGTCACAGGTCAGGCGCTAGATTCTATGAGGCTCTGAAAGTAAGCAAATCTTTTGAATTGGAGGAAGTAAGAGGTCTATTCTCAACTGCTAAGCTGGATTCTTCTTTTGCCCCACCAAACTTTATCACATCTGAGGTCAATTTGTAGGATTGTCTATCTATTTACCTACCAGGACTTCACCATAAGCAGCAACCTCCATCAGCACTGAGTTGGACAGGCTTCTTGGCAAGGCAGCTACAGTGATGGCTCATCACTCCCAAAGGGAGAATGTAATGCTAACGGCCAATAGCAAGATGAAGGTCTACCAGGCTTGTGTGTTGAGCACACTGCTTTCTGGTAGTGAGACATGGGCAACTTACGCCCACCAGGAGCAACACCTCAGTGCTTTCCACATGAACTGCATCAGGAAGATTTTGGGTGTCACCTGGCAAGACAGACTCAAACAAAGATATGCTCTCCCAAGCCCACATTTCCATCATGTCTGCACTCCTGTCTCAGTAACATCAGGCAGCTAATTGCTTGGAGTTAATTACATTGGCTGCACATATAATTGCTTTTACAGAATTAAGGCCTAGCGTTTTACTCTCTACCTTTCTGGATGGCTGCTGTAAGAAATTACCTTTGGAACAGCATTTCTGTGTCTTTGTAAAATGGTTATAGATGACATTGTTCACCACATTACTCAATGTCCTCTGTAGAAAGATCCTTGTGAAAAATATCCGTCTTAGTTTAGCTGCTGGGATTTTTTTGTTACCTCAAGTAAGTTTGTGTGCTTTTTGCTGTGGGAAAATAAAAATTAAGTTACCATGTGTGTTTCTTTATTTGAGTTGGCTGCCAGGAAATTAAGAAACACATTTGTGACTCAACTCTGAATGTCTTTTTTTTCTTTGTTATGGCTTAGAGCTAAACAAATAAAATTGTTTCTACAAACTGCAAACCAGCATGTCTGGGAAACAGCTAGATAGAATTTGGAGGCACTAAATCTGAAAATTTCTATGTGGACAAAAGGTGTGCAAACAAACAATCAATGACCTGCATATGTAGTAATGCCATAGTGTGGATACAGCCTACAAAAGAAACAAAATTGATTAAAACGTTAAAAATATTTTTAAAATTCTAAATGTAAAAAATCAACAGCAGAGGAATTTTGTGCACATTGTCAATTTTAATCAAGTCTCTGTGTGGCTCGAAATGTAGCTTCTATCCTGTACCTCTGCTTATAGCAATGGTAGTCTGGTGATTGACAGCTGCTTCTAATAGACAAACTGAAATAAACGTTCATTTTTTCCAAAATGGCAGATTCTGTTTTTCATCTGGGGGAGTTGTCTTGTATTTTTAGAAATAGAAGCTAATCACTAGTGTATCTCAGTAGAGGTGACTCAATTTTACTGCTACTTGGACTATATTTCTGAAACTAACAAAAGGCAGTAACCTAAGTCGATTCATTTAAACGGATTAACCCTGACTAACTTCAGATTTATGCTGCAAATGTGACATTATGCTAAATTATCAGTGTTAACAGTTACATTTCTGAAATTCTGTGGAAGATGTAAGTGGCTTTTCCATTTCCTTTCAGTGCAATATTGTGCAAATTTGCACAACCTTGATTGCGTAAAATAACTTGATATTGATGAGATGGCCAAACCAATGTTCAGACTGTTGACAACAAAAACTAACAAGCACTTTGTCTGAATGCTGTTTAAACAAAGGGATGATTTTTTTCTGTGACTCTTTAGAGATGTGGTAGTGGTAGCTACTTCCCCCAATGCTTTTGAGGGTTTTTTCTGGGAGTTCATTTCGCTGCAGTACATGCAGAGTTGACAATGGTCTTGGAAATATTGCGGGTATTACTTGAGATTTAGGAGAGGATGCATGGCAGACTAGACACCCTTGCTAACACCAGTCATCTTTCTGTCAAATTGGAACAATCCTCTAGCACGTGTCAGAGATCATGATAGGCTCCTTCATTGGAATCTAGTTTGTAAATACCCTGTTTTGGTTAGTGACAGTGCTTGAGAATTTGATCTGAAATTATGTGCATCTCTCTTTGTAACCACACTTCTTTACAAGCACAAGTCAGCTGCAATGCGGCAGTGCTCGCTTGCAGCTAATGAAGTGTGCTGCAGCAGTGTCTTGTCGTCTACTGCTCTTTCTATAAAATTATGAGGTCAGGATTGGGGAAGGGGAAGGGACAGCACAGCACATGAACTTGCTTAGTTTACTGCCTTCCGTAAATGTGGAGGTTGAAAAATGTCCAGTGGGGGCAGGGCAGGCAGCATCCTAAGCCATGTACAGCTAAGGTTGCTAAGGCATTTTATACTCCAGCTACATACTCAGGTTTGAAAGGTATCTTAGGTGCCAAGAGAACAGGAGAAACCAGAAGAAATTATTCCAGGTTGCTGGAATAATTGTGCATATAGCACCCCCTCTTGAGTACAAGCAGGGCACTAAATTAAGGGAGCTTCCCAAATTTGTCCTGCCTGAGAGCAGGTAACAGGCTTAATTGGAGTGCCTACTACAGCTTATTAAAAAAAATACATTTAAAACATTTTGTGTTTAGTTTTCTATTGCCATTTCCTTAGCTCCAGGGAGCTTGGGGGTGGGATGGAATCCCCCAGGAAAAAAAGGAGAATGTCTTGCAATGGCACCATTGTTTTTTTTTCCTTTCCCCTATGACTGGAGGAAGCACTTGGAGGAGGCATAAGTTAAATTGCCAAGACTGATTTCTTCCTCTCTTCTATCTCCCTCATTTCCTAGGAACAACCAGTCACAGGCTCCTCCCCATTGGGGAAGGTGTATTCCTGAGACAGAAATCAAACACCAAATCAGCCTCGCTTTTCTCCCCACACTTCCACTAGGGCTTGGGAACATGTAGTTCAAAATGGCAGGTGTTCTTCTCTGTTGAGGGCAGAGAAGGAGAAGGCAGCTGGGATGGCTTTGTTTCCCTGTCACTTCATCAGCTTCACAGAACCTTGATGATGGGACCCAGGGACTCAGTAGTGACAATCCCGTATGTGCAGTTGAATAGCTAACCTTTTGTTGGACTCCAGCAGTCAGGGATGATGGGAGTTGTAGTTGCACAACTTTGGCAGGCCCACAGGTTAGCCATTCCTGGTCTAGGGGCTGAGGCATGTTTGTTAGCCCCAATGTTGCTGAGCCACTTCTTTCTGAAATGATTCATATAATGTAAGGTGTGTGTGTCCCCTCTCTTTTTTTAATGGATTGTTCTTTACAGGGGATTTAAAGTCAAAATGGCCTCCCAGGCTAGCAATATTGTTTTCTTTCTCCCCTGCTGCCTTTTTTTTTTTTTAAAGATCTGGCCCTTTTGTTAAGGAATCTGATCCAAAATAAGGCACAAACCAATTCTCAGTCATGCATGGAGTTATGTTGAGTTTCAGGTTGGTTTTTCTGCAAGACACTTAATATGACTGCCTCTCTGGAAACTCAAAAATAAAGACATCTGCTTACTGGCAGAAGATCATGGGGGAAGTGTTCCACCATTGTAAAAGAAGGGTGTGGTTTCTTGGCTGAAAAAAACTTTTAAGTTAACAATTTGGAGTATTCTGGAGCATTAGTGATGGATCAGTAGTGTGTATCTGTGGCTAATTCCATCATTCTTGTCAAATGGATTATTAAAATGCTTTTGTTACCCAGAGCTGGCATTCTTTTATTTACTCTTTGTGGGAAGGGGAGGATTGGCCCTTGGTTTTCTTATCAGATTCTCATTCATTCCTTCATTTATTATTGCTGCAGGTCTTCGAGTCAACGGGGAACTCATCACTGCTTACCCACAAGTAGTGGTGGTGCGTGTGCCAACACCATGGGTTCAAAGTGACAGTGACATTACAGTTCTTCGCCATCTGGAGAAGATGGGCTGCCGGCTCATGAATCGCCCCCAAGCCATACTTAATTGTGTCAATAAGTTCTGGACTTTCCAGGAGCTAGCTGGCCATGGTGTGCCTCTTCCAGACACCTTTTCCTATGGTAAGCCACCTAGATTAAAATAATGCTATTGTCCATAGTGACCATGTACCTGGAGCAAGTGAGATCCTTACTAAAACTCTGAATGGTTTGGGGAAATTTGAATGAATCAAAAAAAGAATCAAAACTCTACAACTTGACTAGTGACAAATTGCCAAGTACAAATAAGAATAGAGTTGGGCCTCCTGTCCTTAAACAGGCATTAGTGTGTCCTCTTCTGAAGAAGCTCCCTCTGGGCCTTGTGGTCTATAATAAGTACTGCCTGGTCATAAATACTCCATTCTTGGGTAAGGTGGTTGAGTGATAGCAGAACAGTTGCAGGAGCTCTGGAGGATTATCTGGATCTGTTTCAATCTGGATTCTGGCAGTTTTAGAACTGAATTGGTTGAACTGGTTCGAGAATGGAACCGGGAGAGTGTGACCCTGTATCTAGTTCTCTATGTGAGCGACTTGTGATACTGTTGACAATGGAATCCTTCTTGACCAACCATGGGGACACTGTTTTACTGTGGTTCTGCTCCTACCTGCAGGGATGTGTCCAGGGGATAACATTGGGAGATGGGATTTTGGCCCTGTGATCCTTGCACTGGAGGGCACTGTCTTGTCTCTAGTATTCTATATTGGAAGGCATTTTGGGGCAAAGTTTCATCAGTACACTGATGACATACAGCTCTGTTTCTCCATAACACCTGAGTCAGGAGAGACTGCAATATCTCAACCTCTGCCTGGGTGCAGCGGTGGATGGGGTGAGGACCAGTAAATGCATTTAAACACTGGGATTTTTAAATTTCAGCAGGCATTTTAAGTAAGTTTTTTGATTGAATGGTTAATTTGAATTGATATCTAAGTAATATGTAAACAAAATGAATGAATGAGGAATAGGCATGTTGGTTTTTTTATTAATGCACTGATGATAGGTACCGTTCCCCCACTGCTTTTTTTATCTTTTGTTGCTTTTACTTATGGAAGCTTAGCAACAGTATATTCTTATAATGGTGACCATCCTATAAACATTTTCTGCCTGATAAATGTGTAGCTAAACAAACTCCTATGCATTACATCATATTTTGTGGTCCTTGTTGAGGCATAGGCCTATTCGTGGGGGTTAACAACATAAGTTACCTCACTGTTCATTCTGCTTTTTCACAGCCCCTCAGCAGGCCAGCTGCTGCTTTTCTAGGTCTAGGTAGTTAGGAGTTAATGTTCAAGATGATAGATGTGTCCATCAGACTGTATTTAAGAATTCAGTCTGTGGAGGGCTAGAAATATGTTTTTCTTAGTGTGTATACAAGGACCTGGACTCAGGCTTCTCTCTTCCCCTCAAGTGCCAGATGGTTAAAATGTAGGGCTGCCAAGAGAAGCAAGATGTCCTACAGCGCACGTATTCCTCTGAACAAGTAAAATGCAGAGCTGATTCTGGCTTGTTCTGCTAGCTTCTTATCAGGTTTTAGTGCCTGTGCCTCTAAGCCTTGTCTTCCCATTTACTACCCTGCTGACACCTAATTTTCCTCCTTTGATTCCATAGCTCTGCTGTTACAAGGAGAAGGAAGCATTAATTGAAGGATGGGAGGCAGTTTGTCTTATATGAACCTCTTGCATAAGCCCCTTTGGTTATGTGTCAGGTGCTTCTCTGGCCTGTGAATGGCAAATGTAGCAGGGTTTTCTTGAGAACAGCCAGGGTGGGGAACTTCAGGCCCGGGATGAGTGTCAAATGTGGCTCTCCAAGCTTCTCTTTCTAGACATCGGGACTATCTAGGGCCAGGCCCCTCATCAGCCATACTCTGTGCCATCCTTGCATACTTTTGCGTGCCTTGGTGAAGGACAGAAGGGGGGGGGGAGTGCAGGTAAACTATTGACTCTCCTGTAGCATGAATCTAATCCACAGTACAAAGATACGAGTCACTTTTGTTTGGCCCACTTTTTTGGCTCTGGCCCTACTCACTACTTGGCGTGCAGCCCTTGGAAGTTTGCCCATGGGGGAATGTGGTCCCCAAGACTGAAAAAGGTTTCCCACACCTGTGCTAAGCATTCAGTTTCTGGCCTGGAAAGGAGCTTGGCGCTTCAGAATACTCATCTCTGGTTGCTTGATGAAAGAGGGAAATGAAGGGAGATAGTAGAACAAGGCTTTAAATGTTTGGTCTTCTTAGAAGGTTAGAGTTCATAAGATGGTAGCGATCTGTAGCATATTTTCAGCTGAAGAAAGAACAGGCTGTGATTTAATCCGATAACTCGGGGCTGTTACTCACTGGATATTTTATACGCAAGTACCTGAGTAAAGAATGCCTGGACTTTGCACCGTGTGTGATCATCACTTTTTACGGCAAGATGCATAGAATTGGTGGCGGTGAAAAATGTGTGCGCAGGGAGAATTTCCAGTCTGGGGCTACCACAGGAAGGGTTCTTTGTCATGGTCATCAGCTAAATAGACTTCACAGGCAGGTGCAGAAGCAGAGCCTCAGAGGCATCTCTTAATATTCAGGCAGGTTCATATGGATGTAGGCAGTCCTTTGAACAACTCTGTCCCAAATTACTTAGGGCTCTTAAGGTCAGAACTAGCACTTTCAGTTGGACTGGGAGATGTACCAATAACCAGTGTAACTTGTACAGAATTGAAGTTATGTGCTCCAGTCGCCTTTCTCCCACCAGAAACCAAGCAGCAGCATTCCACACCATTTGGGATTTCCAGACCGATTTAAAGGTAGCCATATTTAAGGCACCACCTCTGAAGAGGCCGTATCCCTGATTACCACATGCCTAATTTCAAAGGGCAGGCAATCAGAAGAAGGGCCTCGGATGAAGAATGAAGGGTTGAAGCCGGTTTGTGTGGGAGAAGACCTTCCTTCAAGAAGCAAAGCCCCATGTAGGGTTTTGTAAAGAATGAGCAACACTTGAATTGTGTTCGGAAATGGAGTGGCAGCCAGTGCAGCTCTTGTAAGCTCTGATGAGATCTATAGCCAGTCCTAGTTAGTAACACAGCAGCTGTGTTGTGAGTTTACTTAAGTTTCTGGGAAATCACCAAAGGCAGCCCACATTGTATTGGTGCAGTCAAGCAGTTATTAGGGCATGGATCACTGTGGCCAAGCTGTATTTGTTGAGGAGCAGTTGCAGCTTGCATATCAGCCCTAGTTGGTACAAGACACTGCATGCTGTGGATATCATTTGCACTTCTAATGAAATCTGAATTGATCAGTGCCCTCAGGAAGCAAATTGATAATTGAAATTCTTTCAATAAAATATAAATACTAAAAATACCAAAAAGAAGCAAATTGGATCTTTTGGGAGAAATTCATTCCCATGCAGAGCAGCTTGGACACTCCCTCACATGAGGCCTGTGATTGTTTCTACAGTACTATAATTGTAAACTTTTTAAAATTGAGGAAAGAAAAGGCATCAATGTTAAAATATGATGACGATTTGATATTAGAAAGTCACATTTTAACCAACATGTAAATTAATAGGAAATTCTATTCAGCATATGGCCAGAATAGATAACCTCTGTAGATTCTGATGTGAAAATGAACAATCTGGGTTCCAGGGTTGTCTTCTTAAATAATTGTGTTGGCCTTTGGAATATGCCTTTCCTAGAAATTGGCTGAACGCTTCACTGGCAACATGTATATTTTTTTTCCTGTCCAGGTGGTCATGAAAATTTTGCCAAAATGATTGATGAAGCAGAAGTGTTGGAGTTCCCCATGGTTGTGAAGAACACACGTGGTCATAGAGGTGAGTGAGAATCTGTGCATAATTGCTATGGAGTGTTGAATGAGGATTGCTCTTTGTCTAAAGCTTCCTGGCTATTTCGGAAACACTTAAAACATCCTAAACTCAGCCTTTCCAAGAAGATGCAGGTTTTTACAGTGATGTAGTGCTATCAACCCTTGCCTGAATAACAAACTGATATACAGGCAATGACCAATTTAGGCATGTCAAAATGATGCGCGATCAGGCATAGCACCAAACCCAGAAGTAGCCCCACACAACAAAAAGACTTCGTGGAAATGGGCGGAACGGCCAAATGAGGTTTGCCTAGACCTCTTAACTAAAGTGGTATACCTCTCTCAACATGTGAATAAGTAGAAGACCAAATGTTTTATTTAGCTACAAAATCACATGTGTATTTCTGCATGTTGAATCATTTTAATAAGAGGAACAAAAATCCTTACCTTTTCACAGCTAGCGTAAAGTATAATTTAGTGATAATTTTGGTGTTAGCATTTGAATTTAGAATTTAAACTCTGTTTAAGTGATTGATTTATATTAAGCTTATCGAACAACATTGTAACAAAGCTTTTCTAGTTTCTGATTTTATTTATTTAGAGCATTTATAAACGTAATGTTTTTTAAAACTCTACAGTGTAATAAACAAACAGTATCATTACAATAAGAATGCAACCTGAAGCCATTAAAACAAAGATTCAGGGTATCCCTTGAGGATATCCTGGAGGTTAAGGTGGTCAATGACCCGTAATCATGATGGCTGTATTTTACCTCTGTATCAGAGGCATTATGCCTCTGAACACCAGTTGCTTGGGAAACACAAGTGGAGACTGTGTTGTTTCACTCATGTTGTGCTTGTGGCCTTCCTGTCAGCTTCTGGCTGGCCACTGTGAAAAGAGGATGTTGGTTTGATTCAGCAGGGTTCTCAGGTTATTTTCTCAAAATAAAATTACGGCATTTTGAGCAAGTATTTTAAGAAAACACTAAGACTAAAGACTAGTAAGCAAAGATACAGTAGTTTACAAGGGGGGAGGGGCGACCCCATCCCCACTCACCTCCCCCCCCACCTCTCCCCCCCTTTCTTCCTAATGTAACCCTAATGTCTCAGCAAATGAAACTGACTTATGGAAATGTAACTTGGAAAAAAGAGACATTGCGCACACCTGTGTAAACCAAGAAAACTTTAATAAAAAATAATAAAAAATACAAGGGGGAGGGGCGGCGGCGAACATTCTGCAGGACTAAAATAATAGTAATTGCATTACTATCACATATGCAGGATCACCATACAGTCTGTTTCTCCCAGTGGCCTGCTAAGTTGCGTGTAATGTTAGCATGGTTTAATTAGGGTGCAGTGTGCTCTTTGAAGCTAACCCTGAAGAACGCATAGGCTCCCAATAAGAAAGGTTTTGTGTATCTCTGGGAGAATGAGCTTTTTGCCAGCGAGGGGGAATGGAAACACTACAGCAAGCAACATTTTCACAGGAAACCAACCCATGAACTCAGCAGTGATTTAGGAAATAATGGTTGAAGTCCTGTTTTTTGGTGGTGGCAGGGATGTGGAATTAAGGCAAAACCCGTGTTTTGGATATCTAGACAGTAACAATCATGGAAGCAGCAAAAAGGGGTAGCTGGGTAGACAGGGCTAATATTTATGCTTCATGGGGCAACTCTCTGACCACAAGGTCAAAGGAGCAGTCAGAAGCAAGATATAATTACTTAAATCCTGTTGCCAGGCCTGCAGAACCAGCCATGTGCATTGGACTGAGGTGATTGCAGATGAAATTCTGGTGTGGAACACCACAGGCAAATGCATGTGCACATGCACACCCACACATATCCCAGACAGTTGTTCCAGAAAAAGCTTCAATGTATGTGAAATAAACACAGTGACAACTTAAAACAGCAGTAATTGGTGAGGAGACGGTCTGGGCGATATCTGACTTTCAACATTGTGATATATCACCAGCTGAACATTGTGATATTCTGATAATATCATGATGTCTGAAATAAGGATGGAGCTGTGCAGAGGCATTGGCTGGCTTCACAGTTTTCCCCACATCGTGATTTTTGCAAAGCAAACACACACACATCATGATCCACAATATATTGCCATGTCAAAAATTATGAAACTGATATCACGATATGGACTTCAAACCAGCTTTGGACGATATATCAATTTATCGCCCAGTCCTAGTGAGGACACAGTGATCTAAGCATGGCTGAGTAAATCCACATCTGCAGTGGGGCGTACCCAGATGAGTAGAACCAAACTTCTATATTCCAGTCCAGCTATTTCATGCTGGGTTTTCCCTTTGAAATTCCTCTGTTGGACAATGCTTATGTTTTGTGTTTCTGTTATGTGGCCTCTTGCAGGAGAATAGCTGTTTGGGGCTTCGGGGGTTGTCTGAAAGAAAGAATTTGCCTGTAAGCAAAAGTCCAAGGCCTGTGGACACAGGATTGCATAAATACAGGGATGAAATATTTCCCTAAAGTAAACATTTTAAGCAAAAGTGATTTGCTTGCCTTATCAGTTGCTAAAAGGAATGACTTACCTTCATTTCACCAGGCTCTTGTGTGTTTCGTTGCAAGTAGATAGTTTGAATAGGTCAGTTAAGGAAGAGGAAGGGCAGGAGATCAAGAATTGCATGGTGCGGTTATAGCTGTTTCAGAAGCAATGTATTGTGAAGCCTCACTGTACGGAGTGGACCTAAGGGCTTAAGAAACTGACCGCTTGTGGGCAAGGCAGGAGCACAGATTTCTGTGAAGTGGGGCGTCACAGCTCCAGTTTCCTTTCCTGCCTTGTCGAGAGCAGTCAGCCTTTTGTTTGCTCCGCATCGCCACTGCATCTGGGGCCTTAAGACTAGTTTAGGGGGCACTGCCACTTGAGGCAGCTTTCTGTATCAGTTTAGTTTTAGGCCTGGCTCACGGTTCATTTTTCTAGGGATAAATTTTTTAATAGATTTTTGTTGCATTCAGCTTACTGGTATAAACAACAAAAGAATATTTCCCATCTTAAATGATACTAAGAATTCTAATACTTCCCATGGATTTGCATTTGGCAAATAAATAAATAATTTTTATATTTTTCACTGTTGCACTAATTAGTAGCTACCAATTAATTGGGAGTGGTTCATTTTGGGTTCATCAGCTAATCATACACAGCACCTTGGAATCGGCTGTCATCTTTGGACTGTGATTGGTGCAGCCCTCTGTTTTATGTGTCTAGAGAACCCAAAACCTGTTGCAAAACGCTCTTGCAACCTAGTACTACTAGAATAGCACGGAATGGTACAGGCCAAGATTGAAGGATACTGGCAGACCTATACTGAGGGAGTTGAGAACTGGAATAAACGTTGGAAATTGTGAGTTTGCTTTAAGGTAATGTTTTGTTTTTCAAATTTTGCTATTTTTATAGCACTAAATGTGCAAAGCGCTTTACCAATTTTAATTTTATTCATACATGCCCCAGTGCTGCCAGGATACTTTTTTTTGCAGCACTGAGATTAAGGATCATGTTTTTCATACCCTTTAGAAATATGCAGAAAATTCACTGACCTCCTCCTCCTTTCACCTTCTATACTGTTTTTATGCAGGTAAAGCTGTGTTTCTGGCAAGAGACAAGCACCATTTGGCAGACTTGAGCCATCTAATTCGTCATGAGGCCCCTTATCTATTCCAAAAATATGTCCAAGAATCCCATGGCAAAGATGTTCGTGTCATCGTAGTGGGAGGTCGTGTGGTGGGCACTATGCTGCGTTGCTCAACAGACGGTAGAATGCAGAGCAATTGCTCGCTTGGTAAGAATGGAAGTGTGCTTATTCTTGGTTGGAATTGGGGCTGGCAAAGGAGAGTTTAAAATCTAATTTAAGTGGCAGCCATTTCATGTGCAATTACAAATAATTAAGCTGTTACATTAAAATTTAGATTTTGAAATTAGAGACTTGACCAACTTTTTTAAAAGACAAGATAATGGTATTTAGAATACTACTTAGTAGGCTTCCTTCAGTATATATGGTTTTATCTGGTCACAAATATAAAAGAATAGTGATGTGATGCATGCCAACTTACTTCCAACGAACAGTGTGACTGGAAATAGGCTGAATTATCACTTATTTTATCTTGAAACTTTGTCTCCTTGGACCACTTTTATCTTTTCTGTGGCTGTTATATCCATGGTTACATATCTTGGGCTTTGATTATCCCACCAAGCTTTTAAATGCCTACTTTTATTTCATTCACTCCTTTTGCTTTGCCTCTCATGGAGTGAGATCCTGAATCAAATGTGAGGGCACTATCATCTGCCTGTAAAGCTATATTAATCGCGAACCACTTTCAGAAGCAGTGTGCTTAAAAGCTGGTATTCAAGTACTGTTAAGCAATTTTTTTAAAAAAAAATAGAATCTTTTTATCTCGCTCATCATCCCCTGCTGGATTGAAAAGTTTTTCTGTCACCTGTTTTTATAGAATTGTGGAGTTGGAAGGGACACTAAGGGTCATCTAGTCCAACCACTTGCAATGCAGGAATATCAACTAAAACATCCATGACAGATGCCCATCCATTTATGCACTAGCTGTTGTGTTTTCTGTCATTCAGGTGGACTCCATCCTTTTGATACAGACTTCCCTAAATGTTTCCCCAAGACTTCAGCCTTATTTATTATGGAGCCCCCGCATCTCTACCTGTTTGGTCCGTGGTTTTTTTAAAGCTGTAGCCCCCAAATAGGTAGACCTTCAGTAGCCCCACCCTAAGATTTACCCTTCTCTCTTTTGCCAGGTGGCATAGGAATGATGTGCTCGCTGAGTGAACAAGGCAAGCAGCTGGCAATCCAGGTGTCCAACATCTTGGGGATGGATGTATGTGGCATCGACCTCCTCATGAAGGATGATGGCTCGTTCTACGTCTGCGAGGCCAATGCAAATGTAGGTTTCATTGCCTTTGACAAGGCTTGTAATCTAGATGTAGCTGGTATCATAGCGGACTATGCCGCTTCCCTTCTTCCCCCCGGTCGCTTGACACGACGCATGTCCTTGCTCTCTGTGGTGTCCACGGCTAGCGAGACTAGCGAGCCAGAGCTGGGCCCTCCAGCTAGCGCCACTGTCGACAATATGAGCGCCAGCTCCAGCTCTGTCGACAGCGACCCTGAAACCACAGAGAGAGAGTTGCTCACCAAGCTCCCGGGGGCTATATTCAACATGAACCAGCTAATAGCCAATGAGATTAAGCTCCTGGTGGAGTGATGCCACATGTAAATAAATATGACCAACTTTCTTGTACATTTTTTTTAAAAAAACAACAACTACTTGTAGTGCTGTATATCAGAAGCAGCTTATGGAGGTGAAGGGAGGTTTTAGTCTGGGGATCAAGATCAAAACGCATGTTCTGTGAATGCTGCTTTTTTGCTACTTATTGATTTTGCAGAACATACGTTTAGTTGATATTTTTGACAGCCAATTTCCCTTTGGTCATGCCCAGTTAAGAACCTGCATTTGTGTGGGGGAGGGGGTTGGAACCTTTGCGACATTAGGGATGCCACTGTGATTTTTAAACTCATTGCAGAGCATGTGGGTTCATTGGGAAGTGATTCAGCTTGATTTGTGCTTTCGGAACTTAGAAGTTTTAATTCTCCAAAAGCATTTGTAAACTATTGTCTGTAACCATCCCCTCACCTCATTAGCGCTCAGTCCTATTGGTTATTTTATACCCCTTGCTTTTTGTCCCATTAGGAGTTTATAGGTTAGGGCAGCCAATTTCTGTTTCATCCAAAGGTTCTAAATATCGGCATTTCCCATCTAACATCTGTGAGAATTCGGATCCCTGACAAACAGTCTGTAATGGCCTCAGAAGTCTGGCCCTTAAAGAAATTAAACAGAGTGCAGCATTTATTAGTTCAGCATGAGCTTTTGAACCAAACCTGTGACTTCTGCCATTTCAGTATTAACAGATGGGTTTATGTCCATGCATTTATATTTAAAACAAACCACTTTCTTTCAGAGAAAGATTTTAGTATGTGTGGATTTTTAAGAAATTATTTTAATTCCTGGGGCAGGGGGAGAAGGTGTGTCTAAATTTCAGTCTTGTTCATTGATGGCAGAAGTGGCATGTTTTCTTTTGCGCAAAAGGCAAAGATAAACAGCACTGTTAACTTTTGGTGTACAAAATAATGTTTAATCCGATGTGAAAAAGAATAACACTAGTTTAAAACAAATGTGCATTGACTTGTATTTGTTAGTGTTTTAGTCCTTTTTGCAAGATATATGCTATGTTAATGTTTCGTTTTTAATACATGCTCGTCCAACACTTCCTTCTCCATGCCTGCATCTTTAAGAGTGGCCAAACTTGAAAATACCCATACTGTTTAACATCACCACTATTTAACAAACAAAAACTAGACACCTTTTTTTTTTAATCTGTTACCCTGAAAAATGTGGGAGGGGGTGTGGAGGAGGGTTGAAGTGGTTGCAAATTTCACAACCACCTTGGAGTAAACTTAACCTGTTACTACTATTAGTAACGTTTCTCTGTAGAACACATTAAAATCTAAAGTGACTTCCTTAAGAATAAATCTTGAAGAGAAATAAGCAGGTTTTGGGCAACAACATAGGACACTTTGCTAGTAAGGCCCAGCCAGAATGGGAATATGATTTAAGGCCACACTTCTGTGGATCTCAGGCCCCTATGTATGTGTCTGTATTTTGCTTTGTTTTGTCATTGGTTTTTTGTCTGTCCAGTTCGTCACTCTTTTTTCCAGAATGCCTGATGATCTCCTCTCCCAACCCCTACCCAATCCTGATACTTCTGGCTGTGCATTTTCTTATTAAATTTGATAAAAGAACCAAAACAGCAGCTTTGGGTCTGTTTTAATGGCCTCACCTTCCTCCTCCTCACCCATTTCTCACTCATTTATTTTCTTTGGGGTGTGTACAACATGGAAACAATATATACAGAATCCTATTACTTTTTATAAAAAAAAAACACCACAGAGTAAAATGTTTGCAACAGGAAGATGGTTTGTGGAAAGTTTTTGGAGGGTGGGCAGCTTATGTGTACAGTGCTGCTTTTATCTGGATGCCTCAAAGGAGCCTGGCCCCTCTGCCTTCTGAGGCTCTGAGCTTCATTCCTCTGGCCCATCCTCTCCACTTGGCTGTCTAACCTTCACTCGGATCTTAAATACACACCAGTTGAGGATTACTACGCAGAGAAGCGTCAGGCGGCAATAAACAGAAAAGTGTTAACCTGCTTTCATGGAGGTTTGGTCATGCCTTGTTTGTACATTTTTTTGTTTTTTAAAATATGTACTCTTCTTTTTTGTAGAATTAAATATTATTTAAATCAAGTGGAAGGTTGACTGTTGACATTAGCTGATGAAGCAAATTGAGTGCCCAGGTTGGAACAAAAGATACAAAGGTTTTCATTTAAAAAACCCCAAACACCCAGCAACTCAGGCAAAACCCAATCTTTGACAGTTTTTTTTCCTGGTTGGTGGTTCTTCAACCCTTTGCCAGCTACACGTGTCTTCTAAAATACAGGTTTCTCTGACAACCCAGTTGGGTAATCTTTTTCCTTATATGTGCTTTGAAACACTGAGCATATTTCAGGAATTTGAGCAAAGAATTATCCTTCTGTTATCTGATAGAACTTTACAAATCTCTGAATCACTCACTGAAAAGAAGCAAAGTGAATCCAGGAAGGAACTGGTAACTCTTTGACAGTTCTGATATGGGCTGCATTTAGTCTACATTGCTTGAGCAAAACTGGTAGTGAGAAGTCTGATTTTCACACTCACGTGTCTTTGTTCCCCACCCCAAATTCCTAGACCCAGTTTGCATCAATATAAACACAGTGCAATGAAGCACACATTTCTTTCTAAAAAAACAACAACATACACACACAAACGAAACATGAAGAGTTTTTCAAGCTTTGATTTGTCTACTTGTCATGAGATGGTCATGGATGTATTGTGAGATTGGAGGAAATTGTGGCTAATCTGTGGGAGAAGAAAAGTTGCACTAAAATCTCACAGGAAATTGTACTTAAAAAAAAAACAAGGGTTGTAGATTCATCCCCTACCCTGCCTATCGTAGCTCCACCAGGGAAATGTCATGGTAGAAGGTTTTTAAAACAACATACCTATCAGGTAAAGAAAATAAATCATGCTCTTACTAATCAGGGTGAAACTTTCACACAAGCTAATGCTACATGTCACACTTTTCTGAAGAATATTTACTTAAATACAGTAAGAGCACCAGCGTTGCTGATCATAGTTTGAAACTTTATGTTGAAATGAGCTCTTGGTAAGACAGAAGTCATAGTATCAGCATAGCCAATGACATAACACAAATGGAAGCAAAGTTGCTGGGATGTGTGGTGGTGGGTGGAGCTTGATGAATTCCATATGTTTTATTTGTATTTTTAATATGTTTGTACTTCTATATAGCAAATTCTGCAGATAAAATGGTTACCTTCATACATTTTTGTATTGTGTAGAAATGCAGATTGTGTTTATAGCTTTGTATGTTTTCAGATCTTTAATGTCTTAATGTTTTGATAAATTTTATAAACCCTCCTCTCATTCTGGAACACTGTGATAGATCATCAGTAATAAATGATGGAAGGACAGCACAGTCATGGACTACTTTTGTTCTTGTTGGGTTGCACTCACCTTTCAAACTGTGTGATCATGCTTCACTGACTTTGCCGGCAATGCCTCATGTGGATTATCTCCTAAGAAAAATGTTCTGGACCTGCGATGCTTATAAAAATTTAAAAGAACTCTACGAGAGGTGCTGCACCGGACTCTTACCAGAATCAAGAAGTGGAATAAATCATTTAAACTTCTAATAAGTCTCCCAGTTTAGAAAAGCAAAGCCCAAGTAGGTTAAATGTGTAAGGGCTTAAACATTGTAAGACGTATCAACATGTACAATTCTTTCTCATGGCTCACTCTTTTTGAGAAGGTTTATGAGCTATTTGGCTGGTGTGAGACTCACGACCCACTCCTGTTCTCTCTATGGAATTGTAGGTGCTCAGACAGGTAACCTCTGCTGCTACTGTCTCTTTTTATTTTTAATTTTTCTCTGTTCTAGGAATTCCTAAAATGCAAATTATTGTAGGATTAATAATGAAATGTTACTTTTTTCCTTTAGTTTTCTTTTACTTTTATTTTGAGTCTCCTGACCTTGGAGGGTGATTTTTGGGATGATCTGATGGTGGCTTGGACCATTGTTGGAAGTTTCCATACTCCCCTCATGTACCAGTTTTCAGTTGAATGTCTTTTATTTGATTAATGCACTGTCCATGTTTTAGGGTGGGAATTTGTAGTTCTTGGGGAACACTGTTCTGCTATGTAAACTTTTATATACATAGAATTCATTTTGCTGATGTTTCTAACAGTTCACACTTTCTTACTGTTCTTTGCAAAACTTTTCAGGAGCCAAAAAAGTCAAACAATCCAGAGAAAAACTTCCCTTCTCCCCTTTCTGATGGCAAGAGAAAGAGCTTGTGAAAAATCCTTGAGAATGTTCCTCCCTAAACTTTTCCCCCCTGTGGTAAAACAGTAAACGCAGCAGTTTGGTGGCATCCAGTACCGACCTGTTGGCAGGTAACTTTCAGCTCTTTTGATCATCCCATGTTTGCTAACATTGCTTTCCTTTCTCCTAACACCCTAGTTTTAATATTATTACTGTCCAGAAAGAATGAGGCTTAGGAAGCATGTTGAGTTCTTCTTGTTTTTGTTTTTTGCTTTTTTTGCTAGAGCCATGTTTTAATAAACCTTTTCAGGATCCATGTGTTCAAGTAGGATCATGGCAAGGATGAGTTTAAACAACATGCACTGCTTCAGAAAGGAGTGGTGGGATGGTGTGTAATTCCATAAATTCTGCCATCTCCACCCTCCCATGTTCCTGTCTTGCTCTTCTCACTCCCTTCCCCCTCCCCCCCATATACACTCTTGGCTTAAGTTTTTACAGGGCTTTGGTGCTTTCCAGGGGCACAATCAGCACAAAACTAATCGGCATCAATTAATAACAGGTATGAAAAACTAGCTGTACAAAGTTATATATAAAATTAATTTCTTATAGCAGGGCTGGGGGGGAGGAGGGTGGTTTTCATCCTTTGTTAAGGCCATTTGAGGGTGACGTTTTCAGACATTTTTAGTATGTGCTGTTGAGGATGGTACTCATGTCAGTAATACTTGGTGATTCAAATGATCTTTTGATAACTTTGAAAACAATTTATTAGCAGCCCGAAACTTGTATAGTACTGCAACTACAAAGATATAGCCTATATTGAAGGTACTTTCTAATGAGGAAGAATATAATGCTTCAGATAAACACTCTTAAAATCATTTTTGAGTCTACAAGTTGGAAATAAGTCATTTTTCGATGTTGCTGTATTTTAACATTTTGTGTGCACACCGCCTAAAGCAAAACGTTTCTTTGCCACTTTAACCCCATAGCACATTTTGAAATTTGTAGCTTGGGACATCTTTTAAGCAGCACTAGTGCAGGATTTGCCTTTTTATGTTTTAAGATTTCACAGTTGTTATTGCATATTGTTTTTACTGCTTCTCCTTTTCACTTGGCATGGAAGGGTTACTCCTGAATATATTTTTGTCCTTTGATTGCTGTACCTTTCAGAGCTAGCTGAAGAGGGCACAATAATTTTGCGAACATTTTGACATATGCACCCCCTCTTGTGATTTTTGTTTTCTATGCAAAATGGGACAAAAAGTGTGTGTGTGTGTGTGTGTGTGTGTGTGTGTATGTACACACACACACACACACACACACACACGCATGCATGCTGGTGAGGGGGCTGCTTTTGCAGTGTATTCCCTCCTCCTGTCGATTTGCAAACACCTGGCTAATTTAAAGGAGGTAGTTGAAAGCCTGGTGAGGAATTAAAGCTCTCCTCTTTCGACTTGCAAACAGATTAAGGAAAAGTTCATGCTGCAGATTGCTTCCTTTAAATTGGCTGCACCCTTGTGAATTGACATCTTAAAGGAGATAATCAGTTGCAGTCCCTTTGCTGAAAATAAAAGTATTCTCAATGCATTAGGAACACCTCAGGAAGCATTGTCCCTGCTCCTGGGGGACAGAGATCCAAGGGGGCAGGGAGAAGGATGAGAGTGGTGTTGAAGCAGTAGGAGTCTGTGGGAAGAATGTTTGTGAACAGTGCCCAACAAAGGTTAAAACAAGGTGCTACTTTTTCCCCCTTTGGGAGCCCAGGAAGGTGTTAACGTCTTCAGTAAAAGTTGTTTGGTTCTGTGATGTTCTATGTGGCTCAGGTCGTGTGTTTCAGATCTGTAGCTACTCATATGCTATAAGAAAGAATTAAATAGCCTTCTAGGTTCTACAGTACCTGGAAATTAGTTGAGCTCAACCCAACCAACAAAGCTGCTGCATACCCCTTCCTATTGAAATGTATGGAAGTCACATGGTAGCAGTGCCAGGTGGTATTTGCCTATCCTATTTTAATCTGTCCTTTATCCAGATAGTTCCATCTGTAGGGAGGCCTTCCAGAGCCTGTTACTGAGTATCGTCTGTCCAGAACTCTTTTTGAAGGGTGTGGGTGGATATGGGGGAAAGCTTGAAATAAGCTTTGGTGCCTTAAAAGGATCCCCATTGTATGATTTTTCTGCAAGCTGAACAAGAACTTCTTCTATATACCCTTGTGCTGCAACAGAGTAATAAAACTGGTAGGTGGCAGCAGAAGAAGGAACTTATTCAGATGGCACCCGTGAACTGAGAATGCTGCCATGTGTGGAGAGATGGATTCCAAAACATTAGCTGGTGTAACGTGCAAAGATGAGAGGCAGCTTCCCTGACTTGTCAATCTGCATGGTGAGTCTGACTCTTGGTCAATTCTTATCCACAGTAATGGATCTTTACAGTCCACATTTCTCCTTAATCTGGAATACTGACTGAAAGCCATTATGGAGGGGCTGACAGACCTGTGTGTGCTTGTCTGGATTTCATGTTACACAGTACTTTAAGAGATTGTTGCTGACTAGTTTATCACAACCTTCCCCTGGGGCATTCATTTGCTCATGTTAAAAATATGTAACACTTTCTTCCAAAAAGTACTGCTAGATTGTATTTTTATCACTTCCATTTCAAAGGCATTTTCCATGTAGCATTTATACTTCATATGTATTTCAAGGTGAAGGAAATGACTCTGTACAAATTTCATTATAACAGAAATGGAATGTGAAATTTGACATTTGATCTCACTGTGGCCCAGATTTTCAGTTCCAAGGAATGTTCTGCATTAAAGAGCCATTGGCTCATACTTCATGTAGGCAATGCTGTGTGGAATGAGCAGTTAGAAATAGAACTCATTGGGGAAAATTGTCAGCAGCTGAGTGGAATGAGAAGCAAATATTTATGATCTCAAAACATATTACAGTAAGATTTCTTCGACTTTCATATTTTCCCTACAGACTTTTTCCAAAACTGCCCCTTGAAACTTCATATATTGGAAATCAATTGTAGCTGTACAAACAATTGCCATAAGAAATCTTTTACAACTATTTGCTTGCGATCATTACTGTGCCCATTAGATCACAGTTAATCTGGGAGTTAATGTGCCACAGATTTTAAACACAAGATAAACATTAATAATAAACCTATGAGACATTTCCACCAAATGTTCATGGTTTGCCATCTGAACAGCTTTGTGAAAGATAAGAAGAGTTAATGTGCAAGTGAATGGCTTGTGATTGCAGGAATCACTAGAATCCATGCAGTACTGCTTGTGGGTAATAGGATTCTGTGGAAACAATTCATTGGTGCTGCCACATATGTGAACTTGTTCTGTGTTTTCTTAGACCAAGGTGCCCCTTGCTTCTCAATGATTTTTTGAGTGTCTGAAATATGACACTTCTGAGAAGCACAACATGAGTTTTGGGCTGCCTGTTATTTCAGGGGGGGAAATTGCATGGAAACTGGATATGCTTACAAGACAGAACTTCAGTTAGAAAAAGCAAGGCAACCCTGAATGATATAATAATGCAACAAGTTACTGTATTTTTTGCTCTATAAGACTCACTTATAAAAAAAAAGTAAGGGGAAATGTGTGTGCGTCTTATGGAGCGAATTCAGGCTGCGCAGCTATCACAGAAGCCAGAACAGCAAGAGGGATTGCTGCTTTCACTGCGCAGTGATCCCTCTTGCTGTTCTGGCTTCTGAGATTCAGAGTATTTTTTTTCTTGTTTTCCTCCTCCAAAAACTAGGTGCGTCTTGTGGTCTGGTGTGTCTTACAGAGCGAAAAATACGGTACCTTTTTCCACCTACAGAGCACATAGCAGGGGTGCCTTAGAGGAGCAGGTATCTTAAGCACCCTTTTTGCATTTGAAGAGACTTCCAAGAGATATATGGCAGACTGACTTAGAGAAACAGTGGGGTGGATCAAGGCCTTTATTCACAGTGCAATGTTCAACAGTCATGTTGGAGGTGCAGAGCGTGGGGAGGGAGAAAAGCTGGAGCAGGAGGAAGCAGTGGAGCAGGTGGCAGCTGGACACATTTGCTGATCTGTCTCAGGCAGCAAAACATCTTGAATAGGCCCTGGCTCCCCCCACCCCAATGATATTTACTTGAACTTGCTGAGTGATGGCCAAGAATTTGGGTTGAAGTGACCTTAGTATGTGGGTGTCATCCAACTCCCTCTAATCCAGATGTGGCAACCTCATTTCCAGTAATGGACTGGATGTGGGCTAATAAATTGAAGCTCAACCTAGATATGCTGGAGGTGTAATTAGTGGGTGGGTAGGGGGCATTCAGTTTGTGCAAGATGGGATAGCACTCCCTCTTGAACTGGTTCACAGCTTGAGTGCAGGAAGCTCCTGCAGCCAATCAGAAGCCGCGCCTTGGTTTTCGAACAGTTTCAGGAGTCGAACAGACTCCCGGAACGGATTAAGTTCAAGAACCAAGGTACCACTGTATTGCAGAGTAGCAGGACTAGGAAAGAGTGATGTGGTGCTGGTTATCTCCCAGTGCACCAACTTAACTGTAGTTTAAAGTGATGTGTGAACTGGACCATTGATTGTATGCCTCCCTAAGCTCATTTCGTATAAAAACTTGCTAAAACCAATGTAAATAATAAAATTAAATGCAGTAAAAATAGTCATGCACTAGTCACCTGTGTCTAAGGAGTAATCGATAACCTAGCATCCTTCTACCCAGGTCCTCTCTTTTTAATGTAGCTAAAGAATGCTGATTTCAGTGCATACTCCAAACATGCCTGTAGTTTTTCCACCACACCTGCTTTTCCCAGCTGGCATACCCGATGAGTGTGTTCATGTCACTGGAGGGCCAGGGGAAGCAGCTGGGAGGAAAGCTTTGTAAGTGAAAAGGAGAGAGGAGCATTAGGAACCAGCACTGCAATCTTCCTCTGCTGCTGTGCCACTGTTTAACAGAGACCCAAGGTGTCCGCCTGTCTGCCCCCCGCCTGATATGTAGGTCTACATAAGTACTGCAGACCAATCTCTCAGTTGAGTACTTGTAATAAAATGTGATTTGTGCTTAAAAGGGGGAGTAGAAAAAAGCCAGAGACACTGCACTCTCATGCATTTTTAAAAAAATATTTGAAATCATTGCTACAGCCAGATCCTTCACTGATTGAGTTAATATGCAAAATTCTTCCTCTCCCACCCCCATCTCCCTCTAGTTTCCAGAGCCCCTTTTATGTCCTGCCTGATACAGCTTTCCTTCAGTGCCTTCATTTCTCCAACCCATGCTTCCCTTTGCTCTTCTTTTTCATGGTCCTGCACATAAGGGCTGTTGTTGTTGTTCACATCTGTCTGTCTTGATAGACAACGGAGTGTACCTCTAGGGGCACAGCCAAACCGCTGCATTAGCAGTATTAAAGTGACATCCCTGGGAAGCAAGCCTGGGCAGTGTGTATGGAGGTCCTGGGCTGCCCAGATGACAAAACCCCTGTCTTGGCCTTGCTTGGCTGCAGGATTTGCAGGAAGGAGACGTATCAGGCACCATCCAACCATCTTAGACACTCCATTCTGGATTTGTGTAGGGTTTGCTCCTTAGCGTGCTCTTCTCCTGAATATATCTCATGAGCCAACAGAGGTTTAGGATCAGAGTTTGCCTTTTCCTAGGTGAGCTACCTTCCCAGGTTGGCTAGTCCCATCTGTCCCTCACTTCCCTCTACAGCACGTGCAGAAACCGCCTTCTTGACCGATGGACCCACTCTTGCTCAATCCAGTGGAGCCTGTATTCGCATTCAGGGGAAGTACCTAACTCACCGAGGGTTTGAGACCCATCAGCTACTCTCACCTGGTTTAGTCAGCCAGTCGATGCTGTTCCTGGGATGTGGCCGCTGTCGCTCTGACAGCTTCTAGGAGCCACAGGTGAGAGCTGACTGCAGGGTGGGGACGAATGGTGGACGAACTACCCCAGAAGGAGCATGGCGTGTCCCCCACCAGAGGCACTACTTCTCCCCCAGCACCCTATACACGCCTCATAATGGCTAGTAGTGGTTTAAAGCCACACAAAGCTCATAGAAGCTCCAGGCACACTGCCTTCAGTTCTGTCATGGAAAAAAGGTGTAATTTGAAATAACTTGTCCAGCTTTTTTACACTGCCCTCCTTCGTGCCTCTAGGGCTCCCAAGACCTCAGCTACTTTCTTTACCAGGCACTCCTGTGTCTTCTCAAGATTCCTCCCTCTTGCTCCCTACAGCCTCATCAGTCCTTGGGCTCCGCGTGAAGCTATTCTTCCATCCAAATAGAAACTTTGAACAAAAGGTGACGTGACCATCTATGAGTCAAACTAGATGTGACAAGACAACCGTGTACGTGTGTGTTGTTCATATGCAGAACAGGGGGTTAGGCTGGATCTATTTTTGCATGAAAAGCAGTGTCAGTAAAGAGAATGAAACCCCTCTTGCCTTAGCTTGCTACATTCCAGTATTTCTAAAAATTCACCGCTTCTCCTGCCCAGTCAAGCCCTATTAGCAAAGGAAGCTGAACTCTAGAGAAACTCTTGCTGCAGTGGAATGCAATAAGAGAAGGGAGGAGCTTAGTTTCCCTCAAGTGCATTTTAAAAGAACACGTTCAAATTGCTTACTTTGTGCAACCTGCAGAGTTTATTCCACTTGTGTCCTAACAGTCTTGAGTTCTTGGGCTACTGGATTTTTAGTTTTGACTAAAGCAGACTTTCAATCATATGGTTAGTCTGCAGGTACTGGCAAATACTGCAAATTTATTTGATAAAGGAGCAAAGAGAATTGCTACTAAAGTGTTTTCCCCTTCCTTTCACATGAAGATTTCACACAGACTCACCTATCCCTCAGAAAAGTGGGTAGCAGGAGCCCCACCAGCCTCTGACCCAGTGTTTGGAGGAATAAGCAAGATTACAGTTTGCTCTAGAAGGCCTTGGAGGCAAAACTGCTTCTCCACGAATTCCAGAACTGTTTTTGTTCCAAATGACATTTCCAGAGGCAAGCTTTGTAACTGCAGGAGAATAGAGTACTGTTGAGCTTGTGAAACTACTTATGCACTCCCCCCCCTTTCTATGCAATATTTTCACAGGACTCTGATGCTGGGTCAGCAGCCCCAGAGACTGCCACTATCTCGCCAGAGGACAGGTAATGCATGGCAGGGGGGTAATGGTAGCAACATGCTTGTTTGACCTGAGCTCATATTTTCTACTATACCTCTTTCTTCCCCAATAATGAAGAACCATCTTCAAGGCTAGTCAGTATCCTTGATGAGTGTCTGGTGGCTACCAACGACGAAGCCAACTACTCTGATGGTGGTTTTTGTGCTACTTGTCTCTCCATTCCCCCTCCCCAGCATTCCAGTTCCCTGGTTTTATATTACGGTGACCATTTCTCTCTTATTTCTGTAGGGTATATGAAGCATCAAGAGACCTTCCTTCCTTCTTTTTATGGGTTTTGTTCGTTGCCCTTTGTTTCTCCAGTTGTGAAGGGAATGGTGCAGGGTGGCATAAAGTCCAGAGACTGAAACAAAATGGCATCAGTGGGAATAACGTTTTCATCATATAATAGAAGATGCTCAATAAACTGCAATTAAAGAAAATTATGTGTATGTGATTCTTCTGTAACTAATTGTGGTCAAATCAGTTGGCTCCTCGGGCAAGTTGACCTCTATGTTACTTTGATCAAGCCTGCATCCCAGTGTTAGTACTATACATGTGTACGGATTCTGAAAACATGCCAACAGTGCACAGCTGCCTTCTGTGGAATCTAAGGGGATCTGCAAAGCTTCATGTCCTAATGGGAATTTGTTAGATTATTAGAGTTTAGAGCATGGGGGTGGGGTTTGGGTTTTTTACTTCTCTCATTAACAGCACAGTTCATCCTGATTATTTAGAAATGATCAAGCCTTGGCACTGGAAGTTTTCCGCATGTCAAGAAACAAATAGTTTGTGCCTCATTCCACCTAGTCTTGCATACCAATCAAGACATACACAATCTGGTTTGGGGAGAGGATTGAAGGAGGAATCTGTATCACTTTAGCAAGTCATGTTTCTGTAGGGAGTCTTGCCTCGCAAAGCAGTATCCCTAGATTATTGTAATTATGAATTTATTTTTGTCTGAAGGCTTAAGGCCTTCAAAATTTTTGTTTCTAATGGAAAGTTGCCTTAGCAACTATGACCATAAAATCATTCTGTACAAATATCCCACACGTTGATGGAATGTAGGCTATCATGAATATCCATGACAGATATAGCCATGACCATTTTAAGTATTTCACTAGTTTGAGTATTTCAAATTTAATAATACCTTTAGCAGTTTTGGCCAAATAATGAACTCTAAATATATCTGTTCAGATCCTTTTATCATGGACAAACACTAAATTGCCATCCTAGAAGAGTGGACAACTAAGTATGGTAGTGGACAACTGAAAGCCCCAAATTACATCTCAAGAACAACTTCAGTAAAGCAATTAATATAAAATGCACAGAGTCCCCATGTTCTTGTTTCCCCTTACCAAGAGTATTGTACCCATCCTTGAGAGTGGTGACACCTGAGATAAGCTACATGTGAAAGTCATGATAGCTTAGGGACAGCAACCCAACTCAAAAGTATTGTTTAGTGGCAACCAATGAATAGCTGAGTACCAGCAACTAAGATCTTGCAAAGAGAAGCGGTTCATCACAAAGTGGGTTGGGGAAAATCTCACATAAGCCTGCCAATACATTTTAGGGAACAGTTCCTTTCGTCACTATGGCACTCTGGTGGAAAATGCTGTTTGTTAAAATTTCCTTTCTGTGCTATTAATAAAGCCAGGAGTTTTTACAGAGAGCCTGCTGAATCAGACCAATGGCCCATCTACTCCAGCTTCCAGTTTTCACCAGATACCTGTGGGAAGCTATCAAGCAGGCCTGTGTCTTGTCACATGAAACATACAATTTTGAGATTGTATGTTTGTTCGTTTGCCGTATCAAAGGTTTATGTAGGCTGAAACCCTTCTAATTGTTTAGTGCAATAGGGAGGATTGCTTTGGTGAAACTTAAAAAATGATTTGTTACCTGCTTTTCTGATGAAAACCCGAGCAAATGTGGGATTCTGCCGCTGCATTTTATTCCTATCTTTGTACATGGCCTTGCCCATTCTCAAACGCTAACAGGAAGAATGTTACGAAAATGTTTCTTGTATGCATGTCATTCCACCTAGTCCTGTAATCTAGAGTTTGTGGTATTGGAAAGCATATTTCTGGCAGAAGAGAAGCCAAAATGAGACATTTAAAACACCATTGCCTTGACCCGAGGAAGATTGGCGCCTCTGGAAGACGATAACAGGTTGACCTCCTTCCCATCTTTGATGCCCGGTTTTTTACTCAGTAGTTCAAATGCACAAAATCGCAGATACCACTCCTGCATCCTGCCAGAATAGTTCCCTGCATTTTGTTCTCTGCCTCCTTTTACTGTTTAGTTACTTTAAAAAAACAAAAACACTTTACAACACAAAATAGGACAAAACTATACACAGTATCTAGAATAACCTTTAAAAAACAAAAGCTGCATATTTCATTATAAAGTGTTCGTTTTACAAAAATGAATAAAAGGAGATAAGTTTACAGTAAATTTGCTCCATAGTTGTATTTTTCCTTTTTCTCACATGGTGAGTTTAAGTTCAAAATCCACCATTTGGTTTATCCATTAGCTGAAGGAGGGTGTAACTTGTATTCTCAAATATTATGCACAGAGAATCCTGGCTGTTGTGACTATGAGGGGTGCTAATTCTTTGGTTTTGATTATTTAGTTCATTCATGCAGTTCGTGTGTGTGTGTGTGTATGTACAGTGTATCCAATAGAGCTGAATACACTAGGATCACTCTTTAAAATAATTTTTCCAATGCCTTATGTGCCATAAAGCATTCCTGCCATTTTTGTTAAATTCTTTTTTCATATTTACTTTTTATTGAAAATTTTCAGTGGGAAAGGGAAAAGACAAAAATAAAAAGAATACTTGAAACAGTGATACGGTTGTGGAGTATAGATATATAAGCAATACAGTTATTCCAACTACTGGGGGGGAAATGCTAGCAAGACATAATTTTTATAAATGCGTTTTTCTTAAATTCTTGTCCTTTTTAAAATTTCCAACACATTGCAAGTTAGGTGGGGATGAGTGAACCAGATGAAATGGAGGCTTATTAATATATGTCATGTGGGAGAGGGGGGTTTTCTGTTGTAATTATTTTATATACTGCATTTTTCGCTCTATAAGACGCACCAGACCACAAGACGCACCTAGTTTTTGGAGGAGGAAAACAAGAAAAAAATATTCTGAATCTCAGAAGCCAGACCAGCAAGAGGGATCGCTGCGCAGTGAAAGCAGCAATCCCTCTTGCCGTTCTGGCTTCTGGGATAGTTGCGCAGCCTGCGTTCGCTCCATAAGACGCACACACATTTCCCCTTACTTTTTAGGAGGGAAAAAGTGCATCTTATAGAGCAAAAAATACGGTATATGGCTGTGGACAGGATGCCTGGATTGCAGGGAGTTGGACTAGCCACCTTGATCAAAAAGACACCTACGCCTCTGTCTTATTAAAAATACAATATGCATTGCCTGGATAAGTACTAGATAGCAGCACTCTACAACAGCCATATAACATTGATCATACCGTCTGTCAAGATCAGACCTTTCTTTATAGGAAAGGTTGAGATGTGGTAATGATGAATTAAACAGATGGCTATATCAGAGGAAACAGCAGCACTTTCCCTCTTGTGATTGTGTCAAATTGTGTAAACCCACAATACATTTTGTGCCAACGGTTGTAACATGCAAAAAGCTTCACTCCTGTGATATCAACGTGTTTTATGTTTATTTAGCTCTGTTGGTTGAAGGGGTCTTGGCAGTCAATGCACCTGTGTTGCATCCAGGAGGTTCCAGGTCCAGTCCCATGTAGGGCTTGAAAATACTCCTGCCTGACAACACTCAGACCATGACACAGTTAGCTAAAACCAGTATTAAGGGTATGTATATACAAAGTAATGCCCAGAACAGATCGTCCATATGAAATGCTAAATAACCATTCTTCAACTGGCTGGCTCTCCTCCTCCAAACCCTTTCCCTGCATTTCCATTCTCCCTTTCTTCTCATTCTTTGTCCTCCGTTTTTTATCTTTCCAATTGCCAGTCTCACCAGACACTCCAGCTGCTTCTCTGATTCCAACTGTGGGATAACCAGCATCATACAACCAACATGCTGAATGCATGAAGTGGTTAATACCATAAAGTAAGCTGTCCTTCCAGGCTTAACCTAGGTCACTTCCCCTCACCTTGGGAGGAAATAGGTAAACAAGCTGATTGTTCCCCCCCCCCCTCCATCTGTCTGATGAACTCGGTGTGTAGAAAACTGGTTGATCCAGCTTAGCTGCATGGCTCTCACAAGCCACTTTTGTGTTCCTATACCATTTAGGAATTTTCACTACATTCTAACTAAGCCACGTTTTACTGGCTGTGCAGTTATCTGAAGTCTACAAACCTGACCTTTGAAGAGTTTGGAAGTAAAGTGATTTTTATGCTGGGGGGAGAGGGAAACCTGAGAAAGCAAGTTTGTAAAAGGAGACATTAAGGAACTCTTTTTAAAGAGCATATTTTAAAGGTCTAATCACCTATATTTCCATGCTGTACTTTGCTCCTTATTTTGCGATTTTAAATATCTGCTGGAGTTCTCATGCCAAAGAGTACTTGCCCCAAACCTGGCATCCAGGAATTCTCCTTTCTATATAGTGTTCTGAATTAGGGAAGTTAAACTGGATGAAAGACCCCACTAATCACTGGAACCAGCAAGTGATAAAATCTAAATCAAGCCAAACTATCTTCCTGGTGAGGTGATAGCCTGGGTGATGAACCATTAAGCAGGATTAAGGGATAGTGTGGGAGATCGCAAATACCACCCCTCAATTCAGGGCGGGGGAGAGCCAGGGTTGAGTGTTTGGGGGGGGGGGCAGGGATGTGACCTGGAAGGAGAAACAGCAAGCTGGAGAGAAAGAGAACAATTTTTCATGTTTGTTTGAATCCAAAGCCGTGGCTATGGGAGGACCAATACCCTTTGGGGTGTTAGCTGTGAACCCCTCCATCATAGTCTCAGGTTGTATATACTTGTGAATAAACCATATATCATAAAGACACCACAGTCTCCACTATGCCTCATTCCAAAAGGAAACATGAACCCTAGGTAAGCACCTGGAATCTTGCAGCCCTCAGAGTTTGGGTGGTGTGCATCAATATGTTCTGCACCAGCTCCAAACAAGACTCCCATCGCTTTCCTCTGCTCTCTGGCATACTTCGGCTTATATCCCCTTCTTGATGCTTCCAGGACATTCTTGGGGGATTCCTCCTCACACAGGATGGGATAGTCCTGAACAGATTGTACTGTGTATGTCCCTAAATCTTGTCAATCCTTTTCTTTTGGAGGGAATTTTGAAATTCCTCCATGTGATGTGTCATAAAACAACTGAAAGGGGCGTCACACAAACTCACAGAAGTGATATTCCACACTGTCGCTGTGGAGAACAGGCTGGTCTTCGTGTCTGCCTATAAGACGTGAAAAGGGCTATTTTGCCAGAATTGGAGCAAAGCAGATGCTCCAGGGAAGCCCTACCTGGAGATGTTGATGAGGATAGAACTTCTGCGTGGAAGGAAGGCAGGTGCTTTGCAACAAAGCTGCGGCCCTTAATCCACCTTTCCCATTGGCCACACCCACTTTTCTATGATTGTCTGCACAGAGAGCATAAAGAAGAACTCTTAATATCTTTTAAAATTCTTATCATTGCTGTTACAACGGCAACTTGTTATAATACGCGGATTTCCTTTCCTTTATATTATACATTTTTGCAATGCTAACCCCTTGAAGTGTTATGAAGGTGGCCTGTAGATTCGTAGGATAAATTGATTAAGTGAAAATAAATTGAACACATTTATATGGGTCTTGGATAGTTTTATTTCAGTTTCGACTAGTTTTCAAGATAATTGTGTGACTGGTCGTGGTATTGGTGCATCATCTTGTAACATTTATGGGAATGAGATCCAGCTGATTTTCTTTCCAAATGGGAGGGTTTAGCAACTTTGATTCACACCTTTGCAGTCACACACAGTTCCAGGTTCAAGTGTCTTACTCATGCATCTGCGCAAGAATCTGTGGAATAAAAGAGATAAGCTCTCAGAGCAGGATGTGGAATTGGGACCAAGATACAGAATGCAAGTAAACACCAACCAGGGGCAATCAAGAAATACGTCATACTACTTATTTCCCCAACATAAACTACCTTGATCATCATTGCTAGAAAATTGTGATCCGTTTTGTTTAAAGAAAAAAGAAATTGCATCACTATTTATCTCAAATCTGGAAATAATAAGGCATAAGAGAACCTCGTATTACCAGATCTCTGAAGATAGATGATCTTGTCGACAGACAGATTTATTGACGCTGCAGTCTCCTTGTATATATCTATTGCTTCTGTTGATGCTTCCTCTTCCCTGACTTCAGACCCCCAAAAAGTTGTCACATTGAGAAATAAGAGGGAGAAAAAAGAGATGGAACATACTTATTTTGGATCCCAAGCAACAAATGCATTTTGGATCTGAAGCACATAGTTAAAGGATGAAATCTGCCACGAAAAGAATGTGGATGGCTTCAGAAGGAAGTTTTTAATGGCTGATGTTTTATTGTGATTTTAATATTTGGTTGGGAGTCACGCAGAGTGACTGGGACAACCCAGTCAGATGGGCGGCATATAAATAATAAAATTATTAGATTATTATTATTTTCAAAAGGGGATAGGGGAATAGAACAGACAGTATAAACAAAACATGCTGTGCGGCTTCCCAACATTGCAATGCAGATGCAGTGTATAATATCACATCAGTATACTTTGAAATATCTGCTGTGCTGGCTGAATAGCCTTTCAAATGCTAACTGCACCACAGCACTAAAATATGCTGGACTCGTTTTGGCTTAGAAAGTCTTCAGAGGCATATGGTGGGAGAAGAGCTTCTTGTGTGTGCCTTCACGGAGCCAATTTGTACAGCACATTATGCTGCTGCAGATTCAGAGTGCTCTAAAGCCCTTCTGCAATGCAATGATGCCCAGGCCCAAAAGACTCTGTTTTCACTTTGCTCCTGCTCTCCTGTCTGTGTCTCTGTACCTCCCTTTCTCTAGCTATATCCCACTAGAGAAGACTTTATAAGACAAAACACATCTGGCATGTATGGCAACTACCACCCCCAGTTCCAAACATTCCCTTTTCAGGAAAGGTGCTCAAGAGAACATTGGCTCTGTGGCTTCAGGAATGCTAAGAGGAAACGAGTCATCTAGGCCCATTTCCGGTTGATTTTTGATCTGGGATTGGCACTGAAATGACTCCGCTCAGCACAATAGATTACAGAAGAAGGAAAGAAGAGAGTGGGCCTGCTCCTGCTTCTTCATGGTGCAGTGATTTTGGATACCATTGACCATGGTACAGTGGCCTAGCATGGGTTGCCAGCACCTGGAGCCTTGCAGAGAGGCGGGAGGGAGGGAAATGGATGGAGGACGCATGCGCATTCAACTGCCTAACGGCATTTGTGTCACCTGCAGAGATAAGAAGAGTCGTTCCATTGTCTGGAGAGGTCACTTCCTGGTTTGCATGGAGAAGCTGTTATCAGTGGAGCCCAGCAACAGAAGCATGCTGCTGTATTAAAGCAGCAGCAAGTGTTGAAAATTTGTTCCCCCCAACAATTTTGCACCTGGGGCAACTGCCTCTCTGCTGCCTCCATGCTACACCAGTGCCATCATATTCTCCTGGACCAGCTCTGTGGTTGGGGAGGTAAACACTACTCATTTTGAAAGAGGAGCTTTGGTGGAGGTGATTTGGAGGCAATTTGGATTCAAATTGCACAACAGAGAGTGGAGGAAGGCTTTCAGAGGATCTAACACTCTTGTATATTTGCAGCTAGCCAGTATACCTGACACATTCAGTAGCCTCACATTTACATCGCACAACACACTCTTTCCCATCAATGAAGACACATACCGTATAGCTGCAGGACCTCCATTTCTTTTGTGTAAACGAAAATAATGGCGTAATGGATGTAATCTGTCTTCATGATGTAAACGGTGGTCTTCCCTGCATCTGAATCAGAACCACAAAAGAGATCCTTTAAGGGCACACACTTCTCTTACAGTTTGGAGCAGCAGTTACCTCAGATGCCTTGGGGGGGGTGGCGGTTCCAAGTAGAACTGATTCCACCCCCACCCCAGTTCTCCAATGTATTGTCAATGACATCGCCATACAAGGTTTTGCTGGAGAAAGTGGATAGAAGCTTTCATTCTTCTCTCGTAACACTAGAATTCATGGGCATCCAGTGATGCTGAATGCTGGAAGACTTGGGTCATTTAAAAGAAAGCACTTTCTTACGCAGTGTGTACTTAAACTAACACCGGTCTTGAAAGACCTACATTGGCTCCCAGTACGTTTCTGAGCACAATTAAAAGTGTTGGTGTTGACCTTTAAAGCCCTAAACGGCCTCGGCCCAGGATACCTGAAGGAGCGTCTCCACCCCCATCGTTCTGCCCGGACGCTGAGGTCCAGCGCTGAGGGCCTTCTGGCGGTTCCCTCATTGCGAGAAGCAAAGCTACAGGGAACCAGGCAGAGGGCCTTCTCGGTAGTGGCGCCCGCCCTGTGGAACGCCCTCCCATCAGATGTCAAAAAGATAAACAACTACCTGACATTCAGAAGACATCTTAAGGCAGCCCTGTTCAGGGAAGTTTTTAATGTATGACATATTGGTGTATTTTTGGTCTTGTGGAAGCCACCCAGAGTGGCTGGGGAAACCCAGCCAGATGGGCGGGGGACAAATAATAAATTATTATTATTATTATTATTATTATTATTATTATTATTAAACTATGGAACTCCTATAGGAGGCAGTGATGGCTACAAATATGGACGGCTTTAAAGGGTGGGGGAGATCTATCGATGGCTATTAGTCACAGTAGGTATGCTCTGCTATCCACAGTTGAAGACACCAGTGCTCCTGAATACCAGTTTCTGGACCCCACCACCCGCATTAAATCAGATTTCCTACTTTTCAGCGAAAATCCAATGTTAAATAAACCCATTGTCAGTAATCCATTTGTGATTATCTCAAGTCCCCAACTGCAACATGAAGCCCCCAACTGGAAGCCCCTGTCAGAGGGGGATAGAGGTGGATTGGAAACAACTTGGCTTCCCATGGGAGGGTTGTTGGAATATTGTGATTTCCTTCCACCCTGAATGAACAGTAAATCACTTGCTGTTTACCTGTCCTGTATATTCCAGGCTGCTCATCTGGGGAAAAACGAGTCTGCAATCTTTTACACTCCTTCCCTCTGGAAGGAAAATATAAGATCATGGTGCTTCTGCAGAAGTGAGCTTCCTCCCACTATTTGTACCTGCAGCAGCTGAAATTTGGTATTGGAAGCCTCTCCAGATCATTGCATTTTAGTGCCCCCACCCCCGCCCCCGCCCCTTCACTCCAGCAAGTGAACTGATGGGCCTTGCAAAACAAAGGAAGGTGGTCTCAAAGTAATTCAAGAGAACTTACACTGGAACCCGTGTTTTGAAAGCGATGACGCCATTATCAAGCACAACTGTAGTATGAATCCTGTTGTCATCTGATGGTTGACCTTCTTTCATAGCCAGTGCAATGAGGTTCCATTTTCCAGCAAACTAGAAAGAGGAGTTAAGTCAATTTCCTCGCCATAAATGCATGCATTGGAATGATCCTCTTTCCACTCACATCAGTTCAGGAAGCAATGCTCACTCTTTGATGGTAGTGGGGGGGGCGGCGGAAAAAGTATATAGAAAGGAGAATTGCTGGATGTCAAGATCCAAGTTTGGGGCAAGAACTCTTTGGCAAGAGAATGCAGCAGATATTTAAAGTCATAAAATATGCAACAACAACCCCCCAAAATTATTTATTTATTTATTTATACATACCCCACCCATCTGGCTGGGTTTCCCCAGTCACTCTGGGCAGCTCCCAACAGAATAGCAAAAACAATAAAACATCAAACATTAAAAACTTCCCTAAACAGGGCTGCCTTCAGATGTATTCTAAAAGTTAGATAGTTGTTTATTTCCTTGACATCTGATGGGAGGGCGTTCCACAGGGAGGGCGCCACTGCCGAGAAGGCCCTCTACCTGGTTCCCTCTAATCTTGCTTCTTGCAGTTAGGGAACCAGCAGAAGACCCTCGGAGGAGGACTTCAGTGTCTGGGCTGAACGATGGAGGTGGAGACGCACCTTCAGGTATACTGGGTTGAAGCCATTTAGGGCTTTAAAGGTCAGCACCAACACTTTGAAGTGTGCTCAGAAACGTACTGGGAGCCAATGAAGATCCTTTAGGACCGGTGTTATATGGTCTCGACAGCCACTCCCAGTCACCAGTCTAGCTGCTGCATTTTGGATTAGTTGTAGTTTCCAGGTCACCTTCAAAGGTAGCCCCACGTAAAGCACATTGCAGTAGTCCAAGTGGGAGATAACCAGAGTGTGTACCACTCTGGTGAAACAGTGTGCAGGCAGGTAGGGTCTCAGCCGGCATACTAGGTGAAGCTGGTAGACAGTTGCCCTGGATACAAAATTAACCTGCACATCCATGGACAGCTGTGAGTCTAAAATGACTCCCAGGTTGTGCACCTGGTTCTTCAGGGGCACAGTTTCCCCATTCAGGACCAGGGAGTCCCCCACACCCACACATCCCCTGTCCCCCCCCCCCAAACAGTACTTCTGTCTTGTCAGGATTCAACCTCAATATGTTAGCCACCATACATCCTCTAACCACCTCCAGGCACTCACACAGGACCTTCACTGCACTCACTGGTTCTGATTTGAAGAAGAGGCAGAGCTGGGTATCATCCACAAACTGGTGAACACCCAGCCCAAGCCCCCTGATGATCTCTTCTAGTGGCTTCGTATAGATATTTAGGGTGTAAATATAGGCTGTTAGACTAAAGTTTGCCATGTAAAATGAGTTCCAAAATCCTCCCTTTAAACAGTTTCCTTTCAAGGTTTCCTGCTTCTCCAAGCATAGGAAAAAGACCACATGTTGGGTAAGTGAAAAACTGGTTTCCTTACAAACCCTCCAAAGGTCAGATTCATGTGCTTCAGAAAAGGTTGCACAGGCAGTAAAACACAGCATAGCTACAAATTGATGAAGGTTCCTAAATCAGTGGAATAGGAACTCAAGAGTGGCTGATGAGAGCCATGCAGTTGAACTGGAGCAACCAGCTCAAACCTCTTTACATACTGAGCTTCCCAGGTAGACTTAAAGGAGAACAAAGCTAAGGCTGATGGGACAGCTTATGCTAAAGTATTAACCCCTTCATGCATTAATTAAGCATATTGGAAATTATATATATATATATATATATATATATATATATATATATATATATATGTCAGAGCTGCCCGAGGTCCCAGCTCACAAAGGACCAACGCCACTTCGTTGTTAAATACGCAAGTCTTTATTGAAGTTCAGTTTCACTTCCAGAGCCGCAGCGTGCAGCTCTACGTCTCAACCTTTAGACCGCTGATGCTCCGTCTGAGTCTCCTCCCCCCAGACACCAGTTTAAGACTCTAGCCTTACTCCACCTCTTCCTCTGTTCTTTCCGCCTCTGGTTCCGCCTGTCCGTTGGGGTCTCGCCCTTTCTAGACTCTTCTGACGCTGAATCCCCTGAGCCTTCCCCCTCCCTCCAGCGGGCTTTAGGAGCTGGTTCCCAATCCGGGTCTCCTGCTGTCCCCCGCGCCTGTACATTTGAACTTGGCGCGCGTGCCCAGCCGGCAACTTTCCTCCTGACCGTTTCACTGCTGCTGCCACTGCTTCCCCCTTCGGGGAGGCTAGCTGCAACTGACCTCCCCTCCGTTCCCCCACTCTCCGATGGAGGCGTGGTCAGCCCTGACTCACCTTCTCTCCCCGCTGGAGGAGACGCTGGCCCTGACACATGTGACTCTTCCCCCCCACTACGCTCTGGTGGGGAAACTGGCCCTGATCCCCCGCTGCTGCTTCGGGGTTCCCCGCTGGCTCCTTGTTTCTGGTGCGTCCCCCCTGGGACCCCCCTTGCCCTGACCATCGGCGCCCCCTTCTGGGAATCTTCTGATTCGCTGGAGAAGCTCATGGAATCTCTCGGGCCACTGTCATACTCCCCTACGCTGCCCTCGGATTCTTCCCCTTCGCTCTCCATTTCCTCTCTCCCCTGTGCTCCTGCTCCTGAGCCCCTGACAATATATATATATATATATATATATATATATATATATATATATATATATATATATAAAATGTGTGTATATAGGCACACAAACAGCAGAACAAAGATAACATCCTCTCACTCACTTGCATATAGTTCACAGCTACTGGAAGTGCTCATAACTTCCATAAGAGTAAATAAGAGACCAAATCCCATTGGCTACATATGTCAAAGATCTCCATGTGCTACTATTTTGTGCCCTCCTTAGATTAAAGGATTGTTGGGATATCTCCTACCTCCTGCCCGCAGCCCAAGACAGGTGGTCATTGTGTTCCAAAGTTCAAGGACCCAAAATGGCAGTGTCAAATCATAGCCTCACTGTGGCTTTGGAGCCTTGAACTGACTGCTGGGAGGCATTCAACACTTCTCTTGCTGCCACAACACTGCAGTAGCTGCCATTTTGTAATGGGACAAGTGTCTCCATCAGAAATAGAGCTGACAGATGTAGTGTCCGCTCCTACCCTCTACTTTCTGCTCTGGTCTGGATAAAAACACCCATTTGGAGATACGTTTGTGGTTACCTTTGTGATATCGAAGTCTGGCTGAACATTGACAAGGGCTGAAGCATGAAGCAAGTATAGACAGGTCAATGCCAAACTCAACAGTCGATGTTTCATCCTTGCAATGGTCTCTAGCTGGGCAAGATCTGCAGTGTCAGTATAGATCTTCCTTCCTCAAAACTTATCCAAGAGTATCCACCCACCCATCTCTTTGAAGCTATTTCTGCACCGGAAAGGAAGATTACTGGGTTATTTTGAGAAGTACCGGTAATTGTTTCATTAGTAGGCATCATTTGAAACATATAGGACACTGTGCTCATCACCACTTCTTCTGCTGGGAATCTAATGAGTCAACCTGTGACTAGATCCCACTCCAAAGGTCAATGGGAATATTGCCAACCTTCATCAACGATTTTAGCACCCCCTTTTTATGGAGAGGTGGGAAAGCTTTGGTTGCTCTCAGCAGCCTGGAAGTGTCAATGTTTTATTTAATTATATTTTATGTTCTTCTGCTGAGTCCAGGCATCTGTGGGTGTTGCTATTGAATGTCATGTCGGCTCACAATAAGACCTCCCTCACCCATGATCTGATTATGGATGAGGAGGCTTATCTGGTCTATATAAATGAGACTTGGGCTGCTGAGCAGGGTGCAGTTGGTCTCACTCAGTTGTACCCATCATGCACCTGACCCACCAGGCACACTTGAGGGTTGGGGAGCGGGAGTTGCTGTAGTCTATAGAGATTTGAGGGAGCGGGTGGTGCTGAGGTCTAAACCACTGAGCCTCTTGGGCTTGCCAATTGGAAGGTCAGCGCTTCAAATCTGTGCAACGGGGTGAGCTCCTGTTGTTCTGTCCCAGCTCCAGCCAACCTAGCAATTCAAAAGTGTACCAGTGCAAGTAGATAAATAGGTACTGCTGCGGCGGGAAGGTTAACAGCATTTCCATGCGCTCTGGTTTCCGTCACAGTGTTCCGTTGTGCCAGAAGTGGTTTAGTCCTGCTGGCCACATGACCTGGGAAGCTGTCTGTGGACAAACGTCGGCTCACTCTGCCTGAAAAGTGAGATGAGTGCTGCAACCCAATAGTCACCTTTGACTGGACTTAACTGTCTAGGGGTCTTTTACCTTTATATTTTTTAAAAATAGAGACTCTCTCTCTCCAGGTTCTCTGTCCAGCTGGCAGTGATCTAGTGTGTGTTGGGACAGATTTGGGATTCTGCTGGTTTACCACCCACCTCACTGTCCAGCAGTCTCCCTGCCTGAGCTCAGAGGGGGAGCTAGCTGCTCTGGCACCCAGAGTGGCACACATGCTGTGTACCTGGGGGCAGGGTCATGGGGGAGGGGCAAACGTCCCAGGAGGGTGGGGCGAGACACCCATGGGGCAGAGAAGACACCGCTTCCTGGGCGGGGGGGGGGGGTAGGGAGCTGCGCCGCTTTGCCAGCAGCCTTCCTCCCTTCTCTCTTCCTTTTGACAGCTCTGAGGAGGCTCCCCCCCCCCCCAGTAAGCAGCCCGAGAGCACAGGGCAATGGTGCTCCACCCGCCCAAGCCTCCCCTGAGCTGTCAATGTTATGTGATGAAGTTCTCACCCTGGGCCAGCAGGGGGATACTGTACATAGTTTTCACTCATGTCCACATATGCAAATAAGGGATTGAAAGTGACGTTCAGTGATTGGATAGTTACAGAAAGTGTTACAGTTGCATTGTAGTGGAGCTCTATATAAGCAGGCTGGCTGAACCCTTCAGTTCAGTTCAGTTCTGGCCTGTGAATAAACAAGAGCTGTTTGAAGAATCGCTTTGTCGTCTGATATGTTCACCCACAATCTAACAGTCAAAATGAAGGGGTAAGCGGCGAAGGCCACTGGCAAGGCGGCAGAGCTCTGTCCCTTCCCCAACGGCTTGGGGTAGGCTTGGGAGTTGCAGGCAGGCTCACAATTTCATGACTGCCTCTTAACACTGGCAGAGGAACGGTGTCAAGGAGGGAGCAGACCGCCCCCGGTACTACTATTCCAGTAGGGTGCCATCACAGCGTTCCCCCCAGATACGCACCGTGCACCACCCTGCATGTGCCCGGGCGTCACGCCACCACAGGCGCCACATCACACCCCCATAATGCGCATCACGCCCTCGCGGGCGGCGTACCATGCCCCCAGGATGTGCACCACGCCCCCCAGGGCGCATGCCACACCCCCTGCCTGCTCTCTGCCCCCAGTAGTGGAGCATGCAGCTTCACCACTGCCTCTTAAGATAGTTCAGAAATTTCAGCTGGTTACAGAATTTGGTGACTTGATTGCTCACTGGGGCAAGATGGTTGAGCATATTACACTGATCCTGGCCCAACTGCACTGGCTGCCAATTATTTTCTGAGGCAGACGTATGGATCATCATTACATGCTGAAGGCTGAGGAGAACCTGACGTCAGTTTGCCTCCCTTGTTGTTGTCTGAATTGATCAAAAATACTTTCAGAGGTTTAGGAATGGGAAGTCCTTCACTGTGCAGAACTGGTTATGCTACTGTCCACTTCTTTCCCCCTGTGATGCCTGTGAGGCTTTGCTTTACACTAATGAGAGCATCATCTTATGTCAGAGATCATAAAGCCGAGATGTCATGACTCAACTGCAGGTCATTGGTCCTGGGGTTGGTGTGTATGATGCGATATGGCACTGTATGGTGCAATCAGGAGTATGAAATGCAATGTTGCCAAATGAAATCATGTACACAATGTGGACTGGGTCGTTTATACATGACCATCTTTGTATCTCCTCAACAGGAGCCGGTCAACAAATTTTATTATCATTATTGGGTTCAGCGCCTTGAAATTAGGAAAAGGGAGAGGCTGTTTTCATTTCAGAGGCATTTTGTGAATTGTGAAATTAAGGAAGTTTCACTACTTTCTAACTAAGTTTTACTGCCTATGCAATTTTCTGAAGTCCATGAACCTGACCTTTGAAGAGTTTATAAGTAAATTATGTTTTATTTTCCAAACTTGTGGTCTCTTGGGGGAAGAAGGAAACTTTAGAAAGGTTTTTTTTTTCTAATGGGGACATTTTGGAATTCACTTTAGAGAGCATATTTTAAAGGTCCAACAACCTATATTTCCATGCTTTACTTTGCTGCGCATTTTGTGATCTCGACTGGAGTTCTCTCACCAAAGAGTACTTGCCTCAAGCCTGGATCTTGGAATCCAGGAATTTTCCTTTTTATATAGTGCTATGAATTTGGGGTGTACACATAATAGTTTTTTTTTCTCTTAGGCCAACAGAAGAGAAAACAGTACCACTTATGTGATTAGAATACCATTTATGAATATATATCTGATCCAAATGATTCAAGTTTTCTTTCCAAATGGAATGGTTAACAATGGTGGTTGATATTTGCAATGCAGGAGGCAGATTCCAGGTTGATTCCTCCATCCCCATCCTCACGCAGACATCTTACCCATGTTATTTTTGGCTTTCTGCATGGAATTGCAAAAGACAAGAGATCCCGTTATCACAGCAAGAGGTGGGGACCTTGGCCCATGGAGAAAACCCACAAAAGGTTGCAATTGTATTCCTCTGGACCCTGCTCCTGGTCATTTAACAAAAGCCTGATTTGCCGATGTTTTCAAATGATAATGTTCCTACTCTCCAGGCCATAGGTGATAACTGCCCGGAGACCTCTGGGTAGAGGGTAGTACATAAAATCCTTATAATCTTAATAATAATATCAGCAAATCAGCAGGAAGATGTCAATGTCAGATTCAGTTGCTGGAGGAGTCTCAGGTCTGAACTAGCTAAAATTATCAGTGTTCATGGAGACTTCTGCCTGATGCCTGGGGCTACCTTTGAAGGTGTCCCAGAAACTACAACTAATCCAGAATGTGGCAGCTAGACTGGTGCCTGGGAGTGACCGCTGAGACCATATAACACTGGTCCTGAAAATCTTCATTGGCTCCCAGTATGTTTCCGAGCACAATTCAAAGTGTTGGTGCTGACCTTTAAAGCCCCTGGGACACGAGCCAGCCCCACCCCTGCCTGCTCTCTGTCCCCCGGAGCTGGAGCATGAAGCTCCGCCACTGCCTTAGATGTGTCTACTCATGAGTAAACACCACTGAATTCAATAAAGCTTTTGACCTCCCGGGTAAGTGTGCAGAGGACTAATTATCTTACCTTTTCCATATCTTCTTATATACAGAGATCTGTGGATGAAAACAAATGCTGTCAGTGAATGAGCAAGATGTGGGATTGGGTCCAGGGAACAGAACAAGTTAAGGATGATGATGATGATTATTATTTTGTTCCTTATGGGCCATGCTCCATAGCCAACAATAGACTGGCTCTCAGATATCAGTAGGGCTTCTCTTTTTTAAAAGATCCATAATGCTTATCTACATGTGGAGAAAACCTTCTCTTGATAAAACCTCAAGGGCCGCTTTTCTCCACATAAACCAACCTGGATCCTGCAGTCATCATGTGAGGCCTTTCTTCATGTGCTTCTTCCACAAAAGGTCTGGAAGGTGGCAACACAAGAACAGACTTTTTCTGCAGTGGCTCCCCATTCTGTGGGCATTCTCCCCAGGGAGGATTGGCTGGAACCACCGTTATATGTATTTAGGCACTGGGCAAAAACATTCCACTTCACCCAGGCCTTGGGCTGATGAACAGTCTATGTCCTTTTACATGTGTTTGTGGGAGGGATGGCTTATGGGTAGGGTTTTTTTGTTATTTTTCTCCTTTTTATTATGTATTTTTGTGTTTTTATATTGTATTTTTATACTGTGAACTGTCCCGAGATCTTCAAATTTAATAAATCCTAATAATGTAAGAAAGTACTTCCTGATGTTTAGTTGGAATCCCCTTTCTTGTAATTGGAATCCACTAGTTCAAAAGCTAGCCTCCAGAGCAGGAGAAATAATAATAATAATAATAATAATAATAATAATAATAATAATAATAATAATTTATTATTTGTAACCTCGCCCATCTGGCTGGGTTTCCCCAGCCACTCTGGGCGGCTTCAACAAATACCAAAAATTCACTAATATGTCATACATTAAAAACTTCCCTGAACAGGGAAGAAAAGAAGCTAACTCCATCTTCCGTGTGACAGCCCAGGAGACATTTGAAGAGGACTATCCCATCCTCTCTCAATCTCCTCTGCTCCAGGCTAAACACCACCCAACTCCCTCAACTGTTCCTTATCAGGCTTCATATCCAGATTCTATAATACCTGGTGATCTCTAGAGTCCAAGCGGCTAGCATCATCATCACCATACCTTCAAACCAGGGCGGAGAAAATCTTAAGCATTAATTGCCCTTACTATTTTCGGATACATAGGCGATTGCATCTGGATCGAATTGCAAATCTGTGGCCAAAGTTCTAAATTTTTCTTTCACTTCATCTGACACAGTCTGTTCCCTGCCTTAAGACACAAACAAGGAGTTGGCATTGAGAATCAGCATCATAGTGCAGGAGGATAGATCATAGAATGGTACAGTTGGGGTCATCTAGTCCCCTGCAATGCAGGAATCTCAGATAAAGGATCCATGACAGATGGCCATCCAACCTCTGCTTAAAAACTTCTAAGGAAGGAGAGTCCACAACCTCCTGAGGAAGTCCATTCCACTGTTGAACAGCTCTCACTGTCAGAAAATCCTTCTGGATGTTTATTCTGAATCTCCTTCCTTGTAACTTGAATCCATTGGATTGAGTCCTACCCTCCGGAGGAGAAAACAAGCTTGCTCCCTCTTCCATGTGACAGTTCCTTTCGATATTTGAATATGACTATCATATATTCTCTCAGTCTCTTCTCCAAGCAAAAATCCCTCAACCATTCCTCATAAGGCTTGGTTTGCATTCATTTGATCACCTTGGTTGCCCTCCTCTGCACACATTCCCGCTTGCCAATATCCTCCTTAAATTGTGGCTCCCAGAACTGGACACTGTATTCCAGGTGTGGTTGGACCAAGGCAGAATAGAGTGGTCCTGTGACTTCTTTGGATCTGGACACAATACATCTGCTGATGCAGCTGAGATTTGCATTAGCTTTTTTTTGGTGCTGCATCATGCTGTTAAGTATCTTGACAAATACCTCTTGCCTCACTCCTTACTTCCCTGCCCACTTTTTAAAGAACAACTTCAGAAGGAGGAGGTTTGAAATGAAAAACCAGAAGTGTAGGGCAAAGTTCCTTCTCCATTCTGAATTGTCCCATCCTGATGCAACCCTCAGGGGCTTGTGAGGCACATTTGCACAGAGCATGCCAACCAGCGCCTTAAGCTCCCCTGCCTCGCAGGGTTGGCGTGGGGACGAAAATTTGAATTGCCAGTAGATTATGGCAAATTTGTTGTTGGGGTTTTATCGTGATGCTCCAATTATTCTGACAAATCTAGCTGTGGGGTGGTGGTGGATTACTCTATTGGCAATTAGTGGTGGTGTTTACATATCCCTAGACCAGGCATAGGAAACCTTCGGCCCTCCAGATGTTTTGGCCTACAACTCCCATGATCCCTATCTAACAGGACCTGTGGTCAGGGATGATGGGAACTGTAGTCCAAAACATCTGGAGGGCAGAAGGTTGCCTATGCCTACCTTATACAAACTGGGAGGATGGGTGAGATTTTCAAAAGCTGACAGGTGTGCCCATTGTAACCTAGGGCACCCAAACAAGCTCCAGACATACCATAGAGCTGTAGCATGCCCATATGCTCCATTAGGAAGTGGATGATATGGTAAGTCTCATAATCTGTATCCACAATGTGTACTGTAGTCTTCTCATCTATTGAAAAAAGAGCCGCAAAAGATCCATTAACAGCCATGGGAGTCACTTACACAGATGCGAAAGAAAGGGCGTGCGTGTGTTGATGGAGATAATGGAGAAATCTATTAAACTTACCTTCAGTATCAAATTCGGCCCGCTTTATAGGGTATAGAACAACTCTTCTACGCCGACATTCTCCATTTCTGGAAGGAAAGGCAGGGTTGTCAAGTTGCTTCCCCACCCAATCAGCACGCCCCCCTCCCCCAATCACTGCACAAGATTTCAAAGGGGTTCCAGGTGCTCAGCCAGGGCCATGTTTCCTCTGAGAATCAAGTTGTAGTGCCTTTAGGGAATATGGTTTCCTCTGTCCCTGCCAGAGAACAAATTTTCCTGTGACATCATCCCCATCAGCAGCTTGGAGTTGGCCAGTCCTGGAGTTCTGTGGGGCCCATTGCCTAGTTTCAGAAGAAGAGGGAGCAACGGGAAGCTGCCCAATAGACATTCAGAATCTCAGCTGATGTAATTGACTTTCGGGGATCAGGGATGCAGCTAAGGCTGGACCCCTGGGTGTATGACCTAGCCTCCCTGCTGAAAGAGGCAGGAGTAGGTAGTCAACAGGCCAAGCCTCAGGACCCTTCCCTTTATACTGTGAAGGTAGATAATGATCATAGCAGTGGATGCAGACTTACTTAGGAACATCAATTTTGAGGACCAGTTCTCCATTCTGTTTGGGCTCCATTAAATAGCCATAGACTTCTCTCGTCTGTTTGTCATACTGTACCGTTGCAATAGGAAACCACTTACCAGTGAGCTACAAAGAAGAGGTTTGTGTGTTATTGAGAAAGACATTTTAATATATATTGTAGACTGGTAGCTAAAGTAGCATAGTGGTCTCAGACTTTCCACTCTGGGCCTCTCATTCAGAATGAACATTTTTTCAAGCCACATCAAGTTTTATTATTATTATTATTATTGATAAGAAATACATTTCAAAATGAAAAGAAGCAACTCCTAGCAGTGCTTGATTAATAACACAGAATACAACTACTTTATAAGTACAGTAGCACTTTGGTTCTCGAACTTAATCAGTTCCTGGAGTCCGCTCGCCTCCCAAAACCGTTCGAAAACCAAGGAGCAGCTTCTGATTGGCTGCAGGAGCTTCCTGCAGTCAAGAGGAAGTGGCATCAGACGTTCGGCTTCCGAAAAACTTTCACAAACTGGAACACTTATTTCCACTTATTATTATTCCACTGGAACACTTATTTCCACTTATTTTCAGGAGCCAAAATGTATGAGTACCAAGGTGTTCGAGAACTAAGGAGAACTATATACACATACTACACTGAAATGTTTAAACGTTTCTTTATTGGTCCTTGATTCTTCCTGATAAACTTGCCATCCTCTCCTGCCACACCAGTGTGGCACAACACAGCCTTGGAGAACCACTGGGTTAGGGCATGGGAGAGACCAGGATTCAAATTCCTCTTCGGCCATGAAGCTCACCGTCACTGCCTCTCAGCCCAATCTACCTCATAGGGTTGTTGTGGGGATTAAATGAGGAAGGGGAGAACCAGGTACATCACCTTGCACTCCATGGAGAAACAGGTGGGTTATAAAGAGGGCACAGTCAGCTTGCAAAGTCTGTAAGCAGGTGAACAAGGCTGTGCAAGCTCAATTATTGCTAAATTTGTCACCATCCCTAGTTATAAGTGAAGGAGAGAAATGCTCCCGTTACCTTCTTCAGATTCAAGTCTGGCATCATCGGAATGGGTACAGGAACCTCGTACTTAGGAACTGCTGAGCAGGTGCCAGCAAACACAATAAGAATCAGCACAATTTTCATCCTTGAAAGGCTTTGCAGCAGTTCAGGAATGTCTGTGACTTCTGCAGAGACCTTGGCTCTTCAAGCGATGCCTGGATTTATATCCCTCTGCTTATGTCCACAAATTTCATCTAATGCAGTACAGCCCTGCCATTAAAAGAGGTCGTGGGGTGTTTGAGAGAGAGAACCAGGTGATTTTCAGAACTAATTGTTATCCGTGGTGAGTACATTTTCTAAAAACCCTGGAACACTCTGCCCATCGATGCTTGTTCTGAAGGACTCCAAGGCCTGTGGCCTCCCCTGTTAGTTGTGGGTGGTGGTTTATGGTGAACCTCACCACCAACGGAGGCCTGGGCTGTGATCAAAAGGAGCCGAGAGCCAGTTTTAACTAATGTTAGAATAAGGTTTGCATCTCCAGACCACATTCCTCACCAGGAACATCCCTGGGGCAGGTGTTGTGCGAACAAAGGAAATTCAAATTGTGTTGGCCTTTCTATTGCCTTTCTTCCCCTCCCCCCCCCCCCCCCCCGCCTCTGCTGCTCCTTGTCCTCTTCATGGAGTAAAAATGACCAACACCTGAAACGATAGTGTTTTTCTAATTTTATTATTAAAGTCAAGTGAGTTGATCTCTTACATGCAAGGCAATTAGGAAACAGCTAGATTCCTGCTCAGTGGTCCTCACAGTGCACCCTGAGTCATGTGGGGAAGGGGAGCGATGTGGAATTTAGATTAGACACATTACCAGTGAGACCATCAAACTGGTAAGAGCCAGTTAAGGAGGAACCTAACGACTTTCCAGTTGGTAGAGCATGAGACTCTTAATCTCAAATTGGCAAAAATGTATAAATTTAAATCAAATACATGTTGCAAATGTCACATGAAATAAGATTCTTTTTATCATATGTGGTGGTCTTGTAGTAAGGTTAAAGCTTACAGTGGTACCTCAGGTTAAGAACTTAATTCGTTCCGGAGGTCTGTTCTTAACCTGAAACTGTTCTTAACCTGAAGCACCACTTTAGCTAATGGGGCCTCCTGCTGCTGCCGCGCCGCCAGAGCACGATTTCTGTTCTCATCCTGAAGCAAAGTTCTTAACCCGAGGTACTATTTCTGGGTTAGCAGAGTCTGTAACCTGAAGTGTCTGTAACCTGAAGTGTATGTAACCCGAGGTACCACTGTATTGGGAAATGATATACAGTCATACCTCGTGTTGCGTCCGCTTCATGTTGCGTCTTTTCGTGTTACACCCCATGGCAACCTGGTAGTACCAGAACGGGTTGCTTCTGGGTTTCACCGCTCGCGCATGCACAGAAGCGCCAAATCGCGCCTGTGCAGATGCGGCGCTTCAAGTTGCGGGCTTTTCATGTTACAGACGGGCCTCCAGAACGGATCCCATCCGTAACATGAGGTACAACTGTATACTGAATTGGAAAAGATGTTTAAACTAATGTCTGTAAAAGAAACAAGAACCCAGAAGCTTTCCTTATGTGAATTATAGAGAGAGAACTGCTTAAATTGTATAGAAATTTATTTATGTATGCTACTACAGCAGCAAGAACGTTACTTGCCCAAAAGAGGCAGAAGTCCCAATAAAGGAAGAATGGATACGAAAACTCATGGAATATGCACAAATGGTGAAAATTACCAGAGGATTAAGAAATCAAGATAACAAACTTTTTATAAAAGAATGGAAATGGTTTATTGAATATTTACAGATAAATTATAAACGGATAAAAACATTAGCAAGATTAATATAACAACCTGCCATTTTATAAGAGTATATATCTATAGCTGATAAAGAAATGAGTAAGTTAAATGAATTTGGATATGCAGAAGACAGAAAAAATGTATTTAATGAACCGCATAAAGAGGGGGAAGGAAGTCAAAATTTGAAATCTTAAATTGAAAGGGAGGGTAGTAATACTTCGACACCAATTTTGTGACAGTTTTCTTATAATGTCCAGCTGGCATTATAAGTGCGTTCATGGGTTGGAGGTGCATGATGGAGGTGGTCTTTTGGCAAAACTGATGCTTCCTCTCTCTTCCACCAAGGCACTTGAAGGAGAGGAAACTTGATGGAGGTCGTCTGTCACAACAAGAGCCAGCCCACCCATAAGGCAATGCAAAGCGAGCGCCTCAGGCAGCCGGATCCAGATTGGCAGCAGATCCTGTGTCCAGGGCAGCTGTCTACCAGTTCCATCTGGTACGCAGGCTGAGACCCTACCTGCCTGCAGACTGTCTCACCAGGGTGGTGCATGCTCTAATTATCTCCTGCTTGGACTACTCACAGGGATCTCCAACAGGTCGATCGCGATCTACTGGTAGTTCCCATGGAGGTTAAGGTAGATCGCAGTTTCTTGGAAGTTGGCCACCCCTGGACTATTGCAATGCGCTCTGTGTGGGGTTACCTTTGAAGGTGGCTTGGAAACGACAATTAATCCAGAATGCCGCAGCTTGAGTGGTGACTGGGAGTGGTCGCCAAGATATAACACTGGTCCTAAAGGATCTATACTGGCTCCCAGTATGTTTCCGAGTATAATTCAAATTGTTGGCACTGATCTTTAAAGCCCTAAACAGCCTTGGCCCTGTATACCTAAAGGAGTGTCTCCACCCCCATTGTTCTGCCTGGACACTGAGGTCCACTTCCAAGGGCCTTCTGCTGGTTCCGTCAGTGCGAGAAGCAAAGTTACAGGGAACCAGGCAGAGGGCCTTCTCAGTAGTGGCGCCCTCCTTGTGGAATGCCCTCCCATCAGATGTCAAGGACTATACAGCTTTTAGAAGACATCTGAATGCAGCCCTGTATTGGGAAGTTTTTAATGTTTGATGTTTTGTTATGCTTGTATATGTGTTGTGAGCTGCCCAGAGTGGCTGGGGCAATGCAGCCAGATGGGCGGGGTATAAAATTATTATTATTATTATTATTATTATTATTATTATTATTATTATTATCCAGCCTCTAAGGAATGCATCACCTGCTGCTGCCACCATGGTAGCAGCAATGGCTCTGGCATGAAGAACAATAAGAACAATATTATAAAATAATTTTTCTTTGCCTTTGTTTGTGCATGTTCAGTAGTAAATATGGATAAACTGTCAAACTCAAAAGAAACCCCCCCATTTCCCCCTCCCCATTCATTCCATGTGTACCCAAGAAATAACAAAAACCAAGTTATACAAAAATACATACGTACATTGCAAAAAGGGTCAACTGTGAGCAATTATGGCTTTTAAAGTGGCAGCTTCTACCTACCGCATGACTTCATACTGAAAACAAGGAAGGCCTGAAACATGAGAAAAGAGGCCCCGTGGAAGGGGAGGAAAGAGAGGAAGCAAATGCATTTTTCCAGCTGTTGGGCTTAGGAATTTCATGTTTGGGTGTGTAATAGCAGTCAGTAATCACCACCACCCCACAGACGTACATTGATCTGGAGGTTAAATCAGCAGATTTTGATATGGCCAGAGGTTTTCTGTGAAAATCTTTTGGCTACAGCTCAGCTTAGGAAACAGAATTTAATGGAATTCCAGGAAGTTTTATACACTTCTACTGAAGGCATGGACGCGGGTGGCGCTGTGGGTTAAACCACAGAGCCTAGGACTTGCCGATCAGGAGGTCAGCGGTTTGAATCCCCGTGACCGGGTGAGCTCCCATTGCTCGGTCCCTGCTCCTAGCAACCTAGCAGTTCGAAAGCACTTCAAGTGCAAGTAGATAAATAGGTACTGCTCCGGCGGGAAGGTAAACAGCATTTCCGTGCGCTGCTCTGGTTCACCAGAAGCGGCTTAGTCATGCTGGCCACATGACCCGGAAGCTGTACGCCGGCTCCCTTGGCCAATAAAGCGAGATGAGCACTGCAACCCCAGAGTCGGCTACGACTGGACCTAAAGGTCAGGGGTCCCTTTACCTTTACTGAAGGCACCTCAGAAACAGAGGTGTCACATGGACTCCAGTTCTAGCTCTACCTGACTAAAATCTTCTTTTTAACTGCCCATTTGGCCAGGTAGCTCTCTTCCTCGAAGACCTAGAGCGACTGGCTGAAGAAGACTTCTTCAGAGCCTCAGGACAAGGTGCAATCCGGTGACAGCAGCTTCACCACTACCCAAGTCAATGAGGGGGCTTTAAAAGAGGAGTAGACAAATTCTATCAGTGGTGGCCAGGTTCTACTGCCACAGTCTCTGAATGCCTGTTGCTGCAAACCACAGGAGAAGCTCTCAGGTCCTGTTTTCAGACTTTTCATGGGCATCTAGTTGGCCATTGTGAAAACAGGATGCTGGACTAGATGGGCCATTGGTCTGATCCAGCAGAGCTTTCCTTATGTCTTTATGAGAGCTAAACAAACCAACCCCTGTGTTGCAAAATATGAGTCAGCAATATCAAAAGCAACACGATGGGCAGAAACAATAACAATGTTAAAAAAATTATGGAATAATTCAGAACATCAAAACTAAAAAACTGAAGTCGCTGAAAGTCTCTGAAAGTCCTTAAATGAACCACGGTGCCAGACTTTACCTGGCGGAGAGCAAGCTGTGAAGCTTTGTATAATCAGCAAATGTCCAGTTCTGATGTCTAACTCTGAACTCTGCTGAACAGTGTTTCCGGATAACAACTACTGTTTCGTTGAATTCTTCACCAGCCAATTAGTTCAACACTTGTAAGTGAGCATGAGCATTGTTCCAGAGTATTTTTCATTATATCTATTCAAAAAAAAGATTGGTTAATGAAGAAATTACATACCTTTTCACTTTCCAGTTTGAATTATACCATATAGTTTTTCACATTGTTATTGTTTCTGGACACCGTGTTGCTTTATGAGAGCTAAAACTGACCCATGTTGCTGGCCTCTCGTTTCATGCTGTAACTGTGAGACTGAATTTTAAACGTTTCCCAACAAACAAACAAGGCAAGAAAAGCATTAGCCCAGACTTCTCCCTGACATGTGTGTAGAGATTTACAATTTACAATTTATTTACGGCTATTAGCCCATAAAATATGTACAAACATAAAAACACAGGGACATAAAAACAGATATATCCGACAACAGAAGGTGAACACCACGATGCAAGGGTGGGTCATTGAGCAGAGCCAAGTGACAGCTTGGGGCCAGGAGAGCTCCAAGGGACAGATCACAGGAAAAGGAAAACTGAAGACGAACATGCTAGATTGTGGTTTTCTTTTCTTTTTTTAACATGTAGGGAAAATATTATAAGGGAACCAAGTCAAATCTTTCCCAATTTGCAGTGTTAAACAACACAGATTGGGGATCGACATATCTGTCAGTTTCAGTTTCTCAGCTTTCCAGTCCCAGATTTTTTTGTTTGCTATATTTCTGCATCAGTTCTTACGATTTCCCTCCAAGCATTTTAGTGTGCATTTCTCCTAATTTTTTGCAGGCAATATTTCCTAACACAATGCATTTTTATATGTTATTTCCACTTACTACTAATAATAACAATAACAACAACAATATTTTTTATTTATTGTGTCCTGGCAGAATGATGGGGATGGAGATGCTCCCTCAGGTATACTGGGTCGAGGTCGCTGAGGGCTTTAAAGGCCTCACTTTGCTTTTTATACACATTTTCACCTGGTTTATGTATTTTTGTAAACATTTTTTGGTTGAAGAACTGGTCTGAAAAAATTAGATAACTGACAGTTTGATACAGTGGTACCTCTGGATGCGAACAGGATCCGTTCCGGAGCCCCACTCGCATCCTGAAGCGAACATAACATGTGACTGTGCATCTGCACGTGTGCGGGTTGCGTTTCGCCGCTTCTGCGCATGCGTGTGACGTCATTTTGAGCGTCTGCGCATGTGCGAGCAGCAAAACCCAGAAGTAACGCATTCCGTTACTTCTGGGTAGCCACGGAGCGCAACCTGAAAACGCTTAACCTGAAGCGTATTCTTCCCAAGGTATGACTGTATTTCAGTCCGTTTGTTAAAATGCCCACCAAGCTGAATCTATCTCATGCCCCTTGTACAGACAGAGACCACATTGGGGTTTTCTGCTCTTCTGTTTGTGTCTAGTCTCATGGGAGTCATTTCTGAAATTCTTCACATTCCCTTTTTCCTATGTGACAGGAAGTCTTCCACGTAGCTGTAACTTAGCTGTTGTCCAGATGAGCAGATAAACCAGTTGGAGAGATGAGGAGAGAAGTAGCGAACGGGTTTCACTCCACTGAGGCAATGCTAGCCAGTTCAACCAGCAGCTGTGGTTATCAAACTATTGGCTTGGGGAGGCCTGGAGTTTTGGAAATACTGTGAGGTGGGGTGACTGCTGTCCCATTTGAGAAGCAAACAGGCCAAATTGCTTCCATCTCCTCCTACCTTTCGGCACATCTCTGTGGGCAACCTTTCTAGGTCCCCTCAGGCAACAAAACAGGTTGTGGATGTGTTTCTTTGCTTCTCCGAAACTGGCAAATGGTCCTTGTTTTGTTTCCCCGTGGATGAGTTTTGCTTTTGCTTCCTGAAGTACTTGCTGCTGTCAATATGATCATTTAAAGTGTAGATTTGTGTAAGTCTACCTAGAATTGCTGATAATTCCCAGGAAGTGGAGTTTTCCAAGGCCCAGCCCATATACGTGACACAATAATTCCATCAGCTCCGCTGAGGGACAAACTCCACTAGGAACCCTCTTCCTCAAATGCCAGCTGGGAGCAGCCATTCCTTCAAGTCAAGGTCAGATTAAGTTGGGCAGGGGGCCCTGGTGTGGTTCCCAAAATAAGTTTGTCCCTGCTTCCCTCCTGCAAAAGGAGCAGGCAGGGTCTTCACTTCAGCGACATGCTAAACTGGTGGGTGAAGTAGGGTTGCAATATATCCTGAATTTCCCGGACATATCCAAAATATTGCAGTTGGAAGCAGTGTCTGGGTGAAAGTTGCAATAACATCTGGGAAAATCTGGATGTGTGGCAACCCATGTCGGCAGTGTCGTTTTTGGTGATTTTCAAAGAAAATACCTCAACAACTTTTTTTCTTGCAAAAAAAAAAAAAGCTCAACATCGTTTCTGTCTGAATTTTCACTGTTTGAAATATTGCAACCCGCTCCCCTCCATTAAACCTTGCTGCAGGTATGCTTAATGGGGGAGAACTCCATTACATGGCTGTTCCATTACATGGCTGAAAAGTGCTATAAGATGGCTGCAAAAGGGAACTTAGCACTTGTACAATGGACATCAAATTCAAGTTTCTTTAAGCAGATTGATGCATTTTTGTTTTTATAAAAGGCTTGTGTTTTCATTGCCCCGCCTCAGAGAGGCACAGTTCCAAGGCATCAACCAATCTCAATCTGGTCTGATTATTGTGTGTTTTAGGTCCCCAAACTCCCTGTAACACCCCCCAAAAAAACCCCTGCTCCCATTTTCCACTGTTTTGCTCTGGAAATAAACAAGCCTAATCAAATGCATTTCAGTCCAAGGACATTCAAAACCCACATTCAGGGATGAGTTTTAATGGATGAATACTAGTCTATTCCTTTTCAACTGAACAACCAGATACCAGTTTCTGTCCTTGGATGGTGGTGGAGTGGGTTGGCTTTAATTATGGATTTAATTTCATCATCATCATCATCATCATCATTATTATTATTATTATTATTATTATTATCACTTTCCTTTTCTCATTTATTTCATTTCATTTTAATGGCCGCATTTTGTTACAAAGAAAGTATGAGTGGGAATGCATAATTCAAGTTCCTTGCAGGAACGGAAATGTGTGAGTAAACACTATAGGAAATTCTTGGGATGCTTCCAGATTATGGCTTCATAGCGCATTTATCTGGATTTGTTTACAGGAAAAGTAGACGGAGCTGGCGACTTAATTAGTATTCCTTCTCATTTGTATATGGGGAGGTTACATGATCTTGCATCTCAAATTGCATCTTGTTATCTCAAACTTCCAAGCGCATTTCCCCATCACGTTCCTTATTGTAACAAGTCCAGTTGTGGGTTGTGCAATATCTCCATATCAGCCTTAACTGCATGATCAGAATGTGCCGGCTTGTGATGGAACCCCATTCCAAAATAGCAACAGTCTAGAAGAGACCTTGGTCATGGAGAAGAAGGTTGCTGGGAAAATGCAACACTATATTTGGAACATATATGGAAGTTGCATTTTAATTCTGCTTCCAGGTACTGTACTTGCAAAATAGCAACATCTTAGCAGTGCTTTAGGGTTCTAGTGTGGAAGTAACTATACTCAAGCTCTTATTACCAGGGGTCAGCAAACTTTCTCAGCAGGGGGCCAGTCCACTGTCCCTCGGACCTTGTGGGGGCTGGACTATATTTTGAAGAAAAAAATGAACAAATTCCTATGCCCCACAAATAACCCAGAGATGCATTTTAAATAAAAGCACACATTCTACTCATGTAAAAACACCAGGCAGGCCCCACAAATAACCCAGAGATGCATTTTAAATAAAAAGACACATTCTACTCATGTAAAAACACATTGATTCCTGGACCGTCCGTGGGCTGGATTTAGAAGGTGATTGGGCCTCAGTTTGCCTACCCATGCCTTATTACAGTCCAGCTGTGAATATTAATTCCCCATAGAGCTCTCCTTCGTTTTGCATCCAAAAGCACAATTCCGAAAGTCACGTCTTCACATCTGTGAAAGGACTGAGCAAAACACAGGCTTGACTGCCACATCTGCACTCATGCTAAATATAGTCTGGGCATGGTGCCAATTTCTGTGCTCTCCCATCAGAGACAATTTTGAGCAAATATCTTCAGCGTAAATATTGTTCCAGGTGTTTTCTGAGGTTCTCTCGCCCCCTGGTGATAAATTGTTAAAACTGTGCTGCCCCCATTTTTTCCTCTCTCATTGCACTTTCTATTGACATTTCTTCCTGCTTCTCCAGGCTTTAAGATGTATTATTTGCCTTCCCAAAATGATAAGAGTTGCTGATTCTTTTGAATCCAAAGTGAATGTATTTGGATAAGAAAATTCATATATCCCCTAATAACAAATTGTAAATAAATATTTCCAGGAACATTTGTGCTAAAAAAAACCAACTTTCCTCCTGCTTGTCCAGGTTTTAAGATGTAATATTTGCCTTCCCAAAATGAAAAGAGTTGCTGATTCTTTTGAATCCAAAGTGAATGTATTTGGATAAGAAAATTCACCTATCCCTAAATAAAAAATTGTATATAAATATTTCCAGGTCCCTCGGGTTAAGTACTTAATTCGTTCCGGAGGTCCATTCTTAACCTGAAACTATTCTTAACCTGAGGTACCACTTTAGCTAATGGGGCCTCTGCTGCTGCCACACCGCCGGAGCACGATTTCTGTTCTCATCCTGAAGCAAAGTTCTTAACCCGAGGTACTATTTCTGGGTTAGCGGAATCTGTAACCTGAAGTGTATGTAACCTGAGGTACCACTGCAACTACTTTTCCCAAAAGAAAAGCAGCCCCAAGAAGCTGTAAGAGAGATTGTCTGTTTGCAAAAGCATCATTAGATTCCTCACTGCTCAGGCTAAGGAAAAGAAAGAGTTTGGTTCATGTCTCAGTTCAGAGATTTGCACAGATTGTGTATTTGCAGGTAGTGAGGCAGAAGATGCTGGTGATGGTGAGATTTTTTAAGGACACAGCTGTATGGACTATCAACTTGCTGTTAAGTGCTCCCAAGTTTGGCCCAGCCGCTACTGGAAAACTGAAAAGTTGACATCCCTTTATGTGTGCAGTGTGAAATAAATAGTCACTGCACAAGCACCTTTCAATGAGAGTTGCACAGGAGAACTTCTTGTTGGATTACGTCCCACATGGGAGTAGGGAAAAATCAGTGTTTTTCTGGCACCAAAGTGTCATTGGACAGCTCTGTCACCTAGTGAACCGATAGAGGGAATTTTATGCTGAGTATTAATGCTTCCGAAGTATGTGGAAGCTAGTTGCTGTAGCAGCACAACATTAAATATTGAAACAGTGGCTATATTGGGTCTGATTCGACCAAAAATAAGCTGGCATGCACGAGGGAAACAGATGCTTTGCCGCCCCCCTCCTTCCCCCCTTTTAGAGTACACATACTTTTAAAGCAACAGATCAGCATTTTACAGCTGCTTAATGTTTCCCATTATAAAGCTCTTTCGGAATCGGTGCATCGAGAGAGGCTGAGAGTGCAGTTCTGCTAATGCAACCACAATAACAGGTTGAGGCCTTCAGTGAAAGTGCTGCAGTGCAAGTCTGTGGAGAGTCTTCCAAACAGGGTGGGTCCATTGGACCGTAGGTAAGCTGCTTGCAAAGCAATTTCTTCACAAGGATGAATAAGTCAGCTGTGAAACCGCTTCTGCTTTTAGCGATCTGTGCCCTCATTCCTGAAGACATGTGCCTCTTTCCCTTGCCCACTCCATATCTTTGAAGGTCCCACATCTCTCTACTTTCTCCTTTTGAATCACCTTACTGGTGCTGCTGGAGAAGAATAAACAGGAACGGGAGGAAATAGACTATGTGTATGGGAAATGTGGACTTTTTCAACTGGGAAAAGGAACTCATGGCCGTCGTTGCTTTTAGGATCTGTGTCCAGTCCTCTTTTATTTCCTCAAGCATTTTACCATTTGCTCTGTTCAGTCCTCATAAGCATACTCACACAACATTCAGAGCCAAAGTGTCCATTATAATTCCATTTTGGCACCATAAGCATGTTAGCCAGGACCTTTCAAGTGCTCTGATGGAAGGATTCAATTCAGCTACAGTGGTGCCTCGCAAGACGAAATTAATCCGTTTCGCGAGTCTCTTCGTCTTGCGAAGCACGGCTATTAGCGGCTTAGCGGCTATTAGCGGCTTAGCGGTTTAGCGGCTATTAACGGCTTAGCGGCTATTAACGGCTTAGCGGCTTTAAGAAAAAGGAAACAAACTCGCAAGAACTCGCAAGATGTTTCGTCTTGCAAAGCAAGCCCATAGGGAAATTCGTCTTGCGGAACGACTCAAAAAACGGAAAACTCTTTCGTCTTGCGAGGTACCACTGTAATATTAAAACTCATCATCACTCCATAGTACATATTCTTCAAAGTGCTATCTATGCTATTTGCTGCCCTCCCAAATCCACACTCCACACGCACCTTTGCTTGAATTCTTCATGCTGTGATTCCTTCTAAACGTAAAGGGACCCCTGACCATAAGGTCCAGTTGTGGCCGACTCTAGGGTTGTGGAGCTCATCTCACTTTATTGGCCAAGGGAGCCGGCGTACAGCTTCCGCGTCATGTGGCCAGCATGACTAAGCCGCTTCTGGCGAACCAGAGCAGCACATGGAAACGCCGTTTACCTTCCCACCGGAGCGGTACCTATTTATCTACTTGCACTTTGACGTGCTTTCAAACTGCTAGGTTGGCAGGAGCAGGGTCCGAGCAATGGGAGCTCACCCCATCGCGGGGATTCGAACCGCCGACCTTCTGATCGGCAAGTCCTAGGCTCTGTGGTTTAACCTACAGCACCACCCGTGTCCCAAGTGATTCCTTCTAGGACCTACCCGAAACAGATTCTGGCAGGAATCTGTTTCTACTAATGAAGACTGGCACTAGTGTAGGCAGCATTTTGGATCATAGGCCTTTCTTGATCACAAGCCATTGGAGAACTTTTGTAGATGGAGCTTTGAGCGGAGAATATCTGGCTAAGATCTGTGCCAGCTTTCTCTTTCTAAAAAAGCAAGCTTCTAGCCTTATGGTTGTGAAGGCAAGCTTGCAGTTATGTGATCATAGCCTTGTAAAAGCTCAGAAGCGAGAGGATTTTACAGATTGAGATTTTCAGTGGCTTTGCTAGCTTGATAGCTCCTTGCTCTTCCTCAACACTAGAAGAAGCAAAAGTAATTATGCTGAATATGTGAAAAATTGCACAATTTTTACTCTTGCATAAGGCAACTTGTAGTGACCTAGAATGTGGGTTGCAGTGGGCAAGTCCACCCCACTTTTTCTTTAGCTTACACACAGTCCCTCATTATAAACCATCATTTTAACTTATACAACAAGGCGCTGCCAGTTGTTATCAGTTTGGGTAGCTAATATCACCTTGTCCCAACTGAGGGACCCTCCATATGTAAGCTTTCTTGAGAACTAGAAGGATGTACCTCAGCTTTTGGTAGACTTAGGTAAAGGTAAAGGGACCCCTGACCATCAACTCTGGGGTTGTGGCACTCATCTCACTTTAATGGCCGAGGGAGCCGGTGTTTGTCCGCAGACAGCTTCTTGGTCATGTGGCCAGCATGACTAAGCTTCTGGCAAACCAGAGCAGCACACGGAAATGACATTTACCTTCCTGCCGGAGCAGTACCTATTTATCTACTTGCACTTTGATGTGCATTCGAACTGCTAGGTTGGCAGGAGCAGGGACCGAACAACGGGAGCTCACCCCGTCATGGGGATTTGAACCGCCGACCTTCTGATCGGCAAGCCCTAGGCTCTAATTTGCGGACAAATTCGCAGGCAACCTCTGGATTGGTTTGCAGACTCTCTTAAAAGGCAGCAAGGAGATCTTCTCCTTTGGACACTTCTCAGAAAGTTTTCCAAAGCTCCATAAGGTATTGCTTGCATCACTTTGTAAATCTAAAGAGACAGAAATAACCAGTTTAGCTATGATGATGTCCTAGCAACCTTTTTCTAAAACTGGTGTAACCTGTCCAGGATGCCAGAACTTCAGCTTTGATGGGACCCTTCAAGGTTAATTATCACCCCAAGGACGTTGCAAGGGAAGAGGAATGGGACTGGCAGAAGCCCTGCTTCAGCCAATGTCAGGGGCTGGCTGGATGAGAAAGGTTGGTGGGAGCTGCCTACCCAAGAGCGCCCCAGGGAAGGCACAGAAGAAGGCGACTTAAATCCTGGATCCTGGTGGTGGGAAATTGGCCACACCTCAGAGAAGGGGACAAGCTGGGAGGTAGTAGCAGCAGGAAGAATGAGGGGTCGCAGAGAGGCAGAAGTAGGCAGGTGGCCCAGCCCAGGGAAGGGTGATGAGGTTTCCAGTTTGGATTCAGACTCTGACAGAGACAACAGAGGGGAACCAGACCCTGCATCTCTCCCACAGCTCCGACAGGACAGCCTCTCTGGGCCCATTGACTCCCAGAACATGAAGGATATTACGTGCTGCTGAGCAGCAGGCCAGGCCAGTACATAGACAGGTTCCTGGGGTTCACCATAGAAGACTATTACAGAGGATGAGCCCTGGCTCGGAGGGCTAAGGAGCAAAGGAGGGGCTGGACGCCAGTTTGAGCAACTTCTTCACTGGAAGGGTTGCTCCTTGTATTTTTTCTGTTAGCCTCGCATTTCCCTCTCTTACCCGTGAAGGACCTGATCATCCTGTCAGTGCCTTGAAGGGATTTACAAATGTACTTACCATGCCAAAAGCTGTTTATTTTCCCCTCTGTTTTTAAGGGTTGGCTAATAAGTTCATCGCTTGATGAATGAAGAATCAAATGTGCATGTGCGAATGCACCACCACAGATCTAATACAACATTGTTGTTGTTGTTGGTTTCTATTGATTTATTGGTTTGTTTGTTGCTTGTATAGGATATTTTTTATATATATATTTGATGTTTTGTTGTGTTTTTATATATGTTGGAAGCCTCCCGCAGTGGCTGGGGAAACCCAGCCAGATGGGCAGGATATAAATTTAAAAATTATCATCATCATCATCATCATCATTATCATCATAGATCTGGCTTTTGAGTAAGCCCAAGCACAAGGATTTTCAGTGGATTCAGTGGAGTCAGTTTACCTATTTGTCTATTAATCATATAAAACAGGTTGACTTGTGTTACATGCATCACTTGCTTTCTTGGTCCTTGATCACTGTACCCTTAAAGATGGGCAGCAGAATGTGTGAGCTGACTCAGTTGAGAAAAATAACTACACAACTTTTAGAAGACGTCTGAAGGCAGCCCTGTGTAGAGAAGTTTTTAATGTTTGATGTTATACAGTGGTGCCTCACAAGACGAAAATAATCCGTTCTGCGAGTCTCTTCGTCTAGCGGTTTTTTCGTCTTGCGAAGCAAGCCCATTGACGGATTAGCGGATTAGCGCTATTAGCGGCTTTTAGCGGCTTATCAGCTTAGCGGATAAGCGGCTTAGCGGCTTAGAAAAAGGGGGGGGGAAGGAAAAAAACCCCGCAGGAACTCGCAAGACATTTTCATCTTGCGAAGCAAGCCCATAGGAAATTCGTCTTGCGAAGCACCTCCAAAACGGAAAACCCTTTCGTCTAGTGGGTTTTCCGTCTTGCGAGGCATTCGTCTTGCGGGGCACCACTGTATTATGTTTTTATATGTATTGAAAGTCACCCAGAGTGGCTGGGGCAACCCAGCCAGATGGGCAGGGTATAAATAATAAAATTATTATTATTAAAATTATTGTTATTATTATTAGGCTTTACTCCATAGCCTTTTCTTCTTCCAAAGATATCCTGTAAGGCAGGCATGGCCAAACCTGGCCCTCCAGATGTTTTGGGACTACAGCTTCCATCTGTTGAATGGTTTCTTTAAATTTTAGGTTTCATGATTGTTTCACAAAATGTGTATGTCTTTAAGGGCCAGAGCAAATAATGTGACCTAGTTTTACAGCTGTGAAGCAGTATAGCAGGTGCTGTTAAGTTGTGTTAATTAAGCTGTTGGGTGTGGTATATAAAGAGCAGCATGTAGCTCTCTCAGTACCCTGGTGAATGGGTTGTTCTTATTGATATATTGTAATTTAGTGTAAAAGGAGGTTTTTGTTTTTGTTATTAAAACCTAGCAAAAGTTATTTTGCATTTCTTGAATGTGTGGTCTCCCCAGCATGCTTTCTGCAGCGCAACTCATCTGCAAAATAACCAACACCACCATCCCTAGTTAACAGGACCAGTGGTCAGGGATGATGGAATTGTAGTCCCAAAACATCTGGAGGGCCAAGTTTGGCTATGCCTGCTGTAAGGCAATGGAGGTTTAGAATCAGAGTATTCCTTCTCCTAGAGGGGCTACCTTCCTAGGTTGACAAGCCCCATCTGCCCCTCACTTCCCTCTACAGCACCTGCAGAAATCACCTCGATGATGATGATGATGATGATGATGATGATGATGATGATACCCCGCCCATCTGGCTGGGTTTCCCAGCCACTATGGGCGGCTTTCTGGGTGACTCACAGCATATATCAAGACATAATAAAACACCAAACATTAAAAACATCCCAATACAGGGCTGTCTTCAGATGTCTTCTAAAAGTCATATACAGTGGTACCTTGGGTTACAAACACTTTGGGTTACAAATGCTTCAGGTTACAGATTCTGCTGACCTGGAAGTAGTACCTCGGGTTAAGAACTTTACCTCAGGATGAGAACAGAAATCCGGCAGTGGCGCAGCGGCAGCGGGTGGCCCCATTAGCTAAAGTGGTATCTCAGGTTAAGAACAGTTTCAGGTTAAGAACAGACCTCCGTTCTTAGTTCTTAACCCGAGGTACCACTGTAGCTGTTTATTTCCTATTGGTCTCACCCACTCAATCTGCCAAAGCCTGTCTTCTCATGCAGGGGAAGTCCCTAAGTCACCAAGGGTTTGAAACCCATTGGCTCCCCTCACCTGGCTTCGACAGGAACATGTAATTGGGCTGAGAGAATTAATTGGCACTTGAGTATTGTCTGTGAAGGGTTTTCATTCAAAAACAACCACGGAATGCTAAAGTATTTGTTAACAGAACATAAAGGTTTCAGCAGATTGCATAAGACGTTATCGGGTTGGCATTTCTGCAAATTATGCCCATTGAAGCAACCAAAAGCATCTACAAAGGAGGAATTGTGCCTGACCTATTGAACATGCAAGCGGCTTAAGTTGCATACTGAAATATGAATTGGAAGCCTTCAGCCGCTGGGTGACTTTGGCTAATTTTAATGCAGCAGAAATGATTGGACCTAAATGTCAAAGCACAGACCACACAAACACCTGATCCTTATCTAAAAGTAAACAAACAATGGCTCAGAAACCGCAGTCGCTAACCCCCTGAAATAATAGCCTGCAGAAACAAGTCCTCAGTGATAAGTAAAAATGCTGTTGGTCAAGAACCCTATGCAAATTCTTTCATATTCCACCTATTAATGTAACCTATCATTTTCTCTTTGAGGGAGAGGGAAAACACTGGCTTCTGTTTTCTATGGTGTCATTGGTGAAATCAGAAAGGTCATTCATTCATTGAATTCCCTCATGCATAACATGCGCTGCTCACTACATCTATTTAGGAGAGAAACCAGCCCAAGACCCAAACAGGAAGGCTAGGGCGAACGAGTTATGCTTTGCCAAACTAAAGAACCGCAATCTGCATATCATAATACAGTATATAGGCACCAATTTAGAAATAAATACTATAATTTGAATAGATATACATCTCACCATGGTGGGGAAGGCACCAGGAGATTCCTGTGCCTGCTTAGTCTGTTGACCAGACTTGGACTGAACAAATAGAGAACACCTTCAAATAGAGGACCACCCTCTGTAAAGTGGGACACTTGGCAGACACATGAAAAGACCCAGTGCCCTTCCCTCTTAGCCACAGGCTGTTGGACAGTACAGTGGTACCTCGGGTTACATACGCTTCAGGTTACAGATTCTGCTAACCCAGAAATATTACCTCGGGTTAAGAACTTTGCTTCAGGATGAGAACAGAAATTGTGCTCCAGCGGCAGCAGGAGGCCCCATTAGCTAAAGTGGTGCTTCAGGTTAAGAACAGTTTCAGGTTAAGAACGGACCTCCGGAACGAATTAAGTACTTAACCTGAGGTACTACTGTACAAGTCATTTTATTCAGTAGAAATAAGGTGTGTGGGTTTTTTATATATAAATTTATTGAATTTTTGAATTTACAAACCATCATCAAGCAACCAAAACAAAAAGATAATTCCATAAATTCCCATGGACTCTCCTCCTCCCCTTTGTGGGTCCTTATGTTAACTTTTTTCTCCTACATCTTCTCTGTTGATCCAATTCTCTTAAGTCTCCCTTACAACCATAGCCCAACATCCAACCACAAATGTCATTCCAATCCTACTAATAATTTTAATTGTTTACAATGAGTTTTAAGATAAATTATATATTTCCTCATTCCTTATTAAAATTTTGATGTCCCTGATTCCTAATTCTTCTGGTCATTTTTGCCATTTCTGCATAGTCCATCAGTTTAATCTGCCATTTTTCTCTGGTAGGGACTCTGTCTTCTTTCCATCTCTGGGCCAGTAACATCCAGGCAGCAGTGGTCACATACATAAGAAATCTCTTCTGGTCCCTTAGTATTTCCTAGAAGAAATGCTTTCGGGTTTTTTTTTTAGAAAAGGTTATTTTAAACATTTTTTTCCAGTTCTTTATATAAGGTAAAGGGACCCCTGACCATAAGGTCCAGTTGTGGCCGACTCTGGGGTTGTGGCGCTAATCTCACTTTATTGGCCGAGGGAGCCGGCGTACAGCTTCCGGGTCATGTGGCCAGCATGCTTCTGGCGAACCAGAGCAGTGCACGGAAATGCCGTTTACCTTCCCGCCGGAGCGGTACCTATTTATCTACTTGCACTTTGACGTGCTTTCGAACTGCTAGGTTGGCAGGAGCAGGGACCGAGCAATGGGAGCTCACCCCGTTGCGGGGATTCGAACTGCTGACCTTCTGATCGGCAAGTCCTAGGCGCTGTGGTTTAACCCACAGCGCCACCCGTGTCCCCTAGTTCTTTATATATCATCTCCCAAAATTATTTTACTACTTTACAGGTGGTAAAAGGTGCCCTCTTTTTCCTTACATTTCCAGCATGTATTTGACCCAGTAGAAATAGGATGTTAACAGGTATGAGTCTGAACCCACACATGTGTCCTGCACTCATGTGCATTCCTGCATGCACAACTAAGATGTTTAGGACCTTTTGCTAAGGGTTATAAAATACGTTTGTTTTGGATATGTGCTTGCCCTTAACCTTATGCCCACAAGAAGTTCACTCACAAGTGGAATAAAGAAAGGTTGGCTTATTACATGAAATGAGTGTGACAGAATACAGTCGTACCTTGGATCCTGAACACCTTGGTACTAGCACGTTTTGGCTCCTGAACGCTGCAAACCCAGAAGTGAGTGTTCCGGTTTGCAAATGTTCTTTGGTACCCGAACGTCTGACGCAGCTTCTGATTGGCTGCAGGAGCTTCCTGCAACCAATTGGAAGCTGTGCTTTGGTTTCCGAATGTTTTGGAAGTCAAACGGACTTCCAGAACAGATTCCGTTCAACTTCCAAAGTATGACTGTATATGGAAGTTGCTTTGGACAACAAAGTGACAATATAAGCAGGTAGCAACTCATACTTGATTCAAAGAGCAGAAGAAGCACCTCTATCAAACGCCTAAGGAGAGAGACAGAGAGTGACATTTGTCGTAGCCCTCACACGAAAAGGAAAACAAGGGCATACCTGTCCTGAAGCAAGGCATAGTGTCAGGTGGGCCTTGAGACCTTAGGGTGAAAAGGGGGTCCATGCTGGAGCTGTAAGAGCAAGCCCACCATTGAACATCTAGGGGTTTTGTTCTTCCATGTATATTGCACAAACATTTAGACCACTGCAGTGCATAGGTGTTTGCATGCTCTGAAGGAGAAAAGGGAAAGGGGCATGTTAGTAAGTGGTCTGGCCAGCTTCTCAAGACACACCTGCCTCTGTCCCAAAGCCAGCTTCTTTCACACCTGCTGTATTTGACTTTCCTTCCCTGTTCTCTGTGTGAGCCTCAGGTGGCGGATCATATTTCTTAAACACTGGGCATAGAGGCCACTTAAGAGTCACACGCCAGGCAGAATGAGGATATAAAATGAGGATCAGATAAGCTGAGAGGCAAGTTAAGGGAGACGTCGAGTCCTCCCTCTTCCAAGTTCCTGCTTGGACATTTGCGGTGCCCTCTGCAGGCAGGTCTCCACAGAAATGTGGCTCTTCCTCATTCTCAGTGGCCTTGCTCCCTTCCTCGAGTTAGCTGATGCAGATGACTCCATCCCGTAAGTTGTTATGTGGTTGGAAGACCTGTGATCTCAGGGAAACGGAATTATAGAGGACATGACTGGGAGGGAGAAGCTGGTCCTTATGAATTCAGAGTTGTGAGGGCCATGAAGGAGTATACTGAGCAGGGGGAGGGGGCTGTTAGGGTGAATGCATCACTGGGGAAAAGAACAGATGGAAATTTGCATCAGTGGTTAAGAAAGGAAAAGCAGAAGGGCTGAAGGAGGCACCTGCCTGCAAGGGAGAGTGAAGGAGTAAGGTTCACCCAAGAGGGAATGCTAGGTAATAGTTGCGGCTTTTCCTGGAGCAACTTATAGTCTTCTGAGAGGAAGCTCAAAGTGGAATTTTATGACAAAGAAAAGTAGAGTTGCTACCAATTTCCAGCTGTTGAAACATTTGGAGGCAAATTTGGAGGTTCCCATTTGAGTGAAACATCAGAAGACTTTCTGAGGGAAGTCAAAAGTTGTAATGGAGATTATCAAAAGAGGTGGGTTGTCCGTTATGTGTTGTCCAATCATGTAGCTGCACCATGTTTTTCAACCTTGGGTCCCTAGATGTTGTTGGACTACAACTCCCATTATCCCCAATCAGCTTAGCCAGTGGTCAGGGATGAAGGGAGTTGTAGCTCAACAACATGCGGAGACCCAACATTGAAGAATACTCCCAAGGCTGGAGAACAGTGATGTAGCAAGTAGGCACAATGCCGGAGACTCATTGGGCTTTTCCACACTTCCTCTTGTCCCGCGGGGGAAAATGCTCTTTAGCGCTCAATCAGAGCAAACAGCAATTCACATTTTCCTGGATTGCCATTTGTTCTGATTGATCACTAAAGAGGTGGTTTTCCCTGGGAAACAAATTGGGTAAGGGGAAAACCACTTGGACCTGTGCTTACTAGGCACAGCACAAGCAGGAGTGTGGATGAGCCCAATCAGATGGACCCCTGAGACAAAAGCAGTAAATGTAGTTTCCTAAGCAGAATTCTAATGAAGGGACAGCTTTGTTCATTTTCCACTTCATTTGAACACATGGAGCTGCTTTATAGCATCAGACTGTTGGTCCAAGACAAGCATTGGCTACTCTCATAGCAGCTCTCCTCTAGAGCCTTGGACAGGCACCGGTTCTTCCGCAACGCTGCTGCACAAAATCTGTTCATCTGGAGAGTCTTGCAACTAGGAAAGTACAGATGCTGTTGCTGTTCTGTTTGTTGTTGTGGTGGTTACACTTACAATTATTAATTATCCTGCCTTTCGGAATATAAATCCTTCCAGGGTGACTCATAAATTATACTGAGTACCACTCAAGTCTTGTGATGCTCTAGTTTCACGCCGTTGCTCAGATATTCTGCTACTTTCTCCATACTATCATGCCCACAGAAATTCAATAAACCCTGCAGGAGTCAGAAGAATTTAACCTCTCTTTCAGCGTGGGGATCAAACATTTGGACCCACTGCTTTTTAACCTTACTATGCCTGTATAGTTTTATCTGTGAACAGATGCCAAGGTTATGTTTTGACCCACATATTCCCGTTTTCTCTGTATGCCAATAGAGGTTGATTATTGATTGAGTTACGTTAAAATAAAATTAAAAATTAAAATACAATAAACAATAATCAGCATGTGCAAAATCATCATAGGAACAGAGGAAGCTGCCATACACCAAAGCAGTGTTGGATTTCAGGAAGAAATCCCCTTTAGAGTGCAAATAACTGGACTAATTGCCTGCAAATAATCTCACTCCCTAAAGAAAGGTGTGTTCTTGTTCTCGTCTCTCTCCCTCTCATCTTCTGCATTCAGGAAATACATGCTGGTCCTTCCAGCCCGTCTGAACTACCCATCCAGTGATAAGTTGTGCATGGACCTAGGTGATGTGGAAACATCTGTAGTGCTCAGCATCACCTTGGAGACTAAGAACAAGACCCACGTTCTGCTGGATGGATTCAGATGGCATGAGAAACAGCTGAAGTGCTTGACTTTCACAGTGAGTGATGTATACCAGCAGTAAATCTGGTCTGGATACATGAAAAATAATAATAAAGTACAGAGTATAAATCAGAAGCATCAACTGTGCTTGTGCAGAATGGTGTCCTTTGATCTATACCATGCTGCTTCACCTCTGACACTGATTAGCTGAGCTGGTGTGGTGTCATGGAATGCACAAGAACATTCCACCTGCTCAGAAACGTTTTTAGAATTTTTGTCGTCCAACTTCTAAGAGGCCAGGAAAAAAGTTGTCAGTTTGACCGAGAGTAGTGGAAACACTAACCTGAGGAAAGGAAGAAGTGGCACCTTCCTCCTGTAATTACAGTGGTACCTCAGGTTAAGTACTTAATTCGTTCCGGAGGTCCGTTTTTAACCTGAAACTGTTCTTAACCTGAAGCACCACTTTAGCTAATGGGGCCTCCTGCTGCTGTCGTGCCGCAGCCACATGATTTCTGTTCTCATCCTGAAGCAAAGTTCTTAACCCGAGGTACTATTTCTGGGTTAGCGAAGTCTGTAACCTGAAGCGTCTGTAACCTGAAACGTATGTAACCCGAGGTACCACTGTATTTGAATTGTACCCCATTCTATAGACTGTAGTCTCCTATCACTCCAGTCTGCGCTTGCCTGAAGAGATGCTAGGAGTAGGCTTTATTTTATTTTATTTTATTTTATTTTATTGTGGGGTGTTCCTGCCACAGAGTGAATGAGTCCTTGCTGCTCAAAGAGCGTCCCTTCAAAAGGGTTCACTCTTTCTTTTCCACATCCAGTGACACAAGGTTCAACACAAAACAACAAAAGAGGCAGAACCAGCAGATCAGCCAGACAACTTTTGTTCTTGGGTGGTATATAAATCTTATTTATTTATTAAAAAATATCTTTATTCCTCTGTGTCGTAAAAATATATATCAAAGTGGTTTACAAGAATGAAAGCATAAAACCACTGAGAGGTTAAAAACAGACATCAATTAGCCGTTGTGGAAGAATGTATTCTTAATTGCCTGCATAAGCCTGATGGAATAGAAAAGTTTTCAGCAGGAATGTGGAAGTTGGCACAGAAGGTGCACATCAGCACACACTGAGAATGAATGAAACAAGTTTTAAATTAAAGGCACAGTAGCCCTTTAAAGCATGGAGTGCTTTGTCTACCACACAAAACACTGCAATTGCACTTTAAAAATCACACACGGAAATGCCTTTTGTGATGGCCAAAGCCCTGTCCATTGGGGAAGTCATTGTGGTTTGGTGTTAAGGGTGTTGCTTTTGGCTGTAGATGTGTCTGGTTCACAGCTCTTCTCATCCATGAAACACATTGGGTGGTTGTGGGTCAATCTCTCTCCCTCTCAGCCTACTTGGCAAGGCTAAACTGCAACAACCCCATAGATGCTGCTTTGAGTTCCATTCAGGGATGGAACATACAATAGTTAAATCATGCTCCCACATGGAGGTCCAGTGTTCAGATTACTGGATCCTGCCTATTCTCTTCCCGATGTGGTCTCTCCGTCATGCTGTCCTTTGTTAGAAGTCCAGGACAATAGGAAACATCTGTAGGGGGTTTGACCTGTGTGCGTCATAGCCCTCCACCACCGCCCCATTCTCTCCATTTCCCTGCTCTTTCATTCACCCTTTCCTTTCAAATGCATGCATTTAATCCTTCCTGGATTGGGGAATAATGCTAAGTGACTTGTGTAAACCAGGTACCACCCCCTGCAGATGGCTCGGAGGAAGTTGCTGCCATCCGACTTTCTGATGCCCAGGGGAAGATAGATGAGCAGAAGCAGGTTCTTATTCAGAAAGCGGAAAGTGGCACTTTTCTGCAGATGGACAAGCCCATCTATTCTCCAGGACAACTGGGTAAGGAGAAAAGAGTCCCTAGGGCTGGTGGGCTGGCTCTTAATACGTAAGCAGGGCTAGTGGCAGGCACTTTTGATAGTAATGTGATAGTAAAAGAGGGCATACCAGCCCTCCTTCATTTTGGGGCCATGACACCACTGGTTACTGCAAAGCTGTGCGTAATCCTAATGTATGTGTGAAATATACTCGGAGTCCTGTAGTGATTTCATGCTCTTTACTGCAGCTTGTAAAACAGTGATTGACTTGCCCCCAAAACCTCAGGCTTTTATATACATTATTTACACAATGAGTCCCATCTGCCTGCCTGATTCTGCTCCCCTCCTGGAGCCTGATTGGTCTTTTCCTACAGGCCAATCAGTTGTTGCATTCTACGATCCTACGATCCTACCAGCCTAATAGGCTGATTAACTTCCTCCTGGAGCCTGATTGGTCTTTTCCTGCAAGCCAATCATTTGTTGCATTCTAGGATCCTACTTGCCTATTGTTTTAGGATCCAAGCTTAGTACATAACAGTTTATATATCTCTCCATTAGAGCATGTTACAGATATGAGGCAACAGACTCTATTAGGGAATTGTAGAAATCAATAAATGGTAGGATTTTGATTATCTGGGCATATGGAGGGAAAATACAAGCTGCAGAGGAATTCCTGGGTTACCCCAGCCCATTTAATACATTAAAACATAGTAAGACATCAAACATTAAAACCTTCCCTAAACAGGGCTGCCTTCAGATGTCTTCTAAAAGTCAGATAGTTGTTTATTTCCTTGACATCTGATGGGAGGGCGTTCCACAGGGCAGGCGCCACTACTAAGAAGGCCAAGAATGGCCAACATAGTACCATTGAGGGCCACTGGCAATGCAAGAGAACTGTGCTTGCCCTTGTCCTGAGTTATGAACAGAGACAGGTGATTTGGCAGGTTGTCGGGTTAATTGGGCGTGATGTCCTTGGAAGAGTTTGGGGCCTTAACAGGAGACTTGGGGGAGCTGAACAAAGATGAGAACAATCTCGGCTGGCAGATGGCAGGCTGGGAGAGACACACTGCGCTCCAGCACTGCACTGTTGTGGGGAACGAGACCCTCTCGTAAGATCTGCACTTTAAGAGGGTCATTTTGTGCATTTGTTCTGTTGCAGTGCAATTTCGAATCATCACCCTGGATGAAGGATTTATGCCGTTGGCTACTGAGGTGAGAAATGTGAACAGGGTGTGGAGGGGTGTGGGGAGGAATAAGCAAGACAAGATGGGCATGACCTGGGCTGGGCACTTCTCCTCCACCATTTATATTTCTCCTCACCTGAGTACAAAAGTATTTAGTGATGAGTGAAACAAATATGTGTGTAACAAAACTCTTGACAGCCGCTTTTGTTAAAGAAAATCTGCTCTGAGAGCAGCTTGCGCTTGCATGTAGTGATCGATGGTGCATTTAGAAGTTCCCAATCCACAAGACGGGGGGGGATTTTTCAGAGCTTTTATTTCGGTGAAAGAAAGAGCCCAGCTCTTTCTTGCAAACTTTCTTTCTGGCCTGGTTCCAAAAACAGCAAGATTGTAGGTTTTTTTTGGTAATCGCTAGAAACACGAGCTGACAATGTGCTCATAAGTGATAGGAATGAGAGGAAGGTTGAACCAACCTCCCAAACGGCTTTTATTTTATTTTATTTCCCACGCACCAGATGTAGAATCCGTGGAGAAATGGTTTGTCTGAACTCAGAACAGGTCAAAAAAATAAAAAATAATAAAAAGCCCCAACAAAGTTCAACAGATCTTCTGTGCTCAGTTTTCTGAACACCTGGCAGCTATGGGGAAGCTAAATAGGGAATCTTCAGTTGCTTGTCATGACATTGTAGCTATGGCAACAGTATGGGATGTTCAGGAAGTTTCTGAATGGCTAGGATTTATTGACCCAGAGGGCATAAAATCCCAGAGTGTAGAGGCTGGGGTGCCATTTCACTGCAGATATTAGAAGCGGAGGAGCAAGAATATGCCTTTCCTCCTCTCTGCCTGCCTAGCAAAACGTGTTTGCAAGAGAAAAAAAAATCCATTATCTGCAGTTAAAGGTACTTGCTCATCCTTTGCATCTACAGGAGTGAGCAAGCTGCAGCTCTCCCAATGTTCTTGGACTCCAATTTCTGTCAGCTCCGGCCAGCACAACCAATGGTCAGGAATGGTAGGAAATGAACTCCAGCAACATCTGTAGGGCCACAGATTTTCCATCCCCTCCCCTAACTTGATGAGTTGCAGGATGGGAATTGTAGTTGGACGCATTACTCCTGCTGGAGACTAAAGGGATTGCCTTTTGTTTTCTTTTTTAGCACCAGCTGGTGGAGTTGCAGGTGAGTACCCTCACGTTTCCCAGGGATCTTCTTCAGATGTAATTTGAAACTCACACACCAATGTGGGGTGGAGGGCAGGGGAGAAGGCTGAGGAGGTTGCAGAACTCCCACCCTTTCAGAGATGCTTCCCAGCCCTCCTTTAGGAGATACTCGAGTATGTGCTGCAATAATTCATGTTTTGTTTTTTTAAAAATGTGGTTGCAGGATCCTGCAGGCAACCGAATTGCACAATGGAATAATGTGCAACCAGACAATGGGGTTGTGCAACTGTCCTACCAGTTGGCTGCTGAACCAATGCTGGGGGTCTACAGAATCATTGTGGATCATGGGAAGGCTTTCTTAAGCTTTGAAGTGCTTGAATATGGTATGAAATGAGTTTTGGAGAAGCATTGTCTCTTCCATTCATCACTAGTTAGAACTCAGTTTCTGTCAGCAGATATTGGGGACAACATCTGCCTCAAAACGCTACCCACTGATTTGGGAGCCTACCTGCCTGATACCTGGTGAACAAAGCCTGTTTAAAGGTGGTAATGTTCCATTGGGCACACCTGGTACATGTTAAGCCATAGTTCTAGTTCAGACTCTGTTGATGCAGGATGAAGTTCTGTTTTGTAGAGTCCTTTCTACCTCTGCAACACAGCCTCCATAACAGCATCATAAAAACCTCCCAGGTGAAGTAATCCAGTCTCTGCTTATTAGAAAATGTCAGTTTGGAAAAGAATGCATGTAAACCTGTAAACTGCCTCTATATCTAAGTTCGTAGTGCTTAGTAGAGCCAGTGTGGTGTAGTGGTTAAGAGCGGTAGACTCATAATCTGGTGAACCAGGTTCGCTTCCCCGCTCCTCCACATGCAGCTGCTGGGTGACCTTGGGCTAGTCACACTTCTCTGAAGTCTCTCAGCCTCACTCACCTCACAGAGTGTTTGTTGTGGGGGAGGAAGGGAAAGGAGATTGTTAGCCGCTTTGAGACTCCTTAGGGTAGTGATAAAGCGGGATATCAAGTCCAAACTACTACTACTACTACTACTACTACTACTACTACTACTACTCTTCTTCTTCTTCTTCTTCTTCTTCTTCTTCTTCTTCTTCTTCTTCTTCTTCTTCTTCTTCTTCTTCTCATAAGTAAAAAGGAAAGGCAACAGTTTGAATCAACCCACTTTAAAACATGCCAAATGCCAACACACCTTCTCTTCAAGCTGATTCATGGTGTACCGTGTAACAGTCTCTTCTCTTTCTTCTTCTCCAGTGATTCGCAAATTTGAAGTGGTGGTGGTACAGCCTGCTATCATCTATTCAGCAGACAGCAACTTTCCTCTAAAAGTCTGTGGCAGGTATACATATCAGAGCACTCATCACTTTATTTGGGAGGGCAGAGCAGAGCTCATGACCTCATTTGAGCGTTATTTAGCTGTTTATCTACTTTTTCTCTGTTGGAATGAGACTGGAGTAGTCCACACCTGCAAGTATTTGAACTTATCTATGAGGAACAATTTTGGTCTTTCCCGTTCATTCCCTTTTGTGTTTGCCCCTGTCTTTTGGTTTGTTGATTTTGTTATGTCGTCTAAATGCCAATAGGGCATGCAAGCTGCACATGCACCTTGTTTTGTTTTTTAAATTCCCAGGAAGTGCACAAAAGCACACAGTCAGGCAATTGTAAATTCCCAGCACACACTTTTGCAGTTTCCCGGTTTTGTGCAAATCTGATAGTTGCACATGCTCCCCAGTCTCTGAGCAAGGAGCAACTCCAGGGGGTTCCAGTGCTTTCCAGGGTCCAGTTTCCCTGGAATGAAGCTCAGTGGAGACTGTGGTGTTTTTAGGATATATGGTTTTATTTACACATATCTACAACCTAGAATGGAGGGACTCACAGCATTAACACCATGGATGCAGACAAAGGAACTAAGATGGATCTAAGCGTTGAATACAATTAACTACAAAAATCGAAAGTTTGATTCCTTTGGAATAAGGTTTATAAATAACTAAGAATGTTATTTTTAGCTGAAAGCAAAACAATGGATGGTTTTCAGGCTAAGTGGAGAAGTATCAATTAAAACACTGTCTGTGGAAATTCAAGGAGTATCACGGCATAGCTGAAGTCTATGTGAGTGGCATAGCAGGGCAGGAATCAGATTATCAGCACACACCTCCTCCGAAAAGGTACTCATGTACCTTTAGCATTTGTATGACAAGTACAAATTTAACCAGGGAAGATTTCCCTTGCATTAATATAAAGCAATAGGGAAAGTTTCTCATCTTAATTTTCCATCTTGCTGCTATTAAAGACATAGGAGACCTGCCAAAGAAAAGCTGGCAACTCTAGGCTTGTGTGCAGCACATAGAAAAAGGAAAATAAAGAGTAATGGCTGGATTTATCTCTACTCCCCGCCTCCCCCTTTCTAGGTACACATACGGCAAGCCTGTCTGGGGTTTAATGCAAATATCCTTGTGCCAGAAAGCTTACCGTTATTTCTGGAGGTTACCAGATACAACAGCTCCACCGCCTACAGACATCTGCCAGGATTTCAAAGGGCAGGTAATGGTGATCAAGAGGGGTTGGTGGCATAGCTGTCAACTGTCCCTTATTTGGTGGGAAAGTCCCTTATCCCAGCGCCGTGTCCCGCTGCTGTCCCTTATTGATGATGTCCCTTAAATTTCCCGGGTTTCAAAGGAAGCAGCTCCTCTCCCTCCCTCCCTGCCGGCCAGGGAGGAGGGAGGCTCCAACTGGGTTGCTTGGCTGCGTTGCTTACCCAATAAGGAGTCTAAGAACGACTGGGGGGTGGAGCTTGCATGCTTTGTGCCGATCAAATCGGCTGTGTTGCCTGGGGACTCGCCTTTGCTCAGCGCTTCCCAGCAGAGAGGTGACGGTGGTTTTCCTTGCTGCATCCCCTTTGCCGGGTTGCTGCGCTGTGGGAACCACCGCTTGAGGCTTCGTTTGGTTGCTGGTTGACTAAAATCCCTTATTTTGGCCGATGATCCCTTATTTTTGAGGCTGCTGGTCCCTTATTTTCAAATCTGTAAGTTGACAGCTATGGTTGGTGGTATGACTGGGAGAGAAAAAGCTCTAGGGCTGGAGGACAGTGGAAATGAGGGGGCTCAGGAATAACCTGATACTTCCAAAAATCTTAAATGTGCCATCCTAGGTGAGGCCCTGGCTTGGAAAGGAAGCTTATCCTGTATTTTTCCACTGGCCTGAAATTTTCTCTTCAGTACTCCAATTTATTAGCTAGATTCTGACGTTCATTAATTTCTACTATTCACTAATAGACTCTAGTACCCCAAATCTGTAACAACCTTCTGAGGAGTAGGAGGAAGGCTCCATGAATGTGTGTTCTTTCCCGAAGCCAATGATTGGCATCTTAGCCACCTTCACTGACTGTTTATTTCAGACTGACAGGACTGGCTGCTTCTCTGCTACCGTGGATTTGTCACAGTTCAGACCTTCGAGCTACGAATACAGCCACAGCATAGATGTGGAGGCCTCCTTGGAAGAAGCTGGAACAGGTAAGCTCTGGTGTTTGCAGGCATATGAGGAGCGAGGGGTGTGTGTGTTGGAGTGCAGGTGAGAGACTGAGCAAAGGAAATGTCTCCTTTCAAATCTGCTTGCAATTTGGGGAACGCCCTCACCCAAAAGAGAGAGATAACGCAATTAAAGGAAGGCATGATTATCTGTGGAGGAGAGGCCACAGGGCCATGTACACCACTCAACTTCAGAAGAAGAAAAGGCTAAGGAGTAAACCCCACACAAATCTGGAGTGGAGTCCCTAAGGTGGTCAGATGGTATCTTGTACACCACCTTCTGGCAACTCCTGCAGCCAAGCTGGTGCCAAACATATTGCTCTGATTTCCTTTTGTTGTAAACAAAATCTGCCCCTTTTCCATTATGGGGTATCCAGGAGCCCGTATAGAGTCCTTACGTGGGTTCCCTATTGGTAGGAGAAAATAACAGGCCAACCAGAGAATATTGAGAAGTAAAGCAGCTAGTAAGCCTGATCTTTATTGGTCTGTTGCAACAGGGTGCTCCCCTCACATGCAGGAAAAGAGGAGGACCCAGAATCAAGGTGTGCCTGCCCTTATATAGACATTTTAAATTCCCTGCCCTGGAGCTCAAGACCACCCCTCCATACATCATACATACATCACAGAAGGGGTGTAGCCCAAGACCACCCCCCACAAACATCATACCTACATCACAGAAAAGGTGGTCTACAACAGAAATTTGAATGTTGTTGTTTTTCCTGTCTGTCAGCTTATCTGATAATGCCTTATCTGATTGCCTTTCCTGGTAGTCTGGCCATTCCTTTGAGATGGTGATTTCCCAATTCCTGAGACAATGGGAAGGTTCCCTCACCCCCCCTCCCTCCTTGCAGAGACAACATTTGGTCAGTTTGGGAGTCAAAATGGTTTCAGGTCGGTCTTCCTGTGCTGATCTATGTATGTGCTTGGTTGGTACATTTATGAACATTTATTATATATATAAGACCTTAAACTTTATTATTACACTTTTGCACCACAACAGCAAGGCTGAGAGGGCAGTCTTGTTGTCCGGGCAGCCCAGGACCTCCATACACACTGCCCCAGAGATGTCACTTTGGTACTGCTAATGCCGCGGTTTACTTCACCCCTGACGATTGAGACAATAGGGTGCCAGCAATGAGTTGCTGGCCCAACTTGGGCATTTGTCTTATGCATTGAAAAGTTCCTGCTATGTTGCACAGTGAGCCTCCTTGTGTAGAACAGGCTCCTCGCCGGGCAAATGGTTGCCCTCCAATCCATGGAGCAGGAAATGGCAACTGGGGGTGGAGTTATCCCTTCTCTCTCCCTTCCCCCACCCTCGTGTTGATTCAACACAGAGAACTTATGCCTGAATAGGGCTATTGACAAGTAGTGTTCTTTCTCCCTGTCATCTGCAAAGCCAAGTCTTAGTTTCTGTTTCTTGGTTGCACAACAGAATGCTTAGAACCAACCTTTTTAAAAAGAGGAAGAAATAACCATACGTTGGCATCTACTGAGTGCCAGTACTCTAAGGTCTCTACTACCTATGGTTGAATAATCCACCATCATTGACTAGTTCTGGTCTGTATCAGTTAGGATTGCAGAGTATTCTGGTTAATATCGGAGCTCATTTTTTCTCCCCCCAGGACGATGTGTGCATGCTGTGTTATACGCTGCAAAAATATCCGACACTGCTAGGCAGGGTTTTCTGTGTTTGTTTTTTACAGGAGTACAAGCAAATGTTGCTCGTCAATTCTATATGTCTGATCAAGCTGGATCTATGAACTTTGTGGAGACAGATGATTACTACCATCAAGGTTATCCCTTCAGGGGAAAGGTAATTCCTATAATTTTCAAGAACTTCCTAGTACTCTTTGGTGCAATATTACAAATGAGCTCAATTGACCACATGACTTCAAACAAACACTCTCCTGCCAAACCTCCTTGCCCTCCCTTTACACCTGGTGAAATCAGCCATCCCTTTATACCTTGCCAACCCTTCATAACTCTCCCTTTACATCTCACCTGCCTCAGAACTTGCCATACTTCTTCATCTTGCCTGGTCTGTGGTCCTGGGTCACTTCCCTGCGTGTGTATCTATCCTCCAGTTCCCTCCTCTTCATCTCACCTGGGTCTGCATCTCCATCTCTCATCTCTTCTTGCCACACCTGTGCCATCCGCCCTCCTAGCAGCTCAGCAGCTCACCACACTAGACTTTGCAAAACCACCTGTCTGTGGCCAAGCAAACGGCCGTGTGACAACATCATTACAATTTTATATATTGGAGAGAAAACCCATCTTCTCCCCCATTTTGGGAAGATTCTCTTTGCTCTGAAAGTCCTCTTTCTTTTGCATCTGATCTATCATCTAAACCCTCTAATAGAGGACTTGTTTTCTAAATGTTTCTTGAAGACTATGACGGATGTCATGAGGCAGCTGAGAAGCAACCGTGGATAATTTCGTGATGTAAGTAAATCTCAGCTCTCTTCCTCTTTCTCCTCACAGCTCAAAGCCCTGCAAAGAGACGGCTCCATCATGAAGAACCATGATGTGTTCTTAGTAATTAATTTAAATAACAACCAGACCAATATGCTGCTTACTACTGACAGCAATGGCATAGCTGAGTTTTCGTTAGACACAGAAGCGTGGAATGGAAAAGGGGTCTCTCTGGAGGTGAGGATACTGCTCTGCATTCTGTGTACACCACATAGCAAGAAGCAAAGGCATGGCTTCAGAACAAGATTCCAAAAACATTCTCTCCAGACTTCCTTGTTTCCATGAGAAACCTTGAATGGAAAAGCCATGCTTGGAATTTGCTCCAGCTCCTAGACTATAACACATAGTAAAGTTTGATGGACAAATGGCTTTTTTTCTAGCTTCTCCTTCCAATTGCCTATTAATCAGGAGAGAACAAAGTACATCTGGAGGATAATTAATGTAATGCAGTTAGGGTGGTAAAAATTATTTCTATGCCACTTTTCTGCTATAGACCACCCCTCTCCCAAATCAGAATGTGTATGGTTTAAAATACAGAATAAGCAATGATATCAAACTTTCATTAACATTCTATAAACCAGGCTTGTTCAACTTCCAAGAGACTGCAATCTACTCCCACTATAAAAAAAAACTGGCAGTGATCTACCCACTGTATTCTGGATTGAACAAAATTGTTGAGCTTTTTTGGGGAGATCATCAAAGTTGTTTTTAGGGGGGGAGGGGTCCCGAGATCTACCATGATCTACCACAGGCACCCCGCATTCGTGATCTACCTGTTGGCCATATAAACCATAAAACTCTAACCAGTGTGCCTAGCAGTAAGGTGGCGCTGTGGGTTAAACCACAGAGTCTAGGGCTTGCCGATCAGAAGGTTGGTGGTTTGAATCCCCACGACGGGGTGAGCTCCCATTGCTCGGTCCCTGCTCCTGCCAACCTAGCAGTTCGAAAGCACGAAGTGCAAGTAGATAAATAGGTACCACTCTGGCGGGGAGGTAAACGGTGTGTTTGTGTGCTGCTCTGGTTCGCCAGAAGCGGCTTTGTCATGCTGGCCACATGACCCAGAAGCTGTACGTCGGCTCCCTCGGCCAATAAAGCGAGATGAGCGTCACAACCCCAGAGTTGTCTGCGACTGGACCTAATGGTCAGTGGTCCCTTTACCTTTACCTTTAAGGAAGCAGAATAAGGCACAAGTCCTCAGCAGCCAAACATGAGACAAGCATGGCAGGTGGAGCAGAGTCCACTCTGGATATCATAGCAGGGGATCAGATGCAGGAAGGGAATCGCTAAGAACTGGGTGGGAAAGGAGGAGAAGCTAGGAGCAGGAGCTGATCGTCTTTATACATGAGGCTTAAATTGCCTGTAAGCCGCTCTTGTGGTGCTTTATGGAAGAGGAAGCAGATGGGAGGCATACTGTGAAGGAGCACTCTGTGCAACATGGGTCTTGCATTGTCAATACAATACAAAGCCATTTTGGGACAGAGATGTTCTAGGCCTGAAGTGTGATAGTGGCTGTATCCTCTTTCATACAGGATCAGTTCTGCTTCTCCCCACTTCCCAGCAGATGGTAGTGTTGCATCAAACATATCTTGATTCAAGACAGCTGCTAATTTAATAGACACAAGCAGGGCTTTTTGCAGCCTGAACGCATCGGAATTCCGTTCCAGCCCCTCTCAGGTGGGCTCCCCATTCAAAGAGAATGAGGGAGGTGTTCATAGTGAGTTCCGGCACCTCTTTCTCTAGAAAAATAGCAGTGGATGCAACCTTCTAATTACGGCTGTCTCCTGAATCAATCAATCAATTAAATAACCCTGTATACATTTACATATGAATAGAAAAATTATTTTGAAGAAAGAAATGCATACTGAATTTGGTTTTAGGTGCTGCTTACTGCAACATACGCTCTCCTAATCTTAGGTCTTAACTTCACATGCCAAATGGTTAGCAGTAAAGTTGTGGATTTTATTATTATTATTATTTGGTAAATTAAAGACCAGCAACATCCCCCTTACCCCAGATTGTTGTCACAATCGCAGCATATGGAGAGGGGAGGTTTAAACCTTCTCTCCCCATTCACCCCCCCACACACAATTATCGTTTAGGGCTCTTCCATTGGCACCAATGTGTGGGTTGGGGATTCAGAGATCATGGATGGGGAGGGAAGCACTTAAATCTCCCCTCCCCATGTTCTGTGCTCCTGATAATAATAGGGGAGGGAAACCTAGAATGTATTTATTTTTTCACACACAACGTGATTGTTTTTGATTTGAGTTTCTACTGAAATGAGGCTGCATTTTAATGTTGTACTTTAATCTTGTTTTTAAGTTGTATTTTAATCAATTGTTTTTATACCTGGTGTTTGCCACCCTGAGCCCGGTCTTGGCTGGGGAGGGCAAGGTATAAATATTATTATTATTATTATTATTATTATTACTATTATTATTATTATTATAATTAATGCCATCAATGTTATGTATCGTTTGAGAAGAAGCATTCCCTCATTATGAGAGTGAAGGGTAATGCCTCTTTTAAGACTTTTAATATTTTTAAGATGAAAATTAAAGATCCCACATGTCTCCTGATTTCTTAGGGAGTCTTTCTGTTGGTAGTCAAAGTTTTTTGATCAGTCACTCTAACTGGTTGTTTGACTAAAGGCTGCAACTTTATCTCTTTCCCAGGGAAGACTCCATCTGGAGGATCCAGTATATGAACCGGGGAAAATCAATCAGTACCACCAGAACGCTTTCCTCTATCTACAGCCTTACTACACCACAGCAAAGAGCTCTGTGAAAGTCCGGCGGGTGCCAGGAGTGCTGCCTTGCAATCAGGAGCAGGAGATTCAAGTGGATTACAGCATTAAGGACAGTGATCTAGGCGAAGAAGGCAAAGCGAAAGGAATCACCTTCTCTTATTATGTGAGCATCCTGGCTGAGGACAGAAGGTGCCAGGGTTGGCAAGACAAAAAAGCAACAACCCAAAACTAGCTGGCCAAAGAGAGAGGACAGGACTTCAGTTTTCACCCTTCCTGGTTCAGTTCTTGGAGTGTTTTCCAGGAGTGTGATAATAATAATAATAATAATAATAATAATAATAATAATAATAATAATTTATTTGAACCCTACCCATCTGACTGGGTTGCCCCAGCCACTCTGGGGGGCTTCCAGAATATCTAAAAACATAGTAAAACATTAAACCTTAAAAAGTTTTCCTATACAGGGCTGCCTTCAGAAGTTTACTAAATGTTATATAATACTTCTTGTTGTTGTTGTTGTTGTTGTTGTTGTTGTTGTATTCATTCATTCATTCATTCATTTATTCATTCATTCCCTGCCCATCTGATGGGTTTCCCCAGGCACTCTGGGCGGCACCCAACAGAATATTAAAAAAAAACGATAAAGCATCAAACATTAAAAGCTCCCCTAAACAAGGCTGCCTTCAGATACCTTCTAAAAGTCAGATAGTTAATTATATCCTTGACATCTGATGGGAGGGCATTCCACAGGGTGGGCACCACGACCGAGAAGGCCCTCTGCCTGGTTCCCTGTAACTTGGCTTCTCACAGCGAGGGAACCGCCAGAAGGCCCTCGGAGCTGGACCTTAGTGTCCGGGCTGAACGATGGGGGTGAAGACGCTCCTTCAGGTATACTGGGCCGAGGCCGTTTAGGTCCTTTCCTCTGTTGCTTCCACACTAGTGCCCTACTGTCTATGGCATCAAAACATCTGCCGCCTGAGAAATATGTCTCTTAAGAGTGTCCCTTTCTGGATGTTTTCATCCTGTATATGCCTCTTCCTTCCCCAGGTGACAGGAAAGGGGAAAATCCTTATGCATGGACAAAAGAATGTGGGTGGCGATGGTGGAAGTAAGTGTATCTGTCAAATCCCTCCCCACTTCTGCATGTTTGACTCGCTCACAACTGGGTATACACATGGCACTGGGAAATAGTTAAATAAATCAATTTAAACTGTAAAAAGGAGCTAAGGGAGGGGGAATGGCCTGAAAATAATGGGAAAACTTCAAAAATTGTGTGAAAAGAGTGGGGGAAATGGCTAGCAATCCCAGGAACCTTTGCAACTGCAATTCCACTAGTCTTTGCACCAACCTTTGAAGCCTGTGGAGAGTTGGAGTTTCAGAAAGGAGGTTTGGAAGACCAAAATTCTAATAAGAAAAGATATAATTTACTTTAAAAACCATTGTAAACAATTAAAATTATTATTTGTAGGATTGCAATAATACTTGTAGTTTAATGTTGAATTTCAGCTATAATGGAGATTTTAAAAATTTGGATAAATAGACAAGATGCAGGAGGAAAATGTTAATATAAGGACCCACAAAGGGGCGGAGGGAAGTTCAGGAGACTTTTCAGAATTCTCTTTTTATGTTAAATAAATTTATTTTATTTTATTAAACTAAATAAAATTTTAAAGAGAGAGAGGGGGGAGGTTTGGAGGGAGCGTTTGTGATGGAGTTCTGTGACTTTTTGGCAGAGTTTGGCTTTTTAGATGGTGTCCCCGCTAGACTACAGTATTATAGGGACAATACCTGGGAATGTAAGTGGAGAGAAAAAAGAGTGAAGGAGGAGAAGTCTGGGGTTTGATGTGGATTAAGGAGTCATACTGATGACTGAATTCTCCACTCAGAAACCTTCCTCCCCTCTTTCAGGTCTGCAAGGAACCTTCTCCATTTTTTTGACCTTCACCTCCGACTTTGCACCACAACCATCCTTGGTCGTTTATTCTCTCTTCCACGATGGAGGCGCCATTGCAGACAAAGTCAGCTTTGAAGTGTCCATGTGCTTCAAAAACCAGGTGAGCTGCAAGGCCATGGTTCCTAGCAACAGAGTACTGGCAAGAAGGAGAGCGTTAGTGTTAAATGCCTGAGTGCATTCAGAATCAGAGAGACAGCAGAAATCGTTCCGTCTAGCCTAGCAGATGTTTTGCAGATGAGGTGTCTACTCTGGAATTATCACTCACTTTTTATGGGACAACCACACAATGTCATCATGATTGTTGACCTTGAGAGTTTCCCCTAGACTGCTTGTGTATTTTAGACCATAGAAAATATCCCCGCCCCCTTTTCCCCCAAGTCCAATATCTCTGATGTGTGGACAGTCAGAAGCAGAGTTGAGGCTCTTGACACAAAAGGCAGCAAGCTGTTAGTTATTTAAGATATTGTTACTGTCTTTTTACTGCCAGGGAAGGGGAAGCGGTGCTTGTGGGAGGTACTATGTATCTTCTTGACTTGGAACACAATTTGCTTCCTCAGGCAGTAAAATGGCTTGAACAAATCCTAGGAAAACCCAATAAGTAAACATAGGAATCGGCTATACAGCTGCAAATAAAAGATTTTAAGTGTGTTGAAAAGTGCATTATACAAATGTGGCACTAGATGGCGATGGTGAGCTATGGCGATTTCAATATATTTTTCAAAACTTTTTTATAAAAAGCATTTTCACAACGTTTTTTATGTGTGTCTAGATTCCACCACAGCCTGTTATGCATCTGTTAGTCACTACTGATGGGGAAGCTTGCTAGTGTTTATTTTGGGTGGAGAGTTTGTCATATGTGTGGTGACATTTTGGCAGTTAGCCTCTAAAACCACATCCCTACTTCCAGTTGCTCCTCACCTGAGCACAAAGGAGCCATTTTGCTTCCAGTGGCCTCCAGTACAAAAGGAGGGGGGGAACTATTCCCATTGGCTGCCTCAAAGGACTAAATATGTCCCAGGTTCAGTTCCCAGAATCTCCAGTTAAGGTCAGGAGAGACTGCTACCTTAAAACTTAGGAGGCCCACTGCCAGTCAGTGCTGAACCAGATAGACCCAATGGTGTAACTTACTTTAAGGCAGCTTCCTGTATTCATGTACCTGATTCAGAGGAGATTTTCTCTCAAGATCTGCAAACCGTAAACATGAGAGATTATCTGAGAGGCTGTGATCCCAGCTCATACATCTGGCACACACACACCCTTGATATTGAGGTCTTGCACAAGTCCTCTTTATCACTTTTGCACTCTTGTGCAAGACCTCTGGATTATTTTTTTAAATGAAAAACAAAGGGTAGCTCTGTTTTTTAATCCCTTCTTTGATAGCAGAGTCCTATGACATTACAGTTTCCTGCTTTCCTTTGTGGGAAGGGACAAAAGCCACAGCCCAGGTACATTCCATCAAGACCTACTTACTGGTGTGGATGGCAAGCAGCAGAACTGAATGTCATCAGACCTGACTGGGGGGAAATAACCGGAATACGTGGGTGTGACGTTAACATATGAGAGTGCTGGATGTGAAATAGTTAAACAGGTTACCCAATCAGAACCCAGGGGGGTGGAGTCAGAGGGATTATAAAACCAGCTCTGGAAGGGGCGAAGGAGGGAGTTTGTTGGGAGTTGGGTGGTTGGTTGGAGTGGGAGTGAATTGGGATCGAGTCTGTGGGGAGGTTGAGTTAGTGTAGCGAAATAAGCTGAGTCAGGAACATCTAGGGACTAGGAAGACAAGTAAATATCTGAGAGGTGGTTTAGTGAGTGAGAGCAGGTAGCGGAAGTTATAGGTCTGGATAGGCACCCCATGAAAGTAATTGACTGATACCATTTATGAAACCACATGCTTGTTAAATTGCAATAAATAAACAGAAGTTTATGTTCCAATTTAACCCTGACTGGACTCAGTATTGTACCAGGTAGGGCCTGGGTGGTGGTAACGAGAAATCAAGTGGTGGCACAGGGATCAATAGACAGTGAAACGTCTGGGGACCCTGTGTGATCGCCACAGGAAAGTGGCTCTCATGCGCCAATCACGTACCCAGAAAATGGGGGGGGGGATCCAAGCTACCCCTTTGCAAGTACACTGCTGCCTTGAAGCACATGGAAACTTGATTTTAATTTTTTTTTAAGGCAGGGAAGGGTAAGGTTTTTAAAAAGTGGTGCTCAGGTCAGATGATTTATATCCTCCCCTCTCCCACCCACACATGTGTGTCACATCCACTGGTGTGGACAGAACATAGCAGGGTGTGCAGACTCACAAAGTATGGTACCCCCAGCTGTGTGGAAAGTCAGTTGCAATTCCCCATGTCTCATACAGTGGAAGAGCAATGAATGGTGTTAGGAGCTACCATCATGATTGGAAGAAATATGATTTGGGACTAATACACACACACACACACAAGCGAGGAAGGAAGTAGCTGGAGCTGCCATACGTCTGGATTTTCCCAGACACATCTGGGAATCGGGTTCTGAAAATGGCGTCCGGGTGGATTTTTGCCAAATTGGCAAAATGTCTGGGATATCTTGGACGAATGGCAAGTAGGGTGATTAAAAATAAAAAAGCTTTAAAAATTAAAAAAAGCCTAAAAACTTAATGAGGGGGGGAGAGATGTTCCCCCCAAAAAGCTCAAAGATTTTGTCCGGATTTTCACTTTTGGGAATATGGCAAACCTATAGCAGCACTGTAGAAAATTAAGAGTTATTAAAGGGAGCTTATTGGGGGCAGGGAGATCTCATGTGAGGTGCACTCTCCCTGAGGTGCATTTTCTCATGTGAGTAAACAGTAAAAATAGTCTATCCAGTCTTAATCTGTTAGTAAATGTTATATCTTCTTCTTTATTTATATATGCCTTTTTTCCAGACTGGAACTCTCGGTGGCTTACACAAATTAAAACAAGACAGATAAAACACACAGAGCTAAAAAGATATACAGGATAATTGTGAAAAAGAAATTAAACTCTCATACAATGAAAATAATATACAGATTAAATACATATATTTAACACAACGTTTAAAGGTTAGAGAAAGTTTCATGCACCAGTGCCACAACTGAGTCAGACAGATGTTTTCTGGGTTGCCCCTTCTAAAATAGGATTGTCTGCTTGGTAAATACTTGTCTATGGTTTTATGCCCCCTGCTTTGTTTTGGCACTTCTGATTCTCAGCATTCACATCTGCAGGTCAGCCTGGGGTTATCGCAGCAGCAGGAGCTTCCCGGAACAAGCATCAACCTTGAACTGAAGGCAACACCTGGGTCACTGTGTGCCATTCGGGCTGTGGACCAAAGTGTCTTGCTGCTCAGGAATGACAGAGACTTCACCAACACGACCGTAAGGCAGAGAGAGAATGAATGAAACTGAGATGCGATGGGCAGGGTTGGGCACTTATGCACTGTACATGTACTCCCATTACACACACACACACACACACTAACATAATTGTCATTCACAATAAAAGGTTGAACTGTTCACAGGATGAGAGAATAAACTTCTTAAGAAAACAGCTGCTGAATTTTCCACCCCAGTTCCTGGGCATTTGTGCATCAGGTTCGTTTGAGAGGAGCACAGAGAAAGGCGTTCTTGAGAAATTTTCTCAAGTTTTCCAAGAGCATTTTCCTAGCCATGGCGGTCTTTCTCCCCAAAGTCCTTTTCTGGGCAATAACATATCACTTGCTAGTGCATTCTCTTGCTTAATTTGAAAAAACCTCACTTGCACCCACTTGCTTTTCCCCCTGTAGATGGCTGGAAAATAAGTGTCTGTGTATTATTTTGATGTAGTGCATCGATTTCTTCTTGGGCAGCCTTTCTCCATAAATGAGCATTTGCTGAATTTCTTTGCAATCAGAGGATTCATGAGGCTGCATTGTCCTTGCAGTGTAGGACAATCTTACTAGTGGAATGCCATTACTAGCGCTTGTCGGGATGCTGTCAGCGGCTCCCGGCTGGCTGGCCCAGGAAAGTATAAAGGCAAGGAAAAGTTTCTTACCATCCTTTTTTATTTCAGTCTTTACAGAGAGAGGCTATAGAACCCAGCCTCTTGGATAATGGCCTTGTCCCGAGTGAATCTCCACCCCCTTCTCTCCCACTTCCTCATTCGTCACTTCTACGGGTGCTGCTACACACCCTCTGTCTTTGAGCTCTTTGCTCTCCTACTTTTAAGGCTTGCCGGGTTCTGGGAGATGGAGGGTCTAGAATGCTTTCTAGTGACAACGTGTCAGCCAGCAGCCCCTCTGATTCTGCCTCCTCCTCCTCTCCCATTATTTCCCAACTTTCCCCCTCATCTGCCTCTGAGTTGTGACCTCCTGCAAACCACTATTGTAAACCTATACTGTCTTCCTCTTCCTCCTCCCTGGAAGGGTCAAGATGGGGAGGTGGTCTCCACCATTCCTCCTCTGCCCAGTCCCTGACAACGCCTGGTATCCAGATTTGAAACTGCATCAGTATCCTCATCACATTCAGAGTTTGGCATTTCCCCATCCCGCTGTCCTTTGACCCCTTCATCATTACCGCTGCTAGGAGTTTGGAGATCTACTCCTTCTCCTTTCTCATCTCCAGATCTACGTGGTGTAACTTTGGAAATTGAATTTGGTTATTCAGTTGTAAGTTTTGGGAAATATATGAGAACTTGCGATTTATTCTCTGATGGTTTAGAATCGTCAGATATAGATCCTTTCATATCTACCCTCAGCAACTTAGTTCACATCCTTTTGCTTGACACGCCATGTGTTCCTTTGCAGGTGTATGACAGGTTCTACTTCCTAGGAGGGTATCCTTATCAAGTCACTGAGTACGATCACTGCGATGGACTAGGACCAATCGGCGACCCTATGCCACTGGCACGAAGCAAGCGCTACAGCTGGAGACCCTGGTTTGATGATGGTGGGGTGGACTTCTTCAGTTTCCTCAAAGTAAGTGCCCTTTATTATGCAGTCTTCAACTGGAATAGGGGAGTTAGTGTAGAAGAGGCACTGAACTGCATTCAGGGATTCCCAGATCCAGATTAAATTTAAGAAAAACCAGGCTGGCATTTTGATGATGAACCTGTGCGAAAATGGCACACGCCAGCTGTTGATGTTGCCCAGCAAACTCCCTTTTGGAAACAACCCAATTTTCCTTTCATATCCCTTTAAGAAATTATGTGTGTCTCTAACCCTAGAGAACGGGAGAAGGAGGGAGGAAAGGAAGACATGAGTGCTGTGTGGATAGATGGAAGAAGGTATAAAAAAGCTGGCACCATTGACCTGCGCAACTAATGCGATTCCTTCCCTTGGTCTCTCTCACCACTGACAGGTTATGGGGCTGAAAGTCTTGTCAAACAACAAAATTAAGAAGCCAGCAACATGCAGGCATCACTACTCTCCCTATGGCATGGTCGCTTCAAGTAAGGAGGTTTACAATTTCAGATTATTGGTGTATGTATCTGTGCTCACCATGTTGAAGGTGGTTTGACACAGGGCTTAGCCACACACATCTTTTGCCCCACTCTTTCAAGGCAGAAGTCTAAGCATTTCTGTTTTGTTGGAGCAGGGTTGCTTGGAGGAGGTTTGCAGTCAGGGAGTAGACCGGCCCTCGCATCTGAATCCCGTCCTTGGTCGTCGGATGCAGACGTAGATGCTCAAGTCCGTCAGAACTTCCCTGAGACCTGGATCTGGAAGCTGTATAATGTTGAGTAAGTTTTGATTAATTCCTGAGCATGGGCATAGCCTGGGGAGCAGGGAGGGGCAGTTCTGTTAGGATATAGTTCCGTTCCACCTTAAAAGGGTACAGGCATGACCGCTGTGTGTCACATGCCCGTTTACTTCCAGCACATATCTTGCTGGGAACTTCCATTTGTATATTGCTTTTGTGTTACTGCTGTTTTGCTGGAGACGAAGGGAAGCAGACATGTTTTCCTCTGTTCCTGAACTATGCTGAATAAAATGCTGTACAGTGGTACCTTAGGTTACATACGCTTCAGGTTACATACGCTTCTATTCATATGTAAATGTATACAGTGGTACCTCGGGTTACATACGCATCAGGTTACATACGTTTCAGGTTACAGGCTCCGCTAACCCAGAAATAGTACCTCAGGTTAAGAACTTTGCTTCAGGATGAGAACAGAAATCGTGCTCTGGCGGCACGGCGGCAGCAGGAGGCCCCATTAGTTAAAGTGGTGCTTCAGGTTAAGAACAGTTTCAGGTTAAGAATGGACCTCCAGAACGAATTAAGTACCGTATTTTTCACCCTATAGGACGCACTTTTTCCCCTCCAAAAATGAAGGGGAAATGTGTGTGCATCCTATGAGGCGAATGCAGGCTTTCGCTGAAGCTTGGAGAGCGAGAGGGGTCAGTGCGCACCGACCACTCTCTCTCTCCAGGCTTCGGGAAGCTATCCGCAGCCTAGGGAGCCCTGCGGGAGTTCCCGCGGCTGGGGGGGGATAATTTTTTTTTTCTTTATTTCCCCCCCCCCCCAAAAAAAACTAGGTGCGTCCTATGGGCCAGTGCGTCCTATAGGGCGAAAAATATGGTGCTTAACCCGAGGTACCACTGTACATTATGCTTACACATTTCTCTGTCCACCTCTTCTGCTGTGAGAAGATTTACACACTCTGCTGATAGAGCGTGCACGGGTCTCTAAACGTATCTGAGGCTCATGTCACTGATTGATGCTGTTCCAAGGGAGACCGTCTGCCGGCTGGTGGCTGGAGCCAGCTGGGGGCTGCCTGATGCCCCCGTCTCCCTGGCAGTATCCTAACAAGTTCCACCCCCCCAATCAATTAAAATCAATAAAATACATAGCAAACTGAGATTCTGCCCCCTCCCAAAGACCTGCCCCCCACAACAAAAATCCTGGCTACGCCCATGTTCCTGAGATGGGCTTCTCCCAGATCTTGCATTTAAATTACCGTATTTTTTGCTCTATAAGACGCACCCAACCATAAGACACACCTAGTTTTTTAGAGGATGAAAACAAGAAACAAGAAAGCAACGCAAAGCCTCTTGAGGGAAGAGGCAGGAGTGCTCCCGCTGTGCTCAAGAGGCTTTGTGTGGCTATCCCTGAAGCCAGAAGAGCAAGAGGGATCGGTGTGCACCGATCCCACTCACTGTTCTGGCTTCTGGGATAGCTGTGCAGCCTGCATTCGCTCCATAAGACGCACACACATTTCCCCTTACTTTTTAGGAGGAGAAAAGTGTGTCTTATAGAGCAAAAAATACGGTACATTTCTCCCAGTTTTAAGTGACATAAATACGGCAACACTAATTGCAGCCAAATATATCGCGCAATACTGGGATTTCTACTCGCATTTCTATTCCATGGTACATGCTCATGGTCAGTGCTTTTTTTCCCTAAAAAATGTTTAGGGGTACTCTCATTTTGACTCAACAAAAATCACCATTTTCTAGTTCAAATCGGGGGAAATGGACAAAAGTACAAAGATGCACAAAATGTTTAGGGGTATGCGTACCCCTGTGTCTCCCCATGAAAAAAAAGCACTGCTCATGGTACATATCAGGAAGGAAGAAGAAAATATGAAAGCTTGTCCTAACTCCAGAAAATACTAAGGCCTTACATGATGCTAAATGTGCAACTGCCAACCATATTTGAGGTTTTTGGTTTGCTTGTTTATTTAACAGAAATCATGAAGGGACTCAGTTTTTATTGGGACTGCAATGCATGGGGAGGTTTTACCCTTCCCCTATTACCAAATGCAGCTAAGGGAACTTTTGCAAGGGCCTTGATCCAGATTGGGGTTCTGCTGCAGCCCAGGATCCAGACCAGCCTCTCTGCCCCTGCTATTTCCATTCAGTTGTTGTGAATGGGAACACTTCATTCAAATAGCTGGAGAGGGAGGGGTAAAGGGTTAAATCATCCACTCCCACCCACCCTGTCCTCCCACGCCAGGTTCCTGACCTTGCTGCAAAAGCCATTCATGCAAACACATCGAGTTTGGCAACGATTTTAGACTGCCCTTCAGTAAGACGGAACCTGATAAAAGGGCAACTTAACATTCAGTGCAAAGAAAAACATATTTGCCTGGAACCAAAAAGTCAGTACAGCTGCTACTTCCAAATAGGTATACCTGGGGTGGACAGGGGTTGCCACCATATCAGTGTCCACCTCCCACCTGTGAGGTTACCCATAATTTGTCAAGGCCAGCCCTACCAGGTAAAGGGAGGTGGTACATTACAAGGTGGCAGGTTTTGGGATACCCCAAAAAGGAAGTGCATTGTCACTGATTCAATTTATCATTATATTTGACCTTCCTGAATGACAGGTGCCATTATTTGCCTCAAGCATCAAAAGGTCTTATGCGATCTCTGGTCATGTTCATCTAAGGGCCAAATTACATGGACTTTGACCATGTGACCAGCTGCTTTTCTTCAAACCCCTAGAGTGGTGAAATAAGGAGGCCTCAACCTAGGACTTGCCGATCAGAAGGTTGGCGGTTCGAATCCCTGCTCCTGCTAACCTAGCAGTTTGAAAGCACGTCAGAGTGCAAGTAGATAAATAGGTACCCCTCCAGCGGGAAGGTAAATGAGCGTTTCCATGCGCCGCTCTGGTTCACCAGAAGTGCCTTAGTCATGCTGGCCACATGACCCAGAAGCTGTACGCCGGCTCCCTCGGCCTATAAAGCGAGATGAGCGCCACAACCCCAGAGTTGGTCACAACTGGACCTGATGGTCAGGGGTCAGCATGGAAGAAGCATTTTAGTTTTTCCTATGGACAATCATGTTTTTGTTTGTTTCAATTATGCAAACAATAATGCAAATAAGTTGACACGTCTTACACTATTCCCCAAACATATCAACAGTAAAAAGCAAGCAAACAAACAGATAGATAAATACATACCGTATTGGCCGGAATATAAGCCTCACTTTCCCCCCAAATTCCAACCTTGAAAAGTTAGAGTGCGGCTTATATTTGTGACCTTACAGTATGTAGCCAGGAGCGTGAGGCAAACAGCACCAGGAGCGCAGCAAAATGGTGGCGCCCCACGCATAGTCCCCCATCCTCTCCCCCAAGGCCGGGAAGGGGGAGAGAGAGAGCGAGGAAGGGGAAAGGCCACTGGCAATGCAGCGTGGCTCTCCCCCCCCCCAAGTATGCAGCCAGGAGCAGCGAGGAATGGAGCAGCTTATATTCGGGTGTTTTTTCTTTTTCTTCTCCCTCCCCTCCAATTTTAAAGGTGCGGCTTATATTCGGGTGCAGCTTATATTCGGGCCAATACGGTATTAACCAAATGTGGGCATGCACTTTTGAAATGCACAACCTCTGTTGGGGCAGCGGCGGGGAGAGAGAGAGAGAAACCTCCCTTTTGCAAGGCAAACTGCCATCTCCTGCCCTCACTTCCCACATTCTTTGTAGTCCTTCAGGTGAGAAGTCAGTGGCACTCACAGTTCCAGACACCATCACTGAATGGAAAGTCAGCATGTTCTGCACCTCCCAAAGCAGTGGGTTGGGTATTTCCTCTCCGGCGAGGCTGACGGTCTTTAAGCCTTTCTTTGTGGACGTCACCCTGCCCTATTCCGTGATTCGCGGAGAGTCGTTTCCAATGATCGCCACCGTCTTCAACTATTTGAAACACTGCATGTGGGTAAGGAAGATCTTCATTAATTCCCCATGCTCTAAGAATTCAATTGCTTGTTAAGTAGAGCAGGTGTATCGCCTCTTATAAGTCAGAGGGTTGACCAGGTGCCTCAGTGAAAGGAGGGAGGGCAAGGGATGTGCAAGAGTTTATAGTAGCCCAGGAATATAATTTTCCAATTTTGATAGCTGTTTTGGGATTTATTAAAAAAACAAAAACAAAGAAAAACTAGATACATGTATCATTTTCATCTAAATCAAAAGGCTAATGAACGAACAAATTATAAAAATGCTAATAGATACAGTGTAAATATACCATATGTATATGCATACACACACACACACACACACATACACAAATATATTATGGCATAAACTGCTGTGGACTTCAAAAAATATTCTGAGTATTTGGAATTCCACATTTTAAACTGACTTAACTTATCATTGATTTTGCTCACTTCCTTCAGCCAGCTACCAGAACCCTCACCTACAGTAGCTCACATGACTCTGAAAATATGAGGTATAAGACCGTTGCAAAGAGGGAGTTAGTGCTTATGTTAATGGCATCAAATTTTGATTCCTTTGCTTTCACGGGCTAAATAGTAAAGAAAAGCAGAGAATCAATGTTTCTCCTAATTGTTGAGTTTTAAAACGAAAATAAAACCTGCTCTCACTTTCCAGTGTTCTGTCCCAATATCAAAATCACTGAGATAACAAACATCATTTTAGGGCATCCTAAACCTGTTCTTGGGACGCGGGTGGCGCTGTGGGTTAAACCACAGAGCCTAGGACTTGCTGATCAGAAGGTTGGCGCTTCGAATCCCCGCAACGGGGTGAGCTCCCGTTGCTTGGTCCCTGCTCCTGCCAACCTAGCAGGGCCAAAAAGAGGTATCAGGAATGAAAGGCAAGCTGCATTCACCACCACTTAGGGCTTATCCACATGTGTGTGTGTGTGTGTGTGTGTGTGTGTGTGTGTGTGTGTGTATTGGGGGGGGGACTGCTTTTTAGCACTCAATTGGCAATTCAGGTTTTCCCTGAATCGCCACTTTTTCTGATCTATCACTAAGTATTGGGTTTTCCCTGATTAGGAAACAAAACAAAACACCAAATCGCTGGTGCAGGGGCGAGGACTGAGCTGGAACAGGACAGTGGCCTGGGGCGGGGGAGAAGCTTTGCCCTGCTGCAGCCTTACCCCCACCTCTGAATTGTTCCTGCCTATCCCTGCTAAAGGGATGCAGGTGGTGCTGTGGGTTAAACCACAGAGCCTAGGACTTGCTGATCAGAAGGTTGGCGGTTCAAATACCTGCAACGGGGTGAGCTCAGTCCCTGCTCCTGCCAACCTAGCAGTTCGAAAGCACGTCAAAGTGCAAGTAGATAAATAGGTACCGCTCCAACGGGAAGGTAAACGGCATTTCCGTGCGCTGCTCTGGTTCTCCAGAAGCGGCTTAGTCATGCTGGCCACATGACCCGGAAGCTGTACGCCGGCTCCCTCGGCCAATAAATTGAGATGAGCACCGCAACCCCACAGTCGGCCATGACTGGACCTAATGGTCAGGGGTCCCTTTACCTTTACCTTTAAACCTGTTCTGGGGGGTTCTCCCGATCCTCTGGATCTGATTTGTGGAGGGCAGGGGTGGGGAGGGGAAGAGGGTGTTAAGTCCCATTGTACAAGCTGAAGTCATTCTGCTTAGGGTCTTGGCTCTTGCAGGCATGCGCCGTGGTAAACCTGCTCCAATTGCACCATTATAATCTGGCCATGAGCAGAATCTGGAGTAAAACTTCCTTCCCTCTTTCCTTTCCCCACTGTTGCATAGGTTCAGGTTATCCTGTCCAAGTCTGAAGATTATCAGGTGCAGCCATGCAAGGACTGTGAATACACAAGTTGCTTATGTGCTGGTGAAGCGAAGACTTACTCCTGGAATGTGAAGGCCTCTAAACTGGGTGAGGTGGCCTAAGGAGAGATGGGCAGAGAGAAGATGAATCCACCTGGTCATAACAGTGTTCCACCTTAAGCAATATCCCTATCTCCTTTCTGTATGGCGACCATTATCCCTCCCACAGTCTGAGCCATTCCATCTGTGCATCTGTCACTAGGCTACATTCTGGAACCCAGAATTCCTGCATCCCTTATCTAGAACTCCTTTACAAAATCTGATGCTGGAGGAGGGGAATGAAGAATCAGCTCAGCTGCAATAGCACCTGAGTTTCTGGGTGTTAATACTTTGTTGCAGTTGGGGACTTTCCTCCTTGATTCTAAGCGTGATACAGTCGTAACTTGGAAGTCGAATGGAATCCGTTCCGGAAGTCCATTCGACTTCCAAAACTTTCGGAAACCAAAGTGCGGCTTCTGATTAGCTGCAGGAAGCTTCTGCAGCCAATCGGAAGCCGATCGGAAGCCCCATCAGATGTTCGGGTTCAGTCGGAACACTCACTTCTGGGTTTGCAGCATTCTGGAACAAAAATGTCTGAGTACCAAGGCGTTTGGGATCCAAGGTAGGACTGTATTTGTTGATGTTCTGTGCCTCTCGCCCAGTGGTACAACGAAAGTACTGAATGGGGAAATAAAATAAAATTACTCCACAGAGGGAAGCCTCTTGAAGCAGTCTATCACCTATCTGCAATTATGAGCTGGGCTCATTAGGAATTATCAAGGAGATCAGGAGGGAGGGAGGGACCTTATAGAAATTGTTCCATTTCTGATTTCTGAAACAGCGTGTTTTTGCAGGGATGAACGCATTTTCTGTCATTTGCCATCAGGTGTGATGAACTTCACTGTCACCACAATGGCACTCAAAAGTGAGAAACTCTGTGGTGGTGAGCAGACCGCCGTTCCTGAAAAGGGCCGAAGTGACACCTTGATCAAGTCTCTCCTTGTCCGGGTGAGTCTATAATACAGCATTTCTTCCCTCCCCGTGACTATATGGATAGCTCATCTGGTTAGAGCATGGTGCTGATGACGCCAAGGTTGCAGGTTCAGTCCCCATATGGGAGAGCTGCATATTCCTGCATTGTAGGGGCTTGGACTAGATGTTCCTCAGGGTCCTTTCCAATTCTACGATTCTGTGATTCCCCTGACACGAGGCTGCTTGAAGTATGAGAAGTGGGACGTGACCTAATAATAATAATAATAATTTATACCCCGCCCTCCCTGACCAGAGCCAGGCTCAGGGTGGCTAACAACAGTAAAATTACAGTAAAAATATAATAGGGAAAAGAAAAAGAAAAAAAAAAACAATTTAAAATACAGGTTAAAATGCAATTTAAAATGCAGCCTCATCAAAACCATAAGGGGAGGGAAACATAAGGGTCAGACTGAGTCGGAACCGAAGGCCAGGCGAACAGCTTTGTCTTGCAGGCCCTGTGGAAAGACTAGTATTCAGTGTATATATATATATATATATATGACTAGTATTCATGGCTACCTGTGCCTCACCTGTTCTTGTGAGAAGGAGGACATGTTCTGAATGTTCAACAAGACATGTAAAAGGGGGAAAGCAATTATTATTTTTGGAATGGCCCCTAATTTCAGGAAAGAGCCTTTTCCTGGGCTTCCCTGGAGAAGAACTGTACACACTCAGAAGTGAATATCTTTATTGTCCCCAAGGGGTCAGCTCACAAGCAGAACTTGGCTGCAGAAGCATCAGAGAACCTTCTGTCCATTTCCTTCTCAACTGCTAGCAAAAAGAATACCATCTTTTTATTGCTGCTTTCCACTGGCTGACATTCTTCCACAAGGTGTCTGGGACTAACACCTTCAGAGGAGCACATATTACTCTGCTGATTCTGAATGACAGGGGTGGAGGGACCTTTTGAGACACACACACACCCCTGCATAAAACACAACAGGTGTTTAAATCTGAAGGCTATGTTGAATATGTTGATGGTTTGAAAACTGTTTTTTTTTTTTCTCTCCCCATCCCTGGCAGCCTGAGGGCATCCTGGCTGAGAAAGCTCATAGCTCTCTGTTGTGCCCTGAAGGTCAGTAGCACCTAACACCTTTTAACCTAAGGGCCAAAAAGAGGTATCAGGAATGAAAGGCAAGCTGCATTCACCACCACTTAGGGCTGGGCGGATTTGTGGAGTGACCCAGGCAGTTAATTGGGTCGCTGGGGAGAATTGCTTGTTGCCAATTTTGAAGGAGGGGTCAGAGGTTTTAAATATTGGACACCCAACTTAGGGCGTCCTCTTGGCTGTTTGCACCGGATCACCCGCCCACCCTCCTTGTATTGGGGGGGGGGTTGTTTGCTTGACCTTGCTATGCCTGTCATGGGGTCGTCTGCTTTGAGGCAGGGGCCTTGTAAGAATTTTGTCCATTTGGCTGATTGGCTTGTGCCATTTGGTTTTTGCCTACTGCGTAGCAAATCGTCACAACTTGTAAGGTTGGCGGTTAGGCATTGGTTCAAATTGGTTGGTGGAGGGGTAAGTGCCTACCCCTCCAATGGTGGTGCGGAAAGGGAATTTCATTAAAGGAATCCAGGGGCTTGCCATTCTTTTCGTCCTTGTCCCTGGCATCGGACTTGGGCCGTGCAAGCCACCAGGAGCATGAGGGTGAGAAGTGAGGGACTGAGGCCCTCAATTTCTCCCCAAAATTTGTTTCCCTGACTGGCTTCCGCTGAAATCCGGAAGTCAGTTCTGTCCCTGGGACAAGGACAGATAGTCGTAACCAATGCCTAAGCAACCACTCACGTGTGTGTATTTAAATAAAGTTGTGGCCAAAATCGTGCCAAAAACCCAAACCAAAATTGATGTGTGAATTATTGGGGGGTGGCTTGGGGACCTCGACACGCAATTCAGGTTTCCCCTGAATTGCCATTTTTTCTGATCTATCACTAAATAGTGGGTTTTCCCTGATTAGGAAACAAAACAAAACACCAAATCGCTGGTGCAGAGGCGAGGACTGAGCTGGAACAGGACAATGGCCTGGGGTGGGGGAGAAGCTTTGCCCTGCTGCAGCCTTACCCCCACCTCTGAGTTGTTCCTGCCTATCCCTGCTAAAGGGACGTGGGTGGCGCTGTGGGTTAAACCACAGAGCCAAGGACTTGCCGATCAGAAGGTTGGCAGTTCGAATCCCTGCAACGGGGTGAGCTCCCGTTGCTCGGTCCCAGCTCCTGCCAACCTAGCAGTTCAAAAGCACGTCAAAGTGCAAGTAGATAAACAGGTACCGCTCCGGCGGGAAGGTAAACGGCGTTTCCGTGTGCTGCTCTGGTTGGCCAGAAGTGGCTTAGTCATGCTGGCCACATGACCCGGAAGCTGTACGTCGGCTCCCTCGGCTAATAAAGCGAGATGAGCGCCGCAACCCCAGAGTCGGTCACAACTGGACCTAATGGTCAGGGGTCCCTTTACCTTTACCTTTATCCCTGCTAAGCAGAATGAGAGGAAAGGCCCCACTGTTGCCAAGGGAAGAGCAGGCATGAGGACTGGGGGCGGTGAGGAATTCCATTGCGGTCAAATTTGGCTTCACTTGCAGTGCTTTCTGTGTGCACTTCTGTTACCCTCAAACTAACCACGTATTCATCTTATTGTCAGGAGGTTCTGCTTCAGATTCATTCTCCTTGGAGCTTCCTGAGGATGTTGTGCCAGATTCTGCCAGGGCCCAGGTGTCTGTTCTTGGTAAGAAATCGAGCTGCATGCTAAGTTTTCAGCAGGTGTATACATACATGAACAAATGTGGTAGACATAAGGAGATAATGAGAAGACGTGCAATGAGTCTGTAGCCCCTGTGCATGCATTCCTCATGTGCAAGGCATAATTGATTAGAGACTGGATCAGGGGCACACACTGTCAGCCCTGGCTCTGGCGTCAGAACTTCTTTCTTCAACAGCCAAGTGTTGCGTGTAGTTGTATGGTAAACCCAAGAAAAACTTGTTCACAGGCTTCATTCAGTTAGGAAATTGGCTGCTGAAGAACAAAGACTCGACATTGGTGGCAGCGCCCTGCTCTTGCTTTACAAGAAGCTGCCTTCCATGCAGCCACAGAGCAAGCCAATCAGGTGCCTGGGGCGGCGCATGTGTCCTGCGCCCAGGGGCGGGGCCAGCCGCGTCACTCCCAGGAATGTGGTGGTGAATGGTGGAGCATATTGTTGTTGTTGTTGTTATCTCTTCCTGCAGACTTGTAGGGCAAAAAGATGGCTGCCCCCAGGCACATATGGCAGCCATCTTCATTTCATACAAGGATGCTGTGAGCTGCATGTTAGCCAGCCCAGGGAGAGAAAAAGCCTATTTAGCTAGAGAGCATTTATCTGAACTGCACCTAATGTGCTTTGCAAAGCTCTCTGGGAATCCATTTTTGTGCATTTTTCAGGCCTAGTAGCCATGGCGTTATGCCATTCAGTCACCTCCTGGGAGCATTTTAAAAGGGAATCCCCTCTGCATGACCACAGAGCTGCTCTAAGCAGCTTGAAGTATTTTAAAGTTCAAAGAAAGAAGGTTTGATAGAGCTTCTCCCCAGGTATGTGATTGCAGTTAATGAGGGATTACATTGTAAACAGAAAATCTCACATTGCAATGCAATCAAACCGAGCTGGTTATGTGAGGGCCATCACTGCAGATAAACACAATCAATTGCAGACCCTATTTTCCAGGGACAACCCCAGATTTACAGAAGCCATCCCAGTTTCTGATTTGATCCCATAATTTCCCCCTTTTCCTTGGGACATCCCAGTTTTTATTGGAGAAATGTTGGAGGGTATACAATTATTTTGCCCTCTCTCTGAATGCAAGGGAGGGAATTTATCCTTAATGCTGACGGCTACTGGGCTGATGCTCCTTCTTTTGCCACAATGTGCCGAATAGGCACATAGGATGCTGACTTACACCGAATTACCATATTTTTCACTCTTATAGATGCACTTTTTCCCTCCTAAAAAGTAAGGGGAAATGTGTGTGCGTCTTATGGAGTGAATTCAGGCTGTGCAGCTATCCCAGAAGCCAGAACAGCGAGAGGGATTGCTGCACTCCCTCTCGCTGTTCTAGCTTCTGGCTTACCTGCGCTCTGTCCCTTCCCCCACCTCCCAGAAAAGCCCGCAAGAGCTGCACTCCCTTTAAAGAGCTGCGCAGAGCGTGTGTGTGGCTCTTGGGGGCTTTTCCCTGAGGAGGTAGAAGGGCAACCCTTCTCTCCTCCTCGGGGAAAAGCCTGCAAGTGCCGCACACACAATCCACACGGCTCTTGAAAGGGAGCACTGAGCAGAGCATGGGATGCATACAGGCTCTGCTCAGCGCTCCCTTTAAAGAATATTTTTTTTCTTGCATTCCCCCTCTAAAAACTAGGTGCGTCTTATGGAGCGAAAAGTAGACCAATAGTCCATCTAGCTCAGCATTGTGTACACTGCTTTCAGGGGTTCCAGGCCAGGTTCTCTCTCAATACAACCTGGGAATGGCAGGGATCGAACCTGGAACCTGGAACCCTCTGCCTGCAGAGCAAATACTCTACTACTGAGCTATGGCCCTTTGCTTTTGGTTTCATGAAACTTTGGTCTCGTTGCCTGGGCAACAGGATCAGAGTTTCACCTATCCTGCTCTTGAACATCATGAGCATTTCCACTTCCTTTTGCAAGGGGATTCTTTTCGTTTGTGCAAGCTTCAGTGAAAACGCCTATGCCCTTCTTTTTATACAGAAATACAGTAAGGGTAAGCGATGCGGGTGGCACTGTGGGTTAAACCACAGAGCCTAGGGCTTGCCGATCAGAAGGTCGGCGGTTCGAATCCCCGGGACGGGGTGAGCTCCGGTTGCTCGGTCCCTGCTCCTGCCAACCTAGCAGTTCGAAAGCACGTCAAAGTGCAAGTAGATAAATAGGTACCGCTCCAGCGGGAATGTAAATGGCATTTCCGTGTGCTGCTCTGGTTCGCCAGAAGCGGCTTAGTCATGCTGGCCACATGACCCGGAAGCTGTACGCCGGCTCCCTCGGCCAATAAAGCAAGATGAGCACCGCAACCCCAGAGTCGGCCACAACTGGACCTAATGGTCAGGGGTCCCTTTACCTTTACGTACAGTACAGGGTGTGTGAATGAATAGTGTGGCAATGGAAGCAAAGGCCCCTGAGTTGGGTGCATGCCGTTGGTGATGGGGAGGGGGCATTTGGAACAAATTCTGGGATAGGGTTCGTCTTTTGTGTCATGTGACCGAGGGGGGCAGAGCAACGTCCAACCAGTCGGAAAGAGGGTAACTTTGTATTCACATCTGGCCAGGTGATATCATGGGGACGGCACTGCAGAACTTGGACAAACTGGTGCAGATGCCCAGTGGCTGCGGGGAGCAAAACATGGTGCTGTTTGCCCCCATCATCTACGTGCTGCAGTACTTGGAAAACACAGGGCAGATGGATGAGGAGCTGAAGACGAAAGCGCTGGGCTACCTGCAGTCAGGTCTGTCATTTGCTTCTCTAGAGTCCTTTCTGTTGGGGATAATTCAGACTGAAATTCCCAGGTGTCAAAAAAAGGTTATTTGTGTCTGCCACTACTGCAGCCCATGTTTTTTTGTTAGCCCCAAAATGGAAAATGAGAGAGGTCCCAAACAAAGAAGAGTGGCAACTTGACAAAATATGCACAGCTTTCAGATTTAACATATAACATAAGAGAACAAAAATAACATACGATTAAAGAAGACTGGAAAACATTTATTGAATATATGGGAAACTTTTAGAAGACATCTGAAGGCAGCCCTGTTTAGGGAAGCTTTTAATGTATAATAGGTTATTGTATTTTAGTGTTCTCTTGGAAGCTGCCCAGAGTGTCTGGGGAAACCCAGCCAGATGGGCGGGGTATAAATAATAAATTGTTGTTGTTTTGTTGTTGTTGTTGTTTTGTTGTTGTTGTTGTTGTATACAGCTGGAAACTCTGGCAGCAGCATTAAGATAAATTCACCTGTGTAAATAAGCTTTGATAGATGCAATAATGGAATACTGAATGGTATAGTTTTTGTAAAATATGCATTGATTTATGATGTCTAAAATGAACCATGGAAAGAGTTACACTGCACAGGAAGCTCATGGTGCAAGCTCAGAGTTTTGCATCAATGGGCCTATATAACAATTGTGGGGCTGGGTGTGTGTTGTGTGTTGCGCAGATGTCCAAAGTCTTTCACCCTCTGATCCTCAGCTTTCTTTTTCTTTCCCCCCGACAAGGGTACCAGAGACAACTTCAGTACAAACACAGGGATGGTTCTTATAGTGCATTTGGAGAGAGTGATGGGCAAGGCAATACCTGGTGAGTCATAGAATTGTGGAGCTGGAAGGGACCCCATACAACTCCCATCAGCCCTAACCAGCATGTCCAGTGGTCAGATATGATGGAAGTTGTAAATTAAACTTGTATAAGAGGGCAGGAAAACTTGAGGCAGCTGAAGGCGGTCACATTTGTGAATGGGGATAAACAACCCTGAATCAGTAGCCTTTGAAAACAACCCAGCTATTATTTGCTTTCTCCATCTCTTCTCAAGGCTGACAGCTTTTGTGATCAAGGTTTTCAGCAAAGCTGAGGAATATACCTTCATAGATGATGAGGATATCCAGGCTGCTTTGCGGTGGTTGGCAAGTTACCAGCAGCCCGATGGCTCCTTTGCCAATGTGGGGAAACTCTTCCACAGAACAATGAAGGTAAGAGTTCAGAGGGGTGCAGTCTTTAATGAAAGTGCTTTCATTTGCCAGACATCAATGTACAGTAGTACCTCGGGTTATGTTATGTATTGAAGTTCTCACCCTGGGCCAGCAGGGGATACTGTAGATAGTTATGCAAATGAAGGATCGAAAGTGACGTTCAGTGATTGGATAGTTTGTATGCAAATGAAGGATCGAAAGTGACATTCAGTGATTGGATAGTTTTAGAAAGTTGTTACAGTAACAAGGTACTGGAGCTCTGTATAAGTAGGCTGACTGAGCCCTTCAGTTCAGTTCAGTTCTGGCCTCAGAATAAAGAAGAGCTGTTTGAAGAATCGCTGTGTCGTCTGATATGTTCGCCCACAATTTAACAGGTTAAGTACTTAATTTGTTCCGGAGGTCCGTTCTTAACCTGAAACTGTTCTTAACCTGAAGCACCACTTTAGCTAATGGGGCCTCCTGCTGCCGCCGCTGCGCCACCGGAGCACAATTTCTGTTCTTATCCTGAAGCAAAGTTCTTAACCTGAAGCACTATTTCTGGGTTAGCGGAGTCTGTAACCTGAAATGTATGTAACCCGAGGTACCACTGTACAATTGTTTTTCACAATCACATGCTGTTGCAAAATGCAATAAAAAGTGCAGTAGGTCATGTGTATCATATCATCTATTTTTTTTTAAAAAAAAGTCCCATGTATGTGCACCCCTGCAGGCAGTTAATGCAAGCTAATGAAGCAATACCTCTGTTAATTTGCACAGGGGGAAAGAAGAAACTGGATCCACAGAAATGGCTAGATAGGGAGCAATCTCTGGTTAGAGAGAGGTGTTTAGAAGAGAGATTCCTCTCCCGCAGCAGAATTAAGCACAATGACAATTGCTCCAAGCACATTGAAACTTGGTTAGATTTGTGCCTGCCCTCAGCCACCTTTAAACTAATGTTCCCCACAAAAAAAAAAACTTAGGCTAGAATAAATCACAGCCACTTAGCTTTGCAGATAAGTGAATAGTTTACTCACAGAGTTTCCAGATGTTACAGCAAACAAGTCTCCATCCATTGGCAGTAAAATGAAGATGGAAAAGGATCGTGTAATCTCTGAGGTAGCAAGATGCAGGCTATGAAATCTCCTTTTAGAGAGATTCAGATCACATGCAGGGAGCCAAGGCCACATTGCTTCTTGCTTGTTCTAAGAAGCAGGAAGAAAAAGGGATTGAGAAGAGGGGTTGGGAGCAAAGCCGACTGAGCGCCTTCTAAGCCACACCCACTTCCACCCTGAGCTCTGGGCTCAGGTTAATTCATTAATGCATACAAGTGTGAGTCAAGAACTGTATAGTATAACAATTTGTCCCCCACTCCAGCAAGGACCCTGTTACCCCAAGGGTCTCTGTGAGGGGCAGGACTTCACTTACCAAGGTGCCCTTCCACTGTAGCAAACATTTAACCTTGCGGTGTGGTTGTCACTCCTCCTTGCCACAGCCTCTCTCTCTCTTCAGTCCTTTGCCTAAGGACAGCATATTGTACTAGACTAGGTTGAGCAGTATAAATACTACTGTCCCTACTGACTCCTGAAAGATCTTAGCATCCATATTAATTGCTGTTTCATTTCTGCCCTTCATGCAAAAATCATCTCATGGTCTTGTTCCGTCTTTCTCTCTTTTGCCATGTGCTTCACAGGGAGGTGTAAATAATGTGATCTCTCTTACTGCTTATATCATTGGTGCGCTCTTGGAGGCCAAAAAGCCACTTGAGGTGAGTGTTGTTCAGTCTCGGGCCATGCGTGCATGACCATTTGCTCAGTCTCCCGTGTTCTCCCACCACTGGTGATTGAAGCCAAGTGCACATGACATTAGCTGCAATCCATATGTATCCTGTAGATTCTTGAGAAATACTCCTGTCTGATGCTTTCCCCCCTCACACCAGCTCCCGTCCAATTTGAAAACGCGAGTTGTGGCTTAGCTGAGACAGGCGCACAGCTGACGGCATCCTTGAATATGAGTTCCATGGCTTGTAAGGGCAGGGAAACAAATGAGGCAGTGTCAGGGGCACCGACTCCAAGGAGCTGAGCTCCTTTGAGCTTGCTCCTCCCCCCCATATTTGTTAGCAGGGGCTGGCCCCCCTCAATGTTTGTCTGAGTGGGACGCCTCGATGTGACACTGTCACACATGATGCCTGGACTTTGCATGCTTGTGCGAGCCAGGAATGTGTTGGCTCTTCCTCCTCCTCCTCCTCCTCCTCCTCCTCCTCCTCCTCCTCCTCCTCCTCCTCCTCCTCCTGCCATGGAGGGGAATCAGCCCCCAGCCCATGGCCGCGGTGTGAGGAGGAGGAGACGCCAGCCATGGAAGCTGAGCTGCCGCACGACCCCCAGATGTCTATAATAATAATAATAATAATAATAATAATAATAATAATAATATCTTATTTATACTCTGCCCTTCCCTGCCAGAGCTGGGCTCAGGGCGGCTAACACCAGTAAAATTACAGTAAAAACATAATAGGGAAAAAACCAATTTAAAATATAGGTTGAAATGCAGCCCCATTTTAAAAGTAGCCCATAGATCAAAACCAGAAGGGGAGGGAAACATAAGGGTCAGACTGAGTCCATGTATCATGGACCATGTCCAACGTCCGGGTGCCACAGACGACATCGTGACGTTGTGTGTGATGCCTCAACATGACATTATGATGTTGTGCATGATGCCAGCCCCCAGCCCCCCAATTTCTTTTGGAGTTGACAAGCCTGGGTAGTGTGCATTAGGAAAAGACATCCCCAGCCCCTCTCTGGTGTGTGTACAGGAAGCGCAAATGCAACTTGAAATACAGTGGGTCCGGGAGGGGGTGGGAGAGTGACCTTGCTGTGTTTTAATCCTGACCAGCAGGGTGTGAGTTTGCTTGCAGTGGCCAAGAGCTGAATGTTTCGCTTCCTTGGATGCCATAGAGCAGACATGTTCAACTGGCCAACCGCGATCGACAGGTAGATCCCCAGGGTGTTCCTGGTTGATCGGGGGTGTTCCTGGTCGGCCGCGGGATTAAGTAAATTGTCAAAGGAATGCCTTCGCCCCTTGCCCCCGGCGCGAAGTCTCTCTGCTGCTGCCGCAGCAGCAGCAGCACAGAAAGCTGCATTCGGCAGAAAGCGCAAGTAAGCATGACACTTCTGAGTAGCAGCACTGGTCAGGCTGATGATCGATCTTCTGCATCCTCCCCTAAAATTTAAAGCTAAAGAACCTGCCCCCCAAAAAAGAAGCTTCTCTGAACAACTCTCCCCCAAGAAAGCTCAACAACTCGGAGCAACCCACCCCACGCATGCTCCTCCTCCCTCCAATTACAATGGCTAGATCACTTCCAGTTTTTTTATACTGGGAGTAGATCGCAGTCTCTTGGCAGTTGGACGTGCCTGCCATAGAGTAAACCGTCTATTAGTCAGCTGAGACAAAAACAAAGCAAAACAAAACAAAACACTGCTTTCAAGATCATTGGACACAGTCATTTCCCTGAAGTCTCCTTTGACTGGATACACGTAATACAATGGGAATATTGAGTTTCCAGTCTTGACATTTGGACGTGCTCTTTCTCATAAAAAGCTAAGGCAATGATCAGACATCGCCCCAGGGAAGTGCCACCCCACGCTTGTCCACACTTATCTTTCCAGGGCACAGGTCCGCTCTTTAAAGCTGAAGCGTAACAAACAGCCATTTGGGGTTTCTGCAGATTGCCATTTGCTCCGATTCAGCAGTAAAGAGTGGATTTTCACAAGGAAAGCTCTGAAGCCGGGGGAGGGGGGGAGAGTGTTCAGACAAAGAGTTGTAAAGCATGGACCATAACTGGAAAGCACAAAGGAAAGGAAAACGTTGATAAGCCTTCCCTTTAAATGAAGAGCTCACTTTGCTGTCTGCAATCACAACTGAGGGCTTGTCCACACTTCTTCTTGTTCTGTGCTTAGAAAGCATGGTTCCAAGTGGCGCTTTGTTTGTCCTCCTGCTTCCCCTGGGGAAACATGCTGCTTACTGCTGGACAAGCATCAGTTGGTAATTCTGCCCATTGACGTTTGTTCCAGGAGAAGCATGGATGAGACCAGGAAGTGGAGTTCTAACTAGTGACTGCCCTTGGGGTTTGGTGCAGTGCAGCGGATTCTGCTTTGTCCTAAGGAAATAGCTGGTGTGAACATGCCTGGTGTTTTACCTTTCCAGTGGCCCACAATCATATTCAATCACTGCTACAAGGACAGGTCTTCTTAACACTTTGCCCTGCTACTTGTTTCTTTCTCTTCCAGGATCCAGTGGTGAAGAATGGCTTGGACTATCTCAAAACGACTGTCTCAGACACGACAGATATTTATGTGCAGGGATTGTTGGCATATGTCTTCACATTAGCTGGAGATGTAGCCATGAGACAAATGTTGCTTACCAAGCTAGACCAGCAAGCCATCGAGTCAGGTACTGAGGAGAATATGATGTCAACAATCATGGTCTAATAGTTTGTCTTCAGATTGAAATCCAATACACAATTCGTACAATGCACTATTTCTGATTGTGTGCGTGTAGGGGTGAGTCCAGTCCTATTTTTCTAGAAAAAGAGGTGCCGGAACTCAATATGAACACCTCCCTTGTTCTCTTATAATGGCAATAGCGCCCACCTGAGAGGTGCCGGAACTGAGTTATTGAGAGTTCCGGCTGAAAAGAAGCCCTTAGTGAATCACATATTGTGCATCACTGTCTTGATATTAAGTACATATTAAGTAAAGTGTGTTCTGTCCACCAGCTAGATACAGTGGACACTTGGGTTGCCAACGTGAACTGTGCGGGAGGCACGTTCACAACCCTCAGTGTTCGCAACCGCAGCAGCGCGTCTGCGCAAGCGTGGGTTGCAATTTGGTGCTTCTGCGCATGCGCAAAGCGCGATTTAGCACTTCTGTGCATGCACAACCACCGAAACCTGGAAGTAACCCGTTCTGGTACTTCCGAGTTTTGGCGCGTCCGTAACCCGAAAGAATGCAACCTGAAGCGTCTGTAACCTGAGGTATGTACTTTGTTTACAGTGCATTAAATAAGCCCATTAATTCTGAGCACAATTCAAAGCACTGACCTTTAAAGTCCTAAATGGCCTTGGCCCAGTATACCTTAAGGAGTGTCTCCACCCCCATCTTTCAGCCCGGACAGTGAGGGGGGGGTCTGCCTCTGAAGGCAGTTCGGAAACTTCAGCTGATGCAGAATTCAGCAGCCAGGTTGCTCCCCGTAGCTAGGGGTGGAGGAAGGGGGGTGCGGGGGTCAGGTCGCCCTGGGTGTCACCACTGAGGGGGGTGACAAAATGCCAAGTGGCACTCACTGTGGGGCCTGCAGCGCACCAGAGCCATGTGTCTCTCCTGGGAGAGACGCAGTGGCTTGGGCACGCACAGGCTCCATGCTGCCCCAAACGGTCCGCCCACTGCCTCCCCCTCAGCTGTAGGGCAGCTGATTGGGAGGAGGCAGGCAGACTCTGGAGGCCCTGCAGTGCACCCCGCCCTCACCCCACCCCTATGGGTGGCTCGCCTCACCCCTGGGCTCGCTGCACCAGGCACCTGAGCGGCTTCCTCTGCTGCTGCCCTTGGCAAGATGGTTTGAGCATATAACCCAATCCTGGCTCAAGACCACATTACCTCAAGGACTACCTCTCCCCATGTGAACTGACCCGGAGCCTGTGATCATCATCTTTAACCCTTCTTTGTGTGCCTCCTTCAGGTGATGTCTTCGTTGGCTCTCCACTTGTGGGGTGCTCTCCCCTGAAAGGCTTACCTGACGCCTTTACTACATATCTTTAGGTGCCAAGCAAAAGCTTTCCTCTACAACCAGGTCTTTGGCCTTAAGCTATCTGTGGCCTTTTAGAAGTGGGTGGGATATTTTAAATATATTTCTTTTTCCTCTTGATTTTAATGTATCTATGTGAGTTAGTTGGTTTGCTATGGATGTTTGTATGTGATGTCAATAAAAGGTTTGATGATGATGATGTGTTGGTTGGTCTGGCTGGCTGGTTTTGAGCTGCTTTGGATTGCCCTGTGCAAAATAAAGCGACTAATATATTCAATAAGATTCAGTAAAATAAATTTCAATAAAATGAAACATTAACAGTTTACCCTGGCTCAATCCTAGCATGAGGAGTGGGTTTAAATTCTATTCCTGAGCGCATCTTCCCACTGTTGGTGCATGTTCACAGGAGTAACTACAGGCCATGAGCTCGCCCTTAACCCAAAACCCATTTCACCAACCTCAGATTGGCTCTTCCAAGCTTACAAGTTTCATTTCTTTGGTAGGAGGGCAGATATATTGGAGCCCAAGGACTGCCCCAGCATCCACCGAGAATCCTTGGTCCCAACCTGAGTCTGTGAGTGTGGAGCTGACAGCATATGTGCTTCTGGCTAGGCTTTCACCCCAAAACGTGAGCAAAGAGGATATCAAGAAGGCCACAGACATTGTGGCCTGGCTGGCGAAGCAGCAGAATGCCTACGGAGGCTTTGCCTCAACTCAGGTAATGTTTCCTCTCTCACAGCTGGAGCCTGCGTATTCTGAAAGATCACTTTCCCCCCCACATCTGGCTGTCTCTTAACAACAAGCCGCACCTGCTGAAATTCCCTCTTCCAAAAGACTCAGGATTTACTTATGACAGTTTAAGTCCATCTATCCTCCAAGGAGGTGGCAGTTCATCCCATTTCCAACAGCCCTGCTAGGTAGATAGGTTAGACTGAAAGATAATTATTGTTATTTATAAAATGTGTACACCGTCCATTGTCTGAAGATCCCAGGGCAGTTCACAATGGAGCAGCAGATTAAAGCAGTGGCATTAGGACTATGTGCAGAACTCTTTCTTCCTGAGCCCTTTCCCCAGCGAGTTCTCCAGCAAGGTGTTTCCAGATACACTGCAGAAATGATCCCTCTGCAGGATACATTTTAAGAAAACGCCAGTGTTCCTGAGAGGCTGGCCCTAGTGATAAAGCTGGGTGGGTAGACCATGTGTCATGCTCTCACAAGGCAATGCACTGGACTCCCACAGAGATCCTCCCTGCCCGCGGACTGTCTCACCAGAGTGGTGCATGCTCTGGTTATCTCCCACTTGAACTACTGCAATGCACTCTACATGGGGCTACCTTTGAAGGTGACCCAGAAACTGCAATTAATCCAGAATGCGGCAGCTGACTGGGAGTGGCTGTCAAGACCACATAACACCAGTCCTGAAAGACCTACATTAGCTCCCACTACGTTTCTGAGCACAATTCAAAGTGTTGGTGCTGACCTTTAAAGCCCTAAACAGCCTTGGCCCAGTATAACTGAAGGAGCGTCTCCACCCTCATAGTTCAACCCGGACACTGAGGTCTAGCGCTGAGGGCCTTCTGGCGGTTCCCTCACTGTGAGAAGTGAAGTTACAGGGAACCAGGCAGAGGGCCTTCTCGGTAGTGGCACCTACCCTGTGGAACGCCCTCCAGTCAGATGTCAAGGAAATAAACAACTACCTGACTTTTAGAAGACATCTGAAGGCAGCCCTGTTTAGGGAAGTTTTTAATGATTGATGTTTTTAATAACTGGTGTTTTAATGTATTTTTAATATTTTGTTGGAAACCCAGCCAGCTGGGCAGGGTATAAATAAATTATTATTACTACTACACTGCAACTGTTCTCCTTTCCCAGGACACAGTGGTTGCACTCCAAGCCCTCGCCAAATATGGAGCAGTCACATATACTAGATCTGAAGACCTATTGATAACGGTGAAATCTGACAAGACCTTCCAGCAATCATTCCATGTGGACGACACCAATCGGTTGGTTCTGCAGCAGGCTACCCTCCCAGACATACCTGGGGAGTACACCATGCAAGCCTCTGGCAAAGGCTGTGGGTATGTCCAGGTGAGTGATGGTTCTTCAAGGAAGGCAAGGCAGCAATTGATCTTCCAGAAATAGACTGGAAAGAGAAGTTGCTGAACTGCAACTTATTACCAAACTTAAAACCATGGAGAGACCTGGTCTGAATAGAGATATTGGATTCTTATCTCATTATACATGTTAGAGCTATTTTTAGCCATCTTACCCCTTGCTTTTTCCTGTAAGACCAATTGCAGTCATTAACAGTCGTTTATCACACCTATCAGCCAATTACCCATTCCCACCACCCTTCTGAGTAATACCCCTCCCCACCCTCTCACTATATATAAGGGTCTGGTGACTTCTGTTCAGTGTATCTGAAGAAGTGCGCATGCACACTAAAGCTCATACCAATAACAAACTTAGTTGGTCTCTAAGGTGCCACTGGAAGGAATTTTCTTATTTGTATGTGTGCCTAATGCAGTATACTCAAAACTACAAACATAGTAAAAACAGAGGTAGGTAAAGGTAGGTAAAAACAGAATAACTTTTCAAACATGGGTGCACATTGATTAGAAAGCTTTGCAAAGATGCTGGTTTGTTATTTAAGGGAACTGAGAGGGAGCCTTGCCTGAGATCATAAAGGATTTCACGGTATCCGAAAAGCTTTTATCCTAATGGACTGAGGGGTGGAAATGAGTGACTGGTAGATGCAAGGACCCTAAAACGTTCCTAAAAGGCGTGAGCTTTTGAGAGCTCCAGCCAGACTGCATGTTATTGTTATGCAACTCTACAACTGTTGTGTTTTTGGTGCCTGTCCCATATCAGGCAGTCTTGCGATACAATATCCCTCCCTCGAAGAATGAAGACACCTTCACCCTGGATGTGAAAGCAGTAGGGAAAGGATGTGGACAAGAGGCAGCCCCTCGCTTCCTGACCCTTCACATCAGTGCAAGGTGAGAGGCAGCGAGCTTGCCAAAATTCATGTATGCCTATCCCTGAATGTAGACTTGTTCAGCTGGTAGTGATCGGTTCCACTTCAAATTGAGCACTGTTTACCTAGAAATCTTGGTTGAGTTGTAATCAAACCAGGCCTTGGGCTGATTAACATTCTGTGGCCTTTTAAATGTGTTGTGGGAGGGGGGGTTAGTGGTTTGTTTTGCTATTTTCATTATCTTTCATTCTTATCTTCTTGCAATTTTATGTTGTGAACCGTCCTGAGATCTATGGGTGAAGAGCGGTGTAATTTTTAAAATAATAATAATACCACCGAATTGTAAGAAATGTCAATTGGTTTTTCTGAGACTCTTGAGTAAGGGCACTTCTAGAAGGACCTGCTTATTGAACATTCAGCCTGATTTGTTTGCAGATAGATGAGGCTATTTAATGAGCACCCATTCTAATTTGCTTGTGGGAAGGTTAGATGACACTGCGTCAAGGGAAGCGTTTGTTGGAATATTCTAAAAAGACTTGAAGAATTGGTCTTGAACAGGTTGCCCGGCAACAGAAAAATCTACCCAGCAACAGGTGTCTTTATTAAGGGCATGTGATCAATAAGGGTCAGTGTAAAAGTGTCAGTGTGTAAATGAGCGTGAGTCAGCATTAGGTCTCTGGCCGGATGGCTGGAAGAGGAAAGGATTGTTATTCATATTCAACCAGTGTTGATTTTTGTAAATAATAAAGCTACTCAATTAAAAAAGGAAACTCTACTGCAAGTCTATTCAAAGAAGAAAACCCAAGAGTGGATGGTGCACACACATCAACAGCATTCTCCCTCATGTTCCAGGGACTGAATCCCACCTGAAAATAGTGATAGCCTGGAAGTGCCCTAGGAGTCAACAGTGCCATGGGGAAGTTGGTGGCTGGGACTTGAAATGGCTTATGTGCAACTCTTCCTCTTCTCTTGGCAGTTACGTGGGCAGCCGTGGTACCTCCAACATGGCCATGATAGAGGTGAAGATGTTGTCTGGATTCCATCCTGTCCAGGGAACTAACCACGATGTAAGTCAATTTTGCCTGCCTTAAGTACCTCTGGTCTGGGGATGGAGGAGAAATTTGATTCAGTACACATTCAAAATCAAATCCTGTTAAATATCTACTTTCCCCAAAAAATATGTCGACCAGAAGGCAGCTATTCTTCAGTTCAGTTCAATTTATTGTGTTTAGCAAGCAGCCATTACAGATAATAAAATAATAATAACAAGAATGTTGCTAATAATAGTGGTTTACATTTCTACTCCCTGACCTTTACAGGATAAATTATTTCCCATTTCCCCTTTAAATTTTATTACATGAATTTGTAAAGCCTTGGCAAGAAAATTGATGTTCTAAAATATATATTCTTCTCTAAATCAGACAACAAAAAACAGGTCTTTGCAAGAGACATCCTGCAATCTTAACAATGGGTGGATGTAATTGTTTTTAGGGTCATTATAAAAAGGTCATTCAAGGAGTACATGAGTTATGTCTTCTATTGACACCATTGCAGCTGCAAACTTCTTAGGAACTCCTTTATCAGCTGTTCTTCAAAATTTGCACATCTGAATTTTGCGATGCAATTCTCCCTCCAACCAAAGTTTACAAACTGCACATTGCACAGGAAAGTGTGCCTAAAAATGAAGATGTTACTGAAAATAACATACAAGAATGCATTGTATCAGGGAAAGCGGCTTGCAAAAATGTGTACATGAGTCAAAACTGCGTGTAAAATGTGTTTATTAGGAGAAATTCATACCAAAATGCTGGTGAATTTTCGTGAGGATTTTTAAATTTTTTTTTAAATCTGCAAATTGCTGCAAAATGTGAGAACTGAATTTAAGATTGGGAAAATGAGAAACAGAGAGAACCAAAACTGAGAGATCCTTCCATCCCTCTGTCCCTTTCCTCCCCTACCTGACAGAAATCAGTTTAGAAAGACAAAGTCCCTCTCGATGAACATAGGTAAAGGTAAAGGGACCCCTGACCATTAGGTCCAGTCGTGGCCGACTCTGGGGTTGTGGTGCTCATCTTGCTTTATTGGCCAAGGGAGCTGGCGTACAGCTTCCGGGTCATGTGGCCAGCATGACTTAGCCGCTTCTGGAGAACCAGAGCAGCACATGGAAACACCGTTTACCTTCCCGCCGGAGTGGTACCTATTTATCTACTTGCCCTGGCATGCTTTCAAACTGCTAGGTTGGCAGGAGCAGGGACCGAGCAATGGGAGCTCACCCCGTTGCGGGGATTTGAACCGCCGACCTTCATAGCAGGTTCCAAATAATGTATTGAACAGGAGGAGGAGGGGACAATTTATTGCAGATAGGACTGAAGCCAACAATAGGCTGGGCCTGGTACAGGGTAAAAAATGGGTGGGGCTTTCCATTTTCTCTCTTTTTCTGACTCCTCTCACGTTCTTTCCGCTACCCGCCATCCTCTCTCTCTCTCTCACGCACACACACACACACACACACACACACACTAACATGTTCCTCTATTTAGTGGGCTGCTGAGAGAGAGAGAGAGAGAGATCCCTCTTACCCATGGTCTGAACAGATTGCTTGCAGAAGGATATCAAAATGTATGATTTTGCAAGGGACATAATTCCTGATTCCCTTCTTTCAAAGATTTGCCACTTATTCCTCAAACAATGCAAGCCGCGAAAGACCTACGAAACCTCCCTTTGGTGACAAAACTGGTGCCATGTTGGGAAGGAAGCCTTAATTCTTCCATTCTGTATCCTCAGCTTAAGCAACAGCCCCTTGTGAAAAGAGTCGAGATTGCGGAGGAGCATCTCACAATCTACCTGGACCAGGTCAGTACGGGGAAAAGAAACACAGCTTTGTAACAGGCAAGCACACACATCATTCCACAACTGGGCCAATGGCACTGCTGCATTGTAGTGGCCCCCTTCACAAGTCGCCTCGCCAGGCGAAAAAGAAGACCAACGGTAACAGAAAGGGGCATTTCAACAGGTCCAGCTTGCCAAGTAAACAGCATTTTCTCGAATTTCCTCTTCTGCTTGCAGCATTCTTATGAGAACAATCCAGGCCTGTTAATAGGGAGAGTTGTTTAAATTGTCAGTTTAATTATTGATCTAATTAATAATTCATTAAAGTGTCACAACGGAAGGAGGAAGAAGAGCAGCGAAATGCAGATCAAGGTAACTTTTCCATCTGTTTTTTGCTCCCAGTCTCTGGTGTGAGCCAGCTGACCCACAGCACTGCTCGGAACAAAAAAAAAAGTGTGGCTTTTGGCCCCATGCTCTGTCGTGGACAGTCTATTATACATAAAATCTGTTTTTATTCTATTAATGTTTAATTGTTTTTTAAGATGTTTTTAGTGAATCTTGTTTTTATTTGTAAGCCACCTTGTGTCTCCGTCGAGGAAAAAGGCAGGTTATAAATAAATAAATATACAACAACAACAACAATTCAAACAGATGTCCTCTGAAACTAGAGCCATGGATTTTCTTTTCTCATGCAGAAAGTATCCTATCTACGTAGCCAGCATATTTGTTTCTGCGGTTTCACCTCCGATGGAGGTGATTGCAGGATGGCCTAACCATTTAGTGTTGACCTCAAGCCCACCTTGTCCTCAACTTCTCTTTACATCCAAAGTCTTTCTCTCAGCTAGGAAAGGAGAGGCAAACGTATACCTTGGCCATGAGCCAAGACATTCCAGTGAAGGACCTGAAGCCAGCAGCTGTCAAAGTCTATGACTATTATCAGCCAGGTAGGTTATTCCTCATGTTGAAAAATAGTAGCATTTTTAATTCATTGTGTTTCTCACAAGTCTGTGCAGCTTGTGACCTGTCCAGCCAAATAAAGCCCACCATCTATGTACTATGGCCTTCAGGCGTTCTGTAATCACCCTGTATTTACAGTCTCAGTCAATCAGCAAAAAAATGTGGGCCATCATAGGTGCCTTCAGCTTAGGGAGACCACACGTTATGAAGTCTAAGTTCCAGTTTGGAATCATATGGTTGATGGGAAGCCAACAAAGTTCTAGGCCTAATAGATGGAATAGCAACCGGCAAATTCTTTGGTCTGGGTGGTCTCCATCCAAGAGTTCTCAAAGAACTCAAATGTGAAACTGCTGATCTTCAAACAAAAATATGCGTCAGGAAGTGGCTTAAGTAGCAGGAAGCAGAGTGTAGGAAAAAATAGACAGTTCTCCTGCGGGAAGTATGTGGGAAATGCAGTCCTCCAAGGTTCGGTATTGGGACCTGTGGTTCTTAACTTGTTCACGAACGATCTAGAGTTAGAAGTGAGGTGGCCAAGTTTGCTGGTGGTACTAAGTTGTTGAGGGTCATTAAAACCAAAACAGATTGTGAAGAGCTCCGAAAGGACCTAAGTGAATGGGCTGTAAAATGGCAAATGCTAAGGATGCTGTCCCATCAAGAATTATCATGGGTCTCTCCAACTAGTTGCTTTATGTTGCCTTTCTGCATTGCAGAGGGTTGGACTAGATGACCCCCAGGATCTCTTCCAACTCTACAATTCTGTGGTTCTATGGAAGAATGAAGAGAGGCATCAGGAAGTGAGGATATCATGATTGTGGCCAGTGCTGTGTTTAATGATCCGCCTTAATTTCTTTCAGATGAACAGTCCACAGTGGAATATGAAGACCCCTGCTACTGAGGTGAGTCATGCATAGGCCTGAAGTCAGACATCTATGCTTTAGGCCTCTGTGCATATAGTGGTTTTGCCTTTCCGCCATTTCCCCCCGGAAAACCCACTCTTTAGTGCTAATTTGGAACAAACAGCAATCCACAGAAAATTCCATTTCTGTTTGTTCTGACTCGGCTCTAAAGACCAGGTTTCCCTGAGGGTAATCGGTGGGGCAAATGGAGTTATGGACAACCCCTATGTCTATAATGCTCTGTGATGCTAACAATGAACTTCTTTATTTATCCTAGGCTAATTTGCATTTCATATAGTGGATGCAGATTTCACAGATATATAAGGCCTTTTCCTTCAGACTAGTAGGCAGAAGGGAAAACCTATCTGGATTTATTATGTTCCCCTCCCTATTCCAGGAGAAGAAATGTGACTTCTATGTGCCCTAAAAGGATCCATTCCTGCATCTCCCACTCTGGATCCCATATTGAAGAGAACTTACATTTCTTTTTCTTCTTCTTGGTTTAGATGGAGAAATTCCTATGGTGCAACAGGCACAGGATGGGAAAGAAAAGGAATTCAGACGAGCCAAACTTAAGGAGCTGGGAACCGTTTGGGGGGAAAGTGGCTCTGTCTTTTACAACATGAACCCTGCAATGGAACTCTAGTTCAGAAAATAAACAGAAACTTGAATTGCTTCTGTGGTGCTTTCTTCTATCAGATACCTTTGGTTGACTATTCCCTCCACAAGTTTATATAAAACCTTATAGATTACAATTGCCTCATCACTTAAGTTCTAGTAGCCTTGCCAGCTATTGAACCCTGACTGTTCAATGGCTGATGCCAATCTCAATGTACTATAGTCTGGCCAGTCACTGACCCACAGATCACTCTCCCTCCATGTTTACCTGTCCTTCTTAGCACGTATAAAGTTCACTTTGAATCTATTCCGTATCATTCAAGGCACACGTACATGCAGTGTCATAATCAATCAGTCCATCTGGCAGCCTCCTTCCTGACAGGAGGCAGAGTACAAACAAGCCAGCTGAGGGGGCCTGAAACTATTATTCAGCACATCCAGACCTTGCAGTATGCAAACCACGTAGCCTGAGCTCATTCTTTATTGGTTTCTCCACCCAGAGGGGATGGGGAAATATTGGGGGGTTTGCATCCAAACTACACAGACCGTATCTTGAGCACACATTTTGCAAGAGTTCTAAATAAAAGGAGATAGCAGAGCTTGTGCAGGTGGTGTTGTCTGCTTAGCCAAGTAAGTTCTATCAGTTCTGGGTAGCACACCTGCAAGCCAGGGTATCTTCTAGTTTTTTTTTTAAAAAAGAAAAAAAGAAAAAAGCTCCCAAAAGGAAATATGGATAGCTTTTTTGGAGTCTGAAGGACATTTGGCCATCTGTCATAGATGCTTTAGCTGAAATTCCTGCATTGCAGGGGGTTAGACTAGATGGCCCTTGAGATCCCTTCCACCTCTACAATTCTACAATTCTATGAACATATTGCCCTACCCTTTTGGTTCCCAGGCCTCCAAGGATTTCCCACAGTTATCCAATTTCCTATCTAGCCATTGAACACATCATATATCTCAATAGGATGATTCTTGGTTTCTGAATATCTTTTCCCTCTTCAGGTGATGAAATCACAGAAACACTGTAGGCCTGGGGAAACGGGTATATATGTGTTGCCATTTGGTTGGCCCTCCTTAGATTCTGGTTCGATGTTGTTGTTTAGTCGTGTCCGACTCGTCGTGACCCCATGGACCAGAGCAAGCCAGGCACTCCTGTCTTCCACTGCCTCCCGCAGTTTGGTCAAACTCATGCTGGTAGCTTCGAGGACACTGTCCAACCATCTCGTCCTCTGTCGTCCCCTTCTCCTTGTGCCCTCCATCAGGGTCTTTTCCAGGGAGTCTTCTCTTCTCATGAGGTGGCCAAAGTATTGGAGCCTCAGCTTCAGGATCTGTCCTTCCAGTGAGCACTCAGGGCTGATTTCCTTCAGAATGGATCGGTTTGATCTTCTTGCAGTCCATGGGAATCTCAAGAGTTTCCTCCAGCACCATAATTCAAAAGCATCAATTCTTCGGAGATCAGCCTTCTTTATGGTCCAGCTCTCACTTCTATACATCACTACTGGGAAAAGACAAGATAATCTGTAGTCTTGTCTCCATGGACAAAGACAACAGATTCTGGTTCACACCATTTCTAATCCCTTCTCAGTTTGCCTTGAAGGCTGGCAAGCAGTGAGTGGTCTCTCTTTCATCTGAACAGTCGCAGCCATCTCCCTGCATGGAGCTGAAGGGAGGAGCCTCAGGGACATATGGTGTTTACTCTGAGGAGGAGGAGGAGGAGAGTCAATATTGACTCAGATGAAATTAAGTTCATGTGCCTCGTGGGTGAACAGAGGAATCACTGGGCGACTATTTAGGTCTCTACACCAGCGCTGGCTGTTCTGAGCACCAACGGAGATCTCTGCTGCCCATCACAGCTCTAACTATGGGGGCAGCTATGTTCCTCTGGGCCCTGGCTCTGCTCTCACTCACAGCTCCAGTCATTTCAGACCCGTAAGATGTTTATTTTTCATTTCTATTTCCTGGGCAGATTTTTAAGTGGGATGTGCATATTCCTCTAAATACCACTTGCTGGGGATCACAATTGGAGAGAATGCTGTGGTGCTCAGGTGCTTCTTCCAAGCATCTAGTTGGCTCCTGTGAGAACAGGATGCTGGTCTGGAGGGGCTTTTGATTTGCCACAGTAGGGCTCTTAATAATAATAATAATAATAATAATAATAATAATAATAATAATTTTATTATTTATACCCCGCCCATGTGGCTGGGTTTCCCCAGCCGCTCCAGGCAACTTCCGGAAGATATAAAAACAGAATTATTGTGGTCTTGGGTGGTTATTATGAAATTGCTACTCTTTGTTTTCACTTTTCTTCTGGGGAATGTCATCATCAAATTGTTTCCCTGGGCTTTTTCCATTACTTTTCGGAGCAAGGCTGGAGCTAGACCTCGGAGTTGCCGCTTACGGGTGCCTCACCCTCACAAACAAGGCAGAGCCCTTGCCCGCTACCACATGCAAAGGCAGCAAAGCCCCCACTCCCAGGCCACCCCACCTCCCAACACCCATGACAGGAAAATTGACATGGCTGCTGCTGTGCACCATCCATTCCTCCTGCTGGGATGACAGATCCATACATAAATGTACAGATTTTATAGATCTACAGCCTCAGTATAAATTGATCTATATATGTTCTAGGTCTGCAGTCCAAGTACAGTGGTACCTTGGGTTAAGAACTTAATTCGTTCTGGAGCTCCGTTCTTAACCTGAAACTGTTCTTAACCTGAAGCACCACTTTAGCTAATGTCCTTGGATGATCTGTTGCAAACGCTTATTGTGCTTTGTGCTCTGTACCATGCATTTGTGTGCTAGTGTGATAAGGATTTTAGCTGTTCTCTGCCCCGTTGGGGCGATGGGCGCTTGCAAAGCGAAAGGCATTCTCAGCATTTTCTCAAAGCGATGTTGTTGTTGTTGTTGTTCAGTAGTTTAGTCGTGTCCGACTCTTTGTGACCCCCTGGACCAGAGCACACCAGGCACTCCTGTCTTCCACTGCCTCCCACAGTTTGGTCAAACTCATGTTAGTAGCTTTAAGAACACTGTCCAACCATCTCGTCCTCTGCCGTCCCCTTCTCCTTGTGCCCTCCATCTTTCCCAACATCAGGGTCTTTTCCAGGGAGTCTTCTCTTCTCATGAGGTGGCCAAAGTATTGGAGCCTCAGCTTCACGATCTGTCCTTCCAGTGAGCCTCAAAGCGATAGGCTACTATACGTTCCCTCTTGGTGGTGGTTCTCACTTTGTGGAATGCCCTCTCTAGTCTTGCTCATTCTTAACCTTCAGGAAGAATCTAAAAACATTCCCTAGGCATACGGTGGCTGAAAGATTTGCCCACTGTGATATTATTAGCTGTTAGAGTCAGTGGTTGTATATGTGTAGTTTTTTTTCTTTAAGTTCTTAACTTTTAAAGAAAATGGTAAGTGCTTTTAGAAGATTTTTTAAAAACTGATTTTTAAAACTATATTATTTTATGGATGTGTTTGCTGTTCTGGGCTCCTTTGGGAGGAAGGATGGGATCTAAATACTATAAGTTCCCTTTTAACAGTCACACTCGGGGGTCCACATTATCACATATTGGGGCCCTTGGGGTCCCCCAACAGTAGCTTCTCATTTCCCAAACAGATGAGGGTATTCCAGGTAACAAGCTTCTTCTTTGTATGGCAAAGAGAGGGGTAAGCCAATTAAAATCTGACAGGTATATGAATGTGATTTGCAGGCGGCCAGCTGACCATCCCTGCACCAGATAGCAACAGTTGAGTGTCCTTTTAGCTGCTTCTCTAAAGGCCAAGAGCAACTTCTTCAATGGTCCTTTCTTCTTCTCTTGCAGCCACTATCTATTGACCTTCCCGGCAGTCATTCAGCATCCGGATACCGAAGAGTTCTGTGTGCTTCTGAGCAACCTCCCGGAGACAGTCCACCTGAAAATAACATTGGAGATGACATTGCAGAACCACACCCTGCTCGAGAAGGATGTGGAGAAACCAGGGACCTATGAATGCACCAGCTTCCAGGCAAGTTTCATAGATTGCAAGCAACTCAATGGCTTCCAACTCCCGTCTGCCCCAATTAGTATGGATAATGATAAGGGATAATGGAAGCTGTATATCTGCATGTCAATGATATCTGCATGGTCACACCCCTGCAGCAAAGGGAGCTCTCTTTCACATTATCTTTGTTTTTCAAATTATTTTTATTAATTTTCCAAATTATTACAAATCAACCCGAATTACTTAAATTTAATACAATTTCTTAAAATCAGGTTTCCTGCTCCTGTAGCAAACATATGTTGATCATTTCCTCCCGTAGCTGCATCATTTCTTATTTAATGTCCAGTTGTCATCCTTCACTTGCCACTCTTACAGTTGACGGCTTTTTCCTCCTTACAAACAGTTACATCTTATAAATATAAAATCCATTTCACGTGTGTAGTCTGTTTCACATTATCTTGCTTGTGCATCATAGTCATGAGCTACCATGTGAAGGCTGCTGAGAATAGCCTTATTGTTATTATTATTTCCATTTGTAGACCGCTTACTAGCCAAAGATCTCAAAGTGGTTTATAATAGATAAGGTAAAAGTAAAGGGACCCCCAACCATTAGGTTCAGTCGTGGCCGACTCTGGGGTTGCGGCACTCATCTCGCTTTATTGGCCGAGGGAGCCGGCGTACAGCTTCCGGGTCGTGTGGCCAGCATGACTAAGCTGCTTCTGGCGAACCAGAGCAGCGCACAGAAACCCTGTTTACCTTCCCGCCGGAGCAGTACCTATTTATCTACTTGCACTTTGACGTGCTTTCGAACTGCTGGGTTGGTAGGAGCAGGGACCGAGCAACAGTAACTCACCCCGTCGTGGGGATTTGAACCGCCAACATTTTGATCGGCAAGTCCTAGGCTCTGTGGTTTAACCCACAGCACTACCCATGTCCCTTACAATAGATAAAATACAATAAATAAGTAAAAATGCATAAATTTATACAAGCATAATAAGTGCAATAAAAAACTATGTCAAATGATTTGCATTAAAATAAAAAATGCATAAATAATATCAATATATAAACACAATATCAATATCAATAAAGTCAGAGAAAAGCCATGTCTAATCCACCCTACATCCTGGACCACCTGCGGAAGGGATACCTAGCCACAATAGTGCATGCCCCTCTCTTGTACTCACTGCCAATAAGAGATTAAGAGATCAATTATTTGCCAGGCTGCTCATTACCAAACAGCCTACAAAATTTCCCAGGGGTCTCTCTGAAGCCTCCTTAGGTAGGGTGATAATAATAATAAAAATAAATAAATAAATTTTATTACATCCTGCCCTCCCCAGCTGAAGCCGGGCTCAGCTGTAAAACTGCAAGTTTTGAGAGTGTTTGGAATAATCAAAGATCACACAGGAACAGGAAAATAGTGTGTAGGATGAATGGGAGCAGCAGGAAGCGATGAAGTATAAAGCATGCAAATGTTACAGAGAAATTACAGAATATTCCCTTTGGAGCAAAAACAAATTAAAATTGGTTAAGTGCAAACCAATTGCTCTAGTTGAAAAGAGTCCCTAAATTCACTAGGCTCTGAGTAGGATTCCTTGTTCATAAGTAGGCCTTTGTCTCTTGAAGCCTTCCTCCCAAGCTCACCAAAAAGTTCTGCATGTTACCTGAGGCCACTTTGATCTACTCACCTCCTAGGTATCTATCTTTTCCCCCTAGACCTTCCTTGTCAATCATGTGCTCCTCCCCTTGGAACACCTGCTCAGAGAAGTTTTCAGATTTCCTGTCTTTGGAAAGAGAGAAATGTGCACTTTGGCACACCAGCAATGGTGGACACCCATGCCTTGGTTTTATGAACTTCAGGGCACCAGCAGACAGGCAAACATACGCATTCCCATTTTATACACAGACGGTCCAATACATTAAAGACCACATCCTTTACAGAGAGCAGCTAGAGCTGGAGCAAAATTCCCAGACGGAGCTGGTGAAGAGGCAGGTGTGGGAATGGGTCTAGGAATGATGGTGGGGTGGGGAGCAGGGATAGGTTTATGGATGAAGACAATGGCCTCAACTGAGCCCAGGACTAGCTGGCCAAACTCCTCTATGGCAAAAATATATCCCATGCCCAGATATGTTTCAACATGGTAAGAAGCAATGCTTCCTCTACTAAATCATCTTTATAGGTTAAATCTACCCAGTTTTCACAGATGCTTCTCATATGTTTTCTGCTTTAATCTCTTACCTTTGTTATACTTAACCCCTTTTCTTCCATCCCTCCTATGGGATATAGTCCATTGGAAGTCAAGTGCAACACTCCTTATTTCCCTAGAGTGAGCACAGGCAAGGGGATGTTACTCCAGTCAGTGTAACTTCCTGTTCCACTGGTCTGGAGCATCCTCCCCCTGCATGTGATCTGGGAGATGGGCATTGCTCTGGCTGACTCCATAAAACAGCCGAGTCATGCAGCCATTTTCTCTCTCTTGATGCTGATCTCTTGCTTGCTGATCTCTTGCTGCCATGCTGCTCTCCTGCAGCCATTTTGTTCTCTTAATGTAATTTTGCTGTCTGCTGGCTCCCAGCCAGCAGCACATGAGCTCAATCTCCATATGAGACAAACTCAGACTTTGTTATGTAACTACTAAGTAAAGCCTGCCTTTCAGGGATCAAATCGTGAACTGAAATGTGAGTAAACTTCTTGTTACTTTTAAAGGAAAGACTCGTCTCTTTATTCTTTTAAGCGGGATAAAAGGAGGACACTAGGAATAATCCATCTGGGCAAGCCATATTGGATTACTTAACTAAAGAGATTCAAACGAATCTGCAAATTAGCTTCCTGCTATATTGAGGGGTCCGTATAGTTAAAGCTATGGTTTTCCCAGTAGTGAAGTATGGAAGTGAGAGCTGGACCATAAAGAAGGCTGATCGCCGAAGAATTGATGCTTTTGAATTCTGGTGCTGAAGGAGACTCTTGGGGGTTTTTTTAAATAATATTTATTACTTTTAAAGATTACAAAAAAGAAAAAGAAAAGAAAAGAAGACAAGAGAGAGAAAAAAACAAAAGAGAAAAAAAGCAATACAATACAATATATAAACAATACAAAACACAACCTAAACACATTAAACTAAACACATTAAACTAAACTAAACAAAACCCTATCCCTAACCCTAACCCTAAATAAAACAAGACAAAAACAATTTAAAAACATACATCACACCTTTTCCATACTCTATCTTTCATTCCCTTGTTTCCTCGACCTCCTCTCACCTCCCTTTTTGTATTCCACTTCTATTAATTGTTTCAGCAAATCCTTTCCATCTTTCTCTATTTTCTATCATATTATAAATATCTCAACATATTTTTAACCTTATTTTCCATTAAGACTAAAATACTTATATATGCTTAACTCCTTATAACATTTCTGCTAAGGCCATAAAATTTCATTCCACCATTTTTCTATCACTCATTAATTTTACAGTATTTCTATATATAAACTTTAAATTTTCCAATCTTCTTCCACCATCTCCTCTCCCTGGTTTCGGATTCTGTCAGTCCTTTCTGTCAATTCCATATAGTCCATCAACCTGGAGATCTTATGTCCGAGGCTCTTAACTCTTTTCCAGGTCCCTTCTGCAGGTCTTCTTCATATTCTTTAATGCTAAAGAGCAGATCTCGGGAAGACTCCAACCTAACAATACTTTTATTCCTTCTGGACAGGTCAGCCAAATTTCCATAGTTGAAGCTAAGATCCATAAAGTGTTTCAGGACATGTTTCAAGATTCCTCCAAATCCAAAGGCCCCCAGAACTTCAATCTCCTCCAGACCCAAGTCCATGTCCCAAAAGTCAGTTAATCCCTGCATAGAGGGATCTTTCCAACTTTCCTTCTTCAGTCCAGGCCGGGATCCGATCCTCAGATTCTGACTTTTTCTAGATTCGATCATAAAAGGCCTCAACTTGTAGTCCTCAATTTTCTTCTGTAAGACTGAGGATCCCGCTTGTATTACTTTAGGTTCAACAACAACAGCTTTCTCCTTCTCCTCCACAATTTGTCCTGCCAAAGTAGATTCCTGTACCAAGTCCTGAATTATTTCTGTATTGGTGCTCACTTTTTGTCTCATGTTAGTCACTTTTTGTCCCAAGTTGTCAATTTTAAAAGCTATGTCATCCGTCTTCTTATGAAGCTGTTCCAGCGAATAGCTTATCTTGCATAATACAGTCACTATGGCTTCTCCTGTCAACATTTTTAAATGGTCCAAGGTCAATCTCTGGTTCTCACAATTTCTTATCTTGCAGCTGGAGATTCCCCAGTTACACTCCTGTAACAGTTTCAAAAGCTCCCTCTAGAGGGAAACAGTCTCCACTTGTATCAGTCCTTTCAAACACAACTCAAGCCATAAAAGATACTTTCAATTTTCAGTTACTTTTCCTCCTTTTTAAACGCAGAAGAGGACAATGGAAACAGTATCTTTCTCTTATTTAGCTAGCTGTCAAATACTTTCTGTTCACAGTCAATTAACTCTCCCAAAACGTCACTCTTTCTGGCAGCCCTTTTCCAGGTTCAGAGCAGTGGTAATTTGATTTTTCACTCTCTCCTGCAGGCTCGCTAGGTCCAAAATTTCCCCCCTCTTCTCCTGCTTCCAAGGGGGGTTTTGTAATTTTAACCGATGGAAATTTAATCCTTTACCAAAGGCTTTCCAAGACTTTAGCTTGTAACGTCTTTGCTTCAATCTATTTACAAAAGAGGAAGGCGGACTTCCTGTTTAAGACCTTCCCGTTTCGGTGCCAAATTAAGGTATTTAAGGATCCAATTTTCCATTCTACTCACGGGTAGTTGTTTAAAGTCCAATTGTCCACAGGAAAAAGTCAGCGCTCTCCGGCAACAGCAATGCGGCTTCACTCCGTGAAAGAAGCATTCAATTCGAAGCACCGCGCCACTCACCCCACGTCGCTCCGGATCCCCAAAACAGGGTTTCCCCACGAGTAGGGGAGGCGCAAAAGGTGCCAGCTGAATCCCAGGTTCACAAGCTTCTCCCGCTTGTGATTTCAATGGGTCTCTGCCTTCGCCGTGGCGGTCAGACCCTGCTTTCCACGGAGCAAGTTCCTCCCGATCGGAGGAGCTCTGCCATTGCCGGAGGCGCCAACCCGGAAGTCCGTTGAAAGAGACTCTTGAGAGTCCCATGGACTGCAAGAAGATCAAACCTATCCATTCTGAAGGAAATCAGCCCTGAGTGCTCACTGGAAGGACAGATCCTGAAGCTGAGGCTCCAATACTTTGGCCACCTTATGAGAAGAGAAGACTCCCTGGAAAAGACCCTGATGTTGGGAAAGATGGAGGGCACAAGGAGAAGGGGACGACAGAGGATGAGATGGTTGGACAGTGTTCTCGAAGCTACCAGCATGAGTTTGACCAAACTGCGGGAGGCAGTGGAAGACAGGAGTGCCTGGCTTGCTCTGGTCCATGGGGTCACGAAGAGTCGGTAACGACTAAACAACAACAACAACAATATTGAGGGGAATCTGCTCTGCTACATCACTCAGTAGCGTGAGTGAAGGAAGGATAATATTTATTCAGTATATCATTTCCTACTATCGTTAACATTCCCACACCTCCATCTTGCCCTCTTCAGGTACCAGCCTTTGTTGCCCGGAAAACACAGAGCTACTACATTCCATTGGTAAGTCTTGCATTTCCCAATCATTCCCTTTCTTTCATGCACCCTTGGCACTGGGAGAATTTAAATTAGAGAGGAAGGGGGGAATGACTTAAGAGGAAGAGAAGAGAAGGGGATAGAGAAGCGGATGGAGGTGGAACTGTACTGAGAGAACATGGATGAAAGAGAAAACCAAGATGGACATGCAAAGAGAGAGAAGGGGATGTGTATCTATTGGGAGGGGGAGTAATAAATGGAAGTGTGTGTGTTTGTGTGTGGTGTTGACTCCCTGATCCCTAGGGGAGAGCAAAGTTGGTAGAAGAGCAAGGGGCAGTTTTTGAGACATACCCTCTCTACTGCAAAATACTTTTCTGTTCTCGGTCCTCCTGCTAGAACCTGTTTTGCTTTTCTCTTTGGCACTGTGAAGGAAGGAGAAATGGCCCGTGTTCACATCCTAGTCCTACAGGGTGACAGCGTGAGCTTTAAGGGTTCCAAGAAGGTGCAGGTCAAGAGCTCTCCCACAATTAACCTGATGGATCTAGACAAGCCCTTTTACAAGCCTGGAGAGAGAGGTGGGTATCGGAGTGGCCATGGAACCAGGAAGAAGACTGCAGCTTCTGTCCCATCTTTGGGGATGGAACGGTGTTCCCGGCAAACAGGAATCAAATAAGCAAACTCAGTGTTCCAAGAACTAAGCTATTAAACCAAAGCCGAGTGCCTTTCAAGAGCCCAGATGCTCTACAGATTTGCATACAAAAATAAGTTGACATCAACAATTTGCCTTGCTAATTCAGCAGGGGGTGGAAATCTAGTCCTTGGTTTTAAAATGCAACAACATGAAGGAAGTATGTGGGAGCAACAACAAAAACCAGAAACGAATAATCTCTCTGTTTGTTTGTTTTCCCCCTTCAGTAAAACTTCGAATTGTGCAGCTTGATGATCAATTTAAGGCCCGCAATAAATCTGTAAGTATTGGTCTCTTATTATCATCACAGACTATCAAATCCTCAAAATGTCATAAGCCCAGGAAGGTCTCCTTACTGGACCCAGAGACAAATACTTTGTTATTTCTCAAGTGGTGGAACATCTTTAGGAGTTTTTCATGCTTCCATTCGCTTGTGAATTGGGCCCAGAGTCTCTGCGGGACATTAGCTCTGTATTAAAATGCACTGAGGAGCATTGCAGTGGTGATGAAACATGAGGAATTAGTACACAAACTTCACTATACAAACTGCAGATTCAGATATCTCAGATATCTACATCCAACAGGTAGATTGTGATTACTGGATGTCTGTGGTAGATCACTGGTACCCCCAAAAAAGCTAAAACAAGGTCAACATTTTTGCCCTGCACCCCGCCAAAAATGAGGCTTTCCTCCTCCCTAAAAAATCTTTGAGTAGATCGCAGTCTCTTGAGAGTTGTCCACCCCTGAGAGATCTGAACCAGTGGCGTAGCGTGGGGGGTGCAGGGGGGGCCGGCCGCACCGGGCGCAACATCTGGGGTTAGGGCAAATCCACGGGTTAGGGGGCGCAAATCCACGGGTTAGGGGGCGCAAATTACTTGCCTTGCCCCGGGTGCTGACAACCCACGCTACGCCACTGATCTGAACAGCCAGACCTGCGTGTGGTGCTGTAAACAAATAACGTAAGCAGCCTTAAACAAGCCTTACTTTTTTGTGTTTTGCTGATTCACGACAGCCGTTTCACCATAAACCATGGTGGAAGGAAGGGAAAAGGCCCCCCCTTCCTTCTTTATCTTTTGCAAGGTTTCCAATGGTTTTCCTATTTTCCCCTTTCATTCTGGGGTCAATATTTCACGCATTGGAAATTTCCCCATAGGAATCAAATCGTCAACTTGTTATATGAACGCTTGCCTAAAAAACGATTTCCTGAGTTCGGATAGTGGGACTTGTATGGTGCATCCACCAACCAGAACCCTTTCATTACATGCCCTCTAGTGGTCACATGATCAATATCAGCATGATGGGGGCTGGGGCTAGAACAGATGTTCCCACATATGTAGGTCTGTAGGGGCAGGTACGGTCTCCCTTGGGCGGTGGTGGACTCTCCTTCCTTGAAGGTTTTTAAGCAGAGTTTGGATGGCCATCTCTTATGGATGCTTTAGCTGAGATTCTTCCATTGCAGGTGACCCTAGATGACCCTTAGGGTCCCTTCCAATTCTAGAATTGGAATACTAGAATTCTGATTCTATGGCAGAAGATTGGCAAGCAAGGCAAACAGCTGACCCAGCCTCATTTCCTATAGCCCACAGATGGGTTGCAATTGCTATCTTATCACGTTGCTAGTAATGTCAGTCTGAGAGTGCAGGCAGGACAGAACTGTCATTTCCTTGGCTGGTTTTACAGAATGCTGGGGGACTTGGAAGCTGCTCTGTTTCTCATTGACACTGACTTTGTCCCTCTCTCTTGTCATTTGCAGATCCCTTTGCTAGAGCTCAGAGTAAGTACCGGTAACTAGGATTGGTTGTGATGTTTTCCTTCTGTTCCCATCCTGTCCTTTGAGACCACTTGAACATCAGGGCATGTCTACACTACACATTTAAAGTAATATGGTTGCAATTGTAAACCTAGGAACTATAGTTTTGGCTTGAAGAGGCTGCTGGACAGGGAAAACAACCCCAATGGTCCCTTCTGCGAGTTGCTCTTGTTAAAATAGATTTGCTTTGGGCTTGAACTTAAGTAGGCATACCATCAAAGAGCAGTGGGTGTGAAATGTAGGTCTAAGCTGCCCCTTTCTATGAACATTGTCATTTATTAAGTACTTACCACCTGTTAGGCTACAGGGAATCCTATCCCTCCCACGGTGGCAGTCAAGAAGCAGATAAACAAGAAAAGTTCTTACCAAGTAGTTTAGTCAATATTCACAGAGAGAGACTTGGTGTTGCTCCAAGTCCCACCCCCTCAGTCTCCCTTATCCTACGTCATCCCTGCTCTGGCTGATCTGTGCTTTCTGCCTCTGAGCTTTCTGTTCTACTACTCTCAATGCACGCCAGGTCCTGGGAAAAGGGGGGGGTCAGGAATGCTTTCCAAAGACACTGAGTCTGTCAGCTCTCTCTCCCCTGGTGCTTATTCTTCTTCCTGCTGTTCCTCTGCCAATATTTCCCAGCTTCTCCCCTCTGCAGCCTCTGAACTATGCCCTTCCACAAACCACTGTTGCAAATCTATACTGTCCTTCTCTTCTCAGGAACGTTCATGTTAAGTTGTGGGTGAACATATCAGACGACACAGCGATTCTTCAAACAGCTCTTGTTTATTCAGAGGCCAGAACAGAACTGAGCTGAAGGGCTCAGTCAGCCTGCTTATATAGAGCTCTAGTACAACGTTACTGTAGCAACTTTCTAAAACTATCCAATCACTGAACATCACTTTCGATCCTTCATTTGCATAACTATCTACAGTATACCCCTGCTGGCCCAGGGTGAGAACTTCAGTACATAACAGTTCAGGAAGGGGAGGCGATCCCCACCATTCCTCCTCAGCCCAGTCCCTGACATCACCATGCATAGATATCCACATGATAAGCCAGTTGTCTATATTTCCCTGCCAAATTATGAGAACTGAGCCATACACCTGTACTTCTGCATTCTCCTATTCATGGGATGCAATACAATAGTGGAATTATCCTCAACCTGTCGTAAGACTCAACAGAAGGTTATATGCCTCCACTGTGGTAAATGTTAATAACTATTTGGTCAACGGTTGCCTGCATTCACCCCAACACCCGCCAGCAACTGCTAAAGCAATATGAGAAGCGCCACAAAAAGATGCCAATTGCCTTTCTGAATTGGCCCCCAAACTATTGCAAACTAAATGTGATGTTAATTGCCTGAATGCAATCAAAATGCACATTTTTACTATATAAATGGCAGCCTCAGGACTGTGAGGATGGAGGCAGGGAGGGGGGGATTTAACTTTGTCACCCTTCCAAGTTCCAATAAAAGAAAACACCTCCCCAAAGCCGTTTTTTGGTTTTCAAGGGAAGATTCCATTGGTAAGCGTGGAAGCGTCATTTGAAATGCAGCGCACCTGCATCATACATGCATATTATTAGCGTGAATTCAGCTGTGGCAGCAGGAGGAAGGGGAGGGACCAAGTCAGAAGGGAAGAGAAAGAAATCTGTCTCTTTTGGCTGCAAGACGAGGATGGAAGAGAGTGTCTCCTGGGAAGAGAGATTGCCTGCTAAATGACTCTGGGAATGGTAGCTCTGTGAGGGGAATAAGGGGATCTCATAAGGACTCTCAGCACCCTTAACAAATGACGGTTCCCAGGATTCCTTGGGAGAAGCCATAGTGGCATGATACTGTTTTGAATGTGTTATACAGGGGTAGGGGGACTCCATTGCAACAGAAAAAATAAATATCTGCCTTGCTTTTCTTCTACTGGTTATAGCCTCCATGCCTTCTTCTCTGGACTTAGGGGACTCTGAGCCCCTTGGGGAGTTGGGCCGTAAAGGCCACCCCCCAATTCTGTGCAACAAGTATATGGTGCAGACATGGGTGTAGCCAGGATTTTTGTTAGGGGAGGGAAGAAACTGAGCTATGCATTTTTATTTATTTTTATTGATGGGGGCAGCTGCCTCTCTCTTGCACCCCTGAGCTACGCCAAAGGGTGCAAATGGAGACAAATCCATTCCGTTAGGAGAAATTGCTTTGCCAAAGTGTGCATGTGTGGAGAAACTTGCACCAAGATGCTGATAAATTTCCACAAGGGCTTTAAAATCATCCCCATCATCTAATGTGAAAATGTCAAGAACTAAAGATCGGGGAAAGTTAGAAACTGAGAGGATTCCTTTATCCCTACCCCAAATGCAGCTTAGGACTAAGGTGGGTCTCAGGTTGGAAAAAGTTGAAGACTGCTGCCATAGAGGACTGTCCTGTCATCTTTGTTGACTCTACAGTCATACCTTGGTTGTCGAACGCCTTGCAACTCAAACGTTTTGGCTCTCGAATGCTGCAAACCCAGAAGTGAGTGTTCCAGTTTGCGAACATTCTTTGGAACCCAAAAGTCCGCCACAGCTTCTGCAGCTTCCAGTTGAGTGCAGGAAGCTCCTGCAGCCAATCGGAAGACGCACTTTGGTTTTCGAACATTTCCGGAAGTCAAACGGACTTCTGGAACGGATTCTGTACGAGAACAAAGGTATGACTGTACTGCCAGTCTAGTCAGCTCCTGCTCATGGTTTGCAGGGACGGGAGCTCAGGCAAGAGCATTTCTTGGGATAACCCAGCCTCCTTCAGGATGTGGTTCATCTGGTTATGTGAACATTGCTATTGCTGCAGCCAAGCGAACGAACCTCACAGTCCTTTTGGTCTTATCCCAGGATCCTAATGGGAACCGAATAGGCCAATGGGTAGACGTGAAGCCTCACCATGGCATTGTGGATCTGTCTTTCCCTCTGGCCTCGGAAGCGGCCCTGGGATCGTACACCTTCAAAATGGGAGAGGACTACAGAAATAGGAAAGTATTCACTGTGGAGGAATATGGTAAGTTTCTGGGGAAGACCACATGGCTTGTGAGAATCGTTCTAAGAATAAAAGGAAGCATATGTTCAGGGAAGTTTTTAATGGTTGATGTTTTGTTGTGCTTTTAATACTTTGTGGGGAGATGCCCAGAGTGGCTGGGACAACCCAGTCAGATGGGTAGCATATAAATAATAAATTGTTATTGTTATTGTTAGGTTCCAAGTTTATGGGGCTGAGGACAGCTCAGCCCTACCCCTAAGTATGTGGGGATGGGCCTAAGTCCTTCCAATCTTGAGTGGCTGAGCCCCGTCGGGCCTCCCCACAGCAGCAGAGGGCCCCATCGTCCCTCCCTGCTGTGGCGGAAGGCCCTATGTCGGCAGGATTCAGAAGTAATGCCCTTTTGGGGGAGAAGAAATTACTCTAAGCAAGGAAAGGGTAGTCAGAGCCACATCTGTGGTTGGCCTAGCACAGATGCTTGGGGGCCAGTGGCTCAAGTCTTGAACCAGCTAACCCCACCGGTGTCTTGGGAAGCCGAGATAGCTGAGTTTGGAGTGCCAACTCCTAATGCCATGCTTAAATGCTTGGAGGCAGCAGGAATGGGAGAGAAAGTGGGGCAGGGCTTGGATGGTTTTTGCTGACTGCTCTCCGAGATGTATGGCAGGAATTAGAAGCTACTTGGAAGAAAGGTCAACATCTGGCTGGCAGGGCGCCCATAACGTCATCCGTATCAGCAACTCCTGGGAATACAAATATCTTCCGGATAGATTGCTCATATACATGGGGCCATCTGCTGTGGTAGCGGGCCCCCATGCTGGTGGAGGGCCACATCAGGCCTCATGGCTTCCTTCCAATGTGCGTGAACTTGGCGCTTCTGAAAGGAAGAGAGATTTGCCTGCCCTGAAGTCCCTTTCAATACTGCCATTTTCAGCTGTTCAAAATGCAGAAAGCAAACACAACAGCAGGGATCTCTACACATTGGTCGTTAGGTCATCTGCAGAAAAGACTCATGCCTGTACAGTAAGCCTGCAACTTACACACATTTAGCTTTTGCACATCCAGCTTTATGTGCTTGGCAAAAAAATAAAATGGGGGGAGAGCAGAAAGGGGGCAGGTGTCCGGGGGAAAAGACTTTGGCGATCTCACCCACCATTGAACCCAATGTATTTTGACTAGATGCGATTTTGGTTTCGGGCTGATCACTGGAACATAACCCCCGCCATAAGTTGAGGGCTTACTATACAACTGTGGAGGGGGGGGTCAGGGGGGCTCCTGCTTGTGTTGCCTTGTGCACATGCTCATTCCCCATGCTAATTCTGTCTAGACATTGTGAATGGTTACTAGCTCTTCAATATGTTGCTGTCTTTCCTGGAACAAAATGCAGCAGTGATGTTCTAGAGAAAAGATCTGGGAGGAGGTAGAAATGTGAGGTGCTTATTTTAAAGAGAGACAGACAGACAGACAGAGAGAGAGAGAGAGAGAGAGAGAGAGCTACATTTATATCCTACCTTTCCTTCAATGAGCTCAAGGTAGCATATACAGTGGAATCTCTGGATACGAATGGGATCCGTTCCGGAGCCCCGTTTGCATCCAGAAGCAAATGTCACTAGCGACGGCATGTCTGCGCACACGCACATTGCTTTTCGCCGATTCTGCGTATGCGCGTGACGTCATTTTGAGCATCTGCGCATGCATGAGCAGCGAAACCCAGAAGTAACGCACTCCGTTACTTCTGGGTTGCCATGGAGCGCAACTCAAATGCGCTCAACATGAAGCATATTCAACCCGAGGTATGACTGTATAGTCCTGTGAGGTAGGTTAGGCTGAGAGGCGACAATTGGTCCAAAGTCACCCACCCATGGCGGAGTTTGGGGCGGGTTCAACTCTGGTATCCTTGGTCCTTATCAAACACTCTAAGCACTGTACTGGCTCACAAATGCATCTCATGCAATGTCCCAGTGAACACAGTTGGTGAAGAAATGCATACTAATTTGACACCTGTCACTTTGCAACCATCCCACATGCAACAGAGGAAAAACGAGGAGATCAAAGTTAGGTCAAAACCTTATTGCATCGCCAGCTGGCTATGATAATATAATGCTAAAAAATGACCCTGAAGGAAGGCAAAACAATGCCTCCTTTTCCTTCCACCCACCCGCTAAATTAAAGCACCTACATCTATAGGTGTGTGCATTTTAAGTTCAGTTTAGGGTCAAGCAAGATATGATATGCAAGATCCATACAGAGGATCTCTTCTGGTTTGGAGTTTTGTTAATTTGCTTTTAAAATCAAAATACACTGCAGAAGCAAAATCTGACCAGACAGCAGCACTTGCTGGAGTTAACGTTCTCCTCTCGTATCTTTTAACCAAATGCAATTACCCCAGAACTATTGGTCTTGGTGTTTTTAGCAATCTGCTATTCCAATTCTTCTTCTTCTTCTTTTTAAAGCATCCCTTACTGCTCTTCTTCTTCTTCTTCTTCTCCTCTCCATTGCAGTGCTGCCAAAATTTGAAGTGCTGTTTGAACTTCTGCAACTTGTCACCAGAGCAGATGAAGAAGTTCAAGTCAAAGTGCTTGGCAGGTGAGCAAAATCTTGTGTGTCCTCAAAGACCATGCCAACGGTTGATGGAGAATATTTCATCCCCAATAATGAGGACAAAATAGGCAGACATCAGTACTGTGTCCTTTTCTCCTGCTCTGTTTCTGGAGGACTAAATTGCAGACGAAAAAAAGGATATTCCAAGCACCTGAGGTATTTGGTAAAGCAAATCTGTTTGTTCCAGTCTGGCTTCTTTCCTTTCACTTTTTTCTCTCTTTCCCTTCCAGTAACCTATCAATTATGGTCTAGTTTTTTGTTTGTCTGTCTGTCCAGAAAGCTTCTTTTCCTTTCCTGTCACTTTGCAGAAAAAGTCAAGCACCACTTCTTCCCTCCCTGCTCCCTCATACACATACTTTCCACATTTCCTGCATTTCTCCACAACAGGCCATCAAGTAATCTTTGCATCTGTATGTGAAACATTATTGGGAATGATTCTGCCGCAACTGTGGAGTCGAAAAGCTATAACGACTAGTGAAATTTTCATTCCCTTCAGAAAGTCTCTGGGTGGTATAAAAGGATTGTTCTGGCATGTCTGCCTCCAGTCTTTTCTCAGACAGCGTGGGATCAGGTCAGGAGTTCCAGCTTGGCCCCACGACTGTGGGTGCCCAGGGCTGTGGGTGCCATGCAGCGTGCATGGCCCTGGCACCAAAATTTGTGGGTACCCGGCCCTTCATGGGGAATTTTGTGGGTGCTCAGACACCGAAGGCCCCAGGGAATCGGCACCTATGGATCAGGTGTTCTTTCCTTCAGTGTGAATTCACGGGGGAAATCTCTCCCTAAGGCTGGTCCACTCTTTCATTTACCGTATCCAAAATGCATGAGCTTTGCTGTGATAAAATGGCTGATGTGTTGTTTCTCAACTCAGCTTGGAAACCCTGAAGCTTTTCCTAGCTCATCTGTAGCCAAGACATGAAAACACCTTTTCATAGGGATAAAGCAGGGATCAGCAAACTTTTTCAGCAGGGGGCCAGTCCACTGTCCCTCAGACCTTGTGGGGGGCCAGACTATATGTTGGACAAAAAATGATGGAAGAGCACCACGAGCCCCGGTGGCTGCTTACCTGTGTCTTGTGAGCAACAGGGGCTGGCGGTGGCGATGGCGGAGGGACAATGAGCGGCGTGCAAAAGGGCTTTGGAGAGGGGCTGCTTAAAATGGCGGCTGCTCGAGCGCTGCTGCTGCTGGCACCAACAAAGCCCAGCCCCTCTCCAAAGCCCTTTTGCACGCCGCTCAACAAAGACAGTCATGGAACCGAGAAATTGCACAAAACAAATGAAATACCATGAAAATCCCTGAAACGAGAAGTAATCGACTAGAAATCGATCCCGTTAAGGCTTTGTTCAATTTTAGGTTTTTCTATTTTTTCCCTTAAAGTTTTTGATTTTTATTATTTAGTTTATTTCCATAAGACAATATTTCTAGTTGATTACTTCTCGTTTCAGGGATTTTCATGGTATTTCATTTGTTTTGTGCCCCTTCCTCCTCTAGGCAGGGCAAGGAGAAGCCAGGAGGAGGGAGGGAGGAGGCGCCGCTGCTGCCGCTGTGTGAGGGAGAAGGAGAGAACGCCCGTGCTGGCAATCCACATGGCGATTCCTGGACCGTCCACGGGCCGAATCCAAAAGGCAATTGGGCCTGATCTGGCCCACGGCCCTTGGTTTGCCTACCCATGGGATAAAGACATCCCTGCCCTGTCAATGTCCATAGTGTGTTACACAAGCAGAAACAAATCTCACACTGTTTGAGGTGTGTTTATGTGAACAGCTGGGAGGAAAGTGCTGGAGTACCACAACTTTGCTGTGCTCAAAGGCAGTAATGTGAACAACACACCCTAAAGTGATTTTCCTACCATAAACTGTTCAATCAAGAAGTCTCTCTGTTTTTTTGGTGCTACCAGCTCCATTTCCACCACCACCACCACCCAGACAAATTAAAGCTGACTGTTTGCTTTAGGGGGTTTACTTTATGATACTGTTCTCCCACCTTCTGCTGCAGGTACACATATGGGAAGCTTGTTCGTGGGAAAGTAGACCTACATGTAACTCGAGACGTATCATTTTACTTTTTTTACGATACGCCAGTGAGACAACTCGATGCAATTCAAATGCACTACACAGGCCAGGTAAGCTAACTGAAGGGCTGGGACGACTGGCCATACTCCTGCCCTGAAATGCTATTCTGCTGCCCTTGGCTCTAAAATGAGAGTCCTTAAGCAGCTGCCTTTGCCTCCAAATATAATTTTTCATCTCTGTTTCCTCAGACAGACAAGAATGGTTATGTTTCTTTCACAATTAATGCAACCGATTTAAAGCTGCCTGAGAGAGGTTATACGGATTTTGTTCAGCTTTCTGCGGAATTTGAAGAAGAAGGAACAGGTACAGAAATGGGGAAATAGAAGCTTTGATGTTTAGTAACCTTCCTTTGGGTTGCGGGTGGCGCTGTGGGTTAAACCACAGAGCCTAGGACTTGCCGATCAGAAGGTTGGCGGTTCGAATCCCCGCGGCGGGGTGAGCTCCTGTTGCTTGGTCCCAGCTCCTGCCAACCTAGCAGTTCGAAAGCACGTCAAAGTGCAAATAGATAAATAGGTACCGCTCTGGCGGGAAGGTACACGGTGTTTCCGTGCGCTGCTTTGGTTTGCCAGAAGCGGCTTCGTCATGCTGGCCACATGACCTGGAAACTGTACACTGGCTCCCTCGGCCAATAAAGCAAGATGAGTGCCGCAACCCCAGAGTCAGCCACAACTGGACCTAATGGTCAGAGGTACCTTTACCTTTACCTTTAACCTTCCTTTAGACCTCATACTCTTGTTTGATCTTCTCTTTCTCCCTTTCTACTTTCACGACATTTTTACAGTTTTTAAACAGTAGATTTGGGGGAGGTGGGCATTGCTTCTGTGTGGTGCATTTTCAGGGCCTCAGATCCTTCAAGTGTCCCTGTCTTCCAGGAACAGTCCCAGATTTACAGACGTCGTCCCAGTTTCTGATTTGATCGCAGAATGTCCTGCTTTTCCTTAGGACATCCCTATATTCATTGGAGAAGTGTTGGAGGGTATGGAGCTATCCAACTCTCGAGCCATCTGAAGGCAGCCCTGAATGGGGAAGTTTTTAAATGTTTAATTGTGTTTTTATATATGTTGGAAGCTGCCCAGAGTGGCTAGGGCAACCCAGTCGGATGGGTGGGGTAAAAACAGTAATATAATAATAATCATAGAATCTTAAAGTTGGAAGGGACACCAACGGTCATCTAGTCCAACCCCCTGTAATGGAGGAATCTCAGATAAAGCATGCATGACAGATGGCCATCCAACCTCTATTTAAAAACCTTCAAGGAAGGAGAATCCACCACCTCTCGTGGGAGTCTGTTCCACAGCTGAACAGCTCGTACTGTCAGAATGACCGCTCCCCGCATAAAACGGGGGGGGCGACCTTTGCGTGGACGGGCGCAGCCCCTGGATCTGGAGCGGCTCCATTCAGCATAGGCTTGGCTTTGCCTTCCCTCAGGTGGGATACCTGGAGGTCTCCGCCTACCCCAGTCAGTTGTCCAATCCCACCTGGGGGAAGCGTTGCCAAGGAGATTAGGCCAGGTGGGGGAGGGATTACCTGCCCACACAATAGAGGGAGGATCTTACCTGGGAATCCTCACTTGGCTCCAGAGCTTCTCCCACCCTACCCACCCTCAGTTAATGCCTTATTTTGCAGGTTAACTTTTCTTCACAGGTTTTGCAGGTTAACTTTTCTTACAGGTGTGCAGGCGCTGCTACGTTAAGGTCTCTGTCAAAGGGCCGGAAAGGAATTTCTCTGCATTGGCAGGTTTCGCCTTTCCCGTAGCAAAACGTCACAACTTTGGCAGTATCAGGCCTTGGGTGGAATCCTTTTGTCCATCTTCCTCTTTGCGGCGGCGATACCAGGGTTCCCCGTTAAAGGGGGTTTCTGAAGGGAGGCTTTGACCGTACGCCGAAAGATTGTCATTGCTCTCCCCTGCGGCGCATCCCCCCCCACACACACACACACTGGATAACCCTGATGCTCCCTAGGTCCCCGGCTGGGGACTGGGGAGGGAGAACGCCCAATGCCTGAGCCAAGGCCTACCCACATTTGAAATTTAATAAAGTTGTGGCCAATTTAATCCCATAGCACGTTGTCTTGAGTCGTTATTCCACATGACGGGGGGGGGGGCTGCTCGGGACCTGGGGACTCCGCCTGTCCATGCAAAGTTTTTCCAAGTGTTTAGTTGGTATCTACTTTCTTGCAACTTGAAGCCATTGGTTTGAGTCCTACCCTCCAGAGCAGGAGAAAACAAGCATGCTCCCTCCTCCATGTGACGGCCCTTAAGATACAGTGGTACCTCACATTACAGACACATCAGATTACAGACACTTCAGGTTACAGACTCCGCTAACCCAGAAATAGTACCTTGGGTTAAGAACTTTGCTTCAGGATGAGAACAGAAATTGCGCAGCAGCGATGCAGCGGCGGCGGGAAGCCCCATTAGCTAAAGCGGTACCTCAGGTTAAGAACAGTTTCAGGTTAAGAACAGACCTCCAGAACGAATTAAGTTCTTAACCCAAGGTACCACTGTATTTGAAGATGGCCATCATATCTCCTCTCAGTCTCCTCCTGCAAGAACAGTGACAGTAAGGTCACTGTTGTTTCTCTCTCCTACAATTTTTACCCATATACTGTCAAACTGCTTTTCATGCTCAGGCCATAGATTTCTTCACAAGTGTACACATCCTTTATATACAATGCTGCTACTCCTCCCTGGTGTGGGTGGGTGGGTGTCACACACTTCCCACAGCTGCGCTGAGTCAGGATGTCACCTCTCTTTTTCAGGAGTGAAAGTCGCAGGAACCGGTAGCTTCTCTGTTGTCGCCAGAGTAGCAAACGTGCAGTTCCTAAATCTCAATCCATTCTATAAGCATGGATTTCCATACACTGGAAAGGTGAGGTCCTAAATACAGCTTTGCCCAATCTCTCTCTCAGCCAGACAGCTGATGAGACAGCTCAGTTGCGTAAAATAGCTCAATATCTGATTGGAAGGTTGGGGAGAGGATGTTTTTAAAGGTGATGCTCAAGGTTTGAAGAGTGGGGGCAGCAAAGAGATAAGGAAATAAACAAATTTTTCACCTGGGAGGGTGTCCAGCGACGTTTAAATGCTAATTTCTATATTCAAGCTTACATGACCAAAAGCCATGTAATTTAGGAGCATTTGTCAGATGTAAATTATAGAAAATGTTCTGAACCAAGACCACTCTTTTGTTTCTGTGAAGAGACTTGTGCCTTTGGTGTGCATGCATACCTAGTTCATAGATCCTCCTAGTATGCAAAACTGTATCTGTCTGCTTGGAGGTCACCCTCACTGAGTTAAATGGGACTGACTTTCCAGCAACAGCATACAGGACTGCAGACTTAATTATATATTAAATTCAACTTTACTTGAAAGAGCCTCTTTTAACAAATTATATTTATATTTTGTCCAATTTAAGAAAGAGGAAAGTTGTTTCAGTAAATCCAGTTACTTCTTATAGCCCACCTAATTGCCATCAGAGAAGACTAACATGGCATTAATTCCCAGTTTGTTCTTGCAGATGAAATGCACCATCAACGACGCACCCTTCAAGAATGAGACGGTCTATCTTACTGTCGATATCAATGATGTGGAGACAAACATTCCTTACCGCACAGATGAGAATGGCGAAGTTGCTTTCTCCTTGGACACAACAGAATGGAAAGATACCCCGGTTTCTCTACGGGTGAGTCATGAGCATATTAGCAAAGGAGTAGCATTGTAGTGGCAAATTCAGAAGCGCAGAGCCACACCCTTTCATAGCTGTGCCCCTTCTAAATTTGTAAGTTTGTGGTTTTCTTAAGATGTTTAGCATGGATTGGGGTGTTATCATGGTTGGTTTGTATCCAAGCTCTGTTACCGTAGTGTGTGTGTGTGTGTGTGTGTGTGTGTGTGTGTGTGTGTGAAAAATTATTTTGTTGTTGTTGCTAGCAGCGTATAATTTGAAATAACAAATACCCGGTAAAGGGTTTCTTTTGTTCCTTTTCACTTTTGCTTATTTATCCTATGCAAGTGCCTGCTGGAACTTTTGCAAATGAGCCTTAATACACTTTCCTTTTATCATTAACCTATGTCATCATTGACAACTCATCAGTACAATTAACTTTCCAATTTCTTTTGTATTTTAACCTCTGACGTGCATCTGGTTCTTTCAGTCACCAACCAAAAACCTTTGACCTATTGTTTGTTTCTGACGCCTCCTGTCCCTTTTTGCTTTCTAGGGCAGGTACACTATTTTAAAGCAGCCTGGGGCCATTTCCTTTGACTTCCTGGAGACAATACGGAATGAAGCTTTCGTATGGCTGATGCCCTTCTACTCAGAAAGCAACAGTTTCCTGGAGATACAGCATGTGGAGGAAGAGCTGCCCTGTGGAAAAGACCAGGAAGTGCTGGTGGATTACATCCTTGATCGGAAAGAGCTGGGCCCGGAAGCCGACCACGTAGATTTCTATTACTTGGTGAGTGTCTAGCAATTGGTGGAAACGCCTGGAGCAATATGAGAAAGAGAAGCAAATCCTGTACGGGGGGGGGGGGGAGGGAAAGAAAAAAGGAAGAAGAAGAAAAATGCAAGCTTGAAGAAGAGACAATATTAAAGAAGGTGGGAAAGAATCTCAGCATAGAGAGAGAAAACAGAAGACTAACAGGAAAACTGTGGGAATGTTCAGGGATGCAGGAGAGGATATATTGTTTGATTATATCCTTTCCAACTTGTGTTAACAATTTCTACAATTTAGCAGAGTAACATTCCCCTTTTTAAACTTGCACAGCGGATGCGTTTGCTCAGACTCGCTAAAGCCTCTGAAATAACTATCCTTGGTAATTTCCCCTTTAGTCCCTCATAAAAAGATAGACACGACACAATCTTCTATAAAAGTATAAAAAGAGTTTACTCACTCACTCATTCTGTTCACAGATGGATCCCAGAAGGCAGACTTAAGTTACAAAAGTAATATACCTGGAATCTATCCCATAAAGAGACAGCTCCTTTGTCCTCTCTTGGCTGGAAGTCAAGAGAGCACCTTAGGCTAAGCAGATGTTGCTTCTTTGACGAATGTAGTCAGAGAGATGGCAGCCTCTGCTGAGGTATTTTGCTACCTGCATAGGTGAGGTCACGCCCACCTCTGGTCACATGTAGAGGAAGTCTGTCCCAGCCTAGGAGGAAACAGGAAGTTCCGACTGGCTGGTCCAGACATCCCCTTTTTATGTCCACTCTAGGGATGTTGTACTTGACTGCTCTTGTGTTTCACATCCCACCAAAACTGCTAAAAAAAGCTTTTCCTCAAGCAGAGATTTTTCTCAGACTTATGTTGATGGGGCACTTTGCCGCTGACTAATATTGACCTGAAAGAAGTAGAAAACTTGGGGAGGGGCAGAAACAAGACATCATCTTTGTTGCACATTCATGGCCATTTATGCTCATGATCCTATTTGTGTGGCTGCAAGCAATCCCATTTACAATACTGTTTGCACTTGGAAAGTTTTGGGGTAGTCACACCACTTCACTTCCAATCAGTGCACATCCTGTAACTTCCTGCTGAAACCCTGTAACTTTATATACCACCAGTGTTCGGGTTTATGTTTGTTCTTTTGGTGTGCTATAGCCCCTCCAGACAGCAATAATGTGGAAGCATTGCAGAACAAACTAAAACAGAATAAATCCACCATCCTTAACACACCATTACTGTGTCAAGAACACACTGAGGAATATACCCCCAATAAAATACTACTGGGCTGGAGTGGCCCTTGATTTGCATCAGATTGAATATCATGTGTAAGGGATGTGGGTGGCGCTGTGGGTTCAACCACAGAGCCTAGGCTTGCCGATCAGAAGGTTGGCGGTTTGAATCCCCGCGACGGGGTGAGCTCCCATTGCTCGGTCCCTGCTCCTGCCAATCTAGCAATTCGAAAGCACGTCAAAGTGCAAGTAGATAAATAGGTACTGCTCCGGCGGGAAGGTAAACAGCGTTTCCGTGCACTGCTCTGGTTTGCCAGAAGCAGCTTAGTCATGCTGGCCACATGACCTGGAAGCTGTACGCTGGCTCCCTCGGCTAATAAAGCGAGATGAGCGCCCCAACCCCAAAGTCGGCCACGACTGGACCTAATGGTCAGGGGTCCCTTTACCTTTACCTTTAATATCATATGTGAAGTTCAAACCTGCATATATTCTCCAGAACATCCAAATATGAAAGTGTCAAGTGCCATAAGTGTCGTGTGTGTGTGTGTGTGTGTGTGTGTGTGTGTTGGGGAGGGGCAGACAGGTACGATTTAAGGGAAGTGGGCAAGGTTTGATGCCACTAACCTGAGGTTAAATTAAATTGTAAAAGAGAGATCTAAAAGCAGGGGTCGGCAACCTGTGGCCCATGGGCCACAAGCGGCCCACGGGGGTCATTTAAATGGCCCATGAGCTGCTCCTAAACCGAGCCACCCGCTCGATGAGTCCCTGCGTGCTGTGCTAAGCCAGTGCAGTGCAGAGCGGGGACTCGCTTCCGCGGTGCTGGAAATCGCGTCTGCGCAGATGTGATCCAGCCCCCAGAGTGATCTCTGCGGGAGTGAACCGGCCCAGGTGAGGTAAACCTTGCCGACCCCTGTCTAAGAGTATTTGTTGTGGTTACTTTTTTAAACCTTGTAAGGCTGATATTAGTGTTATCAGTATAATATGAACAGGCCCATTGCTTTTCAGAAGCGAAGGCATTTTGCTCTTCGCATGCACACCTAGTATATAGGGGTTTCAAAATCACAATACAGTGGTATTGTAATTCGTTCCGGAGGTCCGTTCTTAACCTGAAACTGTTCTTAACCTGAAGCACCACTTTAGCTAATGGGGCCTCCTGCTGCCGCTGCGCCGCTGAAGCACAATTTCTGTTCTTATCCTGAAGCGTATGTAACCCGAGGTACCACTGTAACAATAAACAGGGAGCTGGCCAGACACAGAGATGCTGCCGAGGAAAAAGCTCGTGTGACCATCCCATCCCATCTCAACTCTGTTCTCTCCTCCAGCCCCAGCTGATTCCTGTCAGCATTCGTCTTCTGTCCTCTGGGTCTTGCTACAACTCTCTTACTTCTTCCTTGACCACCTCACTTCCATCTAAGCTCTGCAGGGGCATTTCAGAAATAACATTGTGTGTGCGCTGAAAGCAATAAAATAGAATGAATGCCATTCATGGTGTGGAAAGGGTGTGTGTCAGGACTAAGGTGCCAGGACAGAAGTTTCCCCAATTAGCGCACCGTTCTCCCAATTAGCATTTTTCTTCTTCCACAGCTGCATTTGCCATAATGGTGAAAATATATAGTTATCAGTATTCCCCGCCTCTCTGATCTGGTGTTCTCCTCCTCCTTCTCCTCCTCTTCTTAGAAAATTGGGAGACCCTGATCCCATATCTCCTGGGCTACAAGTAATTTGGCCCTCAGGTGTTCTCTCTAAAAATGCATTGTGTGAATAAGACAAATGTCTTTTCAGACACCTATATCAGACACGCAACTGCCATGGTATCTGTACTGTGACCACATCTTTCTCTCCCTCGAAACTCAAGATATCTCAAAATCTCACTGCTAGCCTATGGTCTTCCTACAGCAAAATCCATGACTCTAGTCTTTCCCTGTCTCACTCCCCTCTCCCTTTTTCTGTATCTCTAGTGCCAAAGAGGTGAGGGCTGGCTCTTGCTTTTGTCCCTGGCCTAACATATTGTCTCCCTGCAGGTTGTGTCCAAAGGGAAGATTGCCTTCAGTGGAAAGAAGCAGGTGCCAATTGGCCAGGATGAGAGTAAGTGGGAGAACTATGCTGTTCCATCAAATAAGCCTCATGGGAAGCAACAGGCGTTATCAAGATGAACATGCTTGGTGCACCTGATCTGCCTGGTCTGGTGTTTCTTTCAGTTATTATTCAATTTCAAACCCACCTTTCAAACAGGCCATTTCAGATCTGCAAGGCAACCTATGATAAGAGCAGAATAAAATAATAACACCATGCTAAAAATACTATAAAATTTCAAATTAAGGTATCATATCAGACAAACATTGCCAGCAGCATGAGATCTAGTAAAACAATAGCACAAAACATGGTGCCTAAGAGTTTATGTCTGAACTGAGTCCTAATGTTCTGCTTTCTTCTTTGGCCCATTACAATTATACAGCAGAAGATCTGAACTGACATGAAAAATCCCAGATAATCTCCCTATTTTAATTGTCCCTCCGTGTGTGTGTGTATTTCTGTTTAGATATCATAAAAAGGTAAGGTTGTCATCACGCAGCAGTTTGCTTGGCTTCCAATAGGTGGCATTGCAAACTGCAGTGTGATCACAGCCTTCTGAGAACTGCTGAGCCATCTTAGCAGCTTTGGAGTATGAGAAGAGAAACAGAGGCAGGAGACAGAAGTGGGCATTCCAGGGGCACTGGAACAGCTCTAAAGGTAGTAGGAAGGGGTGGTTTGGCAAGTTCTCAGGAGAGGGGGTGGGTGGATTTTGCAAGGTATAGAGGAGGGGTTGGTAGTTTTGGGGGTTGTGTGAGGAGAGGAAGCATGTTTGGCAAGGTGTAAGAGGCACGGGTGGCGCTGTGGGTTAAACCACAGAGCCTAGGACTTGCCGATCAGATGGTCGGCGGTTCAAATCCCCACAACGGGGTGAGCTCCCGTTGCTCGGTCCCTGCTCCTGCCAACCTAGCAGTTCGAAAGCACGTCAAAGTGCAAGTAGATAAATAGGTACCGCTCCGGCGGGAAGGTAAACGGCGTTTCCGTGCGCTGCTCTGGTTTCGCCAGAAGCGGCTTAGTCCTGCTGGCCGCATGACCCGGAAGCTGTACACCGGCTCCCTCGGCCAGTAAAGCAAGATGAGCGCCGCAACCCCAGAGTCAGTCACGACTGGACCTAATGGTCAGGGCTCCCTTTACCTTTACCTTTAAGAGGCAGTAGGTTTGGTGAGAGGGTTGGGGTTTGGTGCAGAGTTGGTGAGTGAAGCGACACAAGCAGGTGTGCAGCCCCAGCTTGGAGAACATGTGCAGTGCTAGACATAACTTCCTGACACTGAGCAGAATTAAACCTTAGGGGCGATTCCTGAGGTTTTTCACTTGGCAAAGATCTCATTCTAAAGGTTTTGTTTTTAAGCAGTTGGTATCAGATCCACAGTCAGTGTCTTCAGGTAAGGTGAATTACCAAAGTGGACTGCTAGGCGGACCTAAACAGATGGACACGGGTTTATTTTAGAACTCACCATGTGGTGCAGAACGGAATTTCTTCTTGGCAATAAACCAGTTATTAGGTTGAAGACATGAGGGTTTGAATACTCCTGCAATGCGCTGGTGGGCTGGCTGCATTTGGGGTGGATCTCCTTGATTTTCTTTGCTTTACCACGATCTGGCAGAAGTGAGATTCACAGAGATGTTTTTTCTCATGCTGTAAGACATGGTTGCTCTCCTTCTCTTTCCTTTCCCACCATTCTCCCTTTCCCCTGATCTAGCTCTGAAAGGCACCTTCTCCCTCACCTTGTCTACGAGCTCTGACCTGGCACCCACAGTCAGGCTTCTGCTGTACGCTGTGTTTCTGGATGGCGAGGTGGCGGCTGACGTGGATAATTTCAGAATAGAGAAGTGCTTCAAACACAAGGTTAGTACATCTAGTTCCTGGGACAGCTAAGTGGCGCACAGGGCAAGAAGGGAGCACATATTATACATATAGATTCAGGTAGGTAGCCGTGTTGGTCTGACGCAGTCAAAATATATTTTTAAAAATTAAAAAATTGTCCAGTAGCACCTTAGAGACCAACTAAGTTTGTTCTTTGTATAAGCTTTCATGTGCATGCACACTTCTTCAGATGCCAAGGACAAACTTAATTGGTCTCTAAGGTGCTACTGGACAATTTTTTATTTTTTTATATATATTATGCATATGTGTGGCTCAAGGCAGATGGGCTGAAAGTTCTGTGATAGAGCCATCACTCTCCATATTTGCACCCATTTTGCTTTCTCACTAGGATGGTTTAAATCACACACACAAACACACACATTGGCAAGCATTAAAATAGTGTGTGACGTACAGTGGTGTAGCATGGGGGGTATGGCTATACTGTAGTGCTTTGCTAGTCCTGCTCAGCATGACCTGAGCATTGTCCATCGCTGTGGCTGGAGAGAGCAGCGTAAGATGGGGGAAAGGGCAGGAGAGTCCCAGAAGCCGCAAACTCAGCTGCCGCCACCTTCTCTCCAGTCCACTCCAGCGTGGTGTAGTGGTTAAGAGCGGTACACTCGTAATCTGGTGAACGGGGTTCGCGTCTCCGCTCCTCCACATGCAGCTGCTGGGTGACCTTGGGCTAGTCACACTTCTTTGAAGTCTCTCACCTCACAGAGCTGCTTTGAGACTCCTTCGGGTAGTGATAAAGCGGGATATCAAATCCAAACTCTTCTCTTCTTACTCTCTTCCACGCCTATCCTTGACCAGCTCCATTCTGGCCAACAATTGGCCACTTCTGTTGCTCTGCCTCTATTGTTAGCTCATTCTCTGAGCATCCAGCTGTAAGAGCATTGCCACTGTAAGAAAGAAGGAAAGGAATACACTGGGGTGGTGTTTGCAAGGTGGATTCGAAGTAGGAAATGCACAGAGTTCTATGGGATGCAGCGTTTAAAAATAAAGCAATCAATGTATGTGGAACAATCCTGCAGTACACTGGAGCATTGTATTATGTACAGTGGTACCTCAGGTCAAGTACTTAATTCGTTCTGGAGGTCCGTACTTAACCTGAAACTGTTCTTAACCTGAAGCACCACTTTAGCTAATGGGGCCTCCTGCTGCTGCCGCGCTGCCGAAGTACGATTTCTGTTCTCATCCTGAAGCAAAGTTCTTAACCTGAAGCACTATTTCTGGGTTAGCGGAGTCTGTAACCTGAAGCATATGTAACCTGAAGCGTATGTAACCCGAGGTACCACTGTATTTTAAGCACTGGCAAAATGAACAAGGATTGTTCTGCACTTCGGTTCCCAGACATGGTAAAACTTACAATCTCTGGATTTCTGCAAATATTAACTTCACACACAAACACACTTCCTAAATTAAGTACAGCCGTACCTTGGTTTTCGAACAGCTTAGTTCTTGAACGTTTTGGCTCCCGAACGTCGCAAACCAAAAAGTGACTGTTCCAGTTTGCGAACTATTTTTGGAAGCCGAACATCCAACCGGGCTTCTGTGGCTTCCAATTGGCTGCAGGAGCTTCCTGCAGCCAATCAGAAGCCACACTTTGGTTTTTGAACGTTTTGGAAGTCGAACAGACTTCCGGAACGGATTCCATTTGACTTCCAAGATATGACTGTAATGCTGTTGACCGTGGTTAGGCTGGGTTTCACTGGAGTTGAAGACGTAGGGTAACACATAATCACCAGCAACATTACAGATCACCCCTCTGAAATAATAGTGTGTTTCACACCTGAATAAATAGCACTGTAATTATGGTGAAAATTTTTTAAAAGTAAAAGTAAAAAAAACCTAGATGACGTGACAATAGTGGGGAAACATAAATGCAAAGGAATGCAGTGTTCACAGTAAACATCATCTAGATCAGTCAGTGCAACCTGCTGCCCTCCAAATGCCTGGGGCTGATGTGAGCTGTAGTCAAAAACATCTGGAAGGAGGGCACCAGGCTGATCTAGATTCTATATAAAAACTGAGTGAATGAGAGGAGAAAAATAGTAGTCTTCCCTCTGCATCTTTTCTCTCTTTGGTGTTCTAAATTATTGCTTTTCAGTTCGGGTTTTCCATCTGAAAATCTGTCTCCATCTGCAGGTGACTCTGGGCTTCTCTGAGACAGAGGAACTTCCAGGAGCAAAGGTCAACCTGCAAATCGAAGCTGCCCCTGGTGCACTGTGCTCTCTCCGTGCTGTGGACAAAAGTGTCGCGCTGAAGGGAAATGGAACACTGACCCCAGAGGAAGTAAGAAAGCTCATCCTTCCCACATAGGCCCAATCAATTCCACTATTAGTGCCTCTGATAAGGCCTGATAAGTTTTGATGGATGCAATAATGTAATACTAAATGGTTTAGTTTTTGTAAAATATGCAGGGATTTATGATATGCAAAATGATCAATAGAAAGAGAAGAAGGGGAGTCATTAATATTTTAAGATTGTTTAAATGAGTTTTTTAAATTGTAAAACAGAAATTTAATAAAAATTACATTTTTAAAAAAATAATAATAATTCTACTATTATTAATTCCAGTATTATTCCTCCTCTACCATTGACCTAAAAAAAGAGGCAGGCTACATTATAGTGCAGGAAGAACACTTGTCAACTCAAATACAATTTTGTGGAGATAAGTTCCTCTGTAGTTAATAGGGGTAGCAGAATGAATATAAACACAGCAGATACCACATCTTAATCCCAAGAATGAAATTAAATGGGCGTGACCTGGAGTAAGATGGAATGAAATTCAAGGTTATGCATTTTGGGATAAAAAAATGTTCATATCAACTGTGGGACTTGTTAACTGGTCAGCTCAATCCAGAAATCTCTGCTTTCAGGTGTATCAACATATTGAGTCTAGTCTGATTGGCTCCAGAGGGTTTTACTTTGACCTGGAAGACTTTGAGCCATATCCTTGTCTACCTTCTGAAGGTCCAAAGACAAAACGGTCCATTATGGCCCCCTGGTTCCAAACCCAGGCTGATGCCTACAGCCTGTTCAAAGTGAGTACCATCTGTTCCTAATCCAGTCTTCTCTGAAACCTCCTTTGTTTTGGGTTGTCAATGGCATACGTTCTGATGGTTCCCAGGATCATTAAATAAGGAGGAGCTTCCAAGGTTTGTCCTGTGCTTTACAGCTCATGGTTTTTCTGGGACTGTTAAACTACAAACCCAGATTCAGATGACACACTAAACCAATCTATAAATAAGCTCAGCGCAGCAACAACTGAGGAGCAAAGAGAACTCAGTGAGTCAGGAACTCTCTAAAGCTTGCATTTTGCAGGTATGTCATATAATCTGGATGCCATATAATTGTAACAGAGACGGAGATGGTTGAGGCTAGTGCATCATCTTGTCATGTTGCTTGAAAGCATGTTGTTTGTCATGCTTTCTGCTTGTGCATGCTGAGAATGTAGATAGTTTCCTTGAAGGGATGAAGCCTACCAGCTGATCCTTGCCCTTCTTGGCTAGTGAAATCTGCCAGACCTGGGCAGGGATGTGGACTTCAGAAGTCCTCCTGAAGACTTATTTCCAGTCTGGCTTCAGACTCAGTTTTGGAACTGAAAAGGACTTTTCCTGCTTCTCTTGGATCTTTCAGCAGCTTTTAGTACTATCAACCATGGTATCCTTCTGGACCACTTGTCCAGTCTACAGCAGCTCCAGTTCTTCTTGGAGAATTGGTCTCAGAAAATGGCGTTGGGGGATTTCCATTCCAATGAGATTTCTTGGGGTTCTGTTCTATTGCCCGAACTTATCAGTATCCACATGAGAAGTCATTTGGAGGTTTGGGCTGAAGTGTCATTAATATGTAGATGGAACCCAGTTTATACCTCACTTTTCCACCTGCTTGTCTCAGGAGGGGTGTTGAAATTATGAATCAGTGTTTGGAGACTGTACAAGGTTGGAAAAGCGTAAACAATTGGAACTTAATCTTGACAAGACTAAGGTGCTGTTGGTGCTACTTGGGAAAGCTTATATGATGGTGTTGGCCAGGGATACCTTATTACCAGCCTCATCTGTTATGCTAGCTGTAACCCTATTTGGAGAGCACTAAATTTACAATTGTTGTCCATGCACTAGTGACTTCCAGGCTAGACAAGTGCAGTGCACTCTTATTTTGAAGATGGTTTAGAAACCTCAACTATGGCAGAATGCAACCGCCTGACTACTAGTTAAGGCTGAGTGGCTGAATATTGTGCCACTAAGGCAGGGGTAGGCAACCTAAGGCCCGTGAGCCGGATGCGGCCCAATCGCCTTCTCAATCTGGCCCACGGATCAGCGTGTTTTTACATGAGTTTTTACATGAGTAGAATGTGTCCTTTTATTTAAAATGTATCTCTGGGTTATTTGTGAGGCCTGCCTGGTATTTTTACATGAGCAGAATGTGTGCTTTTATTTAAAATGCATCTCTGGGTTATTTGTGGGGCATAGGAATTCGTTCATTCCCCCCCCCCAAAAAAAATAGTCTGGCCCACCACATGGTCTGAGGGACAGTGGACCGGCTCATGGCTGAAAAAGGTTGCTGACCCCTGCACTAAGGCATTTCCAGGCCAAGTTCAAAGTCCTGGTTATGACCTTAAAACCCATTAATGATGGAGGACCAGGTTCTCTTAAGGACTGCCTGCACCTGTTTCAATCTGCCCATACCTTAAGATCCTATTTGGAGATTTCTTGAGTTGCCAGTCTGTGCAAATAATTAGGCTGATGGACACACACAACAGGGCCTTTTCAGAAGTGGCCCCACAATTATGGAATATGTTTCTAAGTGAGATCAGGCAAGCATTAAGGCCCATTGCTCATTTTTAATGGGCCTTAATGACCCTTTTTATCATGATTTTGGGAAGCTAATCTGGATTATCAGTGGTGGCAGTTGTGGTGATGGTTGTTTTAGAGCTATTTTGTTGGTTTGTATGTTCGCAGGATAGAATTGGATGTTTTAATTTTTCAACTGCCTTTCCTGTTGGATTTTATGAATTTGAGAGGCAGCTTGCCTGAAAAGTGGTCTATAGGCCATTCAAATAAAAATAAATAAATTGTGTTCCACAAAGAACAAGGGGGGAAAACATGTTACAATGCACATGAAGTGGGAAGCATAACACACCAGTGTGTTTCTGTGAAACGTGTGCCCATGTGTGCCTATAAATCTGGAGCTACATTTTTTAATCTTAAAAGAGGAGCAGGCTTCTGTTTTGTGGTCCATATGTGCATTCTTGTAACGTGGGAATATAAAGTAGTGACCTAAAAATGTCAATTTCAGAGTCTTCAGAGAAATTGTTTTCCTTGAGGCAAAGATACGAAGCCAACAGGGCCAAAAATATTGCCTAGCTGATCTTGATGAGAGCCAAATGAGCTTTCAGATAAACCTCATCTCCTCCTCTATTTCCCTTGATTGACACCTGAGCAGAGATCAATGTTGTAACACAACGTAATATGCAGCGTGTGAGTCTCAAATCATTTTTGTGGAATTGTGGGTCAAACCTTGTACACATCCATTATTGGAACGCAGAGCATTTTGCAATGATTTCTCTGCCAGAGATTCAAATGACCTTGCCTCATAGAATTTTTCTTTCATTTCATGTTGCTCTCATATGCCATCCCTCACTTTTCTCTTTGATTTTTACAGCAATTAAATATGAAAGTTATAACCAACACCAAAATTAAGAAGCCAGTGTCCTGTAGATTGCCAGAAATGACACCTGTTCACTATGGCTTAGGTGAGAATCACAATCATAATTTTCTCAACTGGAGCCTCCCTTTGGCAGGGTGGGATATAACAAGATTCATCCTTTTTATCTACCTTTCCTTTTATTGAACCCTTGGCTAGAGACAGATCATGCTTTTAAAGAGCGGTATAGGTTTTTGAAGCATTGCAGAAGCGCAAGCATGCCAAATCTGTGAACAGAAATAATTATGGGAGGAATTTGCAAATATTTATCATGGGAAATGATTGCCCTATTATATTACCTTCAGATTCCAGGATGGGGTGGATTTCCATTCCCAGTTCTCTCCTGCTTGACCATCTTTGATTTCTGCTTCTTTGATTTCTGCAAAGGAGCAGGAGTAGGTGGCATTGCACCGGGTGCGCCTAATGTTGCTTCCAGGAGTGAAGTGGTGCCTGAGGCTTTTTCTTCGGTCCCCGGGAAAGCAGAGGAAGCCAAACCCAGGACGTACTTTCCAGAGACTTGGGTTTGGGCTCTGGTCCCTGTCAAGTAAGTAAAACTCTGCTGGGGAGGGAACCAAATGCCATGTGGGAACAGGAAGTATCTTGCTTGGCCATCACTCATTTAGCGCTCACCTTTTGCTCCATGCTTCCCAGGCACAGACCCACAACCTAAAGCTCCTTGTGCAAGCCTTTGCTTTTGTTTGGTTTTGTTGCTCTGGAGCTTTTCCCACCAAAAACTTGGTCTTTGAAGTGCAACAAACATCTATTTGGGTTTTCTGAGGCTTGATGTTTGCTCCAATTTGACATTTTGCTCTTCTTCCAATCAGCTGGCATTATCTTAAGGCTGTATTTTGTATTGTACATTGGCGTTTTATATAATAATTTCAAAAATGCATCTTTCTAATGTTTCTCCGAAAGCCTGCCCAGCGCCAGAAGTTTATGCTTATATCACTTACGAACCAGAGGTGTGCATTTGTAATTTTGTGCGGCTTGGATGGTGTCATTATACTGCTCATTATCATGCAGTATATACTTGCTCTACGGGAGCACAGGGGGCGGGGGGGGGACTCTAGTAAAGTGGAAAATTCCACAAAAATAGGCAACTGTTCTGTTGTTCCCACTGATTGCAAATTTGTACCAACAGCGGGGGGGGGGGAAGTGGGTGGCGCTGTGGGTTAAACCACTGAGCCTCGGACTTGCCGATCAGAAGGTCGGGGGTTTGAATCCCCGCGGCGGGGTGAGCTCCCGTTGCTTGGTCCCTGCTCCTGCCAACCTAGCAGTTCAAAAGCACGTCAAAGTGCAAGTAGATAAATAGGTACCACTCCGGCGGGAAGGTAAACGGCGTTTCCGTGCGCTGCTCTGGTTCGCCAGAAGTGGCTTAGTCATGCTGCCCACATGACCTGGAAGCTGTACGCCGGCTCCCTCGGCCAATAAAGCGAGATGAGCGCTGCAACCCCAGAGTCGGCCACAACTGGACCTAATGGTCAGGGGTCCCTTTACCTTTACCTTTACCAACAGCGGGAGCACAGACCTCTCTGTAATATATCCTGAATAAGGTTTCCTTTTTGTTGAGGCCCACAACATTTTCATAAACACCAATGGCAGAGAGTATAACCTCTTATACTGCCATCTTCAAATTCCTCTATTCTAACTGAGACCTAGCACAGAACTAGAGGCTTGGTTAAACTCATACTCGGAGGTGTGCTCCTCTGACCAAACAAACTTATATTCTGGTGATATCGGTTTTGCCTTAGCAGTGAACGACTCAATTTTCTTGTCACTGAGGGAGTGACCTCTCTTCCTGTTCTTCAGTGAGGAGGGGAAAGCAACTTACCCGGTCACCGCTCCAGACACGATCACGGAGTGGAACGCTGATGCCTTCTGTGTGGCCGACATTGGCTTCGGACTTGCCCGGCAAGCCAAGTTCCGGGTCTTCCAGCCGTTTTTTGTGGATATGAGCCTGCCGTATTCTGTGGTCCGTGGGGAGACCTTGCTGCTAAAGTCCACTGTCTTCAATTACATGAAGGAATGTATCCAGGTTAGTGTCCATTGAGAACAAGCAAACAAGCTTCCCTTATATGTGTATCCAGAAAGAAAGGGGTGGGGGGGGGGAACCCCACAAGATAGAGATAGAGGCTGGGGGGCTGGACCTCACCAGGGCCTTGCCCTTCCTACACCTGCACTCACCTGTCTCTCCCAAGGGACAGGTCAGTACTTTTCCCTCCTCCCCCCACCACTCTGCGTTCAGTGTTGAGGGGACAGCTTGCATTTCTTGCTGTGGGTGAGGAAACAGAAGCTCCACTTTGGATGTGCCACAGAAGTGTGGACAACAGGAAGCGCAAGGCAGCCCCATCCCCTTCATGGCAGAAGAGGTCCATAGAGCACATTCCCTCCTCGCCCCCCGGTCCTGGGAACCTGCAGTTCTCCTCCCACAGCAACCCCTGAGTGTGCTTTAAATGTGTGGTGTGTGCACAGCCCCATATGCAATACAGCCTTATTGCTGCAAGAGACCAGAAGAGGCCAGAAAGCCACCCAGTCTGATCTGCTGACAAGGCCTAGGGGTGCCCATCTGCTGCCCCCTTCCTCTTCCCCACAGCCGCAATTCAGGCCACCAGCTGAGGGGCTCACAGAGGAACAGCCATGAGGGGTTTGTGTGAGGAAGCCAAGCCACCCACTCATAATCCCGAGGGTTTTTGCAAATGGCATAGAGGTCTTCCTGTAAACTTTGTTGAGTGAATAAATCTCGCCAGTCTAATCTGGGGTGGCATTCCTCACAGATGCTAATATGGTGCCCCAAAAGCACAAGGAGACCCCACTTACTGAGGTCTTACTGGGCACAGTCTATGCCCTACTCAACTTCTCAGTGTGGGGCACCCCTAGGCATGTGGTCTGGCTCTTGCTTCTGGCATAGACCCACCTCCTGTGCCTCTTCTCTGAATGTTTGCCCCTTGCTTTGGACTCGCTGCTCTGCCTGCTTCACGAGGGTCATTTTGCTGCATCTCCCAGGTGAGAGTGAATCTGCTGGAGTCGCAGGAGGTGGACGTGAAGCCATGCCCAGCCTGCCAGTTCAGCACCTGCCTCTGTGCTGAGGAGGCCCACACCTTCTCCTGGAACGTGACGGCGACTCAGCTGGGTGAGGTTGAGGCGCCTGAGTGGGTGGGAGGAGACTTGCAGCTGCCAAGTGTCCCTCTCTTTCTTCCCCAAAGACCTTGTCATCTGAGGACACTTGGCAGAACCAACGGATTCTTCTGTTTGGAATCCAAGCAGGCATTAAGTGGAATATGGAAAGTAATAAAAATGTCCCCTGCTGAATGTGCTATGGGTTTGTTTCCTACCCATCCAAGATGGCGTCACTCCCCAATTTCTGCTAATGGCAGCTGTGCATCAGGGCAGATTTGGGGACTGGCTACAAAGGAGAGGTTGGGGGTCCATCTCCATTCAAGAACCCTCTATAATAATAATAATTTATTATTTATACCCCGCCCATCTGGCTGGGCTTCCCCAGCCACTCTGGGCGGCTTCCAATAAAAATATTAAAATACTGTACTACATTACTATACTCCGACCTCTGTCCCTTACATCAGCCTCTTGCCCTCCCTGAGCTCCCGGCACTCATCATGGGTCTATGCCAATTTTGCCTTCCTCTAGGGCACGTCAATCTCTCGATCACCGCTGAGGCAGAGGAGACACATGAGCTGTGTGGCAATAAGATTTCCACCACACCTGCGCGAGGCCGGTCAGACACAGTGATCAAATCCCTGCTGGTCAAGGTCAGTGTCTATGTGGCCTTCAGCCCCTGATGTCCAACTTTGGCTCACAGCTATCAAGTGCCAGCAACTGATTCAGAACTCTGGGTCTCCCCTAAGCAGATGTTTTATTTATTTATTTATTTATTTATTTACGGCTATTGGCCCATAAAATATGTACAAACATAAAAACACAGGGACATAAAAACAGATATATCCGACAACGGGAGGTGAACACCACGATGCAAGGGTGGGTCATTGAGCAGAGCCAAGTGACAGCTTGGGGCCAGGAGAGCTCCAAGGGACAGATCACAGAAAAGGAAAACTGAAGACGAACTCCGACATGCACTCTCATCATAACAGTTCGATTAGTTTTGATGTTGTTGTTGGTTTTTGGTGGTTTTTGAGTGTGAGATAACCGCATTCAGAAATCTCGCCACCTGCAGAGTTACAGAAGGATCTGTATCCTGCAAAAGCAGTGCGGCGTGTGACTCAACAGGCCTGCCAACCAAGCGCAGTAAAGCAGGACCCAGGAATTTAGCCCTGGCTACGCTATGTAGGGGACAGTTGAACATTATATGTGAAAGAGATTCAACAGTTTCCCCGTCACACACACATAGCGGAGACACCAAACCCTTGGAAAATCTGTGGTTCAGCAGGTTCGATGGAAAGACATTGAACCTTGCACGAATAAATGCAAGCAGATGTTTTTTTGAGGGGGGGAATTGTATTCATTGGGTGCTGGGCAGGAGAGGGCCTTTGGATTTTTGCACAGCCTCCCTGTTTCCAGGTCTAAGGTAATGTCAGCCAGGGGCTGTGGTCAGTTGGAAGGCCTGGCAATTGCGAGAGCTCTTACACAGAGCGGGGAAAAGGCAGAGAAGGTAGAAGGAGACTATTCCCCTGAGAGAGCAGCCCCACTCACCCTCCAATTCTCTTTTCCTCCCACAGCCAGAAGGCGTCCTTGAAGAAGAGACCCACAATGCCTTCCTCTGCTCTTCAGGTGTGCTTAGGCTGCATCCCTTGCTCAGGGCAGCTTGGCTTGTGATGGGGCCCCAGAGAACGCAAGTTGGAGAGAAGATGAAGTGTTGCTCTGGTTGTCATTGGGCTGGAGACGTGTCTCTTCCCTAGGGCAGTAGCGGGATGCAAAAGAGACCCAAGACACACACTCTGTCTCTCTGCTTGCCAAGGGGAGTAGGGATGGGATGGAGAGGGGGCGGAACGACAGCTGAGAGAACACAGTGGCTAAAAACAGACTCACTGAGCTAGCAAGCGCCTAGTCCCATCTTCGCTGTGTGCAAGTCCAACTGCAGATTATGACCACTTGGTTAGTGTTTTCAACTGCATTAATTCCTGTTCTTCATCTCCTTTCAGGGGACCCAGTTCACGATGAGGTTTCTCTAAAGCTGCCTGGAGCTGTTGTGGAGGGCTCTGGCCGAGCTACCGTCTCCTGCATTGGTGAGGAAATTTGCCCCCATATTCCTTCGCCATCTCTGGCCACATGAGAGATGAGAGTCCATTACCAATATTCAAACCACGCAGAACAAAGATGGATAAGAGAGAGAGGCAGCCTGGGGGCAGGCTCTGTCCTGTGCACATTCCTTTAAGTGTCAGAGGAGAGCCAGCACAATCAGGAATCCCGGGGTCTTGATCATAATCCCCACATGTTTAAATAAAAGTGCATAGTGTTGGAGGAGAGCCTGTTGTCTCCACATGCACATTAAACAAAAGTAATGTCCCCCACACAACCTCCAAGGCAAAAACATGCTTTAAAGGATATTCCAGATCAGATGCCCATGTTGATGCCTGACAAGGCCTTGGACGCATGGGGACTTCTTGACAAGTCTGGCCATTCAGATGCTGGGCTTATGCAAGCAGATTTTATTGGACATAGTTCTCTGAATTTTAGGTGGCAGGTTGCTAGCAGAGAGGAGATTTTTCCTAGATTCTCTTCAGGAGTTTGGGGAAAGTGCTCACAACGTTTTCTTCCATCGTTTTGTCAACATCCAGGAGACATTATGGGTGCTGCACTAGAAAACATAGACCAGCTACTTCAAATGCCCTTTGGCTGTGGTGAGCAGAACATGGTAAAATTTGTTCCCAACATCTTTGTCCTCCAATACCTGGAGAAAACGAACCAAGTGACTCCTGAGATCAAAGAGAAGGCAATAGAATACATGAAGAGTGGTGAGTAGAGCATTTCTCTGTCACAAAAATGAGGAGAGGGCTGGCATGGACTGTGCAGATAGCAAAGGGATGGAATAGCGGTGCTATTTTTCTAGAAAAAGCCCCATGTATACCAGCTGTTAATTGCAAGGATAGGATACAAATGAGAGCCACTGTGATGTAGTGTTTAGAGTGCTGGCCTATGTGCCTGTCCTTGTTTACTGTGCCTTCTGGCAGTTTCCTCACTGTGAGAAATGAGGTTACAGGGAACCAGACAGAGGGCCTTCTCGGTAGTGGCGCCCGCCCTGTGGAACGCCCTCCCATCAGATGTCAAGGAAATAAACAACTACAGTGGTACCTTGGTTCCCAAACTTAATCTGTTCCGGGAGTCTGTTTGACTCCTAAAATGGTTCAGAAACCAAGGCATGGCTTCCGATTGGCTGAAGGAGCTTCTTTCACTCAATCGGAAGCCACGTCGGACATTCAGCTTCCGAAAAACGTTTGCAAACCGGAACACTCACTTCCGGGTTTGCGATGTTCAGGAGCTGATTCGTTTGGGAGCCAAGCCATTCGAATACCAAGGTACCACTGTATCTGACTTTTAGAAGATATCTGTAGGCAGCCCTGTTTAGGGAAGTTTTTAATATCTGATGTTTTATTGTGTTTTTAATATTCTGTTGGGAGCTGCCCAGAGTGGCTGGGGAAACCCAGCAAGATGGGCGGGGTAGAAATAATAAAATTATTATTATTAATTATTATTATTATTATTACTCACTGCATCCAGCAAACCAGCCTCATTAAATTGCACATTCCCAAACTAATAGTACTGATTCTTCCCGGTTTCCTGTAGGGTACCAACGTGAGCTGCTCTACAAACATGACGATGGCTCCTACAGTGCCTTTGGGAAGAGTGATGCTGAAGGGAATACCTGGTGAGTAAGCTGGGCTGGTGCCAGTCGGGCAAAGCTGTGGCTGTTGCCTTGAGTGGGTCTGAGACTGGAGCTGATTCTCTCCTCCTCCGCTTTCTCTCCCGCTCTGCAGGCTGACAGCTTTTGTGGTTAAGGCCTTGGGCCATGCAAATGCCTATATCTCTGTTGATGAGAAGCACATTCAGGAGGCTGTAGGCTGGCTGGGGAAGCACCAACTTCCCAGCGGCTGTTTTGAAAGTGTGGGGAGGCTCTTCAACAATGCCCTCAAGGTAAGAGCACTGTGAATTATGATAACAGCATCATACTTTTACAAACGTTTGGTTCCTCCTCTCTGCTGAGCAGTAGCAAACTTACAGGGGGTTCCAGGGCCTGTGATCCTTTGGAGAATTGAGACGTGTCAAAGACTCTCGTGGCTTTAAGAAATATGGTTTATCCACCTACTTCCACTTTTCGTCTGCATGGAAGGAGACCAGATCTTACAGTATGGTCACTTCAAGAGGGGCTTGTTGTCCACAGCAGTGCAGCCATGGAGTCCAAGACATCTCCCCAAGCCAGCCTCCCCAAAATGGATCCCACTCTTTCTTCTTCCCAGAACACCCTGCTAAAAACTCTCTTTTCCTGTCACCTCACACCCAGTTACCCTAGCAACCTTCCAAACCCCCAGTCTCTGTTCACGCCTCAGGGCAAGAGGGGGGCAGTTCTCTTGCATTGCCAATGGCTCTCAATGGTCCTGATCTGTTTCTTAATGGCCCTGGCTTGGTCTGGTCATATTGCACAAGTTAACTCAGGGATTCCTCTGGTGCCCTGTGTATGAAGCTTCTTGAACATGCTGCTAAAGACATGACAGATATTCATGGTAAAAAGGTAAAAGGTCAAGGTCAAGGACCCCAGGACGGTTAAGTCCAGTCAAAGGCAACTATGGGGGTTGCGGCACTCATCTCACTTTCAGGCCAAGGGAGCCAGAGTTTGTCCACAGACAGCTTTCTGGGTCATGTGGCCAGCATGACTAAACTGCCTCTGGTGCAACAGAGCACTGGGATGGAAACCAGAGCACACAGAAACACCGTTTACCTTCCCGCCACAGTGGTACCTATTTATCTACTTGCACTGGTGTGCTTTTGAACTGCTAGGTTGGCAGGAGCAGGGACCGAGCAACAGGAGCTCACCCCCTCGCAGGGATTCGAACCACCGACCTTCTGATCTGCAAGCCTTAGGCTCTGTGGTTTAACCCGTGTTGTTTTTACTTGGAGTAAAAATCTCTGTACACCTGAAACAGGAAGCTGATATAAGCCCATAAATCCATCCCCAGGTTAGACCATGCTGGTGCTCTCTTAATAAAGGGGTCCAGAGGAGCAATCGTTAGCAATGCTCCTGTTGCCTTTTGTCTTGAGAAGTGAAAGAAGGGAGCTGCCTGTCCTCTCTCAGCATCCTTACAAGGTCAGCAGTGGAGGCTGAGGGTCACTCCCACCCTGCAATTGCGTTTCTCCGTCAGGCAGAATCTCTGGTGCAGAAGAAGGCAGCTTGCTATTTCCTTCCTGCGAAACAGCAGTAGCTGATGAACAACCGAGGCCCAATATGTTTCTGGTGCCTTTGTCAGATTAACAGAAAGAACACAAATTATAATGAATGTAGTTCTGCAAGATCTCTCTCCTGCTTCCTGTGCTGCCTGACCGATTCCTCCTGACTAATGAATGTTTTGGCCACTCCTTGTATAAACTTCCTTGGGGCGTGGGCGATACCTTGAAATTACCTTTCCTGACATTTAAGGTGGGAGTTTCACACAGACAGGAGTGAATCACGTTGGTGCTTATAAGTGATGCTTAAAATAGTCATATACTCAAGGCCTGATCATTGCTTTCCAAACTGTGAGGAAATGGCTCTCATAGTCCTCTGGCTTGACTTCTCTCTTCCATTCTTAGGGCGGCGTGGATGATGACTTCTCACTAACAGCTTACATTGCTGCCTCATTGCTGGAACTGGGCAAGAATGTAAGTCCCTCTGGCTTTCCCTCTGGGCCTTCCTCATTAGTCCTTTGTTAACCCAGGATCCAAAGGATGAACTTTATAAACAAGGAATAGATGTGTTTACTGGAATAGACACATGGGCTGTGTGCACATTCAAAGGACATTTCCCACCTCAAAGAATTCTGGGCCCTGTAGTTTGTTAAGGGTTGCTGGGAATTCTAACTCTTTGAGGGATAGAATTAGAATTGCCCAGATTTCTTCAAGGAAAAGAATGCACTTTGAGTGTGCTTTAAAGATATTTATACATGCCACCCCAATCTCCATGCAGCAAGAGATTCCTGGGGTTCAAGCACTTGCCCAGAGGTCAGATTCCTTGGAATGAAGGTCAGCAGGGACTGTCTTTAGGATATACAGTTCTTTTTACCTATATATACAACCTGAGCATAGGATGGAGGAGCATTAACACCCCAAAATATATTGCTTCTACATTAGTGTGAGCTTTGGAAGCAGCACAGAGCAAGCATGTCTCTGTGTGTCCGTTTCTAGCAACTCGCACAGAACTCTCTGGTTGCTGATTGGCTGCTCCTGCAGGCCAGTCAGGTCGCTGATTCACTTCCACCTGGAGCTGGATTGGGTAGCTCCTGCAGACCAATCAGACTCTCTGTTTAGGGAAGCTTTCAATGTTTAATAGGTTATTGTATGTTAGTGTTTTATTGGAAGCTGCCCAGAGTGGCTGGGGAAACCCAGTCAGATGGGCAGCGTATAAATAATAAATTCTTCTTCTTCTTCTTCTTCTTCTTCTTCTTCTTCTTCTTCTTATTATTATTATTATTATTATTATTATTATTTTGTCCTTGAAATATACTCAGAGTTGAGTGTGAATTTCATGCTCTTTATTCAGCTCATAGTAGCAATGAATGAAACTTTCTAGCTTTATATACATTATTTATACAGTGGGCCCTGCGTGATTGGCTAATTCCGGGCTGCTCCTGTAGGCCAATCAGGTTGTGGATTCACCTTCTCCAGAAGCCTGATTGGCTGCTCCTGCAGACCAGTCAGGTCACTGATTCACTTCCACCTGGAGCTGGATTGGGTGGCTCCTGCGGACCAATCAGACTGCTGCATTCTAGATCCTGTTGTTCTAGGATTCAGCTCAGTAGATAACAGTCCTCCTACTTAGCAGTCAGGTGAGGAGCAGGGAAGGGCCTACTCATTTGTTCTACGCCAAAGAGCAACTTCTTTTGTTATGCTCCTCATGGTGCTTAGCTAGTCAGCCAACGCCATTACCTAGACAAAGGAATTGGTTTGCCAAGCTTGCTGTCATGCATACTACCATAACAGATACAGGATTCTGAAAATTGGAAGGGACTCAGGGCATCATCCGGACTGACACCCCACCCCCGCAACTCATAACAGTATGTTGTGCACACTTTGCAACTGAAGCCATCAATGCAACTGAACTGATTCATCCATTTCCTGGCATTTAGGCAGTTGAGTGAGCATTGAAAGCCCTTAACATGCTAAACCAGGCTTCCTCAACTTCAGCCCTCCAGATGTTTTGAGACTACAATTCCCATCATCCCTGACCACTGGTCCTGCTAGCTAGGGATCATGGGAGTTGTAGGCCAAAAACATCTGGAGGGTTGAGGTTGAGGAAGCCTGTGCTAAACCATGGGTAGGCAAACTCAGGGGCTGGATCTGGCCCAATCGCCTTCTAAATCCAGCCTGCAGACTGTCCGGGAATCAGGGTGTTTTTACATGAGTAGAATGTGTCCTTTTGTTTTAAAATGCATCTCTGGGTTATTTGTGGGGCATAGGAATTCGTTCATAATTTTTTTCCAACATATAGTCTGCCCCCCCCCCAAGGTCTGAGGGACAGTGGATCAGCCCCACGCTGAAAAAGTTTGTTGACCCCTGTGCTAAACCATGTTTATTCCGTTAACTGAATTTGATTACATTTTGAGAAGGCTATGCCGAAAACTTGAAAATTAGAAGCTGGTTTGTTGGGTGACCTTAAGCAAGAGGTCATTTGGCCTTCATGCTCTACAATCACCCCAGTTTATTTCTCTGCTTTGTATGAATGTCAAAGGTGCAGGAGCATGCCTGACTGGGGATTTTCAGGTCAATAGGAAAGAAAAATGTGCACCGCTTGTCAGCTTGTTGGGTTTAAGCAATTTCTTGCTCAGCATCCTGAAGCTTACCTCTCCAACACGGCCAACATTCAATCAGCATTTTTAACAATTTTCTAATTATAAACTGTGGCTCTATAATATAATATAGCATTATGTGGATTTTTCTGCTGCCATATCATCATAATGTCTTGGGGCGACTAACAGCAATTTATTTCCCTATATTTTATGCAATTCATTTACATAAGATGTGGTAATATAAAGCCTGCCCCCTCATATAGGATATTATTAAATCATATCCAAGCTGAAAGCTAATTGAGTCATTTTATATTTTTTAAAAAAATTGCTTTAAAGGATACCATGGTAGAGAACGCCTTAGCCTGCCTTAAGAAGAACTTAAGTTCTGCAGAGAGCAGCTATTCCAAGGCTTTGCTAGCTTATGTCTTCACTTTGGCTGGAGATACAGAGATACGGCATCAGCTCCTAACAGCCTTAGATGAACAGGCTGAAAAAACAGGTAGGAGGAATTATTTCATTCAGTACAATCTTTGTTCTGGAGGTTGCTGTTTTGCAAGCCTGGTTTCGAGGCTTCCTTTTCCGATGCCCCATTCAGAATATTAGCCGTTTCCTCTGAAGGTGCTATGGGATAACCAGCCTCATATAAACAACATGCTTAAGTCTACTTAATGCATGAAGGGGTTAATACCATAGAGCAAGTTGTCCTGCCAGGCTTAGTGAGGCTACTTCCCCTTACCTTGGGAGGAAATAGGTAATCAAGCCTTTTCACTCTAGTCTATCTAAGAAGCTCAGCTTGTAAAGAGGTTTGAGCTGATTGAGTTAAACTGCATGGCTCTCACAAGCCGCTCTTGAGTTCCTATATTCTGAGCACTTCACTTGCTGCCTTTCCCGTCTAAACTTATACATATGTCAATTCATGTCTTTTTTCAATCTCTGCGAAATAAGAAAATAAACCCTCCAGAATTATCAGGGTCTTTGGATTCTCAGGAATAATGGAGAAGGATTTGGGTTATTATGGAGCAGTAGAGCTGGCTTACTTTTATGTTCTGTTACTGAACGATGTTCTCCTTCATTCTTTCCTCCTCCTTTGTAGATGGGGCCATATCCCTCTCAGATGTAGAGACAACAGCCTACTTTCTCTTGAGTTACCTCTCCAAACCAGAGGTGTCCACCGATGAAATCAAATATGCCTCCCAGATTGTGCGTTCCCTCACCAAAGCACAGAATCCATACGGAGGCTTTTCTTCCACACAGGTAAGAGGCAAGATTTTTCCTCTGTAGAAAGGGGAGGCATCTCAGACAAGGAGAGCTCCTCTTTGTCGAGTACATTTTGGTTTTTCCATAACACAATAACACAAATATATTCTGGCAGCGGAGGCTTGTCACACTAATTTGAAGGACTTGAATTTGCCTCGGCTAATGCAATCAGTATTGGTGACAATTTTTGTTTTAAAATGTTTGTTTATTTGTCAAATTATTGAACATGATACTAAGTGGACCACATAAAGTAAAGTGTCATGGGATGCAATAAATGAATAAGGGAACTGATTAGATTTTAATCTTTCGGCAAATCACACTATTATATGCCTTGTGTCAAACTAGGCCACAAAATCATGGCGTGGAATGAAGACCCACAAAAATATGATGAAGAAGGATAGCATTTGGAACACTTTGGAAAAGGGGAATGTAATATTTAAGAGAGGCATGTTGCATAATTCAGCACAGGACTGTTCCATGCAGATATGCACATGAAGATGTGCAGTCACATATCTAAATAATCAATAACTGTGCCTGTTTATAATCTTCCTACACATTCATTCATTGCAAACAGCTACACTTACCTATGCATGAGAATGATTGCTACACATTGCCAAAATTCCCAGTAATGGGTGATTTATCTGATGGTTTTAAAGAAGACTCTTGCACCTACCACACCCAAGATGATGGTTTGCTTTCCCCAGGACACAGTGGTTGCCCTGCAGGCTTTACCCAAGTACGCAGCCTTGACCTATCGTGAAACAGGCGATGTGAAGGTCCTGGTGAAATCCAGTGGGGGTTTCCAGCACGAATTCCATGTGGACAAACAGAACCGGCTGGTGTTGCAACAGGCCCCTCTCGCAGAGGTTCCTGGTCAATACAAAGTGGAGGTGTCGGGGGACGGCTGTGCTTATGTACAGGTAATCACATGGAAATCACAGGGGAAGAGTAGCTATGAAAATAAAGGTGTTTCATTGAAATTCTACTTGATATTGATCCAGAGCTCCAACGTATAGTTAGCAGGGTAAAAATTTAAACACGTTGCGGGATTCCCACCCCCCAAAAATAGACCAGAGGCAATTGTATTTCATCCAGCAGAGCTTTACCGCCACTGAAGGCGAATGAGCATAATGGTCACAAATCCAATACATCCAGGATTGGCACTGTCCATAAGAAATCCAGTTGCAGCAGACTTCACTTAAACTTACAATAACTTATAATAAGACCAAAACGTAACACCATATACAGAACACCACACCAGAAGGAAGAGAGATTGAAAGAGAAAGTGAAACCCAGGCTCCTTCTGGCCTTCCTTTTATAGTCAGCGTTACCTTTCAGAAAGAGATAAGAGAACCAGTTTAAGCCAGCTGTACTCTGCTTCTCTGAAGGAATAACCCAAACATCATGAGCCTTCTGTTTGTTTCTTTCACACAGAGAAGCTTCCAGAACCCTCTTGAATTAATTAGAATAGGAAAGATCTCTACACATCAGATCAATACTTTCTGTACTAAGAAATGCAAACTGGCAAGGATGATACGTATGTTTCATGTGCATGCAAGCCTCACAGCTCTATGCAAATATACCACCCCTAGATCTGTCCACTGTGCTTTTTAAGATTGCAAGGATGAAAAGCTTTTTCTCCACAATGTAGTACAGTACTTGCTTGATATTGTTGCTACAAGGTAACAGGAGCTGGGAATATAGCATTCTTTTTTCTTCACCTAGACTACCCTTCGATTTAACTACTCACCTGAAAAGACCAATGTTTTTGCTTTGAGTGTGGAGACGTCGCCAAAAGAATGCAACCAGGTTTCCAGGAAATTTTTCGACATCCATCTACAAGTGAGGTATGGAATTTTACCCCGGTTGGTTCCTGAGCTCAGAGAAACACAGGGAGAAGCAGCCTGTAAGGCTTTAGTGGCATGAAGAATTGCACCCAGCTCCCCTAGGAAGCTGTTAAGAAATGCTAACCATTGAGCCTCATCTCTCCCTGGGTTGCTTTCTTTACTGAAACTTGACTCGTTTCCTCCGATAGCTACACAGGTCAACGGAAGACAAGCAACATGGCCCTGATAGAAGTGAACTTGGTATCAGGATTCATACCTCTCAAGAAGTCTGTGAAGAAGGTGAGAAAGTCTTCTGAATCTCCATCTTCTGCCCTTCCTCAGTGTATGCAAGATGCATTTGTTAGTGGCCATATAAATTGTACACTTGTAATGATCTGTTAGGGGACACGGGTGGTGCTGTGGGTTAAACCACAGAGCCTAGGACTTGCCGATCAGAAGGTCAGCAGTTCGAATCCCCACGACGGGTGAGCTCCCGTTGCTCGGTCCCTGCTCCTGCCAACCTAGCAGTTCGAAAGCACTTCAAAGTGCAAGTAAATAAATAGGTACCGCTCTGGCAGGAAAGTAAACGGTGTTTCCATGCGCTGCTCTGGTTCGCCAGAAACGGCTTAGTCATGCTGGCCACATGACCCGGAAGCTGTACACCAGCTCCCTCGGTCAATAAAGCGAGATGAGCGCCACAACCCCAGAGTCGCCCACGACTGGACCTAATGGTCAGGGGTCCCTTTACCTTTAATGATCTGTTGGGAGATGCTGCTTTAGGCTTGTTGTGAAAAACCAGTTATGGCCATTTACCTCAAATCCTCTCAGATTGGCACCATATCCGGCTTGCTGGAAGCATCTACCCACTGAAGAATCTGAAATGTTCCCCTGGCAAAAGAAAAAGGAGAACACATGTCTGAAGTGTTGCTTATACAACCCATTAGGCGTCCTTTCTAGTGCAAGATGAGATGGAGAGACATTTGTTCGAAATTGCTCTCTTATGTCCTGTCTAGGCCAAAAACAGTGTGCAATTTCTGATGGCAGGCAGCCCTCCCAGGCGCAAAGGTCTTGGGGCATTCTCCTCCTTTGAACAAATAAGGGTTTCTGCCAGGTGGAATGTATGGAGGCTCAGGTCTGCCTAGCAAAAAGATCCAGCCAGGGAAGTAACGGGGTAGAAACAACCTACAGGCCACAATTCGGTCATCCCTAGTGTTAAAACAAAGATGCAAATCTGTAGGTTGAGCAGCCCACACCTCATCTTTTGCATGACTGCACAGATCTCATGAGTGGCTGTAGCACAAGGCTGGTATAAACAAAAATCACAACCAAGATGTTCCTTAACTGTCTCCTGCTGTTCTATATTCTGACAGCTGGAAGGGAAAGCCAATGTAAAGAAGGTGGAATTTGACCCCGACAAGATCAGCATCTACCTGGATCAGGTGAGAACTATGGTATGAAACTTGGACCAGGAGCACTTGGGAGGGGGTGGCTGAAGAGACTTCATTCCAGAAGTCTAGGAATGTGGAAAAGCAGGTATGTATAATAGGATTGTGGTCTGTAGGAGTGGTTGCAAGAGCTAGATCTGATATTTTGCCCCACTCTGTTTCTCTTTAGTTGGACAGCACTGTTCAAACCTATGTTTTCTCTGTGGAGCAGGAAACTGACGTGCTGGATCTTAAGCCAGCGATAGTGAAAGTCTATGATTATTACCATCCAGGTAAGCATCTGATTGGTTACTCCCTGTTAATGTGCAACTGCATCATGACTCCACAAGTCCTGCCTTTTTGCTCCCACAGAACTTTGTCAGGATGCTTCAGTCTCTCAGCTGCTCTGATTCTGTGGTGGTTTTTTTAAAAGTTGTTCTTCCCCAGTACCTGGCATCCATGGGCAGCTGCCAGGGCTCTCCACAGCTTGACAGGGTCCACTGCGACTGACATTTACGCTAGGCTCTAAGTAGCCCAAGATCGCTGGGTTCTAAGCTGCCATTTTAAATTCCCACCATGCTCCCAATGTTGTGTCATTCCAGGACATTGCAAGAAATGTAATTAGTAGGCACTGTGGGTTAAACCACAGAGCCTAGGACTTGCCAATCAGAAGGTTGGCAGTTCGAATCCCCGCGATGGGGTGAGCTCCCGTTGCTCGGTCCCTGCTCCTGCCAACCTAGCAGTTCGAAAGCACGTCAAAGTGCAAGTAGATAAATAGGTACCACTGTGGCGGGAAGGTAAATGATGTTTCCGTGCACTTTGGTTTCCGTCACGGTGTTCCGTTGTGGCAGAAATGGTTTGGTCCTGCTGGCCACATGACCCAGAAATCTGTTGTGGACAAACGCCGGCTCCCTTGGCCTGAAAGCAAGATGAGCGCCACAACCCCGTAGTCGCCTTTGACTGGACTTAACTGTCCAGAGGTCCTTGACCTTGACCTATTTGTGTTCTAATTTTGGGGGGTTGGTTTTTTTTTTATTGCTTTCAATATGTTACTGATATTTTGCTCTCTTAAACGTTGCTGCACATTTTATTTCATTGCCCTGGGTTTGGGGCTGCAAGGTGGCATAGAAATAAAGGAGAACGTAACATCTCACAGGCAATTCTTCTCTCTCGCTCAGATGACCATGCAGCTGTCGAATATAATGCCCCCTGCAGCGCAGGTATGGAACAAAGCAGCTCTTGTGACTTGCTGGTTTGTATGGCTTGAGTCGCTTCTCAGGAAATCACCAAATCAGACCATTGATCCATCTTGCTCTGTGTTGTCTACACTGGACCGGTAGCCGCTTTCCAGGGTTTCAGACAAGGCTGTCTCCCAACCCTACCTGAAGATGCTGAGGATTGGACCTGGGATGTGAAGTTGAACCAGACCTATTCAAGCACCCTGTTTATTTATTTTTATTCTTCCATTAGCACTTAACTCTCCATAACATGGGAATCCTCCCCTCCAGCCCCCCAAATTGCTATCTTCAAATTTCATCCGCAACAAGGCATTTCAATGGAACTTATAGTCCAAAATACCTGAAGAGTATCAGGTATGGGAAGGCTGCTTTAAAGTGTCCTGTGATCTGTAAAGGGGAGGTGAGGGGTATTTTTGTATCTTGTCCCCCACCCTTAGTTCCCCTTACCTTAGCGTGCTCAGCTGCTTTGAACTACATCATACCTTCTTTCAAGAGCACTTAACTTTTAATTACAGTCGTACCTTGGTTTTCGAACAGCTTAGTTCTCGAATGTTTTGGCTCCTGAACACCGCAAACCCGGAAGTGACTGTTCCAGTTTGTGAACTATTTTTGGAACCCGAACATCCGACGGGACTTCCGCAGCTTCCGATTGGCTGCAGGAGCTTCCTGCAGCCAATCAGAAGCCGCGCTTTGGATTTGGAAGTCAAACAGACTTCCAGAACGGATTCCATTCAACTTCCGAGGTATGACTTCTAATTCCATTGTATCATTAAGAACAACAGCACAAATACATGATGGAATCATAACTTTTAAAAGCACAAGGAAAGGGCAGGAAATCCATTTGCCTCCTTAACAAAAAACAACAACAACAGAGCCACTCTTGTCAAGAACCTGCAAGAGCTTTAGGAAAGGAAAGCAGGGTGAGGAAGAATGTCTCCTTCTCACTCATATAACTATTGTTACAAAAGTCTGGCACCTGTCCCTCTCTCTGCCAAGCCGTGGCAAGAGCGCATAATAGGATCTCAGGTGCCTACATAGGGTCTGTGTCCCTTTTGAGAATAGAAGACACAGTGGTGGCAGTTGTGCTTTAAGTAATAGATTTCCCACAAACACACACACCTATTTACACGCTCGGTCTGCATGGAGCGGGTCCAGATTTTACTGCATAATCCAAAGCATTGCGGGCAGTCCTTCCTTCTCTCTTGCCAAGATGGAGCCCACCCTTTCTTCTTCCCAGAAGCCCCTTGCCCTCCCCCAGAGCAGTTACCCCGACAGCCTTCCAAATCTCCAGTCTCTGGTGTCTCACCTGAGGGCAGGAAGTACCATTGTCTTGTTAACAACCCACAATGGCTCTCTTAACTGCCCTAGTTTGGCCAGGCTACCCAGGAATTCCTTTGCAGCTTATATTCTCCCCTCAGATCACAAATAACCCCAAATCCTGTTGTTGTTGTTTAGTCGTTTAGTCGTGTCCGACTCTTCGTGACCCCATGGACCAGAGCATGCCAGGCACTTCTGTCTTCCATGCCTCCCGCAGTTTGGTCAAACTCATGTTGGTAGCTTCGAGAACACTGTCCAACCATCTCGTCCTCTGTCGTCCCTTTCTCCTTGTGCCCTCCATCTTTCCCAACATCAGGGTCTTTTCCAGGGAGTCTTCTCATCTCATGAGGTGGCCAAAGTACTGGAGCCTCAGCTTCACGATCTGTCCTTCCAGTGAGCACTCGGGGCTGATTTCCTTCAGAATGGATAGGTTTGATCTTCTTGCAGTTCATGGGACTCTCAAGAGTCTCCTCCAGCACCATAATTCAAAAGCATCAATTCTTCGGCGATCAGCCTTCTTTATGGTCCAGCTTTCACTTCCATACATCACTACTGGGAAAACCATAGCTTTTACTATACGGACCTTTGTTGGCAAGGTGATGTCTCTAGAGACACCCCAAATCCTAGCATTTATTAATTCCAATGTTTAGGGGGACACCCCCTTGCGTAACACCATATTCTGTCCCCTAGAGTGGACAGAGCACTGCAGCCTATGCAGAGGTGGGGAAATTGTGACCCTCCAGATGTTGTTTTTACTCCAACTTCCATCAGCCCAGACAGTGTGACAGATGGTCAGGGATGATGGGAGTTGTAGTCCAGAAATGGATCTGTGTCCTGTCCAGGACACAGGTTCCCCAGCCCTGCTCTAAAGCCTTGGTAGTGTAGACAGTCAATTGCAATTTTTCTTACAGCTTTCAGTGGTAGTGTTAAAGGCTTCCTGCTGGAAGCACCACCAGTCCACTAAAATGCTTGATATAAAGTTGAGGTATTGTACTATAGACTGATGTACGTATGCATGCTTTAAAAATAAACTTGTGTTTCTTTCCACAGAAACCACAAAGGACGATAACCACTGAGACAATCAACCATTGTAGCTGAAACACCCCAGTGAACAAAGAAATTGTTACAAAAGACTGTTCTCGTTGTGTGTCATTTTTTTGGGTGCTGGGGGGTGGGCGGGGGTGGGTCTGCTTATTTTTTTTATCACAAAAGCACTAAACAGTAGAGCTGGAAATTGTAGTTAAATTCTGCTCAGTATTGATCCAGGGCAGATTCCAGCATATAGTTAGCAGAGTAAAAACTTAAACATTTAACTTAAACTTACAATAACTTGTAATAAGTCTAAACCTTAACACTAAACATACTGTCTACAGAACACCACACCAGAAAGAAAAGATAGAAAGAGGAAGTGAAACCCAGGCTCCTCTAGCCTATTTTTATATTCAGCATGACCTTGACAGAAGAGATCAGAGAACCAGTTTAAGCCAGCTGTGCTCTGATTCTCTCTGAAGGAATAACCCAAACTTCATGAACCTTCTGCTTGTTTCTTTCACGCAGAGAAGCTTCCAGAACCTTCTTGAATTAATTAGAATAGGAAAGCTCTCTACACATCAGATCAATACTTTCTGTACTAAGAAATGCAAACTGACAGAAATATCTGAGGATTGTTTTATCTGAGGGTATTTAGTGGGAATGACGTTTAGAAAATGAAACCCAGAAATCTCAAGTGAAGAGGCACTGCCACAAATCACAGGAGACAGAGACTTGCCTCAAGGCAGACAGGACGGCACATCTCTCTCATTTCAGAAGAAGCATGGTGCTGGAGGATTTTTCCTTTCATATTTTTACCTTTCCTTCAGAATCCTGTTTTGGATTCTGGATGGCCTGGCTATGCTAATGAAATAGACTAGACTCTGTCACTGCAGAAAGCTTCAACACAGGTTTGCTTCCCTCAAACAGTGGGTACAAGCAGAGGAAAGGAACCGCTGGACACTGGTTAAGATAGTGCAATAATGCAGGAGGACACACACACCAAACTGGTGTTGGGTGGGAGGAATGATCTCCCCTGGGCACTGTCGTGGGAATTGGAGGAACACTTGTCATTTGAATGCTGATACAGTGGTACCTCGGGTTACAGATGCTTCAGGTTACAGACTCCGCTAACCCAGAAATAGTACCTCGGGTTAAGAACTTTGCTTCAGGATAAGAACAGAAATCGCTTGGTGGCAGCGGGAGGCCCCATTAACTAAAGTGGTACCTCAGGTTAAGAACAGTTTCAGGTTAAGAATGGACCTCCGGAACAAATTAAGTTCTTAATCCGAGGTATCACTGTATCTGAAAAACAGGAAAGTGCTAGTTTAAACAGTTTATGGAACAGACAATAGCAGGACAAGCTTTGCCTTGCCATTCTGGAGGAAAGTTTGGAATGGAATGAGTTGCCAACAAAAGTGTCTGGATTCTCTGCCAAAACGGAAGGAGTGAAAGACGGTCACTTCAGAAAAAGGGATCTCTTACACTAAATGCTCATAGCCAGCAGAATCACAGAATGTGACTAAGCTGCATAAAGAGTGTAAACACACCATCAAAACCTGTGCAGGATTTGGAACTTGATTCCCCTGTAGCCTCTTACTGCAAACTGAGTAAATCCTCTTATTTTCCCCCCACCCTGGTGTGGTTTATTGGGCTTGCCACCACAGCATTGGACCTTCTGTCTCGCAACATTTCTGGTAACGTGGGGTAGGTCTTTTGTTCATCCTTGGTGTCCAGAAGTGGCTGGAGTGAAGAGCTTGCAGCCCCCATCACTCAGCGCGCACCAAACTGAGTATTTGGAAGATCTGCCATGAGATAATAATAATAATAATAATAATAATAATTTTATTCTTTATACCCCGCCCATCTGGCGCTGTTTCCCCAGCCACTCAGGGCGGCTCCCAACAGAACACTAAAAATAGAATAAAACTTCAAACATTAAAAACTTCCCTAAACAGGGCTGCCTTCAGATGTCTTCTAAAAGTCAGATAGTTGTATATTTCCTTGACATCTGATGGGAGGACGTTCCACAGGGTGGGCGCCACCACCAAGAAGGCCCTCTCAAACTTTTCACCCTCTGGGTCACTGGTGAACTCAAAATCGGGGGGGGGGGGACTTACTAGTTGGAGTCAAAGACACCTGTATAGACTGAGGGAAGATGATGAAGCTAAGTCCTGAAATGACAGAGTTTTTATGTGTCCCATGTTCTCACATTCAGGAGATGGGGAAGTAGATAGCTCTGTGTGGGTTTGTACTCCCCTGGAAGGATGTTAGGGGCTGTGTTGTTTACAGGAAGGGTAAATTCTCTGCTCTGCCCCTCCAACCCACCCCCCTCACTTTGCAATTGCTATTACTCCAAAGCTAGCCCTCCTCAGAGCAAACCCAGTCAAACTTATGGACATGACTAACTTAGGTACATTAATTTCACTGGGTCTTCTCTTATTGAATTCTACCCTAATCCTTGACCCCAGGGCTGCAGGCACCATTGGCCAAGACTCCAAGGAGGTGCCATGCCCCAATCTGGTGTGCCCACCTCATGCTCTCTCTCACATAGTGGAACAGGAGGTTTGCACATGCACACACACACAGATCCATCAAGCAATCTGGGAATCCATCAAGCAATGACTGGGAAGGGATGCCTATCAATCAATAACCACGATGGCTATGCTCTGCCCTCCACGGTTGGAGCCACTAAATGCCTCCGAATACCAGTTGCTGGAAATCACAGGAGGGGAAAGGGCTCTTGAGCTCGAATCCTGCTCCCTGGTTAACCACAGGCACCCGTTTGGCAACTGTGAGAGCAGGATGGACGGGAATCCCCTCACGCAAACTGCCCTCAAACTGAAACGGTTAAATCTGCTATGATCAAATGGGCACAAGATATTGGTTATAACATTATGTTTGCTGACTGGGAACAGTTGTGGACCACCGGTATGAAATTTACGGCATGTAATGCCTTGAGAGAGAATATTATGAAAATGATATATAGGTGGTACATGACACCAGTCAAGCTTGCAAAAATTTATCATTTGCCCGATAATAAATGTTGGAAATGCAAAGAAAATGAAGGTACATTCTTTCACCTTTGGTGGACATGCCCAAAGATTAAGGCTTTCTGGGAGATGATCTATAATGAAATGAAAAAGGTATTTAAATATACCTTCCTGAAGAAACCAGAGGCCTTTCTCCTGGGCATAGTCGGCCAATTGGTGCCAAAGAAGGATAGAACTTTCTTTATGTATGCAACAACAGCAGCAAGAATACTTATTGCAAAGTATTGGAAGACACAAGAGTTACCCACCCTGGAAGAGTGGCAGATGAAGGTGACGGATTATATGGAATTGGCGGAAATGACTGGCAGAATCCGAGACCTGGGAGAAGAGTTGGTGGAAGAAGACTGGAAGAAATTTAAAGACTATCTTCAGAGATATTGTAAAATTAATGAATGTTAAAATGATGTTGGATTGAAAATAAGTGGCATTAGCAACAAAGTTAATAAGAATATGCAAAAATGAATTGATAATGGATGAAAATATAGAGTTATAATATGTTAAGATACAGAGTTAAGATAAACGAAAGAGGGTAAGGATTTGCTGATTTGATTATTTAAATGGGAATACAAAAAGGGGAGGTGTGAGGAGGCCAAGGAAATAAGCTAATGTTCAAAGTTATAAAAAACGGATTTGTTTTTAATTCTTTTGTATTTTGTATTTTTATTCTTTTTTCTTTTTCATGTATTTTTCTATGTTCTCTTTTTTGTATCTTTTTCTTTTTATATGACCTTTTTTATTTTGTAAACTTATGTTTTTGTAAAACTTCAATAAATATCTTTTTTTTAAAAAACTGTCATGCATCGCTGAAGTTCTGTGTCAAATCTGGGTGTGGTGAGAGGTTGCTCTGAGGTAAAATTCCAGTTCTGTGGGTGGATTCAGTGATTGCACACTTTTTTCTCATCATGCAATGAATTCTCGCCTACACACACACACACACACACACACATTGCACAATTATCACTTTTGCAGTCCCTCAGTAGTTGAAATACAGCACGTGATGAACATACTTACAGTGGTACCTCAGGTTACATATGCTTCGAATTACATACGCTTCAGGTTACATATGCTTCAGGTTACAGACTCTGCTAACCCAGAAATAGTACCTCGGGTTAATAACTTTGCTTCAGGATAAGAACAGAAATCGGGCTCCGGCGGTGCAGCGGCAGCAGGAGGCCCCATTAGCTAAAGTGGTGCTTCAGGTTAAGAACAGTTTCAGGTTAAGAACAGACCTCTGGAACGAATTAAGTACTTAACCTGGAGTACCACTGTATATGATAACATCCTGGCAGTCCATCGGGTATTTTCACACATACCTTTGAAAATCTCTTACCTTTTCATCGTAGATCAGTCTATTATCGTGAATCAAGGGCCCGTGAAAGGCAAATGTGCTGACCAGGGCCAGTCCCAGGATCAAGAGCAGAGCTTGTATGGTTTGGCAAAGGGTCTCTCACACTCAGTCAGAACTGGGAAGCTAAAGGGATGACTCAGCCCTGCAATAACTCCTGGCTTTATAATCCCTTGTCAAGGTTTTGCCAAGTGGCAGAAGGAGGGAGCTCCACACAGAGAGAACAGGATTGTCTTGAGAGGAATCATTACTGGAGACAGGGCATGGGCATCATCTCCTGAAAACTCAGATATGTTCAGCATACAATGACTTGTTCTTCAAGCTGCAGGTGGCTCCCAACAAAAGATTAAAAAGACATTAAAACGTCAGATATTAAAAACTTCCCTAAACAGGGCTGCCTTCAGATGCCTTCTAAACATCAGATAGTTGTTTATTTCTTTGACATCTGATGAGAGGGTGTTCCACAGGGCAAGAGGAAATTGCGGGCACAAGCGCTAAACCCTGTCTGTGGTGCCTACACCTTTACCCCAAATGATGAGACAAGAGACCCCAGAGTATGGGTTCAAATTGGCCACAACTTTATTGCACTTCAGAAGTGGGAAACTTGGCACAGGCCTTGGCAGGTAACCCTCTCAGCCTGCCTGGCTGAGGATATGCAGGCAGATGAGGTCCAGTGAGAGGGGACTGCAGAGCGCAAACTTACACAGCATGCCCTTCCACCGACCTCGTCCTGGGAGTTTGACCTACATGCCGCTGCTCTAGGGCCAGGGACTCCCGGTTTTTGCCCTTTAACGGGCCCTGCATGCACCACCACATGGGGAAGGAGCATGAATGCATTCCCCCCGACTTGATGTTAGACTAAAGGATACCATGCCAAGGCCTAAAACCCCCATAGTTGTGACAAAATGCTACGTGGAAGGCGAAACCTGCCAGTGCAGGGAAAATTCCTTCCCGGTTCTGAATACAGCAACCATCTTACGACCGTAGCAGCACCCACTTGTGATAGGAATTTTGAGGTCTTAGATATATGTTAAATGTTCATAAGTGTACCAACCAAGTACATACACAGATCAGCACAGGATGACCGACCTGGAACCATTTTGATTCCCAAACTGTCCCAAACTGAGCAAATGTTTTTCTCTACAAGGTCAAAGGAAAATGGAAAAGCCTCCCCATTGTCTTTTCTTTCACAAATCCTGTCTTAAGGGTATGTCTGTGTTTGAATATTTGACCAAACTGCAGGAGGCAGTGGAAGACAGAAGTGCCTGGCGTGCTCTGGTCCATGGGGTCAGGAAGAGTCGGACACGACTAAACGACTAAACAACAACAACAACGTGTTTGAATAGGGTGTGAGCCTGTGACCTGGCCCAGGAACTAAGTATTTATCATAACAAAAGACTGGCCAGGCTCCCCAGGAAATCCAATCAAGTAACCTGCCAGACAGGAGATAAACAACGACAGGAGAAAAACAACATTCAAATTTCTGTTTAGACCGCCTTTTCTGTGATGTAGGTGTGATGTATCTGAGGGGTGGTCTTGGGTTACACCCCTTCTGTGATGTAGGTATGATGTTTCTGGGGGTGGTCTTGATCTACAGGGTGGCAATTTCAAAAGTCTTTATAAGGCCTTGCGCACCATTTTTCTGGGTTCCTCCTCTCTCCTGCAGGTGAGGGGAGCACCCCTGTTGCAACAGATCAATAAAAATCAATCTTACTAGCTGCTTTGCTTCTCAATATTCTCTGGTTGGCCTCTGTTATTCTCTCCTACCAATAGGGAACCTATGTAAGGACTCTATATGGGCTCTTGGATCCCCCATAAGGGAAAAGGGCAATTTTTGTTTACAATACGCTGACCTGGAACGCAAAATATTAGCCTGTAAGGAAAGACTCATTAACTTGAAGACTGCTGACCTAGGATGAAATTATGGCGGCAAGAAATTATTAATTTGAGGGAGGGAGCGTGGGTGGGTGATCCTGGAAGAAAAAACAGCAAAAGAGGCTTGGACAACGGAGTCTGCCTCTTTTCTTTTGGCCTTAGGTCCACCCCCAGCCGGCCGTCCATTGTCCTCCCTGGCCAAGGGCAGGTCAAAGTCCGGCCCAAGCAGGTGGGTAGCACCCGCCCAGGTGAGCGCCGCTCGGTGCCGCAAACCCCAGCCACCTGTGGGGAAGGAAGGGCGGATATTATCTCTTCAGGCCTTGCACACATGTGAGTGGCAACGTCCCAAGGTCTTTATCCCTGAAGCTGGTTTGTGAGTTGGTCAAAGAACAGAAGGATCACTTGGTTAGGCAGGAAGAAAGGAACAAAGGACCAAATGCCCAAATTTAGAAGATCTTTTCTAAAGAGCTGGGTCCTCTTTTTCAGGTGGCCAGCCTAGGGGGAAAGGGGTGGTAGACCCAGCCCCAGGTCTGTGAAGAGATATTGAAAGGGTTAACAGTTGAGAGTCAGCTGGAAGAGGATGGAATCAGTGTGTGCTCCTTGGGGGTGGAGGGGAGAGTGTTCAGCAAGGAAAAACTGAGAGACAGTAAAGGGTTGAGGAGTTGGAAAGGGATTATTGTATGGCAGGGAGAATTCAGTTCCTATCTTAATGCAAATCTATCTAGTTCTCCCTTAGGTGACCAAAACACAGCTTGTCCTTTGAAACATATGGTTTTTGAAGTGCAGCAATCCAACCTCACAATGGGTTTATTTGGGGAATACAAATATTTCATAAATGTCTGCAAAAAAAATGCAGATATCTGCGAAAACATCGTACACAGATGCAATATTTATTGGGGGGGGATGCATTGCAAAAAATGTGAGAATTATTAGGAATTGCTGTTGTTTGCCACTGTTTATGGTGTGAATGTAATTTGTATTTCTCCTTAATTGTGGTGCTTTTGTAACCCACCCTGGGACTTTCTGCTGAAGGATGTGCTATCAAATAAATAAGTAAATAAATAAATAAATGCTGGAGTTTCGTTTGTTACCATGAGCCCTTTCTGGGGAAAAGAAAGTGAAACAAAGAATGCTTGGTATAAAAGAAGCAACAAGTCCAGATGCTTGAAGCACAGCAAGATGGATCAACAGCTGCCGACAGGAAGAGGTAAAATTCCAGTTCTGTGGGTGGATTCAATGAGGGCATGCTTTTTTCTCATGAATTGTCATGAATTCTCAATGAATTCTCACCTACCGCCCCCCCCATTGCACAATTATCATTTTTGCAGTCCCTCAGTAGTTGAAATACAGCATGTGATGAACATACTATATGTGGGTGGTGCTGTGGTCTAAACCACTAAGCCTCTTAGGCTTGCTGATCGGAAGGTCAGTGGTTTGAATCCCTACAATCCTCGCTGGCCCAAGTAGGACAAATTCAGCCAGCTAGCCCTGGTGATTATCTAAAGCTTATTAGATGGATTTCCCCTAAATTGATTTCTGAACTTTGAATTTTATTGTTATTCATGTTTTTATACTGTATTTTATGCTGCTTTTGCAATAAGTGTTTTAGATTTGTTGTTAGCCATCATGAGCCCAGTTTTTGAACCAGGAAGGGTGGGGTATAAATAAATTATTATTATTATTATTATTATTATTATTATTATTATTATTATTACAATGGGGTGAGCTCCCGTTGCTCTGTCCCAGCTCCTGCCAACCTAGCAGTTCGAAAGCACACCAGTACAAGTAGATAAATTTGTACCTCTGTGGCGGGAAGGTAAATGTTGTTTCCGTGCATTCTGGCTTCCATTACGGTGTTCCGTTACGCCAGAAGCGGTTTAGTCATGCTGGCCACATGACCCGGAAAGCTGTCTGTGGACAAACACCGGCTCCCTCGGCCTAAAAACGAGATGAGCACCACAACCCCATAGTCACCTTTGACGGGACGTAACCATCCAGGGGTCCTTTACCTTTACCTTTACTATATGACAGCACATCCAGCTCCCAAGAGATTGCGATCTACTCCCAGTATAAAAAAACTGACAGTGATCTACCCATTGTCGTTGGAATTCTTGAGCTTTTTTTAGAGGGGAGTGGCCAGAGTTGTTGAGCTTTTGGTGGGAGGGGGAGGAGTTTTTTAGTCCAGAGATCGCTTAGGATCCCGTGATCGATAAGGATCAACAGGTGATCTACCGGCTGGACATGCCTGCTATATGATAACATCCTGGCAGTCCATAGGGTATTTTCACACATGGGACTTAGAGGCTGTAGTTTGGTCAGATTTGTAATAGGAAGATATAGCCTGCATTAACCAGAATACTGTAAAGAGAAGAGGTTGCCTTACAGTCAGATCCTGCCTGTGAAATTGCATCGTGTTTGCATATATGTGTATAATCTTGAAGATAAAGCTGTTTGGCTTAAGGCTCAATCAGACTTCCACTTGTCCTGCCGCTTTCTCCTGGGGAAACCCAGTCTTTACTGCTGAATCGCAGGGCAAACACCAAACCACTTGGACCCATGCTTCCTAGACACGGGACAAGGAGAAGTGTTGACAAGCCCATCTATATGCATCTTCGTCAATATATATTGTCTGTCTGTCTGTATATAATCCATGAGCAGATCATAGTGCAATAAGAAGTATTTTTGCTGGTTGTCACCTATGACAGCATCAGCACCATTCTGTAGTCCTTGGAATGCTTTGTGGGTCTTCTGTTTTGCAGCTGTATTGCCCTACATTCTGATTTATAGCCATTTCAAAATCCCCTCTATGTGGTCTTTGGCTTCCGACATTCAGTACAAATCATACAGGAAAAGGGAAGTCAAACAGAAAACTTGTCATAATGGGGTTGTACGTGCTTAAATGTAATCGATTTCAATATGTGTGCATAACTGTGCATTGCCTTGTGGCCATTATTTTTAAAGTGACAATTCTTTAGAAGGTTTGAAAAGCCATGTTGCTTAATTGTGTAATTTACTTCCAACAGGTCCATTAGTCAGAGGCAACAACCATAGGTAAGAAAGGCAATTTTGTATATTGCACTCGAAACATAGAAAGCAACTCAGTCGTTCAGCCCGGACACTGAGGTCCAGCTCCGAGGGCCTTCTGGTAGTTCCCTCACTGTGAGAAGTGAAGTTACAGGGAACCAGGCAGAGGGCCTTCTCGGTAGTGGTGCTCACCCTATGGAATGCCCTCCCATCAGATGTCAAGGAGATAAATAATTATACAACCTTTAGAAGACATAGGGAAGTGTTTAATGTTTAATGTTTTACAGTGGTACCTCGGGTTAAGTACTTAATTCATTCCGGAGGTCCGTTCTTAACCTGAAACTGTTCTTAACCTGAAGCACCACTTTAGCTAATGGGGCCTCCCACTGCCACCAAGCGATTTCTGTTCTTATCCTGAAGCAAAGTTCTTAACCTGAGGTACTATTTCTGGGTTAGCGGAGTCTGTAACCTGAAGCATATGTAACCCGAGGTACCACTGTATTATGTTTCTGTATATGCTGGAAACTGCCCAGAGTGGCTGGGGCAACCCAGTCAGATGGGTGGGGTACGAATAATAATAATAATCTACATTGAGGAGGCAGAAGCACTAAGAACCAGCTTCAAACAAATTATGCGGTAACCAGAAGTATCAGATATTTCTCTTTGCAAATGTCCACTTCTGCAAATGTACAGTAGTTCTGATCCTTTTTGTGTCAGTTTTTGTTTTTGCCTTTTCGTTGCATTTCTTTACCTTTCTGCTTCTGAGTCGTGTTAGTGTCAGGGACTGGGCAGAGGAGGAATGGTAGAGACCTCCCCTGCCTGACCCCTCCAGAGAAGAAGAAGATAGTTCAGAATTACCACAGGGGTTTGAGGGATGTCACAGCTCAGAGGCAGATGAGGTGGGAAGCTGGGAAATAATGGGGAGGGGGGAGAGGAAGCACCAGGAGGGCAACAACTGACAGACACAGTGTCTTTAGAAAGCATTCCATCTCCCAGAACCCGGTGAGCCTTGAAAGTAGGAGAGCAAAGAGCTTAGAGGCAGAGGGCACATAGCAGCACCCATAGAAGTGATGCATGAGGAAGTGGGAGAGACGGAGGGGGTGGAGATTCACTCAGGGGAACGCCATTATTCCAAGACTCTGAGTCGTGTCTGACTGGTATTGGGGTTCTTTAGTCAGGAGTTACATAGCAGGTAAAAATAATAAAATTATTGTCGTCGTCATCTGTGCAATAGATCACTCCACTGAGTAACCTCACTGCAACATCCTGCACCAGTGACAGCTTCTGGATCAGTCCTAAGGGAAGCCCTATGTAGATTAAGTACATTACAGCATGACAATTTAGAGATTACCAGTGCATGAGTCACAGTGGCCAGGCAAGCCTGGTCCAGGAACGGTTGTAGCTGGAATAGCAGCCAAAGGTAGAAGAAGACACTTCCGGTCATTAATAGCTTCTTGGGCTTCCAAGGGCAGAAATGAATCAAGGAGCACTCCCAGGGTGCATACTAATCCATTTAGGGGGATTCAAATCCAGGCAGGTCGGACACATTACTCTACTCCTAGACCTGGGAACCACCCAGCCATAGGAACCAAACTTCCCAGGATCCAGTTTCAGCTAATTGTCCATTATTGCATCCAGACACTGGTTCGGAAAATGCATGGCATCATGTGATTCGGACATTGATGAGTGATGAAATGTTGACTGTCTGTTGTCTCATTTGCCCTAAAGGTGGCAACTCAAACCAGATGTGTTTTGGCGGAATTACACCCCTATAGGACGACCCGAGCGTACTCATCTCCTGTATGAAATCCGCTGGGGACAAAGTCACAGGTACTGGAGAAACTGGTGTACAAGCAACAGCACCCACCATGCTGAAATCAACTTTTTGGAAAATGCCTGCGAGGAGATAGACCGTCGGACAACAACCCCATGCACTGTCACTTGGTTTCTAACATGGAGTCCTTGTGGTAAATGTAGTGGCCGTATAAAGCAGTTCTTGCAGGAACACCCACATGTGACCCTGGAGATACGTGCTGCAAAATTATTCAATCATAATTTCTGGTTCAATCAGAAAGGCCTCAGGGACTTGGCTAATTTTGGAGTCCGGATATACATCATGCAGCTGACTGGTAGGTTGCAAGCTTAATTTATAATTAGCAAATGGATGGTGGACAAAAGACTAGGCAGGGGGTTGATAAACAATACGTCTTGTATGGCAAACCCATTTCCCCATAACTTTTGTGTCAGGGACTGGACTGAACACGAAGGCTGGGAAGTGTCCTCTTGGTCTGCTCGGCTCCTCTCAGGAAAAGAGGGGGAGTGGGAAGTTTCACCTTCCTTGTCTCCAGCAGTTTAAAGTGGAGGAGACAGGGTTGAATTACAGCTGAATAAAGACTAGCCTAGTTAGGAGATGGTAGAGGAGGAGGTGGAGGGAGGGAGAGAGCAGCCAGCAGAGACCTCCCTGGAGAGTCTGGGGGAACCTCATTCTCCAAGGAGAAGAACAGAGAATGCAAAGGAGTGTAACTCTTGGGAATTTCCATAGGTACTCAGGATGTTGTTGGGGACAGAAGAGGAGGGACTCAGAGTAGGCAATGTCTCCTTTGCGTGGAGACATGGATTCTTTGTCTTGCACCCAGATGACTGAATAAAAACCATAAATACGAACTTGCTTGTTCTTCTTGCCTTTGATGCTACCAGGGGAGAAGGGTATTCTCCATGCCTGACATTTTGCAAGAAGGAAAATTATGGGCGATCGGGTTTTCCATGGGTTGCAATTGCTCTGATTCAGCAGTAAACAGCAGCGTAGCATTGTTTGCTGGTGCCCGGGGCGTTCAGGCGTCAGGTGGGGAACAGAGGATGAATGAAGCCCGCCACACCGGCCCAGTCCTCACCACCAGAACCAAGCAGGGCTGGGCTGTGCCTCCTGCCCACCTGTGCAGGGGGAACCTGGCCAGCTGATGTGGCCCTTGGCAAGCGAATCCACTGATGCCCATGGAGAGGAACACTGGGCCGGGCCATGCTGAGGTCACTCCTTGCCTGTTTCCCTACACCTGCACCCATGGCCACTCACCATCCAAGGGAGTAATGAGCGAGTGCTAGGCAGACAGCCATTCCGTAAGGGGGCCAGGGACATGGTGGTGAGGCCAGGCTGGACTCTGGAGCCCAGGGACCTGCAGCAGCAGGCAGGCCTGACAGGCATCCCTGCATGGGGTTGCCTGGTTTATGCCCCCTCAAAATTGTGTGCCCAGGGCCATGGCCCCTCTTTCTGTTAGGATATTTCCGTTCCACCTTAAAAAGGGGACAGGCTGTTGTGAGTCACAGCCTGCGTACTTCCGACTCACAGGAAGTTTCTGTTTTGTATATAGCTTTTGTTTCTCTCTGTTGCCTAGATACTAAGGCAGGCAGTCATGTTTTTCCTTTGTTCTGACCAACGCTGAATAAAGTTGTAAATATGCTCTCCTGGGTGCATCTTTCGTTGTGGAAGCTCTGTGAAAAGGGCATGCATGAGTCCTGGAATGTGGACAGCTATTTCCAAGGCTCGTGTCGCTAATTGACTGATACTGTTTCCACGGAAGACCGGGAGACAATGTGGAGGCATGATGGCCTTTGTCTCCCTGGCAGTATCCCAACACTTCCCCCCCACACACATGCTACACCCCTGGCAATATATAGTGTGTTTTTCAGGGAGGGATTGTGGGACAAAAGCTTAACCACTTGGACCCATGCTTTCTAGACACAGGTCAAGCAGAAGGGCGGACAAGCCCTTAGACTTACAACCTATTTATTCCCTCAGATTATTTATATTGTTGGAGAACATTTGTGGCTCACCAAAGGAATGAAGAATACTTTTCGCTACTGTGGCGTTTCTTGCCTTCAATAATGTTTTATTCCCAACAACTAGACTCCATCCTCAGGTAAGTTCTACTTTGAAAGAGATGAGTACAAAACGTGTGAAATTTCCTTGAGGAAACTTGCTTGCCCTTCCATACTGCTATTCCCAAAATGCCTGTAGCTACTTTCAGGAGGAGGAAAAAGATTCCCTGGGTGTCTGGGTTGCCCGAGCTTTTGATAGAGCCGCCCCAATCCTTTTGCCTCTAACTTCTGCCCACTAGTATCCTATGAACCTTGCTCCTTTTCTCTCTGCAACAGCTGTCATAGAAGAATCCTGCTCCACCCTAAACTCTCCAACTTCATCTCTCTTCACAGGCCTTTCTGAGTTATCCCAGGTGCTGTAGACCATCACCTTCTGCTGTCATCAGAGGATCTGTGATCTCCTTAAGAGCAGAAAGTTCTGATGATTCTTTTGCCAAGCCTTAAATATCTGTGTATTTCATGGGTAAACTAGATGCGATAGCAAACACATTTATAAAGACATTGACCAACGACGGGCCCAGGATAGCACCCCACTTGTCACATTTTTCCAGGATGACAAGAAAGCATTAATGAGCAGTCTTTGGGTTCGGCCAGCCAACCAGCTACAAATCCACCTAACAGTTACCTCGTTCACCCCACGTTTTACAAGCTGCCTCGCAAGAATATCATGAGCGATTTTGTCAAAAGCCTTACTGAAATCAAGATACACTATGTCCACAGCATTCTCCTGATCCACCATGCTTGTAACTCTGTCAGAAAAAAGATATGAGCGTCGTCTGGCATGACTTGTTTTTGAGAAACCCATGCCGGGTCTTAGTAATCACTCAATCCTTTTCTAAGTGCTCACAGACTGATTGTTGAATTCTCTTTTCTAGGACATTTTCTGGTATCGATGTCAAGCTCAAATTTGTGGAAGACAAGGCTTTTATTGGCTACTAGGCAATGTGTCCTTGTTCTACCTCCTCTGTCAGAGGCAATATGCCTCTGAATTGCAGTTGCTAGGAATCACCAGTGGGGAGTGCCCTGTTGCTCTCATGTTCTGCTTGCCTGAGTCCCATCTGGTTGGCCACTGTGAGAACAGGATGCCGGACTGGATCGGCCTTTGGCCTGAGCCAGCACAGCTCTTCTAATGTGCTCGTGAAGGTAACCTCTGAAAATCACTGTTAGGCACAATTAACTTCCCTTTCAAGGGTAATAGCAACTGCAGGGTGTGGAATGGGTTCTTCAGATCACAGCAGGGCAGTAGGATAAAACCTCCCCTGCCTGCTTGCCTCCAGTAGTCCCAATTAAAATTGCCCCCAGGCCTGCTATTAATTTTAAAATGGACATTGATACGATTTAAAATAATGTGTTTAGCATCTCGTTTGTCCACTTGTGTCTTCAAATGATTGTTATGCTTTTTAATAAGTTAGGAATTATTTTTATGATGTATGCACTTAAGTCCTGATTTTTCTGTGTTCCTCCAGTCAAACTTCTAAAAATAAACTTTACTACTTTTCTTATGAACTGTGTGACAGACAGCGCTGTCTTAAGCATATCTGGCACCGTGGTGCAAAGCTCCCTCTGCCCCCACCCCCGGTTTCCCAGAGTTTTTTAGGGAGGACGGCGCTGCCGGTGGGGCTGGAGGAGGTGGGCAGTGGCTGGAGGGTGGCTCCTCCGGTGGGGAAGAGGCGGAGGCTGGACGCGGCACCTCCCGGCTCAGCTGGCGCTCAGCTGGGCGAGGGAGGCGAGCTGATGCCGGGAGGTGCCGCATCCAGCCTCCACCTCTTCCCTGGCACCCTCCAGAACTTGGTGCCCTGGTGCCCCACGCCACTAGCCTCTATGGGTAAGACGCTCCGGTGACAGACACCATCGCTGAACTGAGGCTTGGTTCCCAAGCTTCAGCAAAATGTAGGATCAATTATATGGACTCTAATACCATAGCAATACAAAGAGGCACAAAACAAGGATGCCCACTGTCTCCCTTCCTATTCATCCTAGCAATCCGAATCCGGGCAGCCCCTGACATCAAGGGAGTGGTAATAAAAGGCAAAACCTATAAATCAGGGCTCTTCTCAGATGACCTGATGGTCACAACACCAGACCTCACAAACACAGCAATCACACAACACATTCAGAATGGTGTCAGGCTTACAAGTAAAATGCCAAGTCCCAGGCTATGTGTTTCAACACCCCACCTCATATACAAAAAGAATTTTCCAACATCAGAAAGATAAAACTCTGCCGTACGAAATTCAGATACTTTGGGGCACAAATAACCAGAAACCTCAACAAACTATACCTCCACAACTACAACCCCCTGTGACGACAAATTAACAATGGCCGGAGGAGATGGAACAATACTAACTTCACTCTCTCAGAGGAAATAGGTAAAGGTAAAGGGACCCCTGACCATTAGGTCCAGTCGTGACCGACTCTGGGGTTGCGGCGCTCATCTCGCTTTATTGGCCGAGGGAGCCGGCGTACAGCTTCCAGGTCATGTGGCCAGCAAGACTAAGCCACTTCTGGCGAACCAGAGCAGCGCACAGAAACGCCGTTTACCTTCCCGCCAGAGCGGTACCTATTTATCTACTTGTACTTTGATGTGCTTTCAAACTGCTAGGTTGGCAGGAGCCAGGCCCGAGCAACGGGAGCTCACCCCGTTGCGGGGATTCGAACCGCCAACCTTCTAATCAGCAAGTCATAGGCTCTGTGGTTTAACCCACAGCGCCACCAGCGTCCCCTCGGATGAAATAGCCAGGATCAAAATGATCACCCTTCCAAAACTGACCTGCCCTATTCCAAACCCTTCCAATCCAGATTCCACCAACCCAACTCCGCAAATGGCAGAAAAGAACGCACTCATTGATTTTAAAGAGCTGGACATGGCTGCCTGCACGTCTGTAGCTGGCTGTTGGTTCTCCATCCCATGACTGCCACGCGGCAGCTGCCTTAACAGCATCCTTGTGGAGACACCTATTCCATTTAAAAATACTAATTTGCCTTAACATTCAAAAGCAAAAGCAAAAACCACCTTTTAATATGTGATAATACAGCTTCAATTTAAAGAATGAAAGTGTGCCGCTCTGTTAAAATGCCACTTCCTGTTGGACTGCCGTCATGGGAATGTGGGCAGGTTGGAGGTGGCAATTTATTGTTTCCCCCTCTACATTGGGTGGTTGTTGCATAGGGGGTGGTTCTACTCGCCTGAGATACCTCTAATTCTGTCCAGTTTGGGTATCTGCACTACGGTAGCAGATGTGTAGCTTTCCACCAGGACATCTGAGCAGTTGTACTGGTTCACCTTATGGCAGTGGTACATCTGGCATCGCACCAGCATAGTGGGACTCCTGCCATAAATGCTCAGCACCTTATCATACAGAAAGAACAGAAACACTCTTTTTTATTTCATCATTGCAAGCAGTATAATTGGACAAACTCTTCAATAATGTATCTTCTTTATACACAGCAATTTTCATAGTGACTGTATGGCAAAGCTATTTCGAACCCATATTTGTTCTCTTTTTAACCTGCCCCATCCAAGTAAATAATACATCTTTGAAAGTAGAAAGCATAGCAAACCCCGCTCCCCATCAGAATCAGTGTCTGAAAATTCCAGAGCTTCTCTGTGAGCTTAATAGACTTCAAAAATTGGAAAGCTTGCATGCATCAAAACAAACTTTCCAGCTCTTTTCCTATATTCTGAATGCATCTGCCTGTTTTCAAGCACTCAGTTTCTTTCAGCCGATTCAGAAGGTGGAGGAGCTGGAGGCAAGTGAGAAGAGGTGCCAGAAGTTGTATTGTACAGAGGCTCTGGCATCAGGGTTCACCGTACCTGGGAAATTGTAGTCTGCATTCTACAACATTTGAAAGCACTTTCTCAACATGAAGCCCTAAGCTTTTTCCTGCATAGGAACCCGGTCAAATGGCACAGCAATGCTATCATTACTGCAGTCATACCTCGGCTCCCGAATGCCTTGTCATTTGAATGTTCAGGCTCCTGAATGATCGAAACCCAGAAATGAGTGTTCTGGTTTTCTAACATTCTTTTGGAAGCCTGATGGGGTTTCTGCGGCTTCTGATTGTCTGCAGGAGCTTTCTGAAGCCAATCAGAAGCCGCACTTTGGTTTCCAAACATTTCAGAAGTCAAACGGACTTCAGGAATTCAGAAGTACGACTGTACTACATCTCAAACAGCAGTATGAATTGGCTCTCAAAATACTACTTTAAAACACTGCTTTAAAAAGTGATGCATTCACTGTTCTGAAAGAAGTACCGTATTTTTCGCTCTATAACACGCACCCGACCATAACACGCACGTAGTTTTAAGAGGACGAAAATCCGTAGGCATGCCACCCGTAGGCATTCCCTCCATAACACGCACAGACATTTCCCCTTACTTTTTAGGAGGACAAAAGTGAGTGTTATGGTGCAAAAAATACGGTAGTTTATAAAGCCTTAAGTATTTAATAAATCAGACATAAGAGAACCTCTGGCACCCTAAGCCCCATTTTCTATACTAGATTGGGAGGGAGGCATGGGGGGGGTCCCCTAATTGTCCAGCCCACCCCCAAACCGTCACATCTCTGTGACCTATATGTGTCCTGCCACTTGCTTCTACCAGCTGCTTTTAGTAAAGGTAAAGGGACCCCTGACCATTAGGTCCAGTCATGACTGACTCTGGGGTTGCGGCGCTCATCTCGCTTTATTGGCCGAGGGAGCCGGCGTACAGCTTCCAGGTCATGTAGCCAGCATGACTAAGCCGCTTCTGGCGAAACAGAGCAGCGCACGGAAATGCCGTTTACCTTCCCACTGGAGTGGTACCTATTTATCCACTTGCACTTTGACATGCTTTCAAACTGCAAGGTTGGCAGGAGCAGGGACCGAGCAACGGGTGCTCACCCCGTCGTGGGGATTCGAACCACCGACCTTCTGATCGGCTTTTAGAAACAGATTAATTGCTTAAGGATGAGGGACAAAGGTTGAACTGGGTGACCTAATTTATTCCAGGTCATCACATGATTCTAACATGTGTTCAGACATTTTTTCCAAACGGTGGGGACCACTGTAACACGGGGAACTGGTCATACATACATTACAGAGATGTCTCACTGGCAGGAGGGGGAAGGCTCATTAACTTTCTGTCCTAAATCTGAACCCTAGTCGCACCTGGGATGTGTTTGAAATTGACTGGACCAGTTTGTTAGTAACTTCTGGTCTAGTCAATCTCACTTGTCGTGAGCATTATCCAATAGGCACCTGTAACACGTATCTATTGCAAATTTGCTGGTTTCTCTTCTGGGGATATATAGCAACTCTTTCAAGACACTATATGGGCTATTGTAAACACCTGCAAAACTTGCCTGATCAGAGAACAATCTGGGGTCCAAAGAAAAAAGAACTTGTATACTGTAGTCAATTATGGCAATAGCACCTCTGCACAGGTGTGGAAAGCTGCTGGTTTCCTCCCTTAACTGCAGTGGCTTGTACTCACACACAAAAAATCTGCTTCAGAGGGTTGGCAGAACCTCCATGGAGCAGCACATGATGCTGCATTTTAGGAGGTGGAGGAACTGCAAGCAGGAGGGGGGAATCAGTGGGCTCCCCACATACATGAAGAAGTTCTTATGTAATGAAGTTCTCACCCTGGGCCAGCAGGGGGATACTGTAGATAGTCTTCACCCAGGTCCACATATGCAAATAAGGGATTGAAAGTGACGTTCAGTGATTGGATAGTTACAGAAAGTGGTTACTGTTGCGTTGTAGTGGAGCTCTATATAAGCAGGCTGGCTGAACCCTTCAGTTCAGTTCTGTTCTGGCCTGTGAATAAACAAGAGCTGTTTGAAGAATCACTGTGTTGTCTGATATGTTCACCCACAACTTAACAGAAGCGCTATTCTTTAAAAGTTTAAAAGGCGCAAGGAGATAGGAGAATATTATATTAAGGATGGAATAACAAATAAAATTAGTAACGCAACAATAACAAAAATAATAGTAGGCACAGAAGATCGCACACGTACTGGGTGAAGTACTGGGTTGTGGGGGAGGGAGGTGAAGAGATTAATTGAAATTGTTAAAGATTGGTATAGGATTTAAGAGATTTAAATCTCTTAAATTTCCATAAAGATTTAAATTTCCATAACGATTCTATAAGGGAAGCAGAAAGCAGCAAGAAATATCAAGTAAAGGTATTGGAAAGGAGATCAGTGTAAATTAAAACATGAGACTTATGGTTTTACTATATATGATTTTATTTTGGAGTTGTCTGTTGTAAAGAATGTATATTATGTGAAGAAAATAATTTTAAAAAATTTAAAAAGAAGAAGTGCTTTTGTGCTTGCACACAGTGATCTTTGGAGCCAAGACATCATGTGTACATGACCAAACAAAGCAGACTCAAAACAATGACCTAAGATGGGAGATCTCCTGCAGCAATTGTGCTGTTCATCTGGGTTTGCTTCACGCCTCAGATGCAGAGCTAGTGGTGGTCTTTCTTTGTGCTCTCTGTCGGAAGAAATACGAAGAATATAAGGCATCATATATTAAGCCTTTGTGGGTCCAGGCCAGCCACCCATCATGATGTGGAGGGAGGAGAGTTCTCCTTTCACAGTGGATGCCTTCACGATTCCACCTAAATCTCACCAGAGGCCATTATGAGCTGCTGTGACTCTCCTTTCTGACATGTGCCCAAGCCTCGTTCCATCCTTACCTGTGCTGCAGGGAGCGTTATATTCAACCTCCGCACTGTCTTCTGTGTATGAGAGAGAACAATTCATGAGACAGAGATCGAGCCCCAGAGCAAACCTCTCTCCCACCCCCATCAGCAGGAAGTCAGGGTCCTCCAAAAGTTTCTGAACTAGAACTCCCATCATCCCTGACAATTGGCCGTGTTGGCGAGAGCACATGGGAGTTGGAGTCCCATGGCATCTGGAGGACCTGAAGGATAGCTGAAGGATAACATGAGACTTCTAATCCCAGGGTCATAGCTTTGAGCCTCACATTGGCCAAGAGATTCCTGCATTGCAGAGGGTTGGTTTAGATGACACTCGGGGTCCCTTCCAACTTTACAATTCTATGATTCTGTGTCCACAGGTTCCTCATCCCTGTTGCGGAATCCCACTCAGGGAGGGCAGTGTGAGAAGGACACAATGCGCCCTTCCACCCCAGCCTCGCCCTCAAGGGGCTGGTGTCAGGGAATGGTCTGAAGATGAGGACTGGGGAATGCATTCCACGGCAGACCAGCTTCTCTCTGATGGAGAGCTGGAGAGGGAAGAATTGTGCACTCGCCCCCTTGCCCACAGCATGTTCAGAGAGAGAGAGGCAGAAGCTGAACAGCTTGGGGGGGAATTACCCAGTTACGAGATAATGACGACAGAACAGAAAGGAGGGGGCAGCTAGCTGAGACATCTCTTGAGAGCATGGAGGGTTCCCCTCCCCATGGACTTGGAGGTCTGAACGTATCAGAGAACAAAGGAGTCGGAGGGAGGGAGGAACTTCTCATCGGCGCCCAAAATGCAGCGGAAGCCAGAACGATGATTAGACTAGCAACCGTTCTCCTTGCGGAGAGCTGTGTATTTGTGCTGGCAACATGACGCTGTAATAAAAGGACTATAAATCTATCAGCTGCTCGTTAATTCTGATCTGTGAAGTTATCAAAGGGAGGGGAGGACTCTCCACGCCTGACAGCTGGGATCGAAGGGTGTACGGCTGCTGAAATCCTTCTCACGCCGCCCTCCCCAAGCCGTGTTGCGAGGCTGGGATCCGTTCAGATCGCAGCATCACAACGCAGTGCAGGGATGGCTCAGGGATGGCAGCGTGAGTAGCGCTCTCCCCTACCCCGATGCACCCAGGGCAATTGCCCTGGCAGAACCCGCCACCACCACCCTTGGCAAAGGTAAGTGTGGAGAAGTCCAGCTAGCATGACTTCACACATGGAGACACTTGGCATGAAAACAGACGTAGAAGGATCGCAATGAAGGGTTACTGAATGTCCCTGGCAGAGTTCTTTGGAGCGTGTATGCTTAGGGAGAAGGGGATTGGGAGACAGGCAGGATTGGGGTGATCTATAAATGCACTTTGTGATGAATGGTACCCATTTCCAGCAATGAGATGCTTACCTGTATGGTAATAATCATACACTTTTACTATTGCTGGCTTTAGATCCATCACTTCTGTTTCTTGTTCCACAGACACACTGTAGTTTTGAACTTCGCTATCCAGCTGAAGACAGGAAAGAGGGGTAGGAAATAAAAATGGCAGGAAGTCCATCAGAAGGGGTGGGGTGGCAAACAAATCTAATTAGGATCAACTACAATGTGGGCTCGTCCACACCTCCATTTGCCCCACTGCTTTTGCCCCCAAAGAAATCTGGGGTTTACCGCTGAATCAGACCAAATGGCACTCGGGTTTTCCATGGCTTGATGTTCATTCTGACTTAGCAGCAAAAAACAGGTTTTCCAGGGGAAAGCTGCTCGAATCCACATCTCCACCCCCATCATTCAGCCCGGACACTGAGGTCCAGCTCTGAGGACCTTCTGGTGGTTCCCTCCCTGCGAAAAGTGAGGTTACAGGGAACCAGGCACAGGGCCTTCTTGATGGTGGCGCCTGCCCTGTGGAACGCCCTCCCATCAGATATCAAGGAAATCAACAACTACCTGACTTTTAGAAGACATCTGAAGGCAACCCTGTCTAGGGACATTTTTAATATTTGATGAGCCTCCCAGAGTGGCTGGGGAAACCCAGCCAGTTGGGTGGGATATAAATAAATAAATTATTATTATTATTATTAATATTAGCAGAAGACAAGCAGAAAACTGCCCAGAACTGTACTTTCTAGGCATGGGGCAAGCAGCAGTGTGGATGAGCCCTCTGATAGGCAAGTTTTGGAGTTCCCCAGGACACTTCTTCTGGCTTAAGGAAAAAGAGGGAGTAAGGAAAGGTCTCCCAGCTAGGGCGGGCTTTGCTTTGGTCCTTACTTCCATGCCCTCCTTGCCTGACTCAAAGGTGGAGCATTGCCCCAGAACCCCTTCCACGTATCCCTGATCTTTGTCAATCTGATAGAGATCTGAGTAGGCCTCACCTGATCCAGGTAGATGTGGATCTTGTCAGGCTCAAACTCCACCTTTTTGACGAGGGGCTTCATTAGGAGCTGTCAGAATATGGAAGAAATGGGCACTGTGAATGAACAAATCAAGCCAGAAGCCCTAGGCCACCACTGGTGGGCTGCCATCCCATAAAACGTGGGCTCGTACAAAACAAGGACAACAGTTTTATAGATCCTCACAGTTGTTGCACAGAAAATGACTAGAAGGTTCAGCACTCTGAGACACCTTACTGACTGCAGAATATGATACATATATGATATACAAAAGAGAAAAGAAGGATAAATATGAGTAAACGGGACACTTTATAACATGCTTCATACAGGAACAGGGCACTGTTTGAAATGTGGAACTTCCCACACCTAGAAAAATAGGGTCTGAGTGTAACTTTAGATTGCGGAGACACGTAGCAGCAGATTGCCACCAGACACCTTAATTCTGTCCACATCTTTGTCAGGATTGGCTACTTGGGGAGAGGAGTGGGCCACAGAACCTGTGGGAAATCTGGGCTTTGGGCATTTCTCCCGCCATCCCACCTTCAGAAGGACAAGGCCAAACACTCGCCTTCTTGGGCCTGAGTTCAAGGCCAATGCCCTTCCATTCATTTGCAACAGGAGTTGCAGGAAACAACCCAGCAAAGAAGCTTTGCGCTGATCAGATACCGTAGATTCCGGAGTATTAGGCGACTGGGCGTATAAGACGACCCCCAACTTTTGCTGTTCAATTTTAGAGTTTTAGAGTTATAGAGTTTGAGCGCCACCAGAGTTGGAGCGCGCAGCCCTCTGCTGCCTCTGCCATCACAGCAGCAGCAGCAGCCCGAGGCGAGGCATTTGGCGGGAGGGTGAGCGGGTGAGCGCTGCGCTCAGAAGGACTTTCCGCGTCCCCTTCTGTGGGGAGGGAGGAAGAGTGACGGCAGAAGGGGTGCCTCTGCTCACCGGCTCCCTCTCCTCCTTCCCAACGCATATACCCGGCGTATAAGACGACCCTCGACTTTTGGGGTGATTTTCCAGGGATAAAAAGTCATCTTGTTCGCCGGAACATATGGTAGGTGTTATTGGTGGATAAATTCTGTTATGTACTGAGTTGAATAGGATCCAAAAGGCAGCAGTCTGATTGGTCCTAGAACAATAGGATTTCATGCTCTTTATTCAGCTCATAGTGGTGAGGAGGAATGAATCGAAGTCCCCTCAAAGTATCTGCTTTATATACATTATTTACACAATGGGCTGCACATGATTGGCTAATTCCGGCATTCTACTGTAAGCCAATCAGGTTGTGGATTCACTTCTATCTGGAGCATGATTGGGTGGTTCCTGCCAACCAATCATACTGCTGCATTGTTCTAGGACCAATCAGACTGCTGCATTCTGAATCCTATTATTCTAGGACCAATCAGACTGCTGCCTTTTGGATCCTATTGTTCTAGGACCAATCAGACTGCTGCAGTTTGGATCCTATTCAACTCAGTACATAACAGATGCACACAAACACACACGTCAAGCAAGCAAGCAAAAGCAGGGAAGTGGTACAAACACACTGCCCTCTGCACATCCAGACAGTCTACCTCATTGCCTGATTCCGAAAGGAGAGCAGAGAAGAGAATGAAATATGTGGAAGGACCAGGGGAGAAGGATGTGCCTGAGAACTGGAGATCAGCTGGTTTAGGAGGAGGAGGCTGGGCAAGTGGGGATGGAGTCTGAGAATTAGTCCTGGGAACTGGGCAAGGGAGCAGGGATGAAGAGAGATGGATGAATTAATGGCTGAAGCAACCTGGAGCTTGTGTCTCTTCCTGAAAATGGACCCTCAAGAGCCAAGATCCCTCCTGAAATGCTCTGCTAACAGCTTAAGCTGTTTTTTGGACATCTTAATTTCATTCTTCAGTTCTTACTGTTGCTTGTGGATCTTAATTTTGCTTTTGTCTTCTAGAAGCCGTTCTGAACGACTCTACACAGCAGTGTTGTGGGACGAAACAACTAAAACAAAAGGATTACTGAAAGATGGGGAGAAGCCAAACCAAATGGTCTTACCTGCTTCACAAACTTCTTCACAGGGATATACCCAGACAGCATATGCACCTCTATCAGGACCATGTTGGTTTCGTTGCGCTCCCCTGTGTAGCTAACGGGGGAAAGGGAAAGGAGTTTCCATAAGAGAGGCAGATGAAAAATCATCTGGGGAGATTTGGGATCCAGTACAGTCGTACCTTGGTTCTCAAACACCTTGGTTCTTGTACATTTTGGCTCCTGAAGTGTCCGAGTTTTTGAATGTTCTTTGGAAGCTGAACATGGCTTCTGTGGCTTCCAATTGAGTGCAGGAAGCTCCTGCAGCCAATTGGAAGCCGGGCCTTGGTTTTTGAATGGTTCCAGGAGTCAAATGGACTCCCAGAAGGGATTAGGTTCGACAACCAAGGTACCACTGTAGTGAACTTCCTTCCCCACTGCCGCACAAGTGAGCAGCCTGGGGGATGGGTTTAATCAATGTCTCGCTCTAGGCAGGGCCACCCTGAGGTGATTGCTGATGAGACTCACTACCCAGCTTGCTGCTGAGACAAAATGGTGGCTACAGCCATCAGAGCTAAGTGCTCCTCTCAGCCTGGGTGGCTGTGACCAGCAAGTAGAGGCCCATCACTCCAGAGCCTTCCCCTTGCTCCCATTCAGCCTGGGGCCTAAATTGAAAGAGCAGACCTCAGAAGATGCATAGCCTCAGGCATACATACTACCGCCTCCATTCCTGTTCTTCGCAAGTCTCCCCCCTCTTCCCTTCCAAATTCTCAGGCTCAGGGACTTAAAAGCAAAGAGCGAGAAGGCTTGCAAAAGCCTTTGCTAGTCTTTCCCTCCCTCCTTTCCCTTATAAGTCTCCATTCCATTGCAAGTATAAGGGATTTTGACAAGTGGGCAGCCCTATTAGCTTAGACAAAGCTCATGATTCTGAACCCGACTCCAGGGGAACTCCAGCATGGGATGAGCTGGGAGGCAGAATTTTTTATTTTTTTATTATTTTGCAAATATGTTGTAAATAGGCAGAACATATTTTTGCATGCAACTATTCACATGTTCCCAAAGCTTCACAAGCTGCTTCACCAGAGATGTGATTTTTGGAGCCCCTTCAGAAGCAGCTTAGCAGAAGTACAGTACCTGACTTGTACATGAACATCAAAATATTTCCTGGTAGTCTGGTTGCATTCCTCTGGTGATGTCTCTACACTCAGAGCAAAAGCTTCTGACGGTGGAGGCTCTTTGTGGTATCGAAGAGTAGTCTACGTGGGAGAAGAAAACTGCTGTATTCTGGGCTGACTTCTGGCATCTTCTGTGATGTGTATTATAATGCTTTCATCAATAAGGGTCACTATCTGAACGATAACCTTGCTCATTTGATTGCCCTTTTTACACATCACTGTCTTTTTATTTGTATATATTGCTTGTTTTATGTTGCCATGGCCGTTGGCTAATGCAAATAAAGTTTATCTTATCTTATCTTTCATCATGTGCACTATACAGTGGTACCTTGGTACTCAAACGCCTTGGTTCCCAAACGCCGAAAACCTGGAAGTAAGTGTTCTGGTTTTCGAACTTTTTTCGGAAGCCGGACATCTGATGCTGTTGTTGGCTATTGTTTCTGGGGCACCTGCACCAATCAGAAGCTGCACCTTGGTTTTCAGACATTTCAGAAGTCAAACAGACTTCTGGAACGGATTAAGTTTGGCACCTTTGTTTTTGCTATTTGTTTTGCGTTTTTTCTTTTGAGGCTTTTTCAGTTAATTTGTTTTTGTGACTGTGTGGAACCCAGATCAGCTACGGACTGATTGATTGTGTGACTGTGGAAATGGATACAAGCCCCCCCCCAATCCAATCAAAGACTATCATCAGTGCATAATTTTAATTTTTATCATCTACAATACTGTCTTATTTCTTTTATAGTACAGTACACTGATTATTGCTTTCATTTTATGGATCAATGGTCTCGTTAAATAGTAAAGCTCATGTTAAATTGCTGTTTTAGGGGTCATTTTTAAAAGTCTGGAACTGATTAATCAATTTTGCATTACTTTCTATGGGAAAGCACGCCTTGGTTTTGGAACGCTTTGGTTTTGGAACGGACTTACGGAATGGATTAAGTTTGAGAACAAAGGTACCACTGTAATATGTTTTTAAGACCTTTCTGTTGGTTGGTTGGTTGGTTGGTTGGTTGGCTGGTTGGGGCTATAACCCGTATTTGGCTGACCAATAAAATCTGGTGATGGTGGTGATGATGATATACAATATGGGCCACTCAGTGAGTGTTCCATCACGTCGTTTTCACCAGAAACTCTGTTGGAACTCTGCCCTATCCTAGCTATTAACTGTTGACCAACTTATACTCCCATTTATTTATCTAATTCTTTCTGTTACTGACGTTATTAACAACCCATGGCAAGAACCTCCATCTGCTGAATCTGTGCTAAGGAATTGCCTTTCCCTTCAAACTTGCAAGAGTCAGTATGTTTCATTGGATATTACCCAGCTATCCTGCTGTGGAGCACGTTGAAAACGAATGCTCTTTTCATTTTCTCAGGACTGCTCAGGATCTGAGACATGCCCCCCTCCAGCCTCTCCCTCCTTTGTGACAATCTGAAAAGTGCCTCAGTCTGTTGCTTCTATCCTGCTCCCCGTGGATCAAAGGTGAGCCTTGTTTGTGCCTTTGTCCCCTGAGATTTCCATGGTTTACCTGCACATAGGCACAGCCGTTCCCTGACACATCCAGCTTGTATTGACCAGGAATCTCTGCAAGAGGGGCCTGTTGCAACACCAGCCGGTTCTTCTTGCCCACATGGAACTCGTGCTGGAAACCCCCACTGGATTTCACCAGCACCTTCACATCTTCTGCCTCACGATAGGTCAAGGCTGCATACTTGGATAAAGCCTGCAGGGCAGTCACTGTGTTCTGGGGAAAGCAAACAGTCGTCTTGGATGGTGGGGTGGAGATCCAGGAGACAAATTTTAACACTTACTGAGATCTTATAAACAATAACTCCTTTTGTCCCTCATCCTGCCACACCACTGCAGCCATTGAACATGGTGAACCTCAAACGATGGCTTTCGAGAGCCCAATAATTTTCACCACTTAAACACCAGCCCTGTGCTAGAATGTGCATTTCAAGGTGAATACCCAGGGATGACTGCAAGCCAATAGCAAAGGACAGTGGGCACTCCCCCTAAATACTCCCTCTAACTTTTTGGCAGAGTATATTCAGGTGGATTAAATCTTTCCTCCTTTAATCCTTCCCATCTCTTTCCTCTCCCCAAACTAGTTTTTGTTCTGGAGTCATCCCTGCATTTGGCACACCCAAATATGGAAATTTGGTACCCTGCTGCACCTCTTCCCTTGAGAAACAGCTGTCACTACCTGTGTGGATGAAAGGCCTCCATAAAGACCCTGTAGGCTGGTGAGGGAAGGCACAACTTCAGAGGCATGGTTGAGGACATCTGTGGACACCTCAGGTGTGCTGAGGAGAGCCAGCAGATAGTAGGCTGTTGCTTCTACATCTGACAAGGATACAATTCCATCTATAGAGGGGAAAGAAAAGAAGATGGGCTCATTTCAACTCCTGTAATAATAACCCAGAGCAATAATTGGAGTGGGAACTGCTGATGCTACTAAGCCTTTGTTTGTTTGTTTGTTTGTTTGTTTGTTTGTTTGTTTGTTTTGCATTACTAGGCTGGCCCCCTTGGATTCATTCATTCCAGGCACGCGGGATGGGAGCAGAGATTTAAAGTCTAATCATCCCAGCCACCAGCTCAGTAAATATTGAATCTTCTCCATTTACACAGTACAGCAATTAGCCTTGGGGGGGGGGGAAGGCTCCTGTTGACCCCAATGGAGGCTTTTCGTGGCGCAAATTGCCGCAGCTGCATGCAGTTGTGATTTTTATTGAGATGGCCGCTATGGAGAGAAGACTTATACTTCCCCGTCCTTTTCAAAAAACTAAGCAGTGGGATTGCCGGGTTGTTGCGTCAAGTGTAGTTAGGCCCAGAGGTCATTCAGACTTGTTCTCTGCAGTGAGTCATGTTGGGCAGGGCACCACACCTTGAGTCTAGTCCCAAACCCCAGCAGAAAGATATCTTTGTAAGGAGGCTGGAAAGGGGTATGATATGGCTTACATTGCTATCTGTAAAATGGGAATAATAGTGGCAGGTCTCAGAAGACTGCCCTTATAAGACGAAGAGTTGGAAACATATAAAAACACTCTGAAATCCTTCATCATCACAGTAATTGTGGATAATTAATTCTGGGTCACCAAAGGATTACCTGAATTGACATGTTTGTTTAGAAATAATAGAAACTACTGGGGAACTCAGAATTTACCCCAATAGCCTAAGCAGAAAAAGTTGCTACTCCAGATGTGGCAAAACAGCCGTCTCTGGAACAAGGGCTGTGTACACACGCCTGTCTTCTCTGCATGCACTGCACTCCCCCTGCTAGTTCCCCACCAAAATCAAATCCTGTCCATGGTGCGAAAGAGCACAACCTTGCTGCATTTTAGGTCAGTTAATGGGCACACAGCCTTCCTTTGCTCTGAATGAACCCCTCCTACCTGTTTTGTCAGCCCCTTCGCGCAATTCTTTCAGGAGGTGCTGCCGTATCTCTGTGTCCCCAGACAATGTGAAGACGTAAGCCAGCAAGGCCTTGGGGTAGGCATCGTCCACAGAACTCAAGTTCCTCTTCAGGCAGCCCAAGGCATCATCTACCATTGTACGCTTTAACACAATTTTAAAAAGACTCTGTTAGGTTGCTGAGTGGGATATGATCCCAGTCCAAGAGAACTGCACTTCTCTTAGGAGGTCCTGGGGGTCTTCTCACCAAAGTATAGTTCCCCGGGAATCCACAGGGGAGGCCATGAGAGCTATAGTGGAAAGATATACAGTGGTACCTCGGGTTACGTACGCTTCAGGTTACATATGCTTCAGGGTACAGACTCCAGTAACCCAGAAATAGTACCTCAGGTTAAGAACTTTGCTTCAGGATGAGAACAGAAATTGTGCTCCGGCAGCGCAGTGGCAGCAGGAGGCCCCATTAGCTAAAGTGGTGCTTCAGGTTAAGAACAGTTTCAGATTAAGAATGGACCTCCGGAACGAATTAAGTACTTAACCCAAGGTACCACTGTACAGTGGAACCTCAGTTTTCAAACGTAATCCATTCCGGAAGACCATTCAACTTCTGAAACGTTCAAAAACTGAGGCGCAAAGGGCAGTCTGCCAATTCAATAGAGAAAATTGTGGGAAAACAACAGATACACACAGTGGAAGCCATTCAACCTCCGAGGCGCGTTCGAAAATGGAAGCATTTACTTCTGGGTTTTCAGTGTTCGAAAACCGAAGCATTCGGCAACGGAGGTGTCCAAAAACTGAGGTACCACTGTATAATTATCAGGTCAGACATCTCCCTGGTGTTTCTTAGATGGACAGAAGGTGGAGATCATGTACTCCTGCCCTCTTTTGCAGAGACTTCCAGGCTACAAGGAATTTCCTTCCAGCATCTGGACACAAGTTGAACATAAGCACATACCAATGACTCAGCAAAGAGTAGCATTTTATGACACATCTGGTGCAGATGTGGTAATTTTGTGCCCATTATCTGCAAGTACCACCATCCTACAAACTGGGGTCAGAGATGTCCCCCCCCCAACTTGAGGGCTGCATTCCCTCATGGACAACCTGCCAGTAGTGTTCAGGGCCAGAGGCAAAAACTGGACAGAGCAATGGAGGGAGCTTGTATGGCTACATTTGAGGCATGCAAAGCCAGGTTTCTACAGAAGCATCAAGAGGCATCATGACTACAGTTTGAGGCATGTCTCTCCATCCAGACAAACTGAAGGCACACCAGACAGGGTGGGTGGCCAGTTACTAGAACCCGTGTTGAAAATCTTTGCCAGTAAAGTGGTTTCCCAGATGCTTCATGGAGTAGCGATATGGGGCATGGACCCAAATGCCTTAGAAATAGTGCAAATACTGAGCTGGTAGTTCTGCCCTGAGCATCAGAGTTGTACAAGGATTGATGGGGAGATCACAAAAACTTGTGGAAATCCTAAGGAAGGACTTACATTCTCCTTCATGTTGAGCTCCAGCAGTGAGGCAGCAACGTAAGCTGTTAGTGAAATCTCATCATCCACGGCACCCTAAGGATGTCAGGGGAAACATAAGAGAAAAGTCAAGGCGCTTCCAGACTCCCACAGAGCCAGTGTGGTGTAGTGGTTAAGAGCGGGGAATCTGGGGAACCGGGTTCGCGTCTCCGCTCCTCCACATGCAGCTGCTGGGTGACCTTGGGCCAGTCACACTTCTCTGAAGTCTCTCAGCCCCACTCACCTCACAGAGTGTTTGTTGTGGGGGAGGAAGGGAAAGGAGAATGTTAGCCGCTTTGAGACTCCTTAAAGGGAGTGAAAGGCGGGATATCAATCCAAACTCTTCTTCTTCTTCTTCTGTTTTGAGTGGGATTCCATGACATAACAGAAAATGGAAGTTGTGCAATTGAATCAGATTCGAGACAGCAAAGCTTCTCCCCACCTCTCCCCAAACTGGACCTTTTGTGATCAGGAAAGTAACAGGAAAATATATTGGGAAGTGTGGGATAGCAATTGCTTGATCTCATGTTGTATAACCTCCCCGCAAGCAAATGAATGCTCAGTGAAGGTACCTTTATGGCATTGTTGAAGACTCTTCCCACACTTTCAAAGCAGCCACTGGGAAGTTGGTGCTGCCCCAACCAGCGCACAGCATCCTGAATGTGCTTCTCATCAACATAGACATAAGTCTTGGCATGGCCAAAACCCTTAACCACAGCAGCCGTCAGCCTGTGGGATTGAAGCAAGAATAAATTTTAAAATGAGGGGCAACTTCTGAACTACAAGGGATCATGCCCCACTATTTTTCATCTCAGCTTTTCTCCTGCAGCACTGAACAGAAAACAACAAAAGTGACAGAAGCCGTAAGGAGAAAGCTACTAACTGATGTTCCATGGGGATTTCCTTCCATCGTGGCACTGACGTAAATTAAATAGGTAAATCAATGTGGGGAAAGCAAAATGTCACTTAAAGAAGAATCTGAAATAGTTTCCTTGAAGCTTTAAATTGTTTTATTCTGGATTGTTTTGTTTCATGTGTTAATGGAGCGTTTGGAGATTTTTTCTTTAAAATTTAAAGTGGTATAGAGATGGAATTAATAATAATAATAATAATAATAATAATAATAATAATAATAATAATAGAAGAAGAAGAAGAAGAAGAAGAAGAAGAAGAAGAAGAAGAAGAAGAAGAAACATGTTGGTCATAAGGTTAGGCAATGCTGCGCAATAAAATGCTACACTAAACCTCAATTTTAATTCCCATTCCACCTGATTCCAGAAGTAGTAGTAGTTTGATTTTGCCTCTTAGGGGACACCCAAGACCACCACCCACCCACCCACAAATTGATGGTAGGCTTCTGCCTCTTTAACAAGCAACATCACCCTGAGGCCAAAAAAGGTGCTAACTGGGAACAAGGGCTGGCAGATCGCAGGCTGCAGAGTTGCCTGTATCACCTCCTTCTCCAATTGCTCGTGACAGCAAATTGCTCAGCCTGAATGCCCACCCTGACAGCTTGGGCTGGCTGGTTCTAGCTCTGCTGCTAACTCACCAAGTATTCCCCTCAGCATCATGCATCCCAAAGGCACTGTAAGAGCCGTTATCGCGCTTGTAGAGCAGTTGGCGTTGATACCCTGGCAGAAGAGAAGAACAAAGTAGCACTGGCAATGCTAGGAGGGACCCTGATATTACCCGCTTATATATTTAAGGGATTTACAGTTTTTTAAAAACCACCTGACTAAGTGGCCAACGAAGTTAAAACAAAACAACAATCAGCACAGAAAACAATGTAGGACTGCAGCAGTGGGAAGATTATTATAAACCAGTTACATAGGCAGCTCAGCATCTTAAAAGGCCTGGGAAAACAAAATAGAAAGAAGTGTTCTTCCGGTGCCGAAAAGACATCATGCGCCGCACAGGCAAGGTTTTGTTAGGGCAAACCTTGTATTAAGTGTCTATGAGACATTTGCAGTGAAAGATTTGTCTGGTTATATTTGGCTGTTTATACTACATAGGGCTCATAAAGAGAAAACAGCTCCAGGCTGTAATGCAGGCTGTGGGGAGTGAGAGATCTCTGATTTTAGGCCTTAGAGTTATTTTAATTTAGTAGGAAGATAATCCCGTGCTGGACATGCACATGATGCTATTCAACTACTTAGAGGTATCATAATTTGTTTTCTGCTCATAAAACTTGAAACATTTCCCCCTTTTCCCCTTTCCTTGTTTTTCTTTTTTCTGTATCACTTTACCTCTTTATAACTGAAATTCCTTCAATAAAATATTAATATCCAAAAAGTGGACCAAGGGATAAAGTGGTTGTGGACTGGGGAAATTATAGGACTACGTCAGTATCTATTAAATGGTGAAAAGAACCACAAAAAACACAATGGATTGTGATTGCAAATTCGCCATGAAATCTCCACTCCCAGCAAACACTTTTTGATCTATGAAGAACAATCATAAATACATCCTACAGATAAAACTGAAATTCCTTTCTCCAAGGCTTCCAATGTCTTCTCAAGAGCACCTTCCATTTGCATGAACAAATTCACAACAGTCTCCTCAACTTCCCTTCTCATTCGGCCAGTGATCTTCCAGATTTTTACTATTCGCACAGTTCTTGCCAATGAACACCTGCCTTAAGCCACATTCCGAGGAGGAAAGAGGACTTACTCACCACTCTGTATGTACTTTATTACGTCCTCTTTGAAGGTGGGGGTTGCCTGGTTCGTCTTCTCCAAGTACCGGAGTATGTGAATGTTAGGAACAAACTTCATCAAGTTCTGCTCACCACAGCCCAGGGGTCGCTGAATCAGAAGGTCTATATGTTGTATTGATGTGCCCATAATGTCCCCTAGATGTTGAGAAGATTGTTATCATTACCACCACCATCATCATCATCTGGAAACTGTCTTTTGAGGAAATGCTGCAGGAGTTGGGTATGTTTAGCTTGGATAAGAGATGACTGAGAGGAGGTCTGGTGGCCATCTTCAAATCCTTAAAGAGCTGTCACATGGAAGATGGAGCAAGCTCATTTTCTCCTGCTCCGTGGACCATATGAGGAAAGGAATCAATGGCAGCCAGAATTGCACATGGGTAACTTGCATTATGATGTAGTGGAAAGAAAAGTCTCCTCCTCTCCAGATCTCTCATATGGGCAGAGATGGGGAAGAAATATGGGGGCAAATTTCCTCACCAATGCAGGAGACGGTAGCTCGGCCAGAGCCCTCCACGACAGCTTCAGGCAGCTTTAGAGAAACTTCATCGTGAACTGGGTCCCCTGAAAGGAGATGAAGAACAGGAATTAATGCAGTTGAAAACACTAACCAAGTGGTCATAATCTGCAGTAGGACTTGCACACAGCAAAAATGGGACTAGGAGCTTGCTAGCTCAGTGAGTCTGTTTTTAGCCACTGTGTTCTCTCAGCTGTCGTTCCGCCCCCTCTCCATCCCATCCCTACTCCCCTTGGCAAGCAGAGAGACAGAGTGTGTGTCTTGGGTCTCTTTTGCATCCCGCTACTGCCCTAGGGAAGAGACACGTCTCCAGCCCAATGACAACCAGAGCAACACTTCATCTTCTCTCCAACTTGCGTTCTCTGGGGCCCCATCACAAGCCAAGCTGCCCTGAGCAAGGGATGCAGCCTAAGCACACCTGAAGAGCAGAGGAAGGCATTGTGGGTCTCTTCTTCAAGGACGCCTTCTGGCTGTGGGAGGAAAAGAGAATGGGATGGTGAGTGGGGCTGCTCTCTCAGGGGAATAATCTCCTTCTACCTTCTCTGCCTTTTCCCCGCTCTGTGTAAGAGCTCTCACAATTGCCAGGCCTTCCAACTGATCACAGCCCCTGGCTGACATTACCTTAGACCTGGAAACAGGGAGGCTGTGCAAAAATCCAAAGGCCCTCTCCTGCCCAGCACCCAATGAATACAATTCCCCCCCTCAAAAAAAATCTGCTTAGGGGAGACCCAGAGTTCTGAATCAGTTGCTGGCACTTGATAGCTGTGAGCCAAAGTTGGACATCAGGGGCTGAAGGCCACATAGACACTGACCTTGACCAGCAGGGATTTGATCACTGTGTCTGACCGGCCTCGCGCAGGTGTGGTGGAAATCTTATTGCCACACAGATCAAGCGTCTCCTCTGCCTCGGCGGTGAGCGAGAGATTGACGTGCCCTAGAGAAAGGCAAAATTGGCACAGTGCCAGGAGCTCAGGGAGGGGAAGAGGGTGCTTGGGGGCCAGAGCCCCAGTCCAGCCCCACATCCGCCAACATGTCCACCGTGCCTTCAGTCTGGAGACAGATGTAAGGGACAGAGGTCGGAGCATAGGGGGTTCTTGAATGGAGATGGACCCCCAACCTCTCCTTTGGGGAGGGACACCATCTGGGATGGGGAGGAAACAAACCCATAGTACATGCAGCAGGGGGCATTGTTATATTTTCCATATTCCACTTAATGCCCAGTTGGCTTCCAAACAGAAGAATCCGTTGGTTCTGCCAAGTGTCCTCAGATGACAAGGTCTTTGGCAACCTCAACACCGCAAGTCTCTTCCCACCCACTCAGGCGCCTCAACCTCACCCAGCTGAGTCGCCGTCACGTTCCAGGAGAAGGTGTGGGCCTCCTCAGCACAGAGGCAGGTGCTGAACTGGCAGGCCGGGCATGGCTTCACATCCACCTCCTGCGACTCCAGCAGATTCACTCTCACCTGGGAGATGCAGCAAAATGACCCTCGTGAAGCAGGCAGCGCAGCGAGTCCAAAGCAAGGGGCAAACATTCAGAGAAGAGGCACAGGAGGTGGGTCTATGCCAGAAGCAAGAGCCAGACCACATGTCTAGGGGTGCCCCACACTGAGAAGTTGAGTAGGGCATAGACTGTGCCCAGTAAGACCTCAGTAAGTGGGGTCTCCTTGTGCTTTTGGGGCACCATATTAGCATCTGTGAGGAATGCCACCCCAGATTAGACTGGCGAGATTTATTCACTCAACAAAGTTTACAGGAAGACCTCTAATCAAAAACCTTTGGGATTCGAGTGGGTGGCTTGGCTTCCTCACACAAACCCCTCATGGCTGTTGTTCTGTGAGCCCCTCATGAAGCTCTTCAGCTGGTGGCCTGGATTGCGGCTGTGGGGAAGAGGAAGGGGGCAGCAGATGGGCATCCCTAGGCCTTGGCAGCAGATCAGACTGGGTGGCTTTCTGGCCTCTTCTGGTCTCTTGCAGCAATAAGGCTGTGTTGCATATGGGGCTGTGCACACACCACACATTTAAAGCACACTCAGGGGTTGCTGTGGGAGGAAAACTGCAGGTTCCCAGGACCGGGGGGCGAGGAGGGAATGTGCTCTATGGACCTCTTCTGCCATGAAGGGCATGGGGCTGCCTTGCGCTTCCTGCTGTCCACACTTCTGTGGCACATCCAAAGTGGAGCTTCTGTTTCCTCACCCACAGCAAGAAATGCAAGCTGTCCCCTCAACACTGAACGCAGAGTGGTGGGGGGAGGAGGGAAAAGTACTGACCTGTCCCTTGGGAGAGACAGGTGAGTGCAGGTGTAGGAAGGGCTAGGCCCTGGTGAGGTCCAGCCCCCCAGCCTCCATCTCTGTCTTGTGGGGTTCCCCCCCATCCCTTTCTTGCTGGATACACATATAAGGGAAGCTTGTTTGCTTGTTCTCAATGGACACTAACCTGGATACATTCCTTCATGTAATTGAAGACAGTGGACTTTAGCAGCAAGGTCTCCCCACGGACCACAGAATACGGCAGGCTCATATCCACAAAAAACGGCTGGAAGACCCGGAACTTGGCTTGCCGGGCAAGTCCAAAGCCAATGTCGGCCACACAGAAGGCATCAGCGTTCCACTCCGTGATCGTGTCTGGAGCGGTGACCGGGTAAGTTGCTTTCCCCTCCTCGCTGAAGAACAGGAAGAGAGGTCACTCCCTCAGTGACAACAAAACTATGGATCGGTTTTCTGAAGGCTGAAGTTACATTCCAAGGGAAAACCAGGCTCCAGGCTATGAGAAAGCCCAGGCTAGTCCAGACAGGGATCTGTGGAAAATAATTCTGTCTGATCCTTACACTGAAGAAGAGCTTGGATCTCAAAGGGTTCACCCCACACCCCCACACCCCTGCTACTGATATCCCAGGTAGATGGCATCATCTCAGCAGTTATCGTCCTTACCTAGCAAGGTTCACTTACTTCACTGATACTAAATCCCAGACCCAGGTCTCTGGGAAGTGTGTCCTGGGTTTAGCTTTCTCTTCCTTCTTGCTTTTTGTAGAATCAACAGCCTGAGGCTTCTCGGAAATCACATTCTCATGCTGAACAGTTGTGAGCAGGCCTGGAGATAGGACAAAAAGATGTCAAGTCCATCAGTAAAGATGAATCCGCAGGAGTGTGGCCAAATTTCTGAGGGAGATTATGATGGCAGTGATACAGCGATGCACTGCACCCAGCAACGAAACCATTGACTCAGGGGATGGGATGTCGAGAGGGAGATTCCGCAGGAATCAGTGGAAATAAAAGCCTTGAAAGGCAGAAACAACAAAAACTGATTTCTCTACTTGGGGACTTTCCAGCAGCGAAACAAGCAAATGACTGTGATTCGCACCTGTTTTAAAGCCACTTTTTAAACGTCTTGTTACTGGCAGGTCACAGGAAACAGGCTTTTTAACTTGCATGTTGGTGAAAACTTTCATTCGCATAAGCTGTGGGAAACCAGGAGAGTGGAAAAGTGAGGTGTGAGTATTTGACTCCCAGTAAATTAGCAAAGATGTATAAGAATACAGACCACTTCAGGTTACAGACACTTCAGGTTACAGACTAACCCAGAAATAGTACCTTGGGTTACGAACTTTGCTTCAGGATGAGAACAGAAATTGTGCTCCGGCGGCACCGCAACAGTGGGAGGCCCCATTAGCTAAAGTGGTACCTCAGGTTAAGAACAGTTTCAGGTTAAGAACAGACCTCCAGAACAAGTTCTTAACCCGAGGTACCACTGTGCTTCAAATATGTGTTGGAAGTGCAAAGAAAAAGAGGGCACCTTTTATCATATGTGTTGGACTTGTAAGGAGATAAAAGCATATTGGTAAATAATATATAATAAGTTGAAAAAGATGTTTAAGATAACCTTCATTAAAAAAAAGAAGCCTTTTTATTGGGAACAGTAGGCGCAGAGAAACCCAAGGGAGTACAAAAGACTTTTTATGTATGCAACGACAGCAGCCTGGATAGTCCTAGGCCAAATATGGAAAGAAGTCAAAATACCTACAGAAGAAGACTGGACAACAAAGCTGATGGACTATGCAGAGATGGCCAAAATCACTGGAAAAGTCAGGAACCAGGACGATAAAAACTTCAATAAAGACTGGGGAAAGTTTGTAACATATTTGAGAGCACAATGTAAACAATTAAAAACATTAGCAGGGTTGAAATAACACTTGTAATGTGAGAAGAACTATGGATTTAAATAAGAGTATTATGAAAATCTGGAGGAAGATATGATATGCAGTGAAAATGTTAATAAGAGGACTCCAGGGAGGGGAGAATGGAAGTCCGTGAATTCAGAAAATTCTACAATTTATGATTTTATTTTATGTTTGAATGTAAACTTGCATTGAAAAGCTAATAAAAAATGATACAAAAAAAGGAAAAGTAAGGTGTGAAAGACCCAGCATTAGGAGGTGGTCCAGTCTGGCACCAGTTCCACCTCCCTCCCAGTCATGATACCGCCCCTGCTTCTGTTGGGGTTCTCCCATTCTCCCTCGTGGGGGAAGGAAGTCCTGCCTATTTGCCTAGAGCAGATTTCAATGGGCAGAGGGGTGAGAGAATGAGAGAGAGGAGTCAGGGTGTTATGTACTGAGTTGAATAGGAGCCAAACTGCAGCAGTCTGGTTGGTCCTAGAACAATAGGATCCAAAAGGCAGCAGTCTGATTGGTCCTAGAACAATAGGATTCAGAATGCAGCAGTCTGATTGGTCCTAGAACAATGCAGCAATATGATTGGTTGGCAGGAACCACCCAATCATGCTCCAGATAGAAGTGAATCCACAACCTGATTGGCTTACAGTAGAATTCCGGAATTAGCCAATCATGTGCAGCCCATTGTGTAAATAATGTATATAAAGCAGATACCTTGAGGGGACTTGCATTCATTCCTCCTCACCACTATGAGCTGAATAAAGAGCATGAAATCACTTTGCGACTCTGAGTATATTTCACTGGCGACGAGGATGGGATCCCGCTGAGCTGACTGCCACACACAGCACCGCAGCACCGCCACCTGCCGCACCGCTGCCTCGCACCGTGTATCCAGGCTTCAGCTCCGGGACACAAGGAACCCAGAATGGCAACCGACAGCAGCTTCTCGCCGTTCAACCCAGCATCTGGAGACTGGGAAGCGTACGCCTCCCGTTTCACCTTCCTCCTAGAAGCCAAAGGGGTCACCGATGAAGAAGACGCCAAGAAGAGGGCAATATTCTTCAGCATCTGCGGAGAGGAGACGTTTGAAATCGCCCGGGCTCTCCTTGCACCCGAAGACGTCGCTACTGTTCCATACAAAACAATAATGGAACAGCTGAAGGGGCACTTTTCGCCACAGCCCTCTGTGGTGGCTCGTCGAAATGCCTTCTATGCAAAGCGGCAAGCCCCTGGGGAAACCATAACTGGGTTTGTGACCTCTCTCCGCCAAGCTGCCCGGTTCTGCAACTTCTCAGAGCTGGAGAACATGCTTCGTGACCGCCTCGTCGGTGGCCTGAAGGATGAGAAGCTGCAACGACGCCTCTACGCTAAGAAGGACCTAACGTTCCAGGTCGCTCTGGAGGAGGCCCTGGCAACGGAAGCTGCCGAGAGGTCGACGCAAGAGGCACGGCCGAGCCAGCCGTCCCAACCGAGGGTCCACCACGAAGACCTCACCGACGACTCAGGATCCAACAGGGAGGAGGTGCACCGAGTACAGCAGCGCACTCAAGCAGCCCACATACCACAGCTGCCTCGACGAGAAGCAGGGAACTGCGCAAGCTGTGGAGACAGTCACGAGAGGAGGACCTGCCGTTTCCGCAACGCAGAGTGCAGGCAGTGCAGAAAATTGGGACACATCGCCCGGGTGTGTCGAGCTCGGCCCACCCGACGCCAGGCATCAGATGACCAATCCAAGAGCCCCAGGTCCCGGGGCCCAACACACCAAGGCAACGCGACGGAGCTCACGGACTTCCAGGTATACCAGTTGCCCCACCCCAACGTAGAGAAAATTTATGTAGAGGTACAGATAGAGGGGGCCCCATGCCGCATGGAGCTTGACACGGGTTCAACTCTATCCATAATCTCGGCAAGGACCTTAAGGAAACTGTGTCCTACTGGGGGTCCCAAACTCAGGCCGGCCCCATTCACCCTCCGGGACTTCCAGAAACGTAAGGTCCCCACAATGGGGGTGGGGACCTTCAGGGTGCAATACCGAGGGCGGACGCGGCAACTGGACTTGCTTGTGGTCAAGGGCCCCTACATTAGCTTACTGGGATTGGCATGGTTTGGACCACTGGGGCTAGCCGTCACCGGGGTGAACCACACTACCTTACAAGTGGACGTGGACGCCATATGCAAGGAATTTCCGGGGGTTTTTGATGGGAAATTGGGACAGTATACGGGCCCCCCCATTGCTCTACAGCTTGACCCCGCAGTACGACCAGTCAGGCTCAAGGCCCGCCGGGTCCCGTTCGCCCTGAAACCCCGTATAGACGAGGAATTGGACCGACTCGTGGAGCAAGGAGTGCTGGAGCCGGTGCCTAATGCCCCCTGGGAAACCCCAATCGTCACACCCGTCAAGCCGAATGGTTCGGTCCGCATCTGCGCAGACTACAAATGTACCATAAACAAGGCCCTCACGGCCCATGCATACCCAGTGCCAGTGGTCAGCCATGTCCTTGCCACCCTGGCTGGGTCGAAAATTTTTGGCAAGCTGGACTTGGCCCAAGCATATCAACAACTGCCAGTAGATGAGGCCACAGCAGAGGCACAGACGATTGTGACGCACAGAGGAGCGTTCAGGGTAAGGCGGCTGCAATTCGGTGTCAGCGTGGCACCAGGCATATTCCAGAATCTAATGGACTCTCTCCTTAAAGGGATTCCTGGCGTCACCCCCTTCTTCGATGATGTGTTGATTGCTGGGCCCACACCAGAGGAGTTTGAGGACCGCCTCCGCACCGTTCTGCACCGTTTCCAGACGGCGGGTCTCAAGGTGAAGCGGGAAAAATGTCTACTAGGAGTGCCTCAGGTGGACTTTCTGGGATTTATGGTGGACGCAGAAGGGGTCCACCCGACTGGGGACAAGGTACGGGCCATTTGTGATGCCCCAGCGCCCAAGAACAAGACTGAACTTCAGGCCTTCTTGGGACTATTGAACTTCTACCATTCCTTCCTTCCCCACAAGGCGGCGGTAGCGGAGCCCCTACACAGACTCCTGGACAAGCGGGCCCCTTGGGTGTGGGGCCAGCGCCAGGAGGCCGCATTCCAGGCAGTCAAGGACTTGCTTGTCTCAAACTCGGTCTTGGCACACTTCGACGAGAGGCTGCCGGTGGTGCTAGCATGCGACGCCTCACCCTATGGCATTGGCGCTGTCCTGGGACACCAACTCCCGGATGGAAGAGAGGTACCGGTGGCATACTTTTCCCAGACACTCAACGCAACCGAGCGGAACTACTCGCAAATCGACAAGGAGGGTCTGGCAATCGTGAAGGGAGTAAAAAAAATTCCATGATTTCTTGTACGGGCGGCCCTTCACCGTGGTGACTGACCACAAGCCCTTGCTTGGCTTGTTTGCCCCCGAAAAGCAGACCCCCCAAGTGCTGTCTCCTCGTGTCCTCAGGTGGTCAATTTTCCTTGCCAGCTACCAGTATGCACTGATTCACCGCCCTGGGAAGGCGATGGGCCATGCGGACGCCCTCAGCAGGCTACCACTACCGGAAACAGGCCCCGACCCAGCACCTGCACAAGAGGTTATGAGCCTGGAGCTGCTTCCCGACCGCCCCATTCAGGCACAAGAAGTTGCACACCATTCCAAGAAAGATAGGGTCATCTCCCGGGTCCTGGACTGGGTGTGGAGGGGATGGCCCAGCAGCAGCCCCGGGCCAGAATTCGCCGGCTACACAACCCGCAAACACGAACTGTCGGCCCACAAGGGGTGCCTGTTATGGGGAAGCAGGGTCGTTGTTCCCCAGCCCCTCCGCAAAAGGGTCCTCACAGCCCTACACGAGACACACCCAGGGGTAGTAAAAATGAAGGCCCTTGCCAGGAGTTATGTGTGGTGGCCAGGGATCGACGGAGAGATAGAGGCCTGGGTCAAACACTGCCAGGCCTGCCAAGAATCCCGCCCAGATCCCCCAAGGGCCCCAGTCCAGTCCTGGGAGTCCGCCCGAGCACCATGGTCACGCCTGCATGTGGACTTCGCTGGCCCCTTTCAGGGGAAAACATTCTTCATAGTGGTGGACTCCTACACCAAATGGCTGGAAGTCGCATTGGTACCGTCCACTTCTACGTCCGCAGCCATCCGGGTACTACGCAGGCTGTTTGCAACCCACGGGCTCCCTGACACTCTCGTCTCTGACAACGGGACTTCATTTACGTCAGGAGAATTCCAAACCTTCACAGCGCAGAACGCCATCCGCCACATCCGTTCGGCGCCATTCCACCCTGCCACCAATGGCCAAGCAGAACGCATGGTGCGGACCACCAAGGACACCCTTCGCCGCATGACGCAAGGGGATTGGGAGTACCGCCTTGCCACATTCCTCCTAGCACAACACAGCACCCCCAGCTCAACGACTGGCCGGAGCCCCGCTGAACTACTAATGGGTCGGCGCCTTGCAATCAGATTGGACCGCCTTCACCCCGATAGAGCTCAGGATGAGGTAGTGGTGGGGGAAGGCAGGAACCCCCGGACCTCGAGGCCCAGGACCCAGTGTACGCAAAGAATTTTGGGGCAGGCCCAGCATGGGTACCCGCCACAGTCACCAGGGTCACTGGTCCCGTGTCGTACGAGGTGCTAACGGATGGGGGGCAATGCTGGCGCCGCCACTGCGACCAGATACGGCGACGATTCCCGGGAGAAAACCAGGAGGAGGAAAGGTCAGAGGAGTCCCAAGGGAACAGAAGGGCAGTGAGGCCCATAGAGCAGGAGGGGCCAGCAGGAGAGGCAGAATCAGTAAATACAGAGAGGACCCGCGAGGCCGAAAGGACACCGGAACCAGAACCACGACTGAGCGAGCTGGTTGCACCAGACCAAACAGGCCCATCACAGCCAGCATCCTTGGAACATGAGCCAGAACCTGAACCCCGGACCAGGGAACACCCCAGGCCGCAACGCACACGTAGGCCACCGGCGTACCTCGAGGACTATGAATGCGACCTCCCGGGCAGGACTGGAACTTAGAGGGGAGGGGTGTTATGTACTGAGTTGAATAGGAGCCAAACTGCAGCAGTCTGGTTGGTCCTAGAACAATAGGATCCAAAAGGCAGCAGTCTGATTGGTCCTAGAACAATAGGATTCAGAATGCAGCAGTCTGATTGGTCCTAGAACAATGCAGCAATATGATTGGTTGGCAGGAACCACCCAATCATGCTCCAGATAGAAGTGAATCCACAACCTGATTGGCTTACAGTAGAATTCCGGAATTAGCCAATCATGTGCAGCCCATTGTGTAAATAATGTATATAAAGCAGATACCTTGAGGGGACTTGCATTCATTCCTCCTCACCACTATGAGCTGAATAAAGAGCATGAAATCACTTTGCGACTCTGAGTATATTTCACAGGGCCACCCATCAGATGTGGTTTCTTTAAACCTGGGACGGTCCCTAGAAAATAGGGGCACTGGGAGGGTCTGTAGGGTGCATCTCATGGAAATGAGCAAGGCACCTTTGGGAGAAGCTAAACTCGGGGGCAAATTCTACTCACCTTGAACAGGCTAAAAACATCGGCCTCACTCTGAGACCAATGGGCTACCTTCAGGGCCCTCTTTTGCTTTTGGCTTGGAGCCAGAGGAGGCAGGCAAGGATATGGCTCAAAGTCTTCCAAGCGATAGGGAAATCCTCTTCCAGAAGTTAAATACACGTAATCGTAACTAAAATGACCGAACACCTGAAAGCAGAGAGTTGGAAGGGAGGAAACACGTAACTATACAGTGGTACCTCAGGTTACATACGCTTCAGGTTACATACGCTTCAGGTTACAGACTCCGCTAACCCAGAAATAGTGCTTCAGGTTAAGAACTTTGCTTCAGGATGAGAACAGAAATCAGGCTCCGGCGGCGTGGCAGCAGCGGGAGGCCCCATTAGCTAAAGTGGTGCTTCAGGTTAAGAACAGTTTCAGGTTCCGGAACGAATTAAGTACTTAACCCGAGGTACCACTGTATTCAGTGTTGATAAAGCCAAATCATACAGGTTGAGCCCCAAGCCAGACTGAAGCCCCTTTTTGTCTGCTGACAAAAGGGAGGCCACAGAGGCAGTTGCCCTGGGTGCAAAATTCCAACACAGAGAGCTGCGTCGATACGGCCACGTTCTTCCGTCACTGGGCTCCATTGCAAACGGCTTTTCCATGCAAACTAGGAAGTTACATCTCCAGACAAATAATCGACTCTATGGCTGCGATCTCCTGGGTGATATGGATGCTTTAAGCAGTTGAATGTGCATATGTACTCCGTCCGTTTCCGTTTCCCTCCCACCCTCCACCCACCTCTGCACGGCCCCGGCAGCTGGCAACCCATGCTACGCCACTGTGGATCAGTATTTCATTTGTAAATGCAATTGTGCCGCTCAGGCACTGCACTGCATGGAATACAACACTGTATCTCCCTTCTTAATGATGTGCTTGTCAGGCAGCAAAGGAACCAACCCCCCACGGCAGGTTGCCAGGAATGGACAAGACAAGGGAAAGTCCTTACCATCTGCTTTTATTCAATATTCACAGAGAGTGGCTTGGGAATGTGATCTCTTGGAATAATGGCGTTGCTCCAAGTGAATCTCCACCCCCTCCCACTTCCTCACGAGTCATCTCTACGGTGCTGGGACGTGCCCTCTGCTCTCCTACTTTCAAGGCCTGTCGTGTTCTGGGAGAGAGGGTGTCTGGAATGCTATGCTTTCTAAAGACACTGAGTCCGCCAGCTGTTGCCCCTCTAGTGCTTCTTCTTCCTCCTCTTCCATTATTTCCCAGCTTTCCCCCTCATCTGCCTCTGAGCTGTGATCTCCCTCAAAGCCCAGATTTTGACCTTTAAAGCCCTATGAGGCCTAGGACCCACGTACCTACGGGACCGCCTCTCCTGGTGTGCCCCGTGGAGGACCTTAAGGTCCGCAAATGACAACATTTTGGAGGTCCCAAGTCGCAAGGTGGTTAGATTGGTCTCAACTAGGACCAGGGCCTTTTCAGTACTGGCCCTGACTTGGTGGAACGCTCTGTCACAAGAGACTAGGGCCCTGCAGGACTTGACATCTTTCCACAGGGCCTGCAAGACAGAGCTGTTCCGCCTGGCCTTTGGCTTGGACTCAGCCTGACCCTTATGTTTCCCTCCCCTTATGGTTTTGATCTATGGGCTATTATTAAAATGAAGCTGAATTTAAAATTGTATTTTAACCCGTATTTTAATAAATTGGTTTCCCGCCCCCCCCATTATGTTTTTATTATAATTTTACTGGTGTTAGCCCCCCTCAGCCCGGCTCTGGCCGAGGAGGGTGGGATATAAATAAAAAAAGATTATTATTATTATTATTATTATTATTATTATTATTATTATTATTATTTATTCTGAACTGTCTTCTTCTCTGGAAGAGTCAGGCTGGGGAGGTGGTCTGCACCATTCTTCCTCTGCCCAGTCCCTGGCAGTGCTGTCATGCTACACACCATAGTATATCATGGGTAATACAATAAAAAAAATGGGAGGTTCTTAGCATGGACTGTACAGTGGTACCTCGGGTTACAAACGCTTCGGGTTACAAACGCTTCAGGTTACAGACTCCACTAACCCGGAAGTAGTACCTCAGGTTAAGAACTTTACCTCAGGATGAGAACAGAAATCGCGTGGCGGCCCCATTAGCTAAAGTGGTACCTCATGTTAAGAACAGTTTCAGGTTAAGAACGGACCTCCGGAACAAATTAAGTTCTTAACCCGAGGTACCACTGTATCAAGGAAGGCCTTAAAGATAATGGAAGCATGGAAAGATGGGATTTGGTGAAGAATTGAAGAGGGATGGAAGGAAGGGTTGCTAAAGTGCTACAAAGGCAGAAGGGCTGCTGGGATTCATAACCAAGGCCTCTGCTGCAGCTCATGACATGGAAGGGAAAAGGCAGAAGCTAAATAATGGAACCAACCATCTGTCAGTCCAGGAGTGCTAACTTGAATAAAATATTGGGGGCAGGAGGGGATGGGAAGCCCTGCCCACAGAATTGATCACATGACATGGTGCGCACACACACACACCATTTGAATGGCAATGCCCATCAACTGGGGGGTCGGTCAGGCATGATTGTGGTGTGTCACATGCCTGTTTACTTCCTGCTCACTGGGAGTTTCCGTTTTGTATATAGCTTTTGTTCCGTCTGTTTTCCTGAACACGGAGGCAGGCAGGCATGTTTTTCCTTTGTTCTGATCTACGTTGAATAAAGCTGTAAATATGCTCTCCTGTCTGAATCTTCCATTGTGGAGACTAATAATAACTGAGAAGGAAGAGCACCCTTACTTTATTTGGTGTCAGCGTATCATCTTCCACCAGGAGGACACTCTTGTCGACAGCACGGAGAGAGCACAGAGCACCAGGGGCAGCCTCGAGTTGCAGACTGACTTTTGATCCTGGAAGCTCCTCCGCTGCAGAGAAGTCCAAATTCACCTGTGGAAGGAGGCAAACAAAACAGGAATGGTCAGTTAGGAAACCTGCGGCGATGAGAGTGGATAACAGGCAGCACCAGGGCTAGAACGTCATGGAGGATGGTGGAGAAAGAGTGAGTATTGTGAACAGCAAAAAGGATCTGAAGATTTGCAGGATGCAAGGCCTCACCCTGCCCCACTTGCTTCCTTACCCACCTTGTGTTTGAAGCATTTCTCTATCTCAAACTGATCCACGTCAGCCGCCACCTCGCCATCCAGAAACACAGTGTACAGAAGAAGCCTGACTGTGGGTGCCAGGTCAGAGCTCGTAGACAAGATGAGGGAGAAGGTGCCTTTCAGAGCTGGATCAGGGGAAAGGGAGAATGGGGGGAAAGGAGAGAGAGAGAGAGAGAGAGAGAGAGAGAGAGAGAGAGAGAGAAAGCATTCATGTCTTACAACATGAGAAAAAAACATCCCTGTGCATCTCACTTCTGCTAGATGATGGTAAAGTAAAGAAAATCAAGCCAGCCCCCCTGTGCACTGCAGAAGTGTTCTAACCCTCATGTCTTGAACTTAATAACTGATTTATTGCTAATAACAAATTCCATTCTGCACTACACAGCAAGTTCTTTTTTTAAAAAAAAAATCCTATTTCCATCTATCAGTCTGCTATGGTAATTCGCCTTACAGTGGTGCCTCGCAAGACGAAATTAATTCGTTCTGCGAATTTTTCCGTCTAGCGAATTCTTCGTCTTGCGAAGCACGAAATCCCATAGGAATGCATTGAAAATCAATTAATGCGTTCCTATGGTCAAAAAAAGTCCAAACAAAGCCAGATTTGGTACAACAAGAGTTTATTAAGTGCTCTTTAAAGTCACACATACTGTAAAGAGCATTTCAAAATTCAAACCCAGAAATTTTTTAAAAAAACAGCAGAGTGGCCCAATGGTCACAGAAAATCATAAAAATGCAGAAAAAACCACAAGCTTCCAGATTCTTGCAAACCCCTCCCCAACTGTTCCCCCAGCCACCCAGCACACAGAAATTCAAATCCAGAAATTTTTTAAAAAAAACAGCAGAGTGCCCCAATGGTCACAAAAAATCATAAAAATGCAGGAAAAAAACACACAAGCTTCCAGATTCTTGCAAACCCCTCCCCAACACCAAGTCCTTGAATTCCAAACACCCCAACCTAAAATCCAAACCCCCCAAAAAAAGTTTTAAAAGCTTGACTTACCAAATGGCTGCAAAAGAAGTTTTGGAAAAGCTTCAAAAATCACCAAAGTCTTTAAAAACCTCAAAAAAGGCTACTATGTACACTGCGTTCTATGAGTTGCTCCTCGACGTCAAGTCGCAACTGTATTAATGGTGTTAAGAAAAAGGAAACAAACTTGCAAGCAGTTCAAAAAACGGAAAACCCTTTCGTCTAGCGAGTTTTCCGTCTTGCGAGGCATTTGTCTTGCGGGGCACCACTGTACTTGGAAGACACTGACTGTGAATCGTATGCCAACAAGCACTTTAGAATGAGATTCTTTGCCAAGTGAAAAAAACTCAGGAGTCATTCATAAGATTTAAATCTGTTCAGCGCCAGAAAGTTGTGCCCATGATATGTGTGTGAGAGAGAGAGACACACACATCGGATGTGCATTGACTCCTGACAAATTCTGGATGTTGGGGCTGTCAAAAGCAGGGGAGGAGGGCAGCCAAGCAATCATCTGTTGAATCTGGGCTTTAAACCCTGAGGGTTGTATTCAATTCACTTTTACTCAGAGTACACCCACTGCAATCAAGGGCTATGACTAACTTAGGTCCATTCATTTCAGTGGGTAAAAATTAGTTGCATGCAACCTTCATGAACCACGCGGTTGGCAGGGGAAGCAGATGGTGCAGGTGAGAGTCTCCCACTTGTGGTAACTGCATGTTTAATTATGGTTTCACATCTGAATCAAACTTGGAGTCGTGGAAGGCCCCAGTTCAGACTGGGCCCAATCTGAGGTGTTGAACCAGATGGGGAGACAGACAGCTGCGTAATGTAAGCTGAGTGGTTAATACATTTTAAAAGTTTCCTCTTTTGAAGTCAAACGTGACTGTGCTAAGATTGCTTGGTGATGGTCCACCAGGCACAGTGGTGTCTCCAATTGGTTCAACACTCTCATACCATGTCCTGGCTGCTACTAAAGTTCGTGGCCATCTCCTCATTCTTGAAAGACACACCAGACTACACAGATTAGGCCCACCAAACATGATCAGCTTGGCCAAGTGTGGTGCTTCTCCGATGGATCTCTCACTTACTCTCATCCTGGCCAACAGGAACGGTCTTCTGTCCACTGGAGACAATCTTCCCTTTGGACACAATCTGCAGGGAGATGGTTTGTTAGGCCAGGGGCAAAAGGAAAAGCCTCCCCACCCTCTTTGGCAGTAGAAATACAAGAAAGGGAGAGAGAAATGTCGGACAGGAAGCAGCCTGCAGAGACTGTGCGATGGGTTTTACTAGGGGAGGCTCATAGATTAATAGAAACCGCACTTGCTACTTCAGAACATGAAATTGGGGGCAATAACCAGGAAAGCCTGCAGCTCCCTGTCTTCTGCGCACTGGGCACAACAGCAACTGTTGCGTGTGAAGCCCTTCACTTTTATCTGAGATCTCAGCAAAGCTTTCCACGCAACAAGCCACGGATGGAATGAACCACTGAGGCTGATCTATCTCAGCTCAGCTTCTGCTATATCTCTGCTGATGGCTGGACAACCCATACAGGAGCCACAAAGGCCACTGGAAGGTCCCTGCTGTTTGGATCCAAACAGATTCACAATGAGCAAGAGAAACAGAAATACCGGTACACACTGCAACACAAATACTATTCTCAATTCTGCCCTTTTCCGTCTTCTTGTTATTTTATTCCATTTTCATTTCTCCATTTCAACTGTTTCTGCTGTGTTGCCTTCACTAATCATTTAATTTTATTCCCATTTTTCTCTCTCTCTTTTTTCCTTTTGCACTCCCCTTTCCTTTTGCATGTACCCATTATTCCTCCATATACGCCATTCATTCTTTTCTCTCTCACACAGTTCTCCACTGTCCACAAAGAATTAGAAGGGGGTGGCCCAGCTACAGCCCAATCCGTAACCTCAGTCTAATTTCAGCAAGGAGAGGGGCTGGAGAGAAACAGAGAGAAAGAAGGAGAGGTATACCTCACCATCGGCAGAGCATATGCCCACGGTGCTTGAGACATGCAGGCATGGAGGGCACCCTCCCGTGTGCCACAGTCCAGGGGAGGAAAAGAGCAGGGAAGCTGCTGCCCACTCTCCTCCTGCCCTCCGCCGCTAGGCAAGGCCTGACCCGATGGTGGAGCTGCTGCAGCTGGGTGCACTTCGCCATGACCAAGGAGAGCTGATGTAATCCACTGGGAGCAGTCAAGTACAACATTCCTTGTAATGCTAGAGCAGACATGCGAGGGAATGTTTGGTCCAGCCAGGCAAAACTTCCTGTTCCTCCTGGCTGGAACATCCTTCCTTTTGCATGTGACAGAAGGTGGGTGTGACCTAACCTGCCCAGGTAACAAAAGGACGAGTCACGCAGCACCTCTCTCTCTCTTTTCCATCTTCCTTTCATCATGTGAACTGCCGGACTTCTAGCTTGCAGTCACTGGGATTATTCCCCCATATGGGGTAGATCCACATGTACATATTTGTAACTAAGTCTGCCTTCAGGGATCCAACTGTGAACCGATGTAAGTAAACTTCTTTTATTGACCTTAAATAAGATTGTGGCGTCTTTATTCTTTTAAGAGGGATTCAAGGGAACTTACCAGGAACTTACATTTCAATCTGAGACAGACTGAACTGTATAATCGTCAGAGGCTCACACGAGCCTGCAACCAGCTATCGGCTGTGCTTTGTAAAGGGGAAGGCACTCTGCTAAGTAAAGGAACTTGCTAACACAAGTTAGGAAGGATATAAATAAACAATATATCCTCTCCTGTCACCATTAACATTCCCACACGCACACCCTGGGTCAAGCGTGACCTGGGGACAGAGCTACTGCCAAGCATGAGCGCCGCAGCCTAAGTGCAGTGTCTTCTTACTTGGAGCCAAACTCCAATGAAGGAGCCTGCTGTGGATAGGTGCCTGTTTGCGCCCCCTCACAAAATTGTGCCCAGGCCACGGCCCCCCTCCACTATGCCCCTGTACCTCACTCACAGACTCCCATGAGAGGTTGTGGAATCTCCTTCCTTGGAGGTTTTTAAGCAGAGGTTGGATGGCCATCTGTCATGGATGCTTTAGCTGAGATTCCTGCATTCCAGGGGGTTGGATTAGACCCTCGGGGTCCCTTCCAGCTCTACAATTCTATGATTCAATTCTGGCTCTGGCCCCCAAATAATTTAGTCCTCGACTTTCCCTAGACCAGATGCTCACCAAATAATAGAAATCTACATGGTCAGCATCAGGGCCCAGTTCTTTCCGGTCTATGACGTAATCCACCAGGACTTCCTGGTCTTTTCCACAGGGCAGCTCTTCCTCCACATGCTGGATCTCCAGGAAACTATTGCTCTCAGAGTAGAAGGGCTTCAACCACATGAAACTTTCAGATTCCGACATCATAAGACTCTCAAAGCCAGTCACATTCTCAAGGGTGTATCTACCCTATGGAGCAAAAAGAGAACAGCAAGGATCATAATTAATTTAGGGTGTTTGGGGTGACAATCAACAAGAGACAACTGGGTGGCAATACAAGGCATGTGAACCTAACATTAGGGCACAGTATATACTACACATGTAAACCAGTCTTCACATCTTTGTAACTGTCGTGGCTCCCAGCTAAGAATCATAGAAGAAAGTAACAATCTCTTCAAGGACTTCCTTTTCATTGTGGTGATTTGTGCTTGCAATGGCATTGAGGCAGTTCTGCACGATCCTGCTTCCGATATTGTCTGAGCCTGCCCAGTGTTTTGGGGCAGACATGCTGCTTTGTTTGCAACTACTACACGCTCCTAAGCTTCCTACGGAAATCCTGCAACTATGTAAAAGGTAAAGGTAAAGGAACCCTGGATGGTCAAAGGCGACTATGGGGTTGTGGCGCTCATCTCGCTTTCAGGCCGAGGGAGCAGGCGTTTGTCCACAGACAGCCTTCCAGATCACGGGGCCAGCATGACTAAACCGCTTCTGGCACAACGGGACACCGTGACGGAAACCAGAGTGCACGGAAACACTGTTTACCTTCCTGCCGCAGCAGCACCTATTTATCTGCTTGAACTGGCATGCTTTTGAACAGCCAGATTGGCAGGAACTGGGACAGAGCAACGGGAGCTCACTCCATTGCGGGGATTCGAACTGCCGACCTTCCGTTCTGCAAGCCCAAGAGGCTCAGTGGTTTAGATCACAGTGCCACCCACATCCCAATAACTACATATACCACAAATGCTCCCATGCCCAAGAAATTGGCCAATTCCCTACCCTCAATGGTGTTGTACTCTGCCTGAGGGAGCAGATTCACTGTGGTGCTTCTGGACCCAGCTTTGTCACTGAAAGTTCAGGTACCGTGACTAGAACACAGGTGCCCCAAGGCATTTCAGCACCAACTTCAAGATTCTACTTTTGCTAAATGAAACCATTAAAAGCTTGGATCCAGTTTCCCTGTGAGATAGTCCTGTTTCATATATGTCCACTCAACTGCTGTGATCTGTGGAACTGGCACAGTTACTTGTGCCACACGCTAAGAAGACCAGGAGAAAAGAACTGGATAAAATAGTGGTCAATTGCAAAGGTGATTCGGACATTTAAGCTGGCACATTCTATCTGAGAACCCCCTGCTATTCTATCGTATGCAACAAATGATTTCTAGGAGACGTGACCGTGGTCTATTGTATTTGCAGTCCCTGATGTTTTGGTGGTTTTTATGGTTATTGTTGTTTTTCTTTTTGTTTCCTTTGCGAATGGTGCCATGGCCTTTGGCTAGTGCAATAAAGTTTATGATGATGATGTGCCACACAGTATTCATGCTGCATTTGCAAAACACCAACCTTTTAGTGTGGTAGCACTTTGGAACTCCCTGCCTATTGACATCCCAGAATAAGCAGAAGTGTGGACAAGCCCTAAGTTCCAGAAGTAAATAATAATAATAATAATAATAATAATAATAATAATAATAACAACAACAACAACAACCTATAGGAAAAGCAACCCTAAGGAAGTGGGGGGGGGGATGCACAGGAAAATGCATCTCTTCACCCCTCCTCTTCCTTAAGACATGTCCAAATATTTAACTCACCCTTAAGGAAACCATGTCGTGCCACTTAGTTGTGTCCAGGGAGAAGGAGACTTCACCATTCTCATCTGTGACATAGGAAGTGGTTGTCTCCACATCATCAACGTCAACTGTGAGATAGACAGTCCTGTTCTTGACAGGCACTTTATTGACTGAAACCATCATCTGCGTGAATAAAAGGGAAATAAGCCAACCGCCTAACTTCTTTACAGCCAACTGTTCTCGCACGTAAATATATATATATATATATATATATATATATATATATATATATATGCTGAGGCATTTGTTTAGTCTTGTGGGCAAGAGCACAACAACACTATTCAGATATTGCCCCTCAAGGTCTAATGATAAGAAGAGGGGCTCTGAGCTATCTCGGGATATGAATGCTCTCCTCCAGGTAGTCTGTCTGTCTGTCATGGACTGTAAGATTTCTGACTGGCATTTCTGCTGCTAGAAGAGGCAGTTCTAGGGCAGTGCAACCAGTGTGGCTGCAGGGGGCACCCCACTAATGCTATAAGGTAGGGGGTGCTGAATTTTAGCGTGGCACAGGGCACCACTGAAATCTGAAAGCCCAAATTCTGCCACTGCTGCTAGCCCTCTTCCCTATTCTGCTTCCCTACCACAACATACAATATAAAGGAAGAGGCATCATTTGTGGCTGATTCACACATTTATTTGGAGGTTGTAAAGCCTGAGTGTTGTAAAGGCTGACATTACTACCTTGTTTTCATGCAGAGTGCTGTTTATATCAAATAGTTCCTCCCCGTGAAGAATTAAAAGCTTACAGTTAGGGCCGAATTTAGGTTTGATGAGGCCCTAAGCTACTGAAGGTAATGGGGCCCTTTATATGCCCAGCTGTCCTTTGTCAACAACAAATTGCCGCTGTTTTTGTGTGTGTTGAATATAAGCTATATGGTAATTTATGGACCTAACAGGTATCTAAAGCCATTTGCACATAACAAAATATGTATTTTATCAAAGTACATCCAGTTTTTTTCCTTTAAAGTTTTTTGGGGGCCCCAAGAGAGTGGTGCCCTAAGCTATAACTTGTTTAGCTTATATGTAAATTTGGCACTGCTTACAGTGGTGAAATGGCTCAGTGCGCCTGGCTGTTAACCAAAAGGTTGCTGGTTCAAGTCCACCCCCGGATTCCCACATTGCAGGGGACTGGTTTAGAAAACCCTCAGGGTCCCTTCCAGGGCTTTTTTCAAGCCAGGACTCACCAGAACTCAGTTCTGGCACCTCTCAAGCAGTGGCGGAACTTCATGCTTCAGCACTGGGGGGTGGAGAGCAGGTGGGGGCGTGATGTGCATCCTGGGGGTGTGGCATGCCGCCTGTGGGGGCATGGCACCCACCGCGGGCAGGGGGGCAGCTGTGATGGCACCCCACCAGGATCACTCTGCTGGGGGCAGTGCGCTCCCCCTGCACTCCTCTTCCTCCGCCAGTGCTCTCAAGTGGGTGCCATTGCCATTAAAGTTGTACCTTGGATCCCAAACACCTTGCGACTCGAACGTTTTGGCTCCCGAAGGCCGCAAACCCAGAAGTGAGTGTTCCGATGAGCAAACTTTTTTTGGAACCCAAACATCTGGCGTGGCATCTGCAGAGTGCAGGAAGCTACCTCAGCCAATCGGAAGCTGCGCCTTGGTGTTCGAACGTTTTGAGAAGTCGAATGGACTTCCGGAATGGATTCCGTTTGAGAACCAAGGTACGACTGTACAAGAAAACAAGGGAAGAATTCATAGTGAGTTCTGGCACCTCTTTTTCTAGAAAAATAGCACTGGTCCCTTCCAACTCTACAGCTCTATGATTCTAAGATACTTCATCAGAGAAAGGCTGCTTTTCAATGTATTTTTTGGGAAGGTAAACTTTCATAGAAGGGCTATGTCACAAAAAGGTATCGTTTCAGTGCCTACTTCAAAAGTAAGAGCAAATCTATCCTAAAGACTGCTTTATTAAACAGAAAGGATAGGATGTTACCTCTCCTGTGTATGGGAAACCTTGTTTGTAGAATGGATTGAGTTTGCTAAACTCCACCTTGACTTCCTTTGCGGCAATAGGCAAGACACCGTATCCTGTCTGAATCACTCCTGCATAGAGAACAGGCGGGTTGGTTTAGCACAGCAACTGGAATGCTACAAAAAGGACAGCGGTAGGTTTGACATTTCTGCAAAAGTTCTAGACACATTGTTAACTAGACCTTACAAAAAACTGCAAGGACGTCACTCTCGTGAGCATGTGTACATGGAGGCTTCCAGACCTCCAGTTCTCTTAAACAAAAAACTGGTGTCACAGCTCACTGAGTCAGATATAACGACTTGTGAGAAATGCCATTTCTCTTGTGGAAACTGTACCACCAGGACAAAATTTGTTGTGTGAGCTGCAGAGGATCCCTAGGTATCTGCAAGGCAGGTCATGTGTGCCTTGAAAAATCAGATGAAATGCAGGAATGAACCCCAGCCCTGTAAATAGCCTGATACAAAAGCAACTTTCAATAGCCTAAGGGTTTGAAAACAGTTGACTGGAAAAAATCAGAAAGGCAAGGCTATCAAGGGGGGTGTGGGGGTGTGGACTGATTTGCCAAAGGTGAAAATTGTATGTTCCCATTTCTTGTTATTTCCTTTGTACCTGTTCCTTTCTCCTCCAGTTCTGCCACAAAGTTGACATACTCATTATAGCCGCTTTGAGAAAGATTTAAATCAGACCCATTGATGGTAAAATAAGCAAAGCCGGTCTCATCTGTCTGGAGATACAAAGAAAAGAAAGTACATTAGAGACTTCCTATTTGTCTGCCATGGTGAACGGCTGCGCCCATTACATGGGAGCCTTTTCATGCAGAGTTCAAGGATAATATGGGAGTAATTATCCTCCCAAACCCTCCCCCCCCCAGGGCTGGGGGGGGGCAGCTCCACCCACTGATCATCCAGCACCTGCTGCCCATCCGGAAGGAAGAAGGGGCAGGAGGCACTGGGTGCAATGTACTGTATGTTATTGGCAACTTTCCAAAGTGAGGGTCGCCGAAGAGAAATGTTGGATCACAACAAGAAGATAAAGAAAATAAAGAAGAAAAACTAATTTCACACAGAACTGCATAGGACTAATCCTCTCGCAAAATGAATTCAGAGGCTGTTAAAAATAAATGAAGGATCAACATCGGGAATGTTTTATTGGGACTACCTGGGTTATTTAAGGAACGCAGCGCAATGTGAGATCATCACTCCCTGAACGTCAGAGCATGGGAAGTCACCCAGATACAAAAATCGGCATAAAATTTGGTCTTTTTGATTGTATTATAATTAGGAATATTTTTAATGTGGTTTTTATTGGATTGCTAAAATGGAAAATTTAATAAATATTATTTTAAAAGAAAGTACATTAGCAAAGCTGTACGTGTAGCTTCTGAGATACTGAGCTGCCGCACCCGCTGTCAATCAAGTCAGCCTATACACTATCTGGATGGGATGGAGCAGAGGAATTGCAAATAAAAGGTGATCTGAAGGCACAGGAGGCCATCCCCTGGCTGAAGCTGAGCAGGTCTGAGTCTGGTGGTGGGATATAAACACAACACAAGAAAATAAATAAATGGCTGGTTGTCTGCAGCCAGGGTAACATTCCATAAGGCATCATGCAGTAAAACTTGGTTGGTTGGTTTCTAGATCTGGTGTGCCTTAGCCTTGCACATATTTTTTCAGACTTGTACTAGCCATGCAAAACAAGAAGCACGAGTCAGGCTCTGTTGTGGCAAATGCTCATTTGCCCCTAAAGCAGCAGCTGTGCATCTTGTTCTCCCTTCTCTTGCCATGACATTAACGTGTTATCGCCACATCCACCTAAGCTATTATATAATAATAATAATAATAATAATAATAATAATAATAATAATTTATTATTTATACCCCGCCCATCTGCCTGGGCCTCCCCAGCCACTCTGGGCGGCTTCCATAGAAACCAAAAATATAGTAAAATATCACACGTTAAAAACTTCCCTGAACAGGGCTGCCTTAAGATGTCTTCTGAATGTCAGGTAGTTGTTTATCGCTTTGACATCTGCTGGAAGGGCGTTCCACAGGGCGGGCACCACTACCGAGAAGGCCCTCTGCCTGGTTCCCTGTAGCTTTGCTTCTCGCAATGAGGGAACCGCCAGAAGGCCCTCGGCGCTGGACCTCAGCGTCTGGGCAGAATGATGGGGGTGGAGACGCTCCTTCAGGTATACTGGACCGAGGCCGTTTAGGGCTTTAAAGGTCAGCACCAACACTTTGAATTGTGCTCGGAAACGTACTGGGAGCCAATGTAGGTCTTTCAAGACCGGTGTTATATGGTCTTGGTGGCCGCCCCCAGTCACCAGTCTAGCTGCCGCATTCTGGATTAGTTGTAGTTTCCGAGTCACCTTCAAAGGTAGCCCCACGTAGAGTGCATTGCAGTAGTCCAAGCGGGAGATAACTAGAGCATGCACCACTCTGGCGAGACAGTCCGCAGGCAGATAGGGTCTCAGCCTACGTACCAGATGGAGCTGGTAAACAGCTGCCCTGGACACAGATTTGACCTGTGCCTCCATGGACAGCTGTGAGTCCAAAATGACTCCCAGGCTGCGCACCTGGTCCTTCAGGGGCACAGTTACCCCATTCAGGACCAGGGAATCCTCCACACCTGCCCGCCTCCTGTCCCCCAAAAACAGTACTTCTGTCTTGTCAGGATTCAACCTCAATCTGTTAGCCGCCATCCATCCTCCAACCGCCTCCAGACACTCACACAGGACCTTCACCGCCCTCACTGGTTCTGATTTAAAAGAGAGGTAGAGCTGGGTATCATCCACATACTGATGAACACCCAGCCCAAACCTCCTGATGATCTCTCCCAGCGGCTGCATGTAAATGTTGAAAAGCATGGGGGAGAGGACAGAACCCTGAGGCACCCACAAGTGAGAGTCCAGGGGTCTGAACACTCATCCCCCACCACCACTTTCTGAACATGGCCCAGGAGGAAGGAGCGGAACCACTGTATGACAGTGCCCCCAGCTCCCAGCCCCTCAAGACGGTCCAATATTATTGCTATTATTATTATTACTTATTAAATTAAATTAAATTTCTATACTGCCATTCATCCGAGGATCACAGGCCAGTTTACAATTTACAATATGTATTAAAGCAGAGACATCACCTTGCCGACAAAGGTCCGTATAATTAAAGCTATGGTTTTCCCAGTAGTGATATATGGAAGTGAGAGCTGGACCATAAAGAAGGCTGATCACCGAAGAATTGATGTTTTTGAATTACGGTGCTGGAGGAGACTCTTGAGAGTCCCATGGACTGCAATAAGATCAAACATCAATTCTTAAGAAAATCAGCCCTGAGTGCTCACTGGAAGGACAGATCGTGAAGCTGAGGCTCCAATACTTTGGCCACCTCATGAGATGAGAAGACTCCCTGGAAAAGACCCTGATGTTGGGAAAGATGGAGGGCACAAGGAGAAAGGGACGACAGAGGACAAGATGGTTGGACAGTGTTCTCGAAGCTACCAGCATGAGTTTGACCAAACTGCGGGAGGCAGTGGAAGACAGGAGAGCCTGGCATGCTCTGGTCCATGAGGTCAAGAAGAGTCGGACACGACTAAACGACTAAACAACAATATGCAAGGTGCAATAATAATGGTCCTCATCTTTAGAAATAGCATCTTGCATCTGTTACAGAATCACATGATTAGGGGTGTGAACCACACCTAGCAAAATAGGGACTGTTATTGTATGAGGAGCACTGAATGCTCACTACCAAATGGACAAAATAAGATACTGAGGCATTCTCCCTATAGATCAATCTGGCACAAAGCAGATGTTTCTGATCCTCTCCATCCACCTTCTTCGTGGACATAGAGAAATGGAAGGCAAGCGCAACAGGATGAGGCCTCCAGTCTCTGAACCAAAGGGTAGGGGCAGATAACTCATCCCAGCTTCCATTCTGTCCAAAGTCAGCCCCTTCCCATTTATCTCACCTGAGCTGTGTACTCGTGTTCAATGTCTGATAATGTTTCATTTGTATTACGCATATGAAAAAAAAATGATAATCCTCTAGTGAAGCGGAGCTGCACATTTCCTTGAACACGCTTCCCATATGTGTACCTAAGGCACAGGTGACAGAGGAGAGAGGGAGTGAAGGGAGATGGAGAGAGAGAGAGAGAGAGAGAGATCGAGAGAACACCAATGAAAGAAATATGTTTTAGTCTAAAGCAATTTGTCTTCAGGAGCTCACTAGAGGTCATTCAATAAGATTATCACCAGTGGCATAGCAGGGGGGGCAGTTGCCCGGGGCACAAAATTGTTAGGGGAACAAAACATCAACACCCGGTGCTGCCTCAGTACAGCTACACGCTTCCGTTGCTGGGCTCCATTGAAAACAGCTTCTCCATGCAAAGCAGGAAGTGACTTTTCCAGACAATGGAAGACGCTTCTTTTCTTATCTCTGCGACTGCGATCTCCTGGGTGATGCAGATGCTGTTAGACAGTTGAATGCACATGCATACTCCATCCGTTTCCCTCCCACACATCCCCTCCATGTAGCCCCGGGCACGAGCAACCCATGCTATGCTACTGATTATCACTACTGGCAGAGAGGTTGTTCTCCATTGTTGATTCCCCTTTTATATGTGCTAACCACAGGAGAGAGCTAGGTATGATCTCAGAGCACTCAGCTCATGTGGAATGATAGCAAGTACATAGAGCGCCCAGTATGAATTCAAAGTGGCTGCCCCAGAAAACTTCCCGAGAATTTTCTGCGGCACACAGAAATCCATTCTCAATGTGCAAGGAAGGATTCCCTGACAGACAATTTGATGTGCGGAAGGGTTCTCTGAATGTAAAAAGCTAGCGGGGGGAGCACAAATGCAAATGAACAGCTGCTTCCATAAACAGAATGAAGTGAGCCAAAATAACCATTTTAATACAGAGGGGGAAATCTTGGAAGTTTGGGCGCCATAGCACATAATTTTATTTTCATTTTTAGAAGTACAAAAATGGGGGTGAGAAGGGACAAGAGCAAACAATATACTGGTGCTACCTTACAAATTTATATTGGTTCTACTCTGATTTGACAGTCATAGTTTTACCCTCTCTTCCAAAAAAAATAATGCCTGAAAATCATAATTTGGCTCAGGTGCTAAGCATTCTCTAGCACATTGCTTCTTTCTTGTGGTTCCCTACATGGAAGGAATAGCAGTTAAACAAGCATGTCCCTGCATTATAAATGTGCATTGAGACATAGAATGAGAAAAACAAATAGACCCAAAGGGATGAAGAAACACATGTCAACACAGTAAAATTGGATCTGGGAAGATCCCACTATAGGAACATTGTTTACCATGAAATTTTACTTACTTGCCACACACTTTGACCTGGAATTCTTCATCTGCTGTAGTGACCAGTTTCGGAAACTCAATCTCAACTTCAAATTTAGGCAGCTCTGTAATGAGTCAGGAAGAGAGACGAAGAAGAAAGTGAGTGGATAAAAAGTTCCACATGCAGCAGTTGCATTACCAAAACTGAACACTGCTCCTTCTGCACTTTAAATTATTTTTATTATTTTATTTATATACCATTTCTCTGATAAATTGGCTTCTAAGTGATTTGAAAGTAACAAAACATCTTTTTTAAAAATCATACATAAATAAAATGTACAATAAACCAATTCCATCAAAATAGTAAAGCATGCATAGTTAAAACAAAGAATAAAGCAAGCCCATTAAGAATCATAGCAATTAAAACAGTTAAGAGAGTAATTAAAACAGGCATGTCCAAAGTCTTTAAAAAATAATCTGGCCTGCCAGTCGGTATAATCCAGCCTCTGTGGCAGTTTATTTCCTGAGGTGAAATCCTAAAAAAAAAGCTCAACAACTTCAATCTTGGGTCAGCCCTCATGCATGTTCACTTCATCAAATCTGGCCCTCTTTGAAAAAAGTTTGGACACCCCTGAATTAAAACAATTAGATAAGGAAGTTCAATTTGAGAGGAATGCTTGTCTATACAGGTGTGTCTTTAAGAACCGGCAGAATGCGAATACTGATGGGGTTTCTCGTATTTCAGCAGGGAAGGCAGTCCACAACAGTGGCATCACCAGTGAAAAAGCCCATTCCCATGCTACCGCAAGCCAAAAATATCCAGGCCATGGAAAAGCTATCAGGGTTCCATTTCCCAATCTTAAATGCCTTCACTGGGCAGTGGAGGATAAGGGAGTTTTCCTAATATCCCAATCCAGAGTTGTTTAGGGCTTTATACGTAAACAATAGGATCTTAAAACTGGTTCAGTAGCTAATAGGCAGCAAGTGCAAATCCCTTAGCACTGGCGTGATACGTGCTAATAATTCACATTTCTGAATTCAAAGTCAGGAATCATTCCTAAGCTTTTGAAGCAGCGTTTTAAAAAAACTCCTTCACCTGTGTCTGATGCTTACTCAACATTGCTCAGGACAGTAAGTATAGGGCTCTGCATTGGGGTGCTTTCTCGTGGTTCATACTAAGGGTTTACTCTGAAATTACTTTTTGTTCACTCACTTTTTTATGGGGCATTTACATGACCTGGTCACCAAATTATTTCACCCTTCGTTTTCCCTATGGCCCTTATGACTCTTTTGGGACCTCACAGAATCTGACTGTTTTTGGAAGGAAAGGAACAGCTATGTAAATTGTGTTTGCACTATTCTTTCATCTGTTGGAAGGGGTGTGGTTTCAGCATGTGCGGTGCCGTGGCACCCTGGGGTGCCTTGAATGATGGTCAGGGGTGCTGTGGGCAACACTGGCCTCTGTCCCTCTTTCCTTCCCACCCTCTCCTCTGATGCCTTCTTGCGTCTCTGCCTCCCAAAGGCTTGTGCGACTGTTGTGCAGCCCTGGCTACAAGCTCCGCAGGCAAATGGTGCCTCTGGGGCTGGCCAGGGAGTGCTGGTTACTAGGAGCTGAGGCGGCCTCCAAGTGAGTAAGCAAGCAAGCAAGCAAGGTGAGGAAGCCTAGTCAGCCAGTCTCCCTGCCCTTGCTTTTGAGAATGAGCAGACAATTCCCGGGCACCTGTGGGTCAGTGTGAGGAGGCACCTCTCTTTGAGGCGGGTGGGGGGCAACTCAGAGACCAGGGGCGGCAGCACCAGAGGACTCCCAAGGAGAGGGGAGAGGAAAGGAGGCCGAGGGAACACTCCCCAAGGGAGGGTGTTCAAAAACGGGTGAGCGGCTGCCAGCTCTGCAGGCAAGGGGCGATATAACTGGGTTCCTGAGCCCCACAGGGGTGCTGCGGGAAGAATGTGGTTGGTCAAGGGAGCCGTGGACTCAAAAAGGTTGAAAACCTCTGCCCTGGGGCAATTCCTTTGGCAGAGTTTCCCAGAGCTTTGGAGAACATCACTAAGGTCAACTGAAGTCTGCCGCAAGTGGTGTGGGAATGGGGGAAAGTCTGCATCTCTGCATCAGTAGTTCACATCCTGGGTTCAGATTATAAACAGATGTTGGTGAAGGGAGCTTCTCCCTTCATCTCTCTGCCCACGTGGCAATGAGAGGAGAAATGGCAAGCAATGGCACTGAGTGATTTCAGTTTTACACCGCCATCTTTTGTGTGCCAACTCACATATAAGAATAACAGTTTTTAAGATGGGAGTCTAATTAAGGAGCTTGCCTTTCTTTCACTTTTTATTTAATAAAATAAAATTTTAAAATCCAAACATCTAAGGCAACTAGGATTCCTAGCCAGGACAGGTATGCTGTAAATTCAATCAATAACAAAAAATACTGTATCCCTATCGCTACATATTATACCAAACAGAGTGAAAGGAAGGAATAATAATAATGTAATAGCCTGCATTCCTTTTCTTGTTGGCACATGCGTGAGCGCACACATACACACACACACTGCAACCAAAGTGGTCTCCCTTTGAAATCTCACCGTATTCTGCCACCATGAACTCTCTTCTTGAATCCCCATGTGCAAAAAGTAAACTTCCAATTGCTATGATGTACTGTCCCTCGACTGCTTCGGAGGCCAGAGGAAAAGTCAGGTCCACAAAGCCATTTTGAGGCTTCACATCCACCCACTGGCCTATTCGGTTATCATGAGGATCCTGGGCACAGGGATAAGACCAAAAAGACTGTGATGTTTGTGTGGTTTGTAACATTAAAAAGCAGTCAAACACAACATTTCCTGTTTGCCCAGAGCGGACACACAGGAGAATGTTGCTCCAGCCAGGAGGACTTCCTGTCACACCTGGTCTGGAGCATCCTCTCCCTGTATGTGACCAGGTAGATGGGTATGACCTTCTGAGACCCCATAAAAGGGCTGGTCACACAGCCATCTTTCTCTTGATGCTCTTCCTCTTGTACTATCTTAATACTTTTTGCTGTGTGCTGGCTCTCGGCTAGCAGCACATGGGCTCATTCCTCACAAGTGGATGAACCCACACTTTTCTCTGTATCTGTAACTACAAGCTAAAGCCTGCCTTAAGGATCACACTGTGGACTGAATGTGAGTAAACCTTATCATTACTTTAAAAGAAGATAGTAATCGTCGTCGTCGTTTTAAGAGGGAACAAAAGGGGATTTACCAGGAACAAATACAATCCGGACAAACCAGACTTGCTTAACTCAAGTGATTCTCACGAATCCAGTCATTAGCTTCCTGCTATGTACATGGTAATGCTACAAGCTCACTAGCGTGAGTGAGGAAGGATAATATTAATCAATATATCCTCTCCTACTGTCCTCAACATTCCCACAGTTCATTCACTTGGCTGCAGTCTTCAGCAATACTGAGGCTGTGCCCCAACAGAGCACTGTGCAATTGGCCCACAAAAGTCGACATACCATATTTATCTGTGTATAAGACGCCCCCATGTATAAGACGCCCCCTACTTTAGGGTACCACAAATTTAGAAAATGGGCATATGCACTATCCGTGTATAAGACGCCCCCACATTTTAACCTTACTTTAAAGTAAAAAAAACCCTAGTCTTATACACAGAAAAGTACGGTACTTCTGTTTTGTCAGTCAGCATCTTCCTTGATATTCTGCCGCTTGCCGTCTACGCCGGCGGATGGGGCTTGGGGGGGGAAATATCCTAGCCGTGGGTTTGCTACCTTGCTTGTTTTTGCACCTGCAATCATTTCCCTTCCATTCCACTACTCTGTTGCTAAAATCTTTATCAGCTCCATTCCTTTACCCACCAGATCCCAATATCTGTAGCTATATGACGGACTGATAATTATTATTATCTGCTATTGCACCCACTTCTGAGTGTACCCACAACACTCCCTCCTCTGCGAAGGGGCAGAAAGCAAAACTCATGCAAAGGGGTTTTATCTCCTGGGATCTGTGAAGGAGTGAGAAGAGAGCTGTCACAGAGGGAAGATGCTATTTAATATTGTTGCATAATACACTCTGCAAAAAAACAACAACATGGAAGGGACAGTATTGCATACCGTATTTCACCGCATAATGGTCACATTTTTTGTGCTGATTTTTCCTTTGCAAACAAAGGGGGGGTGCAACCATTACATGAGGAAAAACCTGGTGACCATGTAGGGTTGCCATGTGTCTGGAATTTCCTGGACATAGCCTAGATTTGGCTGTTGGAAACAGTGCTGATGGAATTCAAGTGAGGTCCCAATCAAAGAAGAATTTAATCAACTTAAATTGATGGAATATGCGCAGCTTGCAGATTTAACATACAAAATAAGAGAACAAAAAGAATATACATTTAAAGAAGACTGGAAAGTGTTTACTGATTATTTGGGTGAAAGTTGAGTACATTTAAAAACACTGGTAGCATTAAGATAAATTCAGCAGTGTAAATATGTTTTGATGGTGTAACAATGGATTACTGAATGGTTTAGTTCATGTTAAAATATGCAGGGATGTATGGTGTGCAAAATGAACCACGGAAAGAGAAGAAGGGAAGACATTAATTTAAGGTTGTCCAAATGATTATCTTGATATGCGAATTAGAAAAACTTAAGAAAAACTATTTTTTTAAAAAAGGAAACTGTGCTGAAATATCCGGGAAACATATGACAGCCCATGTCAGTAGTGTAGATTTTGGCAAATTTCCCTTAACAACAAAAAGCTTTGCCCAAACCAACTTTTGTGTCTAGATTTTCACCTTTTGAAATATGGCAACCCTACATGATGTGGTGAGAAAACAAGGTGCTCCATGCCCAGGGCTGGATTTAGGTTTGATGAGACCCTAAGCTATTGAAGGTAATGGGGCCCTTTATATGTCCAGCTGTCCTTTGTCAACAACAAATTGTTGCAGGTTTTTTTGTGTTGAATATATGCTATATGGTAATTTATGAACCTAATAGGTATCTAAAGCCATTTGCACATAACAAAATACATATTTTATCAAAGAACCTCCTTTTCTTCCTTTAATTTTTTTTTTTGAGCCCCCAATAGAGTGGAGCCCTAAGCTATAGCTTGTTTAGCTTATATGTAAAGCAAGCACTGTCCGTACCTTAATGTATCCACCGTACAGTTTAGATCTCGTGGGAAGAGGCATGTCTTGTGAGTCTCTTGTGCCTCACTCTCCCCTCTTGCTTGCCTGCCTGCCCACCTCCACCTGTTGCCTTCGGCCAGTAAGAGCATGCGCGGTGAAAGTAGCCCTGCAACTATTATGTGGGGACTACTCTGGGACACGGGTGCCGCTGTGGGTTAAACCACAGAGCCTAGGACTTGCCAATCAGAAGGTTGGCAGTTCGAATCCCCAGGTCGGGATGAGCTCCCGTTGCTCGTCCCTGCTCCTGCCAACCTAGCAGTTCAAAAGCACTTCAAAGTGCAAGTAGATAAATAGGTTCCGCTCCAGCGGGAAGGAAAACGGCGTTCCCGTGTGCTGCTCTGGTTCGCCAGAAGCGGCTTAGTCATGCTGGCCACATGACCCGGAAGTGTACGCCGGCTCCCTCAGCCAATAAAGCGAGATGAGCACCGCAACCCCAGAGTCGGCCACGACTGGACTTAATGGTCAGGGGTCCCTTTACCTTTACTCTGGGACCATTTTTGGGGGTGGGAGTGACTATTACGGGGTGGCGACTTGAATGTGATTAAATACAGCACTTCCGCACGGTTTGTTACTATAACAAATAATTCTCAGTCTCTCATATAGCTACAATTATTGGGATCTGTATATAAATTTTGTAATTTATGATTCAATCGCTCTCCCCTCCCCCCCCCCCCCGCCATCTTACATTTTATTGTGGATTCAATCGCTCTCCCCTCCCCCCCCCCCCCCCCGCTATCTTACATTTTATTGTGTAGATATGCAAAGAGGTCTCAAAAGGCATGGAGGTTGCGTTCTGGGTCAGTGTGCATGTGTGTGAAAGTGAAACGCCCTTTCCACCCCATTCCACCCCCACCCCACCCTTTTCGTGACATCTTTTATGACATTTCCAAGTCACTTCTGGATTTGGCACTGTGCGCATGTGCACGATTGTGCACCAATCGGTCACGCCTAAAACGGCAATTGCCTGTACTTACAGTCAACTGTATCAAAGGGATCTGCAAAGAATGAAGGAGAGAGACAAGAGTCAGAAAGAGCACAAAATCAGCCTCATGAGGAAAAGAATAGCCTCCAGTTCCCGCAAAATTCTGCAAAGCCAGCAAAATAATTTAGATCCAGTGAACCTGCCTTGCGTAAACCAGTCATTTCTGACCTGCTGCCCTCCATACATTTTGGACTACAATTCCCATCATCCCTAGCAAGGCCAGCCTACCCATGAGGCAAGGTGACTGCCTTGGGTGACAGAATCCACCAGGACAGCAGATCTCAATATTGATCTTTCTTTCCCCCCATTGTTCCTGTTGTAGATCTCCCCTCACGCTTTCTTCCTTGGTAAGGAAGGAGACGCTATTTTGGCCTCAGGTGCCATAATGTCTTGGAGCAGAGAGGCAATGACAAGACCCTTCTGGTATGAATGTTTCTGCACAGACCTTGAATGGAAAGCCTTCGCTCCTTGTGATACAGGGAGTAATACTCACCGTTTCATCAATGGCCTTAAATTCTTCATCAAGCCTCACAATGCGAAACCTGACTAAAAAAAGCAAATGCATGCATGTTATTTGCTATTGAAAAGAATTTTTTAAAGAGTAGATGTTCTTCTGTCTTAGGCTCTGTCTTATTTGAGTTTCATTCTCTACTTCATGTTGCTGTATATTTTTTTTTAAAAAAAAGAAAAGAAAACAGAAGTAGGTGCTAATCTTTCGTTTCCCCTTCACTTCTGTTTTTCCTGCTATGTTATTTGCAACATAGATTTTGCTTATGCTAATTTAGCTTGTGTGAGCTTATGTTCACCTGCAGATGATTAGGGTCTACTGTGGCTTAGCAGCTTAGCTTTTACAATGCTTATTGTAATAGTTTCACATCACCCCACCCCAAAAGATGCAACAGCTGCTTCAGTCACCTTCCAGGTTCTTCTGGCCACTCATGCAGACCCTCCAAGTGTCCCTATTTTCCAGGGACAGTCCCAGATTTACAGAAGCTACCCCCATTTCTGATTTGATCCCAGAATGTTCTAATTTTCCTTAATGTAAAGGTAAAGGGACCCCTGACCATTAGGTCCAGTCGTGACCGACTCTGGGGTTGCGGCGCTCATCTCGCTTTATTGGCCGAGGGAGCTGGTGTACAGCTTCTGGGTTATGTGGCCAGCATGACTAAGCCGCTTCTGGCGAACCAGAGCAGCACACGGAAACGCCGTTTACCTTCCCGCCAGAGTGGTACCTATTTATCTACTTGCACTTTGAAGTGCTTTTGAACTGCTAGGGTGGCAGGAGCAGGGACCGAGCAACGAGAGCTCACCCCGTCGTGGTGATTCGAACTGCCAACCTTCTAATCAGCAAGTCCTAGGCTCTGTGGTTTAACCCACAGCGCCACCAGCGTCCCCTCGGATGAAATAGCCAGGATCAAAATGATCACCCTTCCCAAACTGACCTGCCCTATTCCAAACCCGAGCAACGGGAGCTCACCCCGTCGTGGTGATTCGAACTGCCGACCTTCAGATCGGTAAGTCCTAGGCTCTGTGGTTTAACCCACAGTGCCACCCGTGTCCCTTATTTTTCCTTATGACAGCCTTATTTTCATCAGAGAAATGTTGGAGGGTATGGATTTATGTGACCCCCCCGAGCTAAGGAGATAAGTAACTGCACAATTTTTAGAAGATATCTGAAGGCAGCCCTGTATAGGGAAGTTTTTTAATGTTTAATGTTTTATTATGTTTTTATATGTGTTGGTAGCTGCCCAGAGTACCTGGGGCAACCCCATCAGATGGGTGGGGTATAAATAATAAAATTATTAGTAATATTATTATGGAATAAAGAAAAAGGTAAAGGGACCCCTGACAGTTAAGTCCAGTTGCGAATGACTCTGGGGTTGCGGCGCTCATCTCACTTTACAGGCTAAAGGAGCTGGCATTTGTCCGCTCCGTAGACAGTTTTTCCGGGTCATGTGGCCAGCTTGACTAAGCCGCTTCTGGCGCAACGGAACACCAACACTGCACTTTTTGGCATGCTTTCGAACTGCTAGGTTGGCAGGAGCTGGGACCAAGCATCGGGAGCTCACCCCGTCACAGGGATTCGAACCGCCGACCTTTTGATCGGCAAGCCCTAGGCTCAGTGGTTTAGACCACAGCGCCACCCGCGTCCCTTTATTATGGAATAGGACATCCCTATTTTCATCAGAGAAATGTTGGGGGGTATGGTCATGCCTACCTGTCTCTCCAGGCTTGTAATAGGGCTTGTCTGGTTCTATAATATGCCTGACATAAGCGTCCTGAACCAGCACCTTCTTCCTCTCGATAAAGATGGTGTCACCCGCTCGTATTAGGACACGCACACTGGCCAATTCTTCCTTAACAACATAAAGGAGGGGGGGAAACTGTTTCAACAGCAGGAGGACTGAGAAGAGAAGCATATTTTTCAGCTGGAGAAGATACCAGAGCATCCATCCAAAATTGTGACCCTCTTCCCCCCAGGAAATAGGGAAACAAGATCAAAAATTCTTCCCTTTATTATCCACATACAAAAGCCTTCTTTGCTTCCCTCTCTGCCCAGACACACTGTGGTTTGCTCCTCCATACTTGTCTCTGCCACCCCATTTCCTCCCCCCTCCGCCTCACTTTTCCCTCTTCCTCCCGAGTTGTTCACACATTCTCTCCCTCTTCTTTTACGCGAATCCTTCCAGTGATCAGAATGAAGGAATGGTTGGAAGCAGCAGCAAAGACTTACGGGTGATTGTTGTTCTTCCAGTGGCTTCTTCCTGGGAACAAAGGCTGGGACCTAAAGAGAAAGAAACTGATTGGTAGATGAAAAAGAGGGGAGAAAAGTAAAATTCACACAGAACTTCACCTGTGCCATAGAATTGTAGAGTTGGCAAAGACACCAAGGGTCATCTAGTCCAGCCCCCTGCAATGCGGGAATCACAACTATTTAACCTTAATCATATTATCACAATCAAATTCAAAAATGCACCTAAATAAAATTCTAATACAGTGGTACCTCGGGTTACATACGCTTCAGGTTACATACGCTTCAGGTTACAGACTCTGCTAACCCAGAAATAGTGCTTCAGGTTAAGAACTTTGCTTCAGCATAAGAACAGAAATCGTGCTCCGGCAGCGCAGTGGCAGCAGGAGGCCCCATTAGCTAAAATGGTGCTTCAGGTTAAGAACAGTTTCAGGTTAAGTACGGACCTCCGGAATGAATTAAGTACTTAACCCGAGGTACCACTGTACATTACTTGGCAGCGTTGGTTTTATTTTTAAAGGTACGCCCAGCTATTTTTGACCTCAGAACACGTTCAGATTGGTCCACAATAAATACATCCACATGAAACAGGCTTATAAACAGGAACTTGCCTATTTGCCTGGAAGTGGTTCTGAGGATGTGTAACAATTACCATTTACTCTGGCTCCAACGTGCTCTCGCCACTAGTGTTTGAAACCGAGTACACATGGCGTGAGCAGCAATCCATCTGAACCCTGTAATTCCTGAGAAATACTGCTGGTTGGTTTGCTTTCCCTCGAACCCGCTTCCATCCAATTTAAAAGACATAAGCGACAGCTAAGCTGAGGGGTGTAGATTTTCAACATCCATTCTGATTGCAGAAATAGATGATGGCTTCACTGCATAGGCAGCTAGTCAGAGCTTTTTCCGTCCTTTCTCTTTCAGGCTATGGGTGTTTGCCCCAAACAACTTACACTGATATTTCATTTATTGAATTTATATCCCATCCTTCCTCCTGAAACAGCAAACATGTCCACATTTTTTAAAGCATCCTAAAACAGTTGGAACATTCTAACAGCCGTTGCAGTTAAAGACATGTAAAACATCTGTGTGGGCAGATGAGCGCATAACAATTGTCATGGGTTCAAAGCATTTGCGACCTTACTTGCAATAATAGGATAATATTCGGGGGGGGGGAATCAGCTGTTTTGGCTAGAGGATGGGGACAGGAAAGTGCTTGGATGAATGCAACCTGTCACTCCCAGTACGTTTCTGAGCCCAGTTCAAAGTGTTGGTGCCAACCTTTAAAACCCTAAACGGACTCGGCCCAGTATACCTGAAGGAGTGTCTCCACCCCCATCATTCAGCCCGGACACTGAGATCCAGCACTAAGGGCCTTCTGGCGGTTCCCTTACTGCGAGAAGTGAGGTTACAGGGAACCAGGCAGAGGGTCTTCTCGGTAGTGCCGCCCGCCCTGTGGAACGCCCTCCCATCAGATGTCAAGGAAATAAACAACTATCTGACTTTTAGAAGATACCTGAAAGCAACCCTGTATCGGGAAAATTTTAATGTCTAATGTTTTACAATTTTTTATGTGTTGTAAGCCGCCCAGAGTGGCTGGGGAAACCCAGCCAGATGGACAGGGTATACATAATAAAATTATTATGATTATGATTATTATATTGCTGGACCCCTCGACCGGACACTGATATGACTATTTCCACAGATAAACTGTTGCCCCTGCAATATTATCTCTCACCTACCCTGCCCCCACTTCTTGCCATAGGTTTACATGGGTTGGACTGGGGCAACTCGCCATACGATCATGGCACCAACTCACGTGGTGTGTTGTACTAAGCCTTAGGAGGGGTTCACTGCAGCGATGGCAATCTCTACCACAGCTAGTGTGCTGCCTTGTTCCGTCCTTCACTGTGACCCGCTGCCCTTATCTAGCTAAGAAGCGAGAGCATCTTCTACTGAGTGGCTTGCAATGGATGAAACTTGCCTGGAAGCTGATGCATTCGTGGGTCCCTGGCTTCTCCACATCCTTCTCCAGCAGGGTGTGGTTCTGCAACGTCATCTCTAACGTCACTGTCAGGTGGCCCGTCTCTGGCAGGGACATCAGTTGCACACAAAACCTTTCTGTATTGGGATGGCGGATGATTGCAGGGAAGGCCACCAGATAGCGGCTGCGAGAGAAAAGAGAGGGGGGCATCCTATGATCTGTTAGTCCTTTCCTGACAGTTTTGGAGAAATTGTACTTTAATAGTTCTTGCAAAGTTGCTCTGTGGGATCCAGACAATTTTAATTAAGTTATTTTATTTTTAAAAAATTATTAGTTTTACATTAATTTATACATAACATGGGTGGCACTGTGGGTAAAACCACAGAGCCTAGGACTTGCCGATCAGAAGATCGGCGGTTCGAATCCCCACGACGGGGTGAGCTCCCGTTGCTTGGTCCCTGCTCCTGTCAACCTAGCGGTTCAAAAGCACGTCAAAGTGCAAGTAGATAAATAGGTACTGCTCCGGCGGGAAGGTAAATGGCATTTCCATGCGCTGCTCTGGTTTGGCAGAAGTGGCTTAGTCCTGCTGGCCACATGACCCGGAAGCTGTACGACGGCTCCCTCGGCCAATAAAGCGAGATGAGCGCCACAACCCCAGAGTCGGTCACGACTGGACCTAACGGTCAGGGGTCCCTTTACCTTTATACATAATAACTTTAACAATTTCAAATCATAAAAAGAAAAGGTTCTTTCGAACCTTCAGACCTCCTCCCTTCCCTCCATGGGTTCCATTTCCCCCAAAAAATAATCTTTTTCTTTTACCGTTATCCATCTGTTATATAATCGTGGATACCAAAGTTCATTTCACATTACAAGTGTCATTGTATAACTGGCAAGATTTTAATTAAGTTATAGTCCCTTATCGGGGGGGGGGGCATTTCTCAGTACGGTAATTGCTAAGGCCTGTTGGCCAAACAATAAACTGAAGCAAACAAACAAAACAACCTAAAATAAAAAACTTTTTTTGTCATTGTGTGAGGGATGGAATTCTCCTGGGCAGCTGCAGGGTGTGGCAGATAAATTAGAATTATAGAATTGGAATTAGAGCTGGAAGAAATAGAGTTCGAAGGGACCCTGATGATCATCTAGACCAGGAGTAGTCAACCTTTTTATACCTACTGCCTACTAATGCATCTTTCCTGATGGTAAAATTTCCTTACTGCCCACCAGCCTCAATGGAAGGAGGATTCAGCTTGTGCCGTAGAGAACCCCCTACCGCCCACCTAGAATCCTGAAACACCCACTAGTGGGCGGTAGGGACCAGGTGGACAACCCCTGATCTAGACTAACTCCCCAAAATGGAGGAATACGCAGCTGTCCCATACAGGGATCAAACCTGCCACCCTGGTGTTATCAGCATCATGCCCTAACCACCTGAGCTATCCAGGCTCAGCTTAAAGGTTAGGCATGAGGGAAAGTCACAAAATTGGGGCAGGAGATTAGTTTAGATTATGTATGGTGTGGGGAAAGTTTTCTCCTAGAACCTAACGGAGCTGAATGTTGCAAGAAATAACTCCCCACAGCATACAGTTAAGCTATAGAATTAGCTCCAGCAACAAGCAGACTTCTATGTCATTCAGTGGAAATTGTTTCTGAGTAAACATGCATAAAACAGAGCTGCATGCCTGGGAGCAGAATACCTGGAGGTTCTCCATTCAAAGCAATTCAACAAGTCAATTTAAACCCGGTGCCTGAAAGTGCTCTAAAATCTGCCTCCGTGCAGAAGATAACCTGAGCCAATGCGACCCACATATGCAAAGGGAGCTCAGAATTGTCACTCTCTGCCCCATGCGCCCATCTGCATTCTTTTTTAAAAGTTTTTTTATATACTTTCCAGATTTATACATCTCATTAACTTTACAATCCATTTCACATTTCAAAATTTGACTTCCCTCCCCCCCTTTCTGCGGTTCCTTAAATTTATTATTTCATATCTTCTGCATATCCAAATTCATTTAAGTTACTCATTTAATTATCTACTATAAATAGATACTCTCATGAAACTGCAGGTTATTACAATAACCCTGCTAATGTTTTTATCTGTTTACAATTTATCTGCAAATATTCAATAAACCGTTTCCATTCTTTTATAAAGAGTTTGTTATCTTGATTTCTTATTCTTCAGGTAAGTTTTGCCATTTCCTCATATTCCTTAAGTTTTTGTGCCCGTCTGCACTCCTATTCCACTATGAAACTGGCTGAGCATAGAGAAATGGAAAATTAAAATCTTACGGTTCCGATATGACTGGAGCTGTGAGTGAGAGTACAGTCAAGGCACAGAGGAGTGGGGCTGCCCCCATGGCTGAGCTGTGATGGGCAGAACAGGCTGGTTCTCCAGACACCCAGCACTGGAGATGCAGAGATCTAAATACCCTCCTAGTGATCCCTTTGTGGGTCCACCCCTGTATTTACTGTATTTACTTTGCTAAGTAATCAACGTCCTCTCCAATGTCTCCTGCCCCCGCTGTGACTACGTGACGACAGGGCAGAATAATGCAGCTAATACAGCCAATAATTTCTTGTCAATAGGGCATTGCAAAAAATTTGGTGCAGTTTGACTTTGAGATGCATCTGAATTGAGCCATGCAAAGGGCAGCATGCAGAGAGACTCATGGAGTATCTGTGACACGGATACGCCATTTACCTTCCTGCTGCAGCAGTACCTATTTATCTACTCGCACTAGCGTGCTTTCAAACTGCTAGGTTGGCAGGAGCTGGGACAGAGCAACGGGAGCTCACCCCATCACGGGGATTTGAACTGCTGACCTTCCAACTGGCAAGCCCAAGAGGCTCAGTGGTTTAGACCACAGCGCCACCCACTTGCTAGAATACAGCAAAAATAGTGTTGGAGCAGAACAAACAATGTACAGTATTTGACGAGAAGAGAAGAAGAAGAGTTTGGACTTGATATCCCACTTTATCACTACCCGAAGGAGTCTCAAAGTGGCTAACATTCTCCTTTCCCTTCCTTTTTTTTTTTTTTTTTAATAATTTTTATTAACTGGCCAATCACATCAAATTAAATCACATCACATAAATTCCAAATTACAAAGCCAAATTTTTAAATTTTGTTGGGGGAACCCATACTTCAAGATCCAAAGGGGGATTCAAATCATCTTCTTATTACTGCGTTAGTGTCCAAATCAGTCCCAATCAGTCCAGACAAAGCTCATAATTCTATCCATAATAATAATAATAATAATAATAATTTATTATTTGTACCCCGCCCATCTGGCTGGGTTTCCCCAGCCACTCTGGGCGGCTTCCATAGAAAACCAAAAATACACTAAAATATCACAGATTAAAAGCTTCCCTGAACAGGGCTGCCTTAAGATGTCTTCTGAATGTCAGGTAGTTATTTATCGCTTTGACATCCGATGGGAGGGCGTTCCACAGGGCAGGCGCCACTACCGAGAAGGCCCTCTGCCTGGTTCCCTGTAGCTTTGCTTCTCGCAATGAGGGAACCGCCAGAAGGCCCTCGGCGTTGGACCTCAGCATCCGGGCAGAACGATGGGGGTGGAGACGCTCCTTCAGGTATACTGGGCCGAGGCCGTTTAGGGCTTTAAAGGTCAACACCAGCACTTTGAATTGTGCTCGGAAACGTACTGGGAGCCAATGTAGGTCTTTCAAGACCGGTGTTATGTGGTCTCGGCGGCCGCCCCCAGTCACCAGTCTAGCTACCGCATTCTGGATTAGTTGTAGTTTCCGAGTCACCTTCAAAGGTAGCCCCACGTAGAGCGCATTGCAGTAGTCCAAGCGGGAGATAACCAGAGCATGCACCACTCTGGCGAGACAGTCCGCGGGCAGGTAGGGTCTCAGCCTGCGTACCAGGTGGAGTTGGTAGACAGCTGCCCTGGACACAGAATTGACCTGCGCCTCCATGGACAGCTGTGAGTCCAAAATGACTCCCAGGCTGCGCACCTGGTCCTTCAGGGGCACAGTTACCCTATTCAGGACCAGGGAGTCCTCTACACCAGCCCGCCCCGTCCCCCAAAAACAGTACTTCTGTCTTGTCAGGATTCAACCTCAATCCATTAGCCGCCATCCATCCTCCAACTGCCTCCAGGCACTCACACAAGACCTTCACCGCCTTCACTGGTTCTGATTTGAAAGAGAGGTAGAGCTGGGTATCATCTGCTCTTATCTTGGTGTTTCCACATCATATCTTGTTCATATAATTTCTCTTTTTCTTTTACGATCTCTTCTGTTAGTCTCCTTAAGCCGATAAGCAAATATAATAATCCTGTGTGAATTTCCCGTTCTTCCAATTTAAGTCCAGATGGTTTCCATATATCTCCTTCGTAGATAACATCACTCTTTCCATCATAAATCAGGCATTTTTCGCTCTTAAGTCCCACAGAGAAGTTAATCCACGATATGTAAACAGCTCTATTTCTCTCTTTCTCCTCCCAGACCCAAGAGCTCCAACAATGCCTCCCAAGATGGCGACGGCATTTTTAACTGCGTCATTCCAAAACTCTTAACTTTCCAGCTTCGTCTTGAAACATTGCTTTGGTTCGAAAGTTTATCTCCACACAGCCTTAAATCACAGCTTAAGTCCTTAAAGTTCTAACTCATTAGGGGAGGGGATTCTTGTTAATCACATAAAGAGGATAGGAAAGTTTTTATTTCCCCCTCCCCCCTCAGTCATTTGCAATACCGTATCTTGACGTATCTTCTCATATTTTGTTCTTGCCTTGTTATCAGAGATCTCTTCTGTCAGCAGTCTTTACTCCCCCTTTTTCCTTGAAGTATGTGCAATTTATCTCGTCCAAATTGTTTCTTTTGAAGATTCTTGCAAACTAGAGGCGCGGATCAGGGACGGCGTCCAGGAGTGCCGGAGTCCCACAGGAGGGCTTTGTGCCTAGTGCCCCCACCCCCACAAATTCGGGGGTGGTATAGGGCACAGCAGGCAAGGGCCGTCCCCCCCATAATCCTGGGGGGGGTTAAGGAGGCTAATTACCCCCATCATAGCCTCCAAATTACCTCGTGTGGGTCGGAGAGATGTTATTGTCAGCCATCTTCCGATGCGCCACCTAGTGGCCCCCCTCTCCTTTCCCTTCCTCCCCCACAACAAACACTCTGTGAGATGAGTGGGGCTGAGAGACTTCAGAGAAGTGTGACCAGCCCAAGGTCACCCAACAGCTGCATGTGGAGGAGCGGAGACGCGAACCCGGTTCACCAGATTAGGAGACTACCACTCTTAACCACCACACCACCCTGGCAAGGAGAAGCCCCTCCACCACCAAGCCCTTATTTAGAACCAAGAGAAACGGTGTCTGTACAGTTAAACTGGGCTGTTGTAGTTCAAGGGACATAGAGATTTGTTTTTCCCTGTGTGACATGCTTTCCTGAGAACTACCAGTCTCAGAGTTCCTTATGCAAAGGAGGAGGGAGGGGGAAAGAGTCACGAATGCAGATCCCAGGGACAATGGAAGCCAGTGCTGCTGGAAGGACTTACAGGATAGATGGATAGATAGATAGATAGATAGATAGATAGATAGATAGATGATGATAGATAGATATAGATAGATAGATGATAGATAGATTCTATTTTCAGTTATGGATGTGCTGTTTTGAGGAACAACAGAAAAGCCACCAGTAGTTATTTCAGATATAGCATATTTACTTGAGTCTAATGCACACCTTTTTTGCCAAATTAGGCTGCGAAAAATCGGGTGAACATTAGATTTGATGGTGCATTAGACTTCAGTAAATATAGGACTTGCATCTGAATAAACATGACTGGGACTGCGCATTGCTGTCCTTCTGGAAATATGTTATATCCTTTCAGCTCCAGAATGTAAGGGAACATCTGCCTGAAAACTACCTACCGGACTTTTCCGTGTATAAGACTAGGTTTTTTCCAATAAAGATCTTGCTAAAAAGTGGGGGTCGTCTTATACATGGGTAGTGCATAGCATAGACGTTTGATTGGTTGCTGCCATGGCTGTCAATGGCTTTTGTGCGTGTTATTGGTTGCTGTGTGGGTGGTGCTGATTGGGCAACGCTGTGGCAATTTGCAGCCTCTGCTGGCTTGGGGACAGATAAGAGGCGGATTTAGCGGTGCGTGCTGGTGAGCGATTGTCAGCATAAAAAGCTCAACAACTCTGGGCAATTCTCTGCATAAAAGATCAACAAGTTTGTGCCATTTCACCCCATTTTCTAAATCTGAGTCCCCCAAAATAGGGGGCGTCTTATACATGGGGCGTATTATACACGGAAAAGTATGGTACATTTCAGGTTTGGGAATCAAAATCAAGGGATAAAAATGTTGGGGTGCAGGAAAATCCAGCACTTGACATAACTTCCTGAGCTGTGCATTTCATCCCACAAAAATCAGCAGTAACATCAGGCACGTTTACTCTCAGCCTGTTGTTTATGGAAGTTTGAGTAAGGATCTGGGATCTATGTGACTGTATGTCTTGGAACAGATTTAGAAATGTGAACTTTATACTTGCTGAGAAGGACAGTTAAACATAGTTGGAAAGTACAATGGGTCAGTGACTCCCAGTCACTATATCAAGATTGGCATCAAGGTGAAGCCTTCAGGTTCAATCCCCCATAGATGTTTCAAAAAGCTTTGATAAAGTCCCTCACAGCAGGCTCCTATAGAACCATTAGCATATATAGACTGAGGGCCAGTCTTCTGACAGACAGGAAGGCAGCTGGTTGGGGATCCAGAAACAGATGGTCGGAAGAGTTAAAATGGAACAAACGGTAGTGTTCCAAGCAAGGGTACCAACTTGAATAAAATATTCAGTGGAGCCAGGAAAGCCTTGCCCTGCATAATCAATCGCAGGTGCACACCACTTGAATGGCAATGCCCATCAACTTTTTTTGGGGGGGCAGCCCCTTCAAATATTTTATTGGGTGGGAGCAAAGGGACCTTGGCCCCCTAGGAGTCAGCTCCTATGGTTCCAAGGAAATAAAGATAGTTGGAAGGCAGAACAGGGAATAGGGATTGAGCCTGGGCTGGATGGGGGTCACACTGCAGACACAGGTTTGCAGTTTAGGTGTGCTCCTAGATGCCCAGGTCTCTGTGGTGGCCAGGAGGGCATTGGCACAGTTATAAAGCTAGTGTGGCAACTGCGCCCCTTCCTTGAGATGTCTGATTTGGCCGCAGTAAAACACATTTTAATTGCATCCCATTTGGAGTACAGCGGTACCTCAGTTTTCAAACGTCTCGGAAGCTGAGAGCTTTGGTTGGTGGAAGTAGTTTCGGTTTGTGGAAGTACCTGCTTCGGTTTTCAAACACTTTGCGGAAGCCAAACTTGCCATGTGGCTTCCGTATTGAGTTTTCCGGAAGTAAATGTTTCCGGAAGTAAATGCTTCGGTTTTCAAACATTTTTGGAAGCTGAATGGTATTTCGGAATGGATTACAGTGGTACCTTGGTTTACAACCATAACCCTCCAAAAAAAAAAAAAGGGTTGTAATTAAAAAGAATGGGTTGTAATCCAAAAAAAGGGACACACACTTCCGGGTTTGACGTGGTTGTAATCCAAAACAGTTGTAATCCAAAACAGTTGTAATCCAAAACAGTTGTAATCCAAAACGGTTGCAAACCAAGGTACCACTGTAGGTTCGAAAACCGAAGTACCACTGTACTGAATTGCACTCTGTGTGGGGCTGAATTTTGAAAAGTTTGAAAAGAGCTGCAGCCAAAGTGTGGACCAGGGCTAGTTGTAGGGAGCAGACAGCTCTCTTGTTACAATAGCTCCACTGGCTACAGGTTTGTTTTCAGGCTCAATTCAAAGGTTATGACCTATGTAGCCATCCAAGCTCTCAGGCCGTATTCCCTCACACAAACCTGCCCAGGTGCTGAGATCCTCAGGGGAGGCCTTTCTCTCAGTCCTGCCACCCTCACAGGTATGCTTGGTGGGGACGGGAGAGAGGGCCTCCTCGGTGGCTGCTCCCAGGCTGAGAAACTCCCTCCCTAGAGAAACTAGACTGGCTCCTTCCTTGAGGTCCTTCCACTGACAGATGAAGACTTCCTTTCTCCAGCAGGTTTTGGGGAACTGATTGCTTTTAATGAAAGGGCTGGTACCATGCTGTTTTTATTGTAACTATTGTATGGTTTTTTTCATAGGTTTTACATATAGATAGTTTTAATTATGCTTAAACGGTTTTTTAAGCAGTTCTTATTTTTATCTGTAAGCTGCCTTGAGTCCCTGCCAGGGGGAAAGGCAGGGTATAAAAATTAATAAATTTTGGGATCAAAAGTAGGGTGGTCAGGTGCAGAACAGGACAGGCCCCTCCCCCTGCACCTTTGACAGTTGTGTAGAAGAGGGAATTTCTGCAGGTGCAGCTTGTCATGGCTGCATTTCCCCTCACACAATTCCCCTCACTGAAACTAGGCTTGAAAGAAGCATTTTGTTGTGGCCAGAATAACAGTTTGTGGTGTGTTGTTGGCTGCAGTGTTGTGTGGGGCCCAAGACACTTTCTCTGGTTTGCAAATTTACCCAGAAAGGTAGATGACCTGTGGTAAACAAACCATGAAGGGCCAACCCAAGGCTCTGTACACATTACCAGCTTAGAACACAGTGAGATCGTTTTCCCTCACCTTCAAGTCAAATTTGCATGTACAGATGTCTTCATACAATTTACCTTACTTTTTTGTTTCCCCCATACTTCCAAACCCACCAGCTCCTATGCAACAGCAGTCTCCAATGAACACACCTCAGCTTTTCTGAAATGCATGTGGCTTATGTTTTCAAATCAGATGGAAGCTGGTTTGAGGGAAACACATCAGACAAAGGTAGTTCTCAAGGAACTGCAGGATAGCGATGGATTGTAGCTGACATCGGCTTCAGACACCAGGGCTAGCTGGAGTAAACAGACGTGTACACAGCCTTAGTCTGAACTCAAGATTGTGGCTTGTTTCACCCTACCAGAATGTTATGAGTTTGTGGATCCCTGGATCCAGCAGGTGCTAAAATCTAAACAAAGCTCTGTAAGCCAGGCTACCTTCCTATTTGGAAGGAGAGATCCTGAAGCTGAGGCTCCAATACTTTGGCTACCTCATGAGAAGAGAAGACTCCCTGGGAAAGACCCTGATGTTGGGAAAGATGGAGGGCACAAGGAGAAGGGGACGACAGAGGACGAGATGGTTGGACAGTGTTCCTGAAGCTACTAATCCGAGTTTGACCAAACTGCGGGAGGCAGTGTGACCACCACCCCCATCCAGCCCAGGCTCAATCCCTATTCCCTGTTCTGCCTTCCAACTATCTTTATTTCCTTGGAACCATAGGAGCTGACTCCTAGGGGGCCAAGGTCCCTTTGCTCCCACCCAATAAAATATTTGAAGGGGCTGCCCCCCCCAAAAAAAAAGTTGATGGGCATTGCCATTCAAGTGGTGTGCACTTGTGATTGATTATGCAGGGCAGGGCTTTCCTGGCTCCACTGAATATTTTATTCAAGTTGGTACCCCTACTTGGAACACTGCCGTTTGTTCCATTTTAACTCTTCCGACCATCTGTTTCTGGATCCCCAACCAGCTTCCTGTCTGTCAGAAGACTGGCCCTCAGTCTATAAATGCTAATGGTTCTATAGGAGCCTGCTGTGAGGGACTTTATCAAAGCTTTTTGAAACATCTATGGGGGATTGAACCTGAAGGCTTCACCTTGATGCCAATCTTGATATAGTGACTGGGAGTCACTGACCCATTGTACTTTCCAACTATGTTTAACTGTCCTTCTCAGCAAGTATAAAGTTCACATTTCTAAATCTGTTCCAAGACATACAGTCACATAGATCCCGGATCCTTACTCAAACTTCCATAAACAGCAGGCTGAGAGTAAACGTGCCTGATGTTACTGCTGATTTTTGTGGGATGAAATGCACAGCTCAGGAAGTTATGTCAAGTGCTGGACATAAGCTGCACCCCAACATTTTTATCCCTTGATTTTGATTCCCAAACCTGAAATGTACCATACTTTTCCGTGTATAATACGCCCCATGTATAAGACGCCCCCTATTTTGGGGGACTCAAATTTAGAAAATGGGGTGAGATGGCACAAACTTGTTGATCTTTTATGCAGAGAATTGCCCAGAGTTGTTGAGCTTTTTATGCTGACAATCGCTCACCAGCATGCATCGCTAAATCCGCCTCTTATCTGTCCCCAAGCCAGCAGAGGCTGCAAATTGCCACAGCGTTGCCCAATCAGCACCACCCACACAGCAACCAATAACACGCACAAAAGCCATTGACAGCCATGGCAGCAACCAATCAAACGTCTATGCTATGCACTACCCATGTATAAGACGACCCCCACTTTTTAGCAAGATCTTTACTGGAAAAAACCTAGTCTTATACACGGAAAAGTCCGGTAGGTAGTTTTCAGGCAGATGTTCCCTTACATTCTGGAGCTGAAAGGATATAACATATTTCCAGAAGGACAGCAATGCGCAATCCGAGTCATGTTTATTCAAATGCAAGTCCTATATTTACTCAAGTCTAATGCACCATCAAATCTAATGTTCACCCGATTTTTCGCAGCCTAATTTGGCAAAAAAGGTGTGCATTAGACTCAAGTAAATATGCTATATCTGAAATAACTACTGGTGGCTTTTCTGTTGTTCCTCAAAACAGCACATCCTTATGTACACATAACTGAAAATAGAATCTACCCATCTATCTCTATCTATCTATCTATCTATCTATCTATCTATCTATAATCTATCTCTCTCTCTATCTATCTATCTATCTATCTATCCATCTATCCTGTAAGTCCTTCCAGCAGCACTGGCTTCCATTGTCCCTGGGATCTGCATTCGTGACTCTTTCCCCCTCCCTCCTCCTTTGCATAAGGAACTCTGAGACTGGTAGTTCTCAGGAAAGCATGTCACACAGGGAAAAACAAATCTCTATGTCCCTTGAACTACAACAGCCCAGTTTAACTGTACAGACACCGTTTCTCTTGGTTCTAAATAAGGGCTTGGTGGTGGAGGGGCTGCTCCTTGCCAGGGTGGTGTGGTGGTTAAGAGTGGTAGTCTCCTAATCTGGTGAACCGGGTTCGCGTCTCCGCTCCTCCACATGCAGCTGTTGGGTGACCTTGGGCTAGTCACACTTCTCTGAAGTCTCTCAGCCCCACTCATCTCACAGAGTGTTTGTTGTGGGGGAGGAAGGGAAAGGAGAATGTTAACCGCTTTGAGACTCCTTTGGGTAGTGATAAAGCGGGATATCAAGTCCAAACTCTTCTTCTTCTCTTCTCGTCAAATACCTTACATTGTTTGTTCTGCTCCAATACTATTTTTGCCGTATTCTAGCAAGTGGGTGGCGCTGTGGTCTAAACCACTGAGCCTCTTGGGCTTGCCAGTTGGAAGGTCAGCGGTTCAAATCCCCGTGATGGGGTGAGCTCCTGTTGCTCTGTCCCAGCTCCTGCCAACCTAGCAGTTCGAAAGCATGCCAGTGCAAGTAGATAAACAGGTACTGCTGCGGCAGGAAGGTAAACGGCGTATCCATGTCACAGATATTCCATGAGTCTCTCTGCATGCTGCCCTTTGCAATTCAGATGCTTCTCAAGGTCAAAGTGCACCGAATTTTTCGCAATGCCCTATTGACAAGAAATTATCGGCTGTAGTAGCTGCATTATGCTTGTCAGGGAGAGGCAAATGGGAAAAGATGAAAGGACAGAAACCAGCAGTTATAGAGAGCCTAAAGAGATTATCAGCAGCTTCTCATCTGACAGTGGGTCTGACGTAGAGGGGAAGGAGGATGATCCGGGAACAAGTCATTCTGTACACAGAGGAAGTAAGGGGAGGAGTTTTCGCAGACTTGCATGCTGGGTGCGGAAAAGGAAGAAGAAAGATTAGAGGCAGCAACTGCGCCCAAGAGGAAGGACACTAATTGAAACGCTGGAGATGTACGTTTGAACTTTGTCAAATAAATCAAATGGTTTGGAACTGGCTGGGAGCCCGGAGACTTATCTCTGCCAGCTGGGCAGCTTTAAGTTTCTGACAGCTTGCTGCCTCTCACACTTTTTCTGCTGGAAAGCTGGTGGAATAAGGAAATAGCTTCAACATGGAGAAGGAGCTGTTGGAATTGAAAAAGTGAAATGTCGCTCTGGAACAAAGATCCCAAGACCTGCAGAGCCGTTTGGAGGAAGCCCAGACTGCTCAGAGAGGAACCCAAGGTGGGCTATCGGCAGATGGGGGCAGGTGCGTGTGGGTGGAACGGTTCCAGGGAGACATGGAAAGTTACTTGGATTTCAAAACAGAGATGAAATATTTTCTGGAACTGGAAGGAGATAAGTTTCAGAACGATGCAGCAAAGGTTGCTCACATCATTAGACATCTGCTAGGAGGGGCTCGAAGCTGGATCAGGCCGTTAATAGCCTCGGGGAATGAAGCCCTCAGAAATGAAGCCAAATTTTGGCAAGCAATGGATTTTATCTATGCAGATCAGAGTTTAATTGACAGAACGCAGGAGGAGCTGCTGGCTTTGAAACAAGGCAAATCCACGGTACACAGTTACTGGTCTGAGTTTGCTATGCTTGTACAGAAACTGGGGTGGGATTTAGAGGCGGACCCAGTACAAGCGATATTTTAAAATGGACTTAATCCAGAAATTAAGGACGAGCTGGCAAGGGGGCCACGACCTAAAAATATGGACGAATTAACAAAGGCTGCTCTTGGGGTGGGTTTGAGACAAGAAGCCAGATGGCAGGAAAGGAAGCAAGGCAGAGAGCGGAGTTTCCATGGTGACCGCATTCCTGAGATGCCTGCAGCTGCCTCAGAATGTCAACAAGCGCCGGAGCCTATGGAGATAGGCACAGCCAGGGCGCAGGAGAGTTTGAAAGCCCAACGGTCGGGCAGGAAGGGAAAAAAAGACTGGCAAGCGGGAAAAAGATGTTTTGTGTGTCAGAAGACTGGGCACTTTGCCAGAGTGTGTCCAGAGCGTCATAACTGGCAGGGAATGGTGGGGGCCACCCAGCAGGCAGAGGGAGAGGAGCTCCAGCATTCGGGAAACGCAGAGGCCTGGCTGGTGGGAAACCGGGGCAACAGCCAGGCGGGAGCAACACAGAAAGTCCCCGGCTTGGACACCCCAAAGCAAGCATAATGTTGAAGGTGGTGCTAGAACTCCCCGATGGTCAGACGGTGGAGGAGTTGGCGCTAATTGATTCTGGGGCCTCAGCATCCTTTTTCAGCAAGGAGTTTGCGGCGCGACACCAACTGAACCTGAGGCCTTTGGATTTTCCGCTGCAAGTGACAACAATTGATGGAAGACAACTGCTGGGGGGTGAAGTGACGCATCGAACACCCCCAATGTGAATGTGTGTGGCCACCCACTCTGAGGTCATCGCCTTTCACGTGGCCACACTGGCGGGGCCACCTATCATATTGGGCATGAGCTGGTTGGCGTTGCACGATCCGATGTTTTCCTGGCACCAACGGTCCCTGACGTTTGGCTCGATGCACTGCATGGAGAACTGCCTAGCTCAAGAGCTAGATTGACAAAGCGAGGGCAGGAGGGCAGCAGCATGCAGAGCGGGGGCGAGCGAGATTCCGCCGTGTTACAGGGATTTACAGGAGGTGTTCAGCGAGAAAGAGGCGGATGCGTTGCCACCCCATCGGCCATATGACTGTCAGATCAACCTGGTACCGGGGTCAACGTTGCCGGTGGGGAAAACCTACTCCATGTCGGAGGGAGAGCTTAAGGACCTAAAAGAGTTTATTGAGAAAAACCTGAGAAGGGGTTTCATCAGGGAGTCCAAGGCGGCAGGAGGGAGTCCCGTGTTTTTCGTCAACAAGAGATCGACGAAAGAGCGACGCCTGGTGGTGGACTTTCGAATTTTGAACAGCCAGACGGAACCGGTGGCTTTCCCGATGCCGAGAATCGACGACGTTTTGGCACGGGTGCGGAAGGGGAAGATTTTCACCAAACTGGATCTCCGAGGGGCTTACAACCTTATCCGAGTACGAGAAGGCGATGAGTGGAAGACCACCATGTTCACCCCGATGGGGGCGTTTGGGTATTTAGTTATGCCCTTCGGTTTGCAGTGCGGAAGTCACTGTTTCCAAGCCTTCATGCACCACGTGCTAGGACCTTTGCTCTACAAAAACTGCGTTTGCTTTTTAGACCATCTACTTGTGTATTCGGAGGACGAACAACAGCACGTGAAGGATGTACGTCAGGTCCTGAGCAAACTCAAGGAGAACCGCTTGTGGGTCAAGCTGGAGAAATGTCAGTTCCACGCAAAGGAAGTCGAATTCCTGGGGTACCGGCTGTCGGACCAAAGGTTGGCCATGGACCTGGGGAAAGTGAAGGCAGTGGTGGAATGGGAGAGTCCCAAAACCAGGAAAGATGTTCAGCGTTTCCTGGGTTTTAGCAATTTCTACAGGAAATTCATAAAGAATTTCGCAGAATTGACGGCGCCAATCACAGACTGTCTCAGTGTTAAGAAGAAGTTTCAGTGGACGCAGGCGGCCCAAGGGGGGTTTGAGAAACTAAAGAGGGCTTTCGCTTCAGAGGAGCAACTAATCCACGTCAACCCTGCTCAACCACTACGGGTGGAAACAGATGCGTCGGATCGGGCGATTGGGGCGGTGCTGCTGCAGCCAGATCAAAAAGGGGAATGGCATCCGTGTGCCTTCTTTTCGCGGAAACTCAACAAATCAGAGCAGCATCTACGATAAGGAATTGCTTTCGATAGTGGCTGCTTTTAAACAATGGTGGCACTTCCTGGTTGGGGCAAAGCACCAAATTTTGGTGTGCACTGACCACAAAAACTTGGAGTATTGGCGTACGGCACGGGTGTTGTGCCAGAGACAGATAAGATGGGCAGAGTTCTTTGCCAACTTCAACTTCAAGATCCAATACGTGCCGGGAGAGCAGAATGCGAGGGCGGATGCGCTCTCCCGGAAACCCAAGTATATGATGGGGGAAGGGCCACCTGTAGCAAGACTGATGTTCCTGGAGAGCAAATGGTTGTGCGGGGGGACGTTAGTCAAGGACGACGAACTGATGCAAATGCTCAGACGATGCCTTTGCCAGACAAAAGATGGGGGAGTTAAGAGAAAGAGGGGGTGCCGAGGGGGGTTTTGAGGTGAAAGAGGGGTTACTGTACCACAAAGGGGCCTTGTATGTTCCAGGAGAAGACCTTCGGGGCCGAATCCTCAAGCAACTCCATGACAGTTGTACGGCGGGGCATTTTGGACAGCATAAGACCATGCTACTGGTCACACAGGAATTTTGGTGGCCAAGGGTGAGAGAGGATGTAAAGGAATATGTGCAAGGATGTGACACATGTCAGAGGGCCAAAGGGGAAAGGGCGGCACCAGCGGGGTTGCTGGAACCATTGCCCACACCTGGGAAGCCGTGGGAGGTGGTGGGCGTGGACTTTATCACTGATCTGCCCAGATGTAAGGGTAAGACAGCGGTCATGGTGGTGGTTGATCTCTTGACCAAAATGTGCCATTTCGTGCCCTGTTTGCATGCCGTAACGGCGGAAGAAACAGCTAGGCTGTTCGTAGAGCACGTGTTTAGGTTACATGGGGTACCTGCAAGGGTGGTCTCGGACCGGGGGGCTCAATTTACCTCACGATTTTGGTGCAAGCTCATGGGGCTGCTCCAGGTGGAAGTGAGCTTTACAACGGCAAGGCACCCCGAGACCAACGGGCAAGCGGAGAGGGCGAATGCTGTGTTACAACAGTATTTGAGGTGTTATGTAAGTCAGAAGCAGAATGATTGGGTGGACAAACTAGCCCTGGCAGAGTTTGCTTACAACAACGCGGAGAATGTATCCACAGGGATGACACCATTCTTTGCCAATCATGGGCTTCATCCAAGGACCTTCCCCGGGAGGGGGGAGGAGTCGTGGAGTGTTCCAGCGGCCGAACAGTTTGTGGAGGAAATGGAAGCGATCCACAGACAGCTGCAGTTAAATTTGGAAAGGGCTAAGGAGTTATACAAGAAGGAAGCCGACAAACATCAATGATCAGGGGAGGTTATCAGGGTTGGGGACAAGGTGTGGTTGTCCACGCAAGGATTGCCTTGGAAAGGGGGCTGTAAGAAACTCAAGCCCAGGAAGGTGGGGCCCTTTGAGGTTATCCAGCAAATAAATCCGGTGGCGTTTAAGCTCAGGTTGCCAGAAAGCATGAGAATCCATCCGGTGTTCCACAGGTCACTGCTGTTCCCCTACAGGGAGGGGGGAAGGAGACCGGGTAATGGGGGAGTGGAAGGCTCACCACCCGAAATGGAGGAAAGGGAGCAGTGCAACGAGGTCACGGAAATACTGGACTCTCGTTGGAGAGGGGGGAATGTGGAATATTTGGTGGCTTGGGAAGGGGCCCCGGCATCGGAGAATACCTGGGTTCCGGAAGATAGTATGTCTAACAATGAACTGGTAGAGGAGTTCCACAATTTTTTCCCGGACAAACCCAAAGGCAAGGTGAGGTCCTTACAAGAGGTGTTCGAAACAACAGATGACGAAGAGGAATTCGAAGGTTTCCCAGCATTGGATGAGGAGGAGGAAGAAGACGAAGGAGTAGACTGAGGAACACCAGGACTTGGGGGTTGGAGGAGTGTGTTCGAAGAGACAGATGAGGAAGAGGGTAGTTTTGCGGGGTTCTCCCCGACCACCTCTGAGGAAAGAGAAGGGGATGTAGTCGGGTCTCCGGAGCGGGAGGGAGCCTTTGAGGAGGGGGTGGATGTCAGGGAGAGGCAAACGAGAAAAGATGAAAGGACAGAAACCAGCAGTTATAGAGAGCCTAGAGAGATTATCAGCAGCATGTCGTCAGATAGTCATTCTGATGAAGAGGGGGAGGAGGAGGATGAGCCTGGAACAAGTCATTCGGTGCCAAGATGAAGTAAGGGGAGGAGTTTTCGCAGACTTGCATGCTGGGTGCGGAAAAGGAAGAAGAAAGATTAGAGGCAGCAACTGCGCACAAGGGGAAGGACGTTAATTGAAACGCTGGAGATGTACGTTTGAACTTTGTCAGATAAATCAAATGGTTTGGAACTGGCTGGGAGCCCAGAGTCTTATCTATGCCAGCTGGACAGCTTTAAGCCTCTGACATCTAGTTCTCAGGCACATCCTTCTCCCCTGATCCTTCCACATATTTCATTCTCTTCTCTGCTCTCCTTTCGGAATCAGGCAATGAGGTAGACTGTCTGGATGTGCAGAGGGAAGTGTGTTTGTACCACTTCCCTGCTTTTGCTTGCTTGCTTGCTTGACATGTGTGTTTGTATGCATCTGTTTTAGGTAAAATTGTATATGTATTTTTACTATCCTCTCTTAACAAATCACGTTCTTTCCTGATGTGCTGCTGCTGCTGCACTGCATAATATACAACATTGAATTTATCCACCAACACCTAACTGATCAGCGCAAAACTTCTTTGCTGGGTTGTTTCCTGCAACTCCTGTTGCAAATGAATGGAAGGGCATTGGCCTTGAACCCAGGCCCAAGAAGGCGAGTGTTTGGCCTTGTCCTTCTGAAGGTGGGATGGCTGGAGAAATGCCCAAAGCCCAGATTTCCCACAGGTTCTGTGGCCCACTCCTCTCCCCAAGTAGCCAATCCTGACAAAGATGTGGACAGAATTAAGGTGTCTGGTGGCAATCTGCTGCTACGTGTCCCTGCAATCTAAAGTGACACTCAGACCCTATTTTTCTAGGTGTGGGAAGTTCCACATTTCAAACAGTGCCCTGTATGAAGCATGTTATAAAGTGCCCCGTTTACTCATATTTATCCTTATTTTCTCTTTTGTATATCATATATGTATCATATTCTGCAGTCAGTAAGGTGTCTCAGAGTGCTGAACCTTCTAGTCATTTTCTGTGCAACAATTGTGAGGATCTATAAAACTGTTGTCCTTGTTTTGTACGAGCCCACGTTTTATGGGATGGCAGCCCACCAGTGGTGGCCTAGGGCTGCTGGCTTGATTTGTTCATTCACAGTGCCCATTTCTTCCATATTCTGACAGCTCCTAATGAAGCCCCTCGTCAAAAAGGTGGAGTTTGAGCCTGACAAGATCCACATCTACCTGGATCAGGTGAGGCCTACTCAGATCTCTATCAGATTGACAAAGATCAGGGATATGTGGAAGGGGTTCTGGGGCAATGCTCCCCCTTTGAGTCAGGCAAGGAGGGCATGGAAGTAAGGACCAAAGCAAAGCCCGCCCTAGCTGGGAGACCTTTCCTTACTCCCTCTTTTTCCTTAAGCCAGAAGAAGTGTCCTGGGGAACTCAAAAACTTGCCTATCAGAGGGCTCATCCACACTGCTGCTTGCCCCATGCCTAGAAAGTACAGTTCTGGGCAGTTTTCTGCTTGTCTTCTGCTAATATTAATAATAATAATAATAATTTATTTATTTATATCCCGCCCAACTGGCTGGGTTTCCCCAGCCACTCTGGGAGGCTCCCAACAGAATATTTAAAACATGATAAAACATCAAATATTAAAAATGTCCCTAGACAGGGTTGCCTTCAGATGTCTTCTAAATGTCAGGTAGTCCTTGACATCTGATGGGAGGGCGTTCCACAGGGCAAGTGCCACTACTGAAAAGGCCCTGTGCCTGGTTCCCTGTAACCTCACTTTTCACAGGGAGGGAACCACCAGAAGACTCTTGGAGCTGGACCTCAGTGTCTGGGCTGAACGATGAGGGTAGAGACATGGATTCGTTCTAGGTATAGATTCGAGCAGCTTTGTGCTTGCCCTGCAGCTTTCCCCTGGAAAACCTGTTTTTTGCCGCTAAGTCAGAACGAAATCAAGCCATGGAAAACCCAATTGCCGTTTGGTCTGATTCAGCGGTAAACCCCAGATTTCAGCAGGGGCAAAAGCAGTGGGGCAAATGGAGGTGTGGACGAGCCCACATTGTAGTTCATCCTAATTACAGTGGTACCTCGGGTTAAGTACTTAATTCGTTTCGGAGGTCCGTTCTTAACCTGAAACTGTTCTTAACCTGAAGCACCACTTTAGCTAATGGGGCCTCCTGCTGCCGCTGCACAATTTCTGTTCTCATCCTGAAGCAAAGTTCTTAACCTGAAGCACTATTTCTGGGTTAGCGGAGTCTGTAACCTGAAGCGTATGTAACCTGAAGCGTATGTAACCTGAGGTACCACTGTAGATTTGTTTGCCACCCCACCCCTTCTGATGGACTTCCTGCCATGTTTATCTCCTACCCCTCTTTCCTGTCTTCAGCTGGATAGCGAAGTTCAAAACTACAGTGTGTCTGTGGAACAAGAAACAGAAGTGATGGATCTAAAGCCAGCAATAGTAAAAGTGTATGATTATTACCATCCAGGTAAGCATCTCATTGCTGGAAATGGGTACCATTCATCACAAAGTGCATTTACAGATCACCCCAATCCTGCCTGTCTCCCAATCCCCTTCTCCCTAAGCATACGCGCTCCAAAGAACTCTGCCAGGGACATTCAGTAACCCTTCATTGCGATCCTTCTACGTCTGTTTTCATGCCAAGTGTCTCCATGTGTGAAGTCATGCTAGCTGGACTTCTCCACACTTACCTTTGCCAAGGGTGGTGGTGGTGGGTTCTGCCAGAGCGATTGCCCTGGGTGCATCGGGGTAGGGGAGAGCGCTACTCACGCTGCCATCCCTGAGCCATCCCTGCACTGCGTTGTGATGCTGCGATCTGAACGGATCCCAGCCTCGCAACACAGCTTGGGGAGGGCGGCGTGAGAAGGATTTCAGCAGCCGTACACCCTTCGATCCCAGCTGTCAGGCGTGGAGAGTCCTCCCCTCCCTTTGATAACTTCACAGATCAGAATTAACAAGCAGCTGATAGATTTATAGTCCTTTTATTACAGCGTCATGTTGCCAGCACAAATACACAGCTCTCCGCAAGGAGAACGGTTGCTAGTCTAATCATCGTTCTGGCTTCCGTGGCATTTTGGGCGCCGATTAGAAGTTCCTCCCTCCCTCCGACTCCTTTGTTCTCTGATACGTTCAGACCTCCAAGTCCATGGGGAGGGGAACCCTCCTTGCTCTCAAGAGATGTCTCAGCTAGCTGCCCCCTCCTTTCTGGTTCTGTCGTCATTATCTCGTAACTGGGTAACTCCCCCTCTAAGCTGTTCAGCTTCTGTCTCTCTATCTGAACATGCTGTGGGCAAGAGGGCGAGTGCACAATTCTTCCCCCTCCAGCTCTCCATCAGAGAGAAGCTGGTCTGCCATGGAATGCATTCCCCATTCCCTGACACCAGCCCCTTGAGGGCGAGGCTGGGGTGGAAGGGCGCATTGTGTCCTTCTCACACTGCCCTCCCTGAGTGGGATTCCGCAACAGGGATGAGGAACCCGTGGACACAGAATCATAGAATTGTAAAGTTGGAAGGGACCCCGAGTGTCATCTAAACCAACCCTCTGCAATGCAGGAATCTCTTGGCCAATGTGAGGCTCAAAGCTATGACCCTGGGATTAAAAGTCTCATGTTCTACCGACTGAGCTATCCTTCAGGTCCTCCAGATGCCATGGGACTCCACCTCCCATGTGCTCTCGCCAACACGGCCAATTGTCAGGGATGATGGGAGTTGTAGTTCAGAAACTTTTGGAGGACCCTGACTTCCTGCTGATGGGGATGGGAGAGAGGTTTGCTCTGGGGCTCGATCTCTGTCTCATGAATTGTTCTCTCTCATACACAGAAGACAGTGCGGAGGTTGAATATAACGCTCCCTGCAGCACAGGTAAGGATGGAACGAGGTTTGGGCACATGTCAGAAAGGAGAGTCACAGCAGCTCATAATGGCCGCTGGTGAGATTTAGGTGGAATCGTGCAGGCATCCACTGTGCAAGGAGAACTCCCCTCCCTCCACATCATGATGGGTGGCTGGCCTGGACCCACAAAGGCTTAATATATGGTGCCTTATTTTCTTCATATTTCTTTCCACAGAGAGCACAAAGAAAGACCACTAGCTCTGCATCTGAGGCGTGAAGCAAACCCAGATGAACAGCACAATTGCTGCAGGAGATCTCCCATCTTAGGTCATTGTTTTGAGACTGCTTTGTTAGGTCATGTACAGATGTCTTGGCTCCAAAGTTCACTGTGTGCAAGAACAAAAGCACTTCTTCTTTTTCTAATTTTTTATTATTTTATTCACATAATATACATTCTTTACAACAGACAACTCCAAAATAAAATCATATATAGCAAAACCATAAGTCTCATGTTTTAATTTACACTGATCTCCTTTCCAATACCTTTACTTGATATTTCTTGCTGCTTTCTGCTTCCCTTATAGGAGCTTTATGGAAATTTAAATCTCTTAAATCCTATACCAATCTTTAACAATTTCAATTAATCTCTTCACCTCCCTCCCCCACAACCCAGTACTTCAGCCGTGTGCGATCTTCTTTGCCTACCATTATTTTTGTTATTGTTGCGTTACTCACTTTGTTATTCCAACCTTAATATAATATTCTCCTATCTCCTTGCGCCTTTTAAACTTTTAAAGAATAGCGCTTCTGTTAAGTTGTGGGTGAACATATCAGACAACACAGCAATTCTTCAAACAGCTCTTGTTTATTCACAGGCCAGAACAGAACTGAACTGAAGGGTTCAGCCAGCCTGCTTATATAGAGCTCCACTACAATGCAACAGTAACCACTTTCTGTAACTATCCAATCACTGAACGTCACTTTCAATCCCTTATTTGCATATGTGGACCAGGGTGAGAACTTCATCACATAACAACTTCATGTATGTGGGGAGCCCACTGATTACCCCCTCCTGCTCGCAGTTCCTCCTCCTCCTAAAATGCAGCATCATGTGTTGCTCCATGGAGGTTCTGCCAACCCTCTGAAGCAGATTTTTTTTTTTTTGTGAGTACAAGCCGCTGCAGTTAAGGGAGGAAACAGGTGGCTTTCCACACGTGTGCAGAGGTGCTATTGCCATAATTGACTACAGTATACAAGTTCTTTTTTCTTTTTTCTTTTTTGGACCCCAGATTGTTCTCTGATCAGACAAGTTTTGCAGGTGTTTACAATAGCACATATAGTGTCTTGAAAGAGTTGATATATATCCCCAGAAGAGAAACCAGCAAATTTGCAATAGATACGTGTTACAGGTGCCTATTGGATAATGCTCACGACAAGTGAGATTGACTAGACCAGAAGTTACTAACAAACTGGTCCAGTCAATTTCAAACACATCCCAGGTGCGACTAGGGTTCAGATTTAGGACGGAAAGTTAATGAGCCTTCCTCCTCCCGCCAGTGAGACATCTCTGTAATGTATGTATGACCAGTTCCCCGTGTTACGGTGGTCCCCACTGTTTGGAAAAAATGTCTGAACACATGTTAGAATCATGTGATGACCTGGAATAAATTAGGTCACCCAGTTCAACCTTCGTCCCTCATCCTTAAGCAATTAATCTATTTCTAAAAGCAGTTGGTAGGGACGCGAGTGGCACTGTGGGTTAAACCACAGAGCCTAGGACTTGCCGATCAAAATCTTCTGATCAATTTGGGGGATAATCCATCTAATAAGCATTAGATAACCACCAGGGCTATCTGGCTGAATTTGTCCTACTTGGGCCAGCGAGGATCGTAGGGATTCGAACCGCTGACCTTCCGATTAGCAGTGGTTTAGACCACAGCACCACCCACATATAGTATGTTCATCACATGCTGTATTTCAACTACTTAGGGACTGCAAAAATGATAATTGTGCAATGGGGGGGGCGGTAGGTGAGAATTCATTGAGAATTCATGACAATTCATGAGAAAAAAGCATGCCCTCATTGAATCCACCCACAGAACTGGAATTTTACCTCTTCCTGTCGGCAGCTGTTGATCCATCTTGCTGAGCTTCCAGCATCTGAACTTGTTGCTTCTTTTATACGAAGCATTCTTTGTTTCACTTTCTTTTCCCCAGAAAGGGCTCATGGTAACAAACGAAACTCCAGCATTTATTTATTTGCTTATTTATTTATTTATTTGCTCGTTTATTTAATAGCACATCCTTCAGCAGAAAGTCCCAGGGCAGGTTACAAAAGCACCACAATTAAGGAGAAATACAAATTACATTCACACCATAAACAGTGGAAAACAACAGCAATTCCTAATAATTCTCACATTTTTTGCAATGGATCCCCCCCCCAATAAATATTGCATCTGTGTACGTTGTTTTCACAGATATCTGCATTTTTTTGCAGACATTTGTGAAATATTTGTATTCCCCAAATATATCCATTGTGGGGTTGGATTGCTGCACTTCAAAAACCATATGTTTCAAAGGACAAGCTGTGTTTTGGTCACCCAAGGGAGAACTAGATAGATTTGCATTAAGATAGGAACTGAATTCTCCCTGCCATACAATAATCCCTTTCCAACTCCTCAACCCTTTACTGTCTCTACTAAAGGGGCCAGGGCAGGATCCACACAGGAGAAATCATAGCTCTTCTCATACGTGACCAAAGGAGCTGCTCTCAGTATATCTGCGTGACTGGCCAAAAAGCACAAAGGCCGTTCTTGCCACAAGCCTTTGGACAAATAATTTTTCCACTCTCCTCTATAACCTACCACAGGTGACCGTTGCTCCCTCTTTCCCTCCCCTGTCCACCTAGTGAACTTTGTGAAAACAGAAAACTAAACTGAATTTCCTACTAAAGTTGGGATAGGCCTGATCTCTGTTCTATACTATTCCAACGCATGCAGAGGTTGTGGAGGGAGAAATGCCAACCAGGCCTGCAACATCCTCATCAGCTCAAACTCCAGCTTTTTCTGCACTGAGCACAAAAGGTCTGGAGGAATCAGTACATTTCCAAGCACAATTCAAAGTGTTGGTGCTGACCTTTAAAGCCCTAAACGGCCTCGGTCCAGTATACCTGAAGGAGCGTCTCCACCCCCATCATCCAGCCCAGACACTGAGGTCCAGCTCCAAGGGCCTTCTGGCAGTTCCCTCACTGTGAGAAGTGAGGTTACAGGGAACCAGGCAGAGGGCCTTCTCGGTAGTGGCACCTGCCCTGTGGAACGTCCTCCCAGCAGATGTCAAGGCAACAAACAACTATTTTACTTTCAAAAGACAACTGAAGGCGGCCCAGTTTAGGGAGGTTTTTAATGTCTAACGCTGTATTGTTTTTAATACAGTGGTACCTCGGGTTAAGTACTTAATTTGTTCCGGAGGTCCGCAGTGGCGTAGTGTGGGTTGTCAGCACCCGGGGCAAGGCAAGTAATTTGCGCCCCCTAACCCGGTAGGGGCAGAGAGCTGCGAGTGTGAGCATGCCCCCCCCCAGATGTTGCGCCTGGTGCGGCCGGCCCCCCCTGCACCCCCCACACTACGCCACTGGAGGTCTGTACTTAACCTGAAACTGTTCTTAACCTGAAGCACCACTTTAGCTAATGGGGCCTCCCGCTGCTGCCGCACCGCCGCCACCACGTGATTTCTGTTCTCATCCTGAAGCAAAGTTCTTAACCTGAAGCACTATTTATGGGTTAGCGGAGTCTGTAACCTGAAGTGTATGTAACCTGAAGCATATGTAACCCGAGGTACCACTGTATTCAGTTGGAAGCTGCCCAGAGTGGCTGGGGAAACCCAGGCAGATGGGAGGTGTATAAATAATATATTATTTATATTTATATTTATATTTATATTTATATTTATATTTATATTTATATTTATATTTATATTATTTAAGTGTGGGCAGCCTATGTGCAGCAAAACAGAGACCTAGCATGGTTCCCTCCAAGCAGTCTGTTGCACCAGGAGGGGGATGCACTTGGTGGCTAGGGCTCAGAAGAGGAAGGGTGAGGTGAGACTCTGCAACAGAGCCCTCTTGGTGTGCCCTCACCTTACCACCGCTAGGGGCTGCCCCTTCCCCACTTGTGGAGGGTGAGAAGGGCTTAGGAGCACCACCTGCTCTGACAGAGAGGGGAAGTTTAGAGAGTTGTGTGGGTCCAGTGCTGTTTCCCAGGAGAGGAAGAAAGAAAAGAGGCGATTCAGGCCCCCAGGTGGAGCATCCGCCTGCTGGGATTTCTGCAGAGACAAGGATTCTCAAGAGCTGCTGAGTGTCCTCTGCTTCTGCTCTTGGCAGGCAGATGGTGAAACCCGCTGGAACAACTTTGCAGGCCCCAAGCAGTCTTGGAACTCTGGCTATGAATTTTAGACTCCTGAAGCTTCGCCTTGCTCTCAAACCCAACTTCCTTACACCTTTGCCTTGCAAGAACAACTGGACTAGATACTGATCTTCCCTAGCTGCTGAGTTGGTACCATTATCCCCCCCCCCCCCATTATTTATAATCACACTTTCATCCAGGGATGTCAAATAACTTACCAAAAAAAACCATTCAGTCGAAAATCTAACAATAACATGCATCAAAATCCTCCTCCTATTAGTTATACATAACAGTATATACTTTTGTCCCTACTCATTTATCCTAATTTTCCCCCTTCCTCCCTCCCCTTTAACCCCTCCCCCCAAAACTTGTTCTCTCTTCAGATCTTTAACCATGTGCGCAGATTATTTATTCAAATTTGAATGCTTGGGTTGGCTCCTCCCCCCACACACTATCCAATTCCTATAACTTATTCAAAATCTTCCGTCGTTACTGGTTCAAATATATCAGATTGTATATATTCAAAAACATAGTCATTCCATTTTTCCATTGTCCATTTGTCCTTTTCTTTCCATCCTAATGCAATAACAAGCATACCAGCTAATATCATAATTTTATACCATTAGACCAACTATAGTAAAAGTTCTGTGCTTTACTGGCAAGTAAGCGCATCCATTGTTGGTTATGATGGATTGTTGGATAGGGCACTATCACACAAAACACCCCTCAAGCAAAGATTATCCACTCAAATCTCCCCTGGGTTCCCAATTGCGTGGCGAGTTCCCGCCCCCCACCAAGGATAAATAAAGACACCAGACACCATAATTTAAGGTTAAATGGGCGAATTAGGCCTCAACTTTATGGAATTCAGGAATGAGAGGCATTGGCTTAGGCATTGGTCCTATCGACTATCTGGCTCCAGCCCATTTGCTGAAGACCGGGAAAGGTTAACACCATAGAGGGGGAGTCTCCTGCTGAGGCACGTCAACTAGGAGCTCCCCCAGGTCACCGCTGGGGAGGGGCATGCCTTAGGCCCACACCTCCATAGGCTTCGGACAGGGCCACGCCCCCCAGAGTCCTTTATCGGACCACCCTTTGTTCACTGGGGGGAGGTGATGGCGTTCCTCCCCCCACACACACCCTCTTAACCCCTTCTTACCAATGCCGCTCGCCGCCAATACTCTCATGCCTGAAATCAATCCCTTATTCCCTTTGCTATGTCAGTCAGCCAAATATCATTTCCCGCATCCGAAAGATGCACGCCATCAAACCGGTAGAGGGCCTCGCAGTTGAAACGTATGCCCGGTGGTCAATGACCCTTCCACCCAGGGCTGCCACTCTACGCACCACCACCCGATCCAAGGCTTTCCTAGCCCTATTTATGGCTATCGGGCACCTGCAATCTCTCTGCCTTTCCATCAACGAGGCCCAAATAATGGTGATGTTTGGATAAGAGGCCTTAAGCTCCTCAAAGTCAATAAAGATGTGCCACATCAAGTCGACTGCCTTTCGGCAAGCTAGGTCATTTTCTCCTAATTGGATAAGTAAAGCATCCGGGGGGGCCCTCCACTGCCGCTCTGGCCTTAATTGCGGGCAACATTTCGGCCCAGTGCATTCCCCTCCGAGAGATCCAGGATATATTGATGCGAGGCAGTAAGTCAAGGTGCAGCCTGAGACCGGAATTGATGGCGCGGACCCTGGCCCAATGCACAATGCTGTGCCCAATTATCCAAATGCATGCCCTCATAGCTCCTGCAAGAAAATTGAAAGAACAGGCCAAGGTCAGGTAACCCCAGGTAAGCAGTCATAAGTTTTTTCTAACATAGCGCTTGTAAGCATCCGATTTCCAACGGCCCAGGTCCTTAATCCTCTCAGCAGTGAGGCCCAGGTGCATTGCTGTGGTAGCCGCTCCTATCCTAAAAGAGTGCGCTGCAAACTCCGCAGGGGGTAAGCCGCATGCTGCCACTGTTAAGCGCATGACACGAGTGAACTGGTGCCGTGTCAGTGGTAAGCCATCTGCATGGATCAATAGAGGCCCTGCTGAATTAGTCCTCAGAAATAAGAAACGCCTGGTATCATTAACTGGGCATGGGCCTGATTTTCCGGTTGCCAAGAGCCGAACCAAAGCCCCCCTCCCGTACTGATCTGTTTTGGAGCTGCGTATCCTCAAAACTAGATCCTCCCGTGATAGCGTAACATCGCTTAATACCATTAGACCAACTATAGTAAAAGTTCCGTGCTTTACTGGCAAGTAAGCGCATCCATTGTTGGTTATGTTGGATTGTTGGATAGGGCACTATCACACAAAACACCCCTCACGCTGCAGCAAAGATTATCCACTCAAATCTCCCCTGGGTTCCCGATTATGTGAGAAGCCTCCTCAAATTCACAAAGCAATGGTGAACAGGGTTACTCAGTCCTATGGCTGTTTCCTTGGATGTTAATCCTGCTGGATTCAATGGGGCTCATTTCAAAGTTAAGTGTGCTTGAAATTGAGTCCTAAGAGTGAGATCCAAACCCCATTCTGATGCTCTGTACTGGGGGAAGTATGGATAAGGCAAGAACCTTCTGGCAGTGGACAACTTAATAGAAATTTAATAAACAAGAGGGAGGAGAGTATAAATTAAAAGAATTTAAGGAATTATGTGGAAAATTAACAACATACAATATCATGATTTGAACTAAGTATTTAAGAAAGATAGGACACAAGGGTTTAGGGAACAAATATCACAACTAGAGAGAGACCTGTTGGAATGTAATGTAAAAGTGTCTAAAATGTATAAACTATTATTGGAAAGGGAGACAAAGGATGAGCAAGTAAAATCCTCAATGATACACTGGGCAAGAGATATCGGTAATAATATAGATATGGAAGCATGGGAACGACTGTGGAATATGGATGTAAAATTTTCAACGTGTTGTGGTTTAAGAGAAAATTATATGAAAATGATATATCGTTGGTATCTAACACCAAGTAAACTAGCAAAAATGTATAAATCTAAATCAAACAAGTGTTGGAAATGTGAAGAGAAAGAAGGTTTTTTTATCATATGTGGTGGTCTTGTAGTAAGGTTAAAGCTTACTGGGAAATGATATATAATGAATTGAAAAGGATGTTCAAAACAACTTTTGTAAAAAAGCAACAAAATACAGAAGCTTTTCTTTTGGGAATTATAGGGACAAAGCTACCTAACTTGTACAGAAATTTTGAAAAATAGCAAGAATGCTACTTGCCCTAAAGTGGAGATGAGCAGAAGTCCCAGCAAAGGAAGAATGGATACAAGAACTTAGGGAATGTGCAGAAATGGCGAAACTTACCGGAAGAATAAGATATCAATTTTTGTAATAAAAGAATGGAAATGGTTTATTGAATATTTACAGATAAATTGGAAACAGATAAAAACATTGGCAGGATAATTGTCATAACCTGCAGTTTCATAAGAGTATATCTTTCTAGATAATTAAATGAGCAAATTAAATGAATTTGGATATGCAGAAAATATTTTTTTTAAAAATATATTGAAGGAACCGCAGAAGGAGGGGGAAGGAAATTTGAACTTTGAAATGTTAAATTGACTGTAAAACTAATGACATGTATAAATCTGAAAAATATAAATATATATATTTTTTAAAAAAGAACCCTCTGGCAGAGAGAACCTGGCAGGTGCTCCTTAAGAGCAAGAACTCATCCTCCTGCCCATGGACAGGCCAGCAGGCAGCTGAGACATCCTCCAGCTATTGGGCCAGGGAAAGGCCACAAAAAAGGGCATCCCAAGGACAGAGAAGTGCCATGGCAAGGGGTGGGTGCAGTTCTGCCACATCCAAACCCCTGTCAGATGGTGGCCACTCCCTTGCAACCTGGCAGATCCTCTGCTATTGTCAGAGCTGGCCGAAGGAGAATAGACCTCACGAGAAGGCCCAGCAATGTGTGCGAGGGCTCCTTTTTGCTGGCACTGTCTGCTTCTGGGTCTGTTTGGGCTGCAGTAAGCATTTCCGCGATTCCAATCAAGGCCTTTTTGCCATCTTAAATGGCAGCAAATGTCAATCTGATTAAATTGCCCTTCCAACCATGAATCCAGGGCTCAACTGCACGCAGAAGTGAATTGTGCTCCTTTTACTGGCATGCGGGTGCATTGCACATTTTTCCTTTTTTTGCAGAAAAAAAGGTAAAGGTAAAGGACCCCTGACAGTTAAGTCCAGTCGTGAACGACTCTGGGGTTGCGGCGCTCATCTCACTTTACTGGCCAAGGGAGCTGGCATTAGTCCGCAGACAGTTTTTCCGGGTCATGTGGCCAGCATGACTAAGCTGCTTCTGGCGAACCAGAGCAGCACATGGAAACGCCGTTTACCTTCCTGCCAGAGCGGTACCTATTTATCTACTTGCACTTTGACGTGCTTTCGATCTGCTAGGTTGGCAGGAGCTGGGACAGAACAACGGGAGCTCATTCCATCACGGAGATTTGAACTGCCGACCTTCCGATCAGCAAACCCAAGGAGCTCAGTGGTTTAGACCACAGCGCCACCCGCAGATAGCAGTTGTCAAAAGTGAAATGGAACCATGTCCCACTTATGGGTTCCTCAGAGGCAGATACAGGTTTTTGATACAGGTTTTGTCCCCCCCCCCCCCATTATTTCCTTCAAGGAAACTGCTTGGAGCACTGGCTAAGCAAAGTAACTTCAGACACAAACAACTCGCAGGGCCATGTCATGGTTGCTTTAGCCGAGTTTCCTACATTGCAGGGGGTTGGACTAGATGACTTAGGGTCCCTTCTAACTCTACAGTTCTATGATTTGCACTACCAGAAAAGTTTGTATATTATTATTTATTGACCATTCATTTCTGGCCACAGAGGGCAGCAGTACATTGGCTTGGTGGGATTTATTTATTTATTCATTCATTCATCATTCATTCATTCATACCCCGCCCATCTGGCTGGGTTTCCCCAGCCACTCTGGGTGGCTTCCAACAAAATATTAAAAATACAATAAAACATCAGACATTAAAAACTTCCCTAAACAGGGCTGCCTTCAGGTGTCTTCTGAAAGTCAGATTGTGCTTAATTTCCTTGACATCTGATGGGAGGATTATTTTCAAATTTTCTACCTTCCTTCAACTAGTTTAACTTTGGACACTTGCAAGTGCTATACAAGTGTTATTGCTTTAGGGAAGAATGGCTGTCAGACTACTTAAAGAAATATTATAGTACGATGAACTCACGAGCAGGATTTGAGCTATGAGCAACAGAAGTAATGAGATTATTGTATTGTGGTTATGATTTAACAGACAGGAGATAAGGTGCAGCAGAAGAGGAGAAACTACAACTCCATGGAAAACAGGGTGGGGAGTCCACAAAAATAAGAGGAAAAAACGTAATTGTGCGTTGGATTGTATATGTCAAAAATGGTGCAACTTAATAAAATGTATTCATTTTTAAAAAGTGTTATTACTATTGTTATTATTTCTACTACAATCAAAACATAACGCCAGGAAAACAGATGACACCTTAAGGAACAGTGTAACAAAATATACAAGTTACAATAAAAAAAAAATGTCTACACTATGAACACAAGGGAACAATAGCAGCAGCAGCATCCCATAAACATGCAGAAAATAAGCATGAGGAAAACTGCTCTCCAGATGAACTTCTACCTGCCTTGCAGCTGTTAAAGAAACATACAGTAAGCAAGGTCAATACAAAAACAAAACACACAACAGAAAGCCAAGGAGCAGCCTTCTCTCCATGGCTTCCCCTCCCTTTATCTTTTTATCTCCTCCAACAAAAGCAGGTAAACTGCCTTCTTCCTTCAGTCCCAGACATTCCCCCACCACTTCCATTCCACAGGGGAGAACTTTTCCAAACCTCCATTCAGATGGAGAGGAGCTATTTGGCCAAGGAGCCTGAGGCTCAAGTACTTGCTAATCGGCTATGAATGAAGCTTGGGTCAGAAGAACCCAGGCTGGGATGTGGGGTTCCACCAAACGGGGGGGGGGGGCTGCATAATATTGGGAATCTTTATTTTATTATATGCTTGAGTAAGAAGCCCAAAGGCACCTGGTGAAAGGGACAGCAGGTTGAAGTCTGAATCCTTGTTTATTTGTAGCCACTGAATTCGGTGGAGAAAAGGAATGCTGTATGAAGGCACCATCCTATGCACATTTACTCAAAAGTAAGCCCTCTTTATTTCAAAGGGACTTCTCAAGTAAGTGTGCAGAGGCATGCAGCCTGATCTCTTTCAAACACGTTGCAATGTATTGAATAAAATAAAATAAGATAATAATAATTTATTATTTGTACCCCGCCCATCTGACTGGGTTTCCCCAGACACTCTGGGTGGCTTTCAACAAAGATTAAAAACACATTAAAATGTCACACATTAAAAACTTCCCTAAACAGGGCTGCCTTCAGATGTCTTCTAAATCTAAATCAAAATTAGAGGCAAAATAAAGCAAGTAATCATATTTTAACTTAAACGTAGGGAAAGTGCTATATAAATACTATACTTTATAAGATAAATACTAAGCTTTATAGTAACTATTGTCAAAATAAAGCACATCTGAGGGATGCAAAGCAAAAGACCAAATTCACTGCCAAGCAGTGCTCTTGCTTAAAATTAATCATGTGACATAATAGTTCATAATTTCTTTAAAAATCATCTCAGTAGGGTTTGTATTATACAATCTACTGCTGTACACCATTGGGAAGTTAGGTGCTAATTTATAAAAGCAATTTGCAGTGCAGCCCCCTATATATACTTACCAATGGGTACGTTGCATTGAACATTGTGAGATATAAACATACCACAGAGTTACACTGTTTTTTAAAAAACAAAAACAAAGTTTTATTGGTTTTTAAACAAATACAAATACAATAACCATTCTGGGATGTAGAAACTACTTTGTTAGAAGCTAAATTAACCCTACAGTCACATCATACAATTCAACCACTTTGCCCATTTCAGATGCTTGGAAACATGGTAAAAATGTATAACAGATTCCTATTTCTTCTTCATTATGATTTCTTAACTTTTTCAATTTAAGCTATAATATTGTACTTGGTTACTTTAATTTTGCCTTTAATTTCGATTTAATTTCATATGCTACAGTGAATTTGAAAGAGATCTGTCTATAATCCTCCACACACTTACTTTGATAAGTCCCTTTGAAATCAGCAGGACTTATCTTTGAGGAAATGTTCTCGAAACAGGAGTGAGCAAGGAGGTAGCAATGCTTGATAACAAATCCTTCAAGGGGGTAGGTACTTTGTCAAAAGCTTTTTGAAAGTATATAATATTCATATGATCCCATTTTAATGTTTTAATGTTGCATTTTAATCTTGTTTTTAAGTTGTATTCATTCAACTTGTTTTTATTATTGGTTGTTAGCTGCCCTGAGCCCGGAGGAGGGCGGGGTATAAATAAAATTATTATTATTATTATTATTATTATTATTATTATTATTATTATTTACTTATTGACAATCACAAGTAAAGATTAGTGAGACAGAATTTAGCCTTGTAGAAGCCATATCTGAACTTTGTGAAATGTTCTCCGATTCCATTGAAGAAACTGTACTGAACTGTCCTCCTTTGGCAAAACAGAGCGGCAGGCCCCTGCCAGGTTTGAGGTTGGCAAAAAGATCATGGAGCCTGTTATTGCTGCAAAGCACTAGGCTCTTGTGAACTGCTTTCAGGAGCTGGGAGTCAGGAGCAGATCAGCAATAAAACACCGTGTCAGCCAAGTTAATTCTTTATTCAAAGGAACCAAAACAGCTCAGGCCTCGTGGTCACAGCAGCTCTTCCCAGTAGATCTTGCCCCAATGGGGCAGTTGCGAGGATTGAAGATCCCCACCTAAGACTCCTCACCTGGGTCCTTCCCCGCCAACCTGTAGAAGCCATGCTTGTTCTCCTTGGGCAAGACTTGTTCTTCTATATACTTATATATATTTTTAAGTATTTTCATGAGTTTTCCTAGAAAAAAACCCTTAAACTAATGGGCTTTTGGTTTCCAGGCTGCCCTCTGGATCCCTTTTTAAAAATTGGTGTTAAACTTGCCTAATAATAATAATAATAATAAATTTATTATTTATACCAAGAAGGCCCTCTGCCTGGTTCCCTGTAACCTCACTTCTCGCAGTGAAGGAATTCCAGAAGGCCCTTGGAGCTGGACCTCAGTGTCTGGGATGAATGATGGGGGTGGAGATGCTCCTTCAGATATACTGTGCTGAGGGCTTTAAAAGTCAGCACCAACACTTTTAATTGTGCTCAGAAACGTACTGGAAGCCAATGTAGGTCTTCAGGACTGGTGCTATGTGGTCTTGGTGGCCACTCCCAGTCACCAGTCTAGCTGCTGCATTCTGGATTAGTTGTAGTTTCCGGGTCACCTTCAAAGGTAGCTCCACGCAGAGAGCATTGCAGTAGTCCAAATAACGTAACAATAACATCAGATGACATTGTAACATAAGAGGGAACAATTTTAACTATTCTCATGAATGTGTGAGTTATTTCAGGCTCAATATTTGGGCATCAAGTTAGAAAAAAAGGAAAGAGGCAAGACAAAGGAAGGAAGGCCAAAGAAAACTAAGATTGATGCCTATCTATAGTTACCAAGCAAATGAGAGTAAGCTCTCCAGATGCAGGTGAGGGCCTCCTCCTTCTCCTTGCAGATTGTGTCCATCAGCCACACATTTTGAGGTGATTTTGGCAATTCTCAGTCAGAAAGCCTCTCTTACCTATGTGTCAAGTCACCACTTAAACAGACAAAGGTCACAGCCGGTTACAGTGGTACCTTGGGTTAAGAACTTACCGTATTTTTCGCTCTATAACACGCACCCAACCGTAACACGCACATAGATTTTAGAGGAGGAAAACAAGAAAAAAAATATTCTAGACGGAACAGCGGATGTATGATTTTTGTGGTTCATGCTGTGGCCACAGACATGTGATCTGACGGTGAGTTTGGGGTAGCCCAATGCAAAAATCCTGAGGATCCTGCTTTGTAACCACGTTTTAAGTGGGGAGGGAAGGAAAAGCACTCAAGGGACAAGGAACACGCGTGGGGTGGGTGGAGAAGGATGCTGTTAATAATGCAGAAGAGGGGTATAAGAGGAGAAGGCTCCTCTCCTCTCCTGCTTTGCTCCTTTAAAGCAAGCGGGCTCTCTGTCCCTCTCTCCTCCCCACTCAGCGGTTCTTCTCCCGCTTTGCTGTTTCAAAGCAAGCCACGGAGGAGGGAAGGAAGGGGGACCATGGATCCTCTGCTCACGACTGCAGCAGATCCCCCCGCCATCTGTACGCATTCGCTCCATAACACGCACAGACATTTCCCCTTACTTTCTAGGAGGAAAAAAGTGAGTGTTATGGTGCAAAAAATACGGTAATTTGTTCCAGAGGTCCGTTCTTAACCCGAAACTGTTCTTAACCTGAGGTACCACTTTAGCTAATGGGGCCTCCCGCCGCCACCACGCGATTTCTTTTCTCATCCTGAAGCAAAGTTCTTAACCTGAGGTACTATTTCTGGGTTAGCGGAGTCTGTAACCTGAAGCGTCTGTATCCCGAGGTACCACTGTACTTCTCTTTGCACACAGTGACACAATTTTTCATTTTGTGTGCAGAACTGATCCCAGGGTCTCCTCTCCTAAAACGTCCTTTGCTCCACTTTCCACACTAGACTGTGAGTGGCTAGTTCTGGCCATTCATAATCAGGGTCAGGACAAACTCCTGACTAGTTACCCAGTGTTATGATGCTAAATCACCTTGTTTTATGTGTCTAACGCTCCAGATGTTGCTGCTAGATTCCAACTGCCCTCCTCCCCTGCTCCATGACATCTGACATCCTGGATCTGCTGTCTAGGTGTGGGATGGTTTACTTTAGCAGAGTTAAAAAATCCCCTTTATAAGTTTATGCAGCGATCAGCTTGTTGCTGACTCATCTGAGTTCTACTACTAAAAATTCCTTCCTGGTTAAAAATCTCTTTGAATCCCTTTTAAAGAATATACACACGAATCTGATTCATGTTAATATAAAACTATTTTACTCTCAGATTCATTCAGGTTTACAGAACTGTACCTGAAGGCAGGCTTAGGTTACATAACAAGCAAATAAACTATACCAGAGGGAAGTTGGTCCTGAGGTGACTGCAACTGAGCAGTTATTTTTCAAAACTACCAGCAACGGACAAACTGGTTGTCGCAGCAACCGGTTAGAACATGGAGGCCGTTAGTCCTCTATCAGAATGTTGCACTTGACTGCACCTTTACATCCCCCAGATAGGAGTTGGGGGTTGAGAAACCAATTCAAGATGCTGGAAATGCACCCGAAGGAGGGAATACTTAAGGGTGCGGGTGTGGGCCCTGCAGAGGTGGGGTGTGTATTTTAGGGCTGAGTGAGCTCCTAGAAATTCCTAGTTGTGGGTGGTGAAATTGGGGGCAGGGGGAGGATTTTACTGATTTTGGGGGGGTGGGGAGGTGGTAATTCTCCTGCCATTTGGATGGAGACAAATGGAAAAAATCAGAAAATTAACCAGAACACTCCCTGGGAGCATGGGATTTATGAAGGTCAAAAAACCAAGAAGCATCTTTAAAAACTGCCCGTGGGGTGGAGGGAAGAACAAGGCTTCAGAATGTCTCCCCTCTTCTCCGCTTACCTTACCTTCTGTGGCAGGAGGGGAGGCAGGAGACCATTCTCTGGGCTTTCAACTGAGCCAAAGATAGATGTCCAAAGGAGACAGATGTTTCCGATGCCAACTGATCCAAAAAAAGACAGTTCTCTGAAGCAGACAGACATCTGCAGTGTCAACTGATCTGAAGGAGACAGTTGAATGAGCTTTTAACTGATCTCAGGATCCTTTCAAACAACTCACCGGGTTTCCTGGGAAACAAAACATTCTGCAGCCCATTGTGAAGTCAGATCTTGGCCAAGACCTCACCCAATGGACTGGGGGCTCCCTCTCTCTCCATCTCAGGCCCATGTCAACACTTGGTATCCTCATGCAACTTCCAACTTCTACACCTTCTCTCTCCACCTGGCTACTCAGCACCTCTAGGCAGCTTCCAAAAACACATTTGTACTCTCAGGGGGTCTTCCTTGGTGCTTTATTTTCACTTGAAAACTCCACATTTCCTCCAAGGAACTCAAGGTGATATACATGGTGTGCTTTCCCTGTCCAAATTATCCTCGCAATAACCCTCTGAGGTAAGCTAGGCTGCCTCCAATACTGGAAGGAGTATGAGGCTATGGTGGCTTTGAATGATGCCCCCACACCCTGGGGTGGGGAATGAGAGCTGGGGATTTCACCCTGAGGGAGCCCCAACCCCACTATTCAAAATGGTATCACAGAACTTTAAATGTGTAGCATGGATACGGCCAAAGTTTAACAATACAAAAGTAAGACAAGCAGAAACAGAAGTTACCTCAGACCCAGATCAACAGCAACACAAACAGACTTACAATGCTGAATCCCCCTTGAAAAGGAAATATAGCCCCTCGTTTACCAAATATTAAACTGAAACATTAAAAAAGAAATTAATCTGGAAAAAGTGATCTAAAACCAAAAAATGGATAAAAGCATAAAAGGAACTTACAATTTTCAACCTCCCTGGCAAGACACAGAACACTTTCTTTCACAGGGGTCATTCCATGCCAAATCACCTGATTTTAATACTCAACCGTGCTCTCACATCTCAGATTTTGTTCAAAATTTTTGTGTGTGTACATACCGATGAGATAACCTCAAATTATTTTTTTAATATTTTTTGGTCCAAAATTGGGCGCAGGAGAATTTTTTTAAAAAAATGATTTTTGCACAATTTAGGCAAATGCCATTTCTGTGTCAGTTTAGAAAAAAAACACTCCTGTTTCACTTATTTTGGTATCAAAATAAAACTATTTTTTGTCTCTTTCAAAATAAGGTATAAAAATGGTATTAAGTGCCACAGAAAAGGGTCACCAACTATTCAAAGTGAATTTTAGTCATTTTCTACCGTGGTTGGTTTGATAAGCCATAGCACGCAAACCTAAACTAGGACATGTATCATACTTTTTTTGTAGAATGGGCTAACCATATACTTGTTATGTTTTAAAAATAAGAAGGGGTTCTTTGTGGTTATAAAATATTTTTAAAAGTAAGTTTTATTAATTAATAAAAACAAAATACGTATCAGAACCCTTGTTCATTTTATTGTGTAAAACACTTCTGCTAAACACCTGTGTAGAGGAAACGGATGCTAAAGTTCAGTTCATGCATCCACCAAGTCGTTCACCAACATATTTTTGGCCAACTAACAATGACTACTGCTGGGTGCCCTATGAAAATGTAATCAGAGAAGTTCCAGTTCCTTCATCATCAACTGTATCAGGAAGGACATATATAAGAGACGATAAGGTCCACAAACAAGTGCAGAAATTGGCAAAAAGTATGATGTAACCTTTCACTACAAAGGTAAGCTAAAAGTGAAATAATAATAATAATACCCCACCCATCTGGTTGGGTTGGGTTTCCCCAGACACTCTGGGTGGCTCCCAACAGAATATTAAAAACACAATGAAACATCAAATATTAAAAACTTCCCTAAACAGGACTGCCTCCAGATGTCTTCTAAAAGTCAGATAGTTGTTTATTTCCTTGACATCTGATGGGAGGGCGTTCCAAAGGGAGGGGCCACTACCGAGAATGCCCTCTGCCTGGTTCCCTGTAACCTCACTTCTCGCAGGGAGGGAACCACCAGAAGGCCCTCGGAGCTGGACCTCAGTGTCTGGGCAGTGTCGTCAGGTATACTGGGCCAAGGCCATTTAGGGCTTCAAAGGTTAGCACCAACACTTTGAATTATGCTCAGAAACGTACTGGGAGTCAATGTAGGTCTTTCAGGACCGATGTTATATGGTCTCGGCGGCCACTCCCAGTCACCAGTCTAGCTGCCGCATTCTGGATTAGCTGCAGTTTCTGGGTCACCTTCAAAGGTACCCCCACGTAGACTGCATGGCAGTAGTCCAAGTGGGAGATAACTAGAGCATGCACCACTCTGGTGAGACAGTCCATGGGCAGGTAGGGTCTCAGCCTGCATACCAGATGACTCCCATAACAACACATGCACCGAGAGCTGTGCAACCTGTGGATTGGGGACATGTTCTGCAGGACATGTTCCCTCCCCTGTGCTTTTACAACATCTGTACAGATGAAACTCGAAAAATTAGAATATCGTGGAAAAGTTCATTTATTTCAGTAATGCAGCTTAAAAGGTGAAACCAATATATGACTCATAACATGCAAAGTGAGATATGTCAAGCCTTTATTTGTTATAATTGTGATGATCATGGCATACAGCTGATGAAAACCCTAAATTAACAATCTCAGAAAATTAGAATATTAAATGAAATCAGCAAAACAAGGATTGCAAATAGAGCAATACTGGACCTCTGAGAAGTAGAAGCATGCATATGTAATCAGTGCTTGGTTTGGGCCCCTTTTGCATCAATTACTGCCTCAATGCGGCGTGGCATGGATGCTATCAGCCTGTGGCACTGCTGAGGTGTTATGGAAGACCAGGATGCTTCAATAGCAGCCTTCAGCTCTTCTGCATTGCTTGGTTTCATGTCTCTCATCTTTCTCTTGGCAATGCCCCATAGATTCTTTAGGGGTTCAGGTCAGGCAAGTTTGCTGGTCAATCAAGCACAGTAATCCCATGGGCATTGAACCAGGTTTTGGTACTTTTGTCAGTGTGGGCAGGTGCCAAGTCCTGCTGGAAAATGAAGTCAGCATCCCCATAAAGCTCGTCTGCGGAAGGAAGCATGAAGTGCTCCAAAATCTCCTGGTAGACGGCTGTGTTGACCCTGGACTTAATGAAGCACAGTGGACCAACACCAGCTGATGACATGGCTCCCCAAATCAACACAGACTGTGGAAACTTCACACTGGACTTCAAGCATCTGGCATTGTGTGCCTCCCCATTCTTCCTCCAGACTCTCGGTCCTTGGTTTCCAAAAGTTGCTCTCATCAAAAAAGAGGACTTGGGACCACTGAGCAACAGACCAGTTCTTTTTTTCTTTAGCCCAGGTAAAATGCTTCTGACGTTGTTTCTTGTTCAGGAGCGGCTTGACAAGAGGAATACGACATTTGAAACCCATCTCCAGGATCCGTCTGTGTGTGGTGGCTCTTGATGCACTAACTCCAGCCTCAATCCACTCCTTGTGAAAGTCCCCAACCCGTTTGAATGGTCTTTTCCTGACAAACTTCTCCAGGCTGTGGTCATCCCTGCTGCTTGTGCACCTTTTTCTTCCACACTTTCCCCTTCCACATAACTTTCCATTAATGTGCTTCGATACATCACTTTGGGAACATCAAACGTCTTCTGCAATTACCTTTTGAGGCTTTCCCTCCTCATGGAGGGTCTCAATGATGGCTTTCTGCACAACTGTCAGGTCAGAAGCCTTCCCCATGATTTTGCTTCCTACTGAACTAGACTGAGAGACCATTTAAAGGCTCAGGAACCCACTGCAGGTGATATGGATTGAATAGCTACTGCACCTTTTCACAATATTCTAATTTTCTGAGATTGTTAATTAGGGGTTTTCATCAGCTGTACGCCATAATCATCACAATTATAACAAATAAAGGCTTGACATATCTCGCTTTGGATGTCATGAGTCTATCTCATATATTAGTTTCACCTTTTAAGTTGAATTACTGAAATAAATGAACTTTTCCACGATACTCTAATTTTTCGAGTTTCACCTGTATATCTTTTCATGCCATAAAGTCTCTCTGCACTGAAGCACAGGGCAGGAAGGGGGCAGGGAAGAGCATCCATCCTTTGCCCATTAGCTGCTCTGCCAACCTGTACTTTCCCCTTTCACTCTCTTTTCACACTTGCCCAGCCAAAGTCTTGTGCCCCAGGCTAGATTTTGACCCTGCATCTCCAATGCCAACAAAAGCCTTAATGGTTCTGTGATGTTCAGATAATCAGGAGTCTGAGGCTTTAATGGCAGGGGAAGCTTGTCCTCTCAGTGACCTGACAGCCCCAAGGACAAATGGGAAGCAACTGTTCATATGCATAAAAATTCCTTTTCCAGGAAAGCTGCTGCAGGGGAGAGCAATGGGAGAACCGACAGGACTGGTTTGGCCTGGTAGTTGTATTCGTCCAGGGAAAGGATTACCCGGTTTCCTTAAAATTTAAAAATTAAGGGGGGGGGTTAAGAAAAACAACACCTTTTTTATTTTGATCTGGTGCATTAAAAATGCAGGTGAAGGAACTTACTTGGCTCCTCCCATAAGCTGCAGAAATGATGAATAAAGCTATTTTGAAGGCTGTCCATCAGACCAGGTGAGAAGTATCCATGCCACTGTCATGACTCCCTCCACCACAGATACCTGGGACTTCCAAGTGTTCTAGACAGCAATGTGAGATGGGGAAGGGGGGAAATCCATCAGTGTATTTTTTCCACTTAAATGCTTCCACTTTTAGCAATGCACTGAAGGAGCATCTCTACCCCAATTGTTCAGCCCGGACACTGAGGTCCAGCTCCGAGGGCCTTCTGGTGGTTCCCTCACTGGGAGAAGTGAGGTTACAGGGAACCAGGCAGAGGGCCTTCTCAGTAGTGGCACGCACCCTGTGGAACGCCCTACCACCAGATGTCAAGGAAATAAACAACTATCTGACTTTTAGAAGACATCTGAAGGCAGCCCTGTTTAGGGAAGTTTTTAATGCTTGATGTTTTGTCATTTTTTTAATATTCTGTTGGGAGCCGCCCAGAGTGTCTGGGGAAACCCAGCCAGATGGGTGGGGTATAAATGTATTATTATTATTATTATTATTATTATTATTATTATTATTATTCCATGAAATGAATTTGTCATGTTGTTGTCATACCCCGCCTATAGGGCTGGGTTTCCCCAACAACTCTGGGTGGCTCCAAGCACATATAAGAACATAACAAAACATCAAACATTAAAAACTTCCCTGCTTTCAGGTGTCTTCTAAAAGTTGTATAGTTCTTTATCTCCTTGACATCTGATGGCAGGGTGTTCCACAGGAAGGGGAAGGCCCTCTCCCTGGTTCCCTGTAACGTCACCTATAACATGAAATAATAGTAGCAAACCAGTGATATTTTAGGGAGCAGGCTAGCAGGCGGGGCTAATGACAGGAGCCTACACAACACAAAACACTGTTGCTGTATGTAAAAAGGTAAAGGGACCCCTGACCATTAGGTCCAGTCGTGGCCGACTCTGGGGTTGTGGCGCTCATCTCGCTTTACTGGCCGAGGGAGCCAGCGTACAGCTTCCAGGTCATGTGGCCAGCATGACTAAGCCGCTTTTGGCAAACCAGTGCAGCGCACAGAAATGCCGTTTACCTTCCCGCCGGAGCGGAACCTATTTATCTACTTGCACTTTGATGTGCCTTCGAACTGCTAGGTTGGCAGGAGCAGGGACCGAGCAACGGGAGCTCACCCCATCGCGGGGATTCGAACCGCTGACATTCTGATCGGCAAGTCCAGGCTCAGTGGTTTAACCCACAGCGCCACCCGCGTCCCGTTGCTGTATGTAGGTTTTATTTTATTTGTTTTTTCTCTTATATTTTGGAAATGTACATCCAGGTTTTTTTTTTCTTTAGTTTTTTTTGGGGGGGGCCCAAGAGAGTGGGACCCTAAGCTATAGCTTGTTTAGCTTATACGTAAATCCAGCACTGGGGTTGTGGGTGGTTTTTCTTCTTTGCATTAAACGTTTCTCCAGCATGCTGCAGCCTCCCCACCTGCCAGTGCTTCCTGATCTCAAAATCATAGAATCTTAGAGTTGGAAGGGACCCCAAGGGTCATCTAGCTCAACCCCCTGCAATGCAGGAATCTCAGCTAAAGCATCCATGACAGATGGCCACCCAACCTCTGCTTAAAAACCTCCAAGGAAGAAGAGTCCACCACCTTTCGTGGGAGTCTGTTCCACTGCTCCAGTTACAGATAGGTAGCCGTGTTGGTCTGCCATAGTCAAAACAAAAAAAAATTTTTTCCTTCCAGTAGCACCTTAAAGACCAACTAAGTTAGTTCTTGGTATGAGCTTTCGTGTGCATGCACACTTCTTCAGATACTTCTTCAGATTGGTATCTGAAGAAGTGTGCATGCACACGAAAGCTCATACCAAGAACTAACTTAGTTGGTCTTTAAGGTGCTACTGGAAGGAAAAAAAAAATTTTTTTTTTGTTCCACTGCTGAACAGCTCTTAATGTCAGAACGTTTTTTTCAAATGATTAGTTAGAATCTCCTTTCTTGTAACTTGAAACCAGGAGATTCTTCAGTCAAGATTCCTGCATTGCAGAGGGTTGGACTAGATGACCTTTGGGTTCCCTTCTAACTCTACAGTTTTATGATTCTGTATGCAGTTTTACTTATTTGGTATTTATCTATCAATCGCCTCTCTATCTATCCATCTATACAGAGGAGCATAGGGAACAAAATAGTAAAAGGTGGAGTTAAATGGCAATAAAAGTGGAAACAATGTGATAATTAAATTAAAACCCATCAGTTAGTGGTGATACTATCATCATCATGACTAACAGTGCAATTCTTCGTATGTCTACTCAGAAGTAAGGGGTGGTATTCAACTAAATTCTAGCCAAACTAGACCCATTCACATTAAATTAGCCATGTTCATTCATGTCAATAGGTCTACTCTGAGTATAACGTAAGTAGGCTACAACACACTAATTTCATCATGCTGTTGCATGCGTTTGCTTGGAACAGTAATACACAAAAAGCTGATTCCATTAGATTTGGCTAATGTTGCCTCTATTCAACTTGCCTAATTTGAGTTCTGATTGGTGTCCATTAATTACTTGAAAGAGCATCTCCACCTCCATCATCCAGCCCGGACACTAAGGACCTCCTCTGAGGGTTTTCTGGCAGTTCCCTCACTGTGAGAACAAGTTTCTAGAGACTAGAGTATGAGTCTTTGTAAATTGTGTTTCTAAAGGAACTTTTGTTATTGCCAAATGCCAATGTGTTTGCATTATTAAGTTTGTTATGAATAAAAAATCATTTTAAATTAGAGCTTAATAATTATTTCACTATTAATATATTTCTTCTTAATTGTATTTCACTATTAATATACTTCTTAATTGTATTTCAGTTCAACAATTACTTTGATAAAATACATATTTTGTTATGTGCAAATGGCATTAGATACCTATTAGGTCCATAAATTACCATGTAGCATATATTCAACACACACAAAAAAACAGCAACAATTTGTTGTTGACAAAGGACAGCTGGATATATAAAGGGCCTCATTACCTTCAATAGCTTAGGGCCTCATCAAACCTAAATCCGGCCCTGAACAACCCATTTGCAAGTATAATACAAGATCAATCTCAAATTCTGAAGCAGCCTGTGAAACAGTCAGAAAAATTGGATACTCTTCCACAGGTGGAGAAAACCCTGGAGAAACTGGAGAGCAGGCTTTGGTGGACACTAGATCAGACCAAAGGTCCTACATTCTTACAGTGACCAGCTAGATGCCAAAGGGGAACTCTTTAAGTTTGCTGCAGTAAAACAAACCACAAACCCTGGTTTGGAAGCCATACATGGTTTGCCTGAGTTGTTTCTTCCATGCAAGGAGCAACTAGCCCAGATAAGGAAGTTCATGGGAAACTATTAGCAGATTGAGGTTGAATCCTGACAAGACAGAAGTACTGTTTTGGGGGGACAGAGGGCGGGCGGGTGTGGAGGACTCCCTGGTCCTGAATGGGGTATCTGTGCCCCTGAAGGACCAGGTGCGCAGCCTGGGAGTCATTTTGGGCTCACAGCTGTCCATGGAGGCGCAGGTTAATTCTTTGTCCAGGGCGGCTGTCTACCAGCTCCATCTGGTACGCAGGCTGAGACCCTACCTGCCCACAGACTGTCTCTCCAGAGTGGTGCATGCTCTAGTTATCTCTGGCTTGTACTACTGCAATGCACTCTATGTGGGGCTACCTTTGAAGGCGACCCGGAAACTACAATTAATCCAGAATGCGGCAGCTAGACTGGTGACTGGGAGTGGCCGCCGGGACCACATAACACCGGTCCTGAGAGATCTGCATTGGCTCCGAGTACGTTTCCGAGCACAATTCAAAGTGTTGGTGCTGGCCTTTAAAGCCCTAAACAGCCTCAGTCCTGTATACCTGAAGGAGCATCTCCACCCCCATCGTTCAGCCACAACACTGAGATCCAGCACTGAGGGCCTTCTGGCAGTTCCCTCATTGCGAGAAGTGAGGTTACAGGGAACCAGACAGAGAGCCTTCTCGGTAGTGGCGCCCACCCTGTGGAACGCCCTCCCTTCAGATGTGAAGGAAATAAGCAGCTATCTTCTCTTTAAAAGACATCTGAAGGCAGCCCTGTTTAGGGAAGTTTTTAATATTTAATGCTGTATTGTTTTTAACACTTGATTGGAAGCCGCCCAGGGTGGCTGGGGAAACTCAGCCAGATGGGCGGGGTATAAATAATAAAGTATGATGATGATGATGATGATGATGATGATGATGATGATGATGAAAGAAAGGTCACTATTACGATTCCTAGATTGCCATTGGGAATGTGCTGTGGCTGAGCCTTGAATGAATGACTAACGCATTCATCCATTGACCATAGCGGGAAGTGACTGAGCAGAATCAACCAGATTAAGTGCAGCCTGGCTCTGGGTGCCGAACCAAGGGGGCGCTGCAGGGCTCTGCAATGTTGACACAGTGCATGTGCAGACCACAAAGCAAGATGTCTGGGGTGGGGGGCAAAATATGACCTCGCACAGGGTGCCGCTGAAATCTGGAAGACCAAAGTCCGCCTCTGGGATGAGCCTTTCACAAACTTGCTCTTCCACCCACCCTTCTTCTGCCCTCCAGGACAACCCAGTTCAGCCTCCTACATTCCACTCCACATGGAAATTACAGGGGGTTGGACTAGATGACCCTTGGGTCCCAACTCTACAATTCTATGGTTTTAACAATCACGGGCAACCTTGCATTTGTGTTGCCCATAAGGAAACTAACCAGAGCTCAAGGGTCAACTGAAGGTGGTGGGAGGCAGATTTTCGCCTCTCCCTGGAGCTCCTCCCCTGTGCCTTGACTCTTTTAATTGGAAGCAGGTGGTGGCAGTGAGGTGGTGAGGGCTCAAATCTTCATGCTACATTTAAAAGTTCCTTGCTTGAAGAGAGAGAGAGAAAATTCCAATAAAATGTGTGTGTTAAAAATCCTCTCTCCCCATGGAACTTTGCCCAGTCCCCACACACCACTAGGAGCTGCCGCATTAAAATACCCATCCAGATATAATAACTTTATAGCTTTATGCACCTTTTGGTGCTTATTGACCCCTCTGAGAAGCAATTCCCATTTTAGAGACAAGGAGCTGTGGCTGGGAAAGCAAGGGCTTCCTCAAGAAGTCCTTCCTCAGGGTCACAGATGAGCTGAGGGTTTAATCAGCTCTTCTGCAGCCTAAGCACCACCTGTGGGTATCAGAAGGTCTCGCAGGCATGCTGCAGATCCTCTGCTTGGCCTCCTCTGAATTCAGCGGGCTTACTTCTGAGTAAACATACGGAAGATAAAGGAGCCTAGATACCAAGCCTGTCATCACATCTTTTTAGCACTTTTCCACCATCCCGGTTTCGGTGCCAACCCAATCTTAGCAACAACCACAAGGGCTGTTTGGTAATGACTTGGCCTTTGCTTTGCATCCCTCAAATGTGCTTTATTTTGGCAATAGTTACTATAAAGCTTAGTACAGTGGTACCTCAGGTTAAGTACTTAATTCGTTCTGGAGGTCTGTTCTTAACCTGAAACTGTTCTTAACCTGAAGCATCACTTTAGCTAAGGGGGCCTCCTGCTGCCGCGCCGCCGGAGCACGATTTCTGTTCTCATCCTGAAGCAAAGTTCTTAACCTGAAGCACTATTTCTGGGTTAGCGGAGTCTGTAACCTGAAGCGTATGTAACCCGAGGTACCACTGTATTTATCTATAAAGCATAGTATTTATATAGCACTTTCTTTGGTGACTTGCGTTCAAAGAAATAAGAACTGGCCTGCCAGCCGTATGCCTCTGGAAAATTAAAGGAAAGGTGTGAAACTAACGGCATTTCCCCATTGATTGTTCCCAGCACCTGATCCTTAGAGATATACTGCCCCTATACATGGAGGCTCCCTTCAGCTCTCTTGGCTTAGGTTCCTAGCTGTTGATCAACTGATCTTCCCTGGATTAATCTGCCCCCAGAATATCTGCATTAATATAAGAATAATAAACTGCTTTGAGGGTTAAAAACAAACAAGTTGCTGGTTTGTTTATTTCTTATTTTTATTATGTATTTTTTATCTTGTATTTTTATGTTGTGAACTGCCCTTAGATCTACAGATGAAGGACTACTTAATAATAAGGATTTTTTTAAATTTTGTTTCGACTACGGCAGACCAACGCGGCTACCTGCCTGTAACTAATAATAATAATATATTTATATGATGCCCATCGACATACAAAGTTAATAAATAAAATACTGAATAAATTGACATTCAATGCCCTTTTTTAAATGTGTTGGGGAGGGAGGGGGTTTATTGGGTCGTTTTTGCTTTTATTTCTCTTATATATTTCCTGTTTCTAGGGTGTGGTTTTATGTTTGCAACCGCCCTGAGACCTGCGGGTCTAGGGCAGTATACAAATTTTATAGATAAATAATAATAATAATATAATAATAAATATTTAAAAGTTAGGAAATAATAATAATAACAATAAATACAATTTTATTTATATCCCGCCCTCCCCAGCAATAAATTGCGAACGAGGGTCTCCATCCTCCGATCTCCCGCCCCTCCCTCCTGCCCCGCCCAGCAAATTGGACCCCCTTTTAACATGATAATGACTGGGGAAGTCCTGCCTGCAGCCCATAAAAGATCCCCCAGGAGATCGCGCTCGCTTCGGTGATCCAGCCACGCTTCCGAAGGGTCCCGCCGGCTCCTCCATTCATGAGCATCCCACTGGCCCTCAATGCCTCTTACCGGGTCTACCCTGCAGGGGTGGTGGCCCCCGCTGACATGGGCTACGACGGTTACTACTGGCCCTCCGTGAAGGAGGAGATGGAGCCGGGGAGCTGCTCCGGGGGGTTCCCGGCCCCCGAGGCTGTTAACGGCCCGGAAGGGAAGGCCCCCAGCAATAACCCAGGTAAGCGGATCTCCTAGGAAAACGCGCAAAGGAGGTTGCAGCCCTCTTTGCTGAAGTCTCTTAAAGTCACTTCACCCGGGAAAGCTGACTCCATTGCACCAGGGTTCCCCCAAACATGGGTCTCTAGCTGTTCTTGGGGTACAGTTCCCATCATCCCTGACCACCGGTCCTGCTAGCTAGGGAGGAGGGGACTTGTAGTCCCAAAAACAGCTGGAGACTCAAGTTTGGGGACCCCTGCATTTACTGTACAGAAAATCCCTTTCTCAGTTAAGCAAGCATTGGGAGCTTCTTGCAGCGAATGCAAAGCTTGGAATTCGCAAACTGTGAAGCAGAAAAATATACAGAACCCTTTTAAATGCAAAAGTTGGGCATTTCCTCCCTCGCTTGGTTTTAATGCACCTAGGCGGGGTTGCTTGTTCGGAAGTCGCTTGGGGCTGCCTTGGGCAAGATAAAGCGACTAACAAGTTTAGTAAGTAATAATAATGATGATAATTTCGATGGGGGTCCTTTAACCGAATTTGGATTGTGGCCTTTTCCATGATAGGCTTGAGTGGTGTGCACGGCAGTAGGGCGTAGTGGGTAGAGGGGGTTGAACCCGGGAGACCGGCGTTGAAAGGCTCGCTTAGCCATGAAGCTCTGGGTTTCATCCCCGGACTCTCTGCCTACTGCACAGGGTTGTTTTGAAGGATAAAATGGGGAGGTTGGGGGGGTGGGAAGCCATGTGCACCACCTAGAACGCTTTGGAGGAAAGCCAGAATAGAAACGCAGTAGATAAAGAAATAGGAATGTTTCCTAGGGAGCCCATTTTGCTGACTGCGCAGGGAGCAGGTTGCAGGTGCGCAGCCGGATCCTATGCAAAGTTAGGTGCGCGGCGCCTAATTGGGCTAAAAAAGTTATGGATCTGGATTTCCACGCCAGCGCAAAAGCCCAGCCCCTGGTGGAGAGGAGGTATTCAAGGAACAATTGCCTGGGTTTGAAACTGCCCCTTAACTAGGGAGCAAAACAGGGTCAGTGTTAGGAGTTGCTGCCTAGCCAAAGAAACCGCTTTCTGGACTGAGAAGAATGCGCTCACATCAGCACCACATTTAAAACGCAGGGCTTTTTCCTTCTCCCCGCCCCAAGGCTACCCTTATCTCTTAACCTGGATTATTACTGGGCACAAATTGCTCAGTTTCCAACATTTTGCGGACTCGAAATGTGAGCGCGATCTGGGTGTCAACTCGTTAATCCTACCCTTCCCTCTTGTCATGAACGTGAATTTTGCCGAAGCATTTTGCAAGCCAGTGACATACCAAACAGTGTTTTGCAGAGTCATTTAAGGATTGTCTTAAGCAAGAATTAAAGCATTGCTTACATTTAGTTCATTAGTGTTCTGCAGTCTAGTGATGCTAATGATAACTGTTAATTGATGGGCGTGGTCTGTTGGTCCTGGAGATGAGAAATGCAATCCTAGCAATGTTTACTCAGGTGTAAGTGCTAGTTAATTTACCTGGGCTTAGTCCCATGTTGGTGGAGTTAGGATTTGCAGCCTATTGAAGGTTTCCTTTTATGTTTCTATGTTCAGAGTGTGCAAACTTTCAAATATCACAGGAGGTCTGAGAAGTAGATACAGTTTGATCTTGCCTGATGCAAGGGTTCTGTATAGAAAGTTTGTGTACTGTTTTATAAAACTTATTTATCAAACACTTTTTGCATTCTGGCTTTTTAGGCCCCTTTCTGCCCTATTTATCCTTTGCATACTGTCTCTGCTTGATTCCTAGATCTCTCCCCGAGGTCTTCCAGCTCTGGGATATTCACTTATTATACACCAGATTCTGCAACCAGCCCCAACAAGCCGCCCCCCTCCCCAGATCTGACTTCTACTCCCCAGCGGTGCAAGGAGGAAAGTAAAGGAGGCAAGAAGAGCAAGAACCGCACGGCTTTCTCTCAAAGGCAGCTGCAGGTCTTGCACCACAGATTCCAGATGCAGAAATATCTCAGTCCACAACAGATCCGAGAACTGGCCTCTGCCTTGGGACTCACCTACAAACAAGTAAGTGTTTTGCTGAAGCAGGGCAGGGTCAGGCCGGGAGACCTTTGGCCAGAATTTTTTAAAGATTTGCTCTTGTTGCACTTGACTTCCAGTCAAGTCAGAATTCCAGTTGTCAGAATTCCAGTTGTTCTAACTGGTGGCGGCTCTTGCTTAAGCTGTCCTGCAGAACAGTACCTTTTCTGTCTTGAGATCCACCTTTAATATTTGTCTGCCACACAGGAGGCACTTCTGACGGTGTGTGCCTTGATTATTTGAGCCTTCCTTCTTTCTCTCCTTCTACAGCTTTCTTTCTTACATAGCTTGCTTTATTCTTTCTTGGTGGCATGCAGAATTGTATTTGTTTGCTTGTGCTTTAACTGCCATGGCTTCTCTGAGCTTCCCTGGGAGTTCTAGTTTGGTGCTGGTGGTGAGATTTCCATAAGACATCTACAAGTTTGAACTGCAACAAAATGCTGCAGTGCGGGGTTATCTTAATTAATCATTTAATCTTTTGCTTCCCCATCGCAACACACTAGTCAAAATTCCATGGCACACTTTCAGTTCTCATTAGGCTGTTTTTGAGGTCCTTCCTATTTTATGCACTGTGACTTTGCAGTTTGTTTGTTTTCTGATATTTAATTTTATTGGGTACTATTATTCTAATGGGTTATTGAATATTACATCTGATGCAAGTTGTTTATTTTAAAGTTATGTTTTTGTTATGACATTTTTGTATTGGGTCAAATTGTTATAAGGTGTGCAATCTTTGTTTCTTCTGCTTGTATACCGTCTTGTGTATAGTAATATAGAAAAGCGGTATACAAATTAAAAATGAAATGAAATTGCATGCAAGTAGTGCCAATTTGGTAACAAATCTCCACCTGCACATTGAAATGGAGGGAATGGCCGACTCTGCTCACCTGCACAGAACTCCCGGAGATCTCTTGAGAAGGAATGCCAAGTTCATTCTAAGCCTGTTGAATAAACATGCTCATTGGGTGAGCTTTTTTGCCTTCATGGCTGACAACATAAAGATCTGAGTGTGTGTTTTGTGAGTGGTGCAAATACACCTTTGCATGGATTGACTATGGATGAAGGAAGTTGCTTATCTTGTACTGTGTATTTCAGATAAAAACCTGGTTTCAGAATCAGCGGATGAAATTTAAACGAACCCAGAAGGAAGCTGTGTGGATGAGAAGAGGAATATGCCAACCTCAGGTAATAAGGCGGCCCATCTGATGGAGCAGAACTTCTCCAGCTTCTGACTCATTAAGATGCTCCAGTGTGTTGCCTTTATAGTAGGGCCTGGCCCACAACATGAGCAAAGGGTTGTAGATTCAATCCTTGGCATCTCTAGTAGGGCTGGGGAAAATCCCTGTGAAATCCTGAAAGTGCTGCTACCAAGTAGTCTAGACGATGACTGATACTGAAATCCTTAGGTCATCTATCTATATAAGGCAGCTCCTTATGGTTTTGTCCCCAAATAAATAGGGCTTTCTAAATCCAACCTAGAACCATAGAATTGTAGAGTTGAAAGGGACCACAAGAGTCATCTAGCCTAACCGCCTGCAAGTCGAGAACCTTTTGCCAAACTTGGGGTTTCAACCCACAACCCTGAGATTAAGAGTCCCAAGCTGTACAGACTGAACTATCCCAGCTTGAACCAAACCTCCATTTCTAAGCGTGGGGAGAGAGGACACAGGCACTTTTCCCCCCTTTCATGTATTGGGTTCTTCACTGACATGGGTGTCAGCATCAACAAACAAGTATAATGTCCCATATGTGTATCTCGCCAAAAAATACAAAGCAGGCCTCAGTATGACAATGGAGCTTTGAAATATTGGTCGAGGGAGCGGGTCCGTTACATAGGGAGGGGCGGTGGCAGATATCCTGACATGGACATGTGATCAAAATAGGGCCCCTCAGCAGCTGTCATGGATGCTTTAGTTGAGATTCCTACATTGCAGGGGTTTGGGCCAGATGGCTCGGGGGGGGGCGCGTCCCTTCCAACTCTTAAGATTCTATGATTCCAGGGCCGGATTGAGGTTTGATGAGGCCCTAATCTACTGAATGCAATGGGGCCCTTTATATGTCCAGCTGTCCTTTGCCAACAACAAATTGTCGCTGTTTTTTTGTGTTGAATATATGCTATATGGTAATTTGTGGACCTAATAGGTATCTAAAGCCATTTGCCCATAACAAAAAATGTATTTTTTCAAAGTAATTGTTAAACTGAAATCCAGAACTGATTAAGTTTGAGAACCAAGGTACCACTGTACAGTGGTAGCTCGGTTTACAAACAGCCTTGTTAACGAACTATTCGGTTTACAAACTCTGCAGAACCGGTAGTGTTCCGGTTTGCAAACTTTACCTCTACAAACAGAAGCCAAACGGTGGAAGGGCACCCTTGCTCCGGCAGCAGGAGGCCTCATTAGGGAAAGTGCACCTGTTTTAAGAACGGATTTGGTTTAAGAATGGACTTCAGGAACGGATTAAGTTCATAAACCGAGGTACCACTGTATATAGAAATGAGCAAGCCAGTGATATTTTAGGGAGAAGGCTAGCAAGTGGGCCCATGACTTACCAGTGTTGCTGTATGTAGGTTTTATTTTATTTGTTTTTTATCTTATATTTTGGAAATGTACATCCATTTTTTTTCTTTAAATTTTTTTGTCGCCCCAAGAGAGTAGGACCCTAAGCTAGAGCTTGTTTATCTTGTATGGCACTGTATGATTCCACGAAAAGGCCTGTTCCTAAAAGTCCAGGAGAGTGAACCGCTCACACCCATCAATTCCTCCTTCGCCCGGGTCACTTGTGGGGGCATGAAAATAACTAAACAAACTGGGAGATTTTAAACCTTAGGCTATCTGTTGGGACTACCCCCACAGTGGCCTCAGACAGACCTGACACATTGTAAAGACATCTTATCTGTCTAGACACACCATTTTTTAATCATTATTTTAATGTGGAGTGTACAGTATATAAGTTTGAAAACAAACACCCTATTCCTTCAGAGCCGGGATAGATGGTCTTATGGAGCGTTTTCAGTTCAGGACAATATTTTAATAGAAAATTTGTACAATTTAATATAAAAAGGTGGGAATTCAGTTAGGGCAAAAGGGTCTGTCTTACAATGAAACATCCTCTGTCATTAACACACAGGGTGGCATCGGGCACACCAATACTGGTCTCCCCCCTCAATCTCCAGATGGGAATGATTTTTGCCTAACTTCTCAAGTTGCCTGAAGGACAGCTGAGATAGCGGAAAATAATTTAATAATAATAAATTTTTACTTGTAGCCCACCCATCTGTCTGGGTTTCCCTAGCCACTCTGGACAGCTCTGAACAGAAAATTAAAAACATTATAAAAAACTTCCCTAAACAGGGCTGCCTTCAGATGTCTTCTAAAAGCCAGATAGTTGTTTATTTCCTTGACATCTGATGGGAGGGCATTCCACAGGGCAGGCACCAATACCGAGAAGGCCCTCTGCCTGGTTCCCTGTAACCTCACTTCTCACAGTGAGGGAACCACCAGAAGGCCCTCAAAGCTGGATCTCTGTGTCCCGGGCTGAACGCTGGGAGTGGAGATGCTCCTTCAGGTATACTGGGCAGAGGCCATTTAGGGCTTTAAAGGTCAGCACCAACACTTTGAATTGCGCTTGGAAACGTACTGGGAGCTATACTGGGATGCAATGTGCTTCTGTAGACAGGTGATGTCTCAATGCTAAGTGTTGCTATTTGGGTATGTGTTGAAACATCACTACTTTTCTCTTTACAGAACGGTTACCTGGACATAAACCCCAGCTATCACCAAGGATACGCCATCAATGATGCTAGGAATATCCATTCATTGGCCAATGCCCACGAGAACTATGCCAGCAATCCCGTCGGCGTCAACAACCAGAACTATAGCAGCGATCACAGCCAGATCTACGGCAGCCCCCAGGGTCTGTGTCCGGTTGTGGGGGAAGGAGAGGATGGAGGCTTCTTCGGGAAGGCTGCTGGGCCCTGTTATGGCCAACAGGCACTCGGGTACATCGGCCAGCAAAGGATGAACTTCTGTCATGGTTTCTCTGCAAGCCTGGAGTATGCTGCTGTGAAGATGGAGGGTGGATATCCTTTTCCCAGTGTATCTGCCACTGCTCCAGGCACCTCTGTCCTGCAACATTATCAGACAGACCCTCTTGCAAACCCAAGGACACCAGAGCAGCTCTAATTCCCAGACTTTAGGTTCTCTCCCTGCCACCCAGGGTCTCATTCTTTTATTGCTTTCTCTTCAGATTCTCTTGCTTCAAATAGGAGTCTCACTCCTATCTTCCCACCTCCTTCACTGGCATCTGTGAGGGATCTTGGCACTTGGAAAAAAACAAAACAGAAAATGGGCAGGTTTATTGTTGTCTTCTGACTCGGGGGGCTGTGTGTGTGTGTGTGTGTGTGTGTGTGTGTGTGTGTGTTGCATGTGCAGCTCTGAACTTGGCTTTCATCAGTTCATCCTGGCTGGCTCCAGGAAAAGGCACTCGATGTGTGTGGAAAACCATGTTCACGAAGAGGAATCTGCAAATGTTAGAATTAACCGTGCTCCCATCTCCCCTTGGCTGCCTGCTGTGTCACTTCCTCAAGAGCTCAAAATTTGGCTGCCCCTCCCCAACCCAATATGAAGGCAGCTTCGACTCTTAAAAAAATGGACTCTTTGTTTCTTTCCCCATTATTCTCTTTGATATTTCATGAAAGATATTGGTTCTTTCCTAACAAGAGAGCATTTACTCTTGCTTCAACTGCCTATCTGTTAAGAGTAGGATGACTTGGGGGTAGAGGACAGAACTTCTGGTTTAAGGTACATCCACTACATGGAAGCAAAGGGGTTGCCTTTCTGACCTATATGACAACCTGCTGCTATTGAACCTGTCCTCTTCTGCATCTCTTCACTTGAGGAGACCTCCAAAACCATAATGGACAGAGCCAGATATAATCAAGGTGAAAAGTGAGGTTTTCTTTATTTTGGCAGGAAACACTGTAGGGGGCTCTTCATTTCCCCTTGCACCACAAATCTTCAGGCAATAGCAAGGGATGACCTCTGCGGGTTCTCTCTGATCAGTCCTGGAAGGACTGCATAAACAATCCCACAGCAACCCTCTAGCCAAAGGCTCTCTTAGGTAGGGCTTGGTTGCTGATGGCCAACCTGGAACTTAGTATTACATGCCCCCCCAATTTTATTATAAAATATTTCATTCACCAATATGACAAGACCTATCGTCATAGGGGATCTACTGTAGCTGCCAGAAAAGATGGCGGCTTGTGTGCTTTTTTAATATGACACTGCAGGACACTGTTGATTTATTCTCTGGCTAGCCTTGCTTTTTAAGTCTTACTATGTAGTGATTACTGGAAGGGGGAGGAAACTTCTGCCTCCTATCCGGCCGTACTGTGGACCTACCTGCTTAGCAGCTGCCTAACTGCCTAGATTAGATTTTCTTTTGGAATGAGGGGAGAGTTAATGGACTTGCCAAATGTTTTTAGTGTTTCATATTCTCGTGGTTCATGTGTTTGCATACAGAACACACCTGCTTTCTAGTTAACATAGAGTGTTTACTATATTGCTGTCTCATTTTTAATCTGCACAAGGCATTGGTGTTATGATTGGTTAGTAAAAGTGCATCCTGATAACCGTGTTTCTGTTTAGCTTTTTGTTTGTTTGTTTGTTTAAATAAGCCATTGGCAAGTATTTGCACCTGTTATCGTACAAGAACCTTGTGATAAGTACATAACCTTGTTGCCCTAGGAGAAATGTTGTTAGCCAACCAATATTAGTTTTGTTGAGGTTCAGGAAACCCATTTAAGACCCCCAATTAGCCATGATGCCCATAGACTTTCTTTAACTGAAACAGGCTCTTACATTTCCCGATGATTTCATATATTTCTCAGAGCAGCTTGGATTAAGGTTACCTGAGGCTGGAAACTAGTTATCTTCATGCTATTAATAATAATAATAATAATAATAATAATAATAATAATAATAATAATAATGCAGCCTTCACTCACTCATAGAGAATCCTATTGCATCCTTCCCAGTACTGGAGCATTTTGTCTATTGTAAACCACAGAGCCTAGGGCTTGCTGATCAGAAGTTCGGCGGTTCGAATCCCCGCAAGCTCCCGTTGCTCAGTCCCTGCTCCTGCCAACCTAGCAGTTTGAAAGCATGCAGTGCAAGTAGATAAATAGGTACTGCTCAGTCATGCTGGCCACATGACCCAGAAGCTGTACGCTGGCTCCCTGTCAGTAAAGCGAGATGAGCGCCGCAACCCCAGAGTCATCCACGCCTGGAACTAATGGTCAGGGTTCCCTTTACCTTTACTCTGCTACATTTTCCCAAATATTTATGAATGGAAGGGCAAGATATCCCTGCCATGCTGCTTAATTATTTGCAATAGTCTGAAAAGTGAATTATACGCTCCTTTAAAATTACACCTTTGTGTCTATAAACTGTGGTCTAAGCCACTTTTTGAATCCATCTCTACCAAAAGAAGGGAACTCACTTTGAAACTTATAGATGGTTCCTAACACCATGGAAGCTGGCAATGATAAACCCAGGAAACTCAACTAAATGCTGGAGAGGTTGCACCAGTACAGGCACATATATCTACATGTGGTGGGAATGTTTCAAAATTCAACACTTTGACATCAGTCCTACCAGAAATCTTCAAAACCACAAAAAGGTATTAGAAGCAACTCCAGAACTGGCCCTAATATAGACAACAACATGCACTCAAACTACAAAGAACTCCTAAGCCACCTACTCTCAGTAGTTAGGAGCATCATAACTAGACACTGGAGAGGGACCTGTCAGGAGTGAACATGGGCCACTGGTACCAAACCATATGGGAAACAGCTACTAGAAAAGCTAAGCAATTAATTGAAATGAGTACAGGGACGAATGAAGGGGATGGCTTCACCCTGTGTGGCTCCCGTTCATTACACAAAGACAATCGCATAAAACCCCCCTCTCAGACAAAACTCACTGCAAGCAACTGAACGCAGCACATGCACTATGCAAAAGGAAAAATCATTGCCCCCCTTTCTCCCACCCCTCTCCACATCTTTCTCCCCACCCCCAACCTCACAATGCTTATGATAGCAATGTCTCACACCAAATGTAACTTAACCTGTAGATAGGACTCTTGTAAACTGAAAACAAGAGATGTTATATGTACCTTTGTTATCCATGAAAATCTATCAATAAGAACAATAAAAAATACACCTTGTTTTGGGTGTGGCACGCAATGCAGGGGCTGAAATTGTACCTAGATGCAACTAGAGCCATTAAAGAAAGAACATACATGGGGACACACATGACAACTAACCTAACATGAGGCAGGTGTCTTGGGATAGGAAGTTTTCTTTAGCAGTCAGCAACTTGGGTGATGGAGGGAAGGCAAGGTGATGTGAGAACAACCCCAAGCTTCAGCTTCTGACCTTCTGGGGGCCAGGAAGGGATTTTTTATAATAATAGTGTCCTGCTTTTTGCCTTTCCTGGGGTAACTTCTATAGGCTGGGAGTGGATCCTTTCCTCATGGTGCCCAACCAGAAGCATTGCTGCACTAAAACCCAGGGCAATCAATGTTTTGGCTGGGAGTAGCGTCAAAGCCAACTACAGCAATGTCCTGTACAATTAAGTGTTCGTATTAAACACCTTAATATAGGTGTCAGGACAGCAGTGGGGTGAACTTTTTGGAAGTAAATCAGGTTTCAGAAAAGCATGCCATACTGAATGCTTTCCCTAAACAGGAGGGCCTTCTGGGACAGATAAATGGAAAAGGAAAGGCAGAACCGCATACTGTCTACATGTCACATTAACCCTCATTCTAGATAGGACCAGAGCCACTAGGATGGCAACTGACATCATAGTCAAGAAAAGAGGAAATATATCACAGCGAGGCTGAGAGAGGGATCTTGTTGTCTGGGCAGCCCAGGACCTCCATGCAATCTGCCCAGACTTGCACCTTAGGGAGGTCAATTTGGTGCTTTTAACACAGCGGTTTGGCTTCACCCCCAGGAGCACACTCCATTGTCTCTCGAGACAGATGGATGCCAACAATACCAATCAGGTTTCACTTCAGGTAGCAGTGATGGACCCTCATCCACCTTCACAGGCCTGACAAGCTGAAAAGTATCCTCAGTAACATGGCTGGGCAATCTTGCCAAACGTTCATACGTGAGAAGGAACAGAAATAGGTTCAAGAATCCATTCCCTACCAAGCAGCGCTGTAGGGGCCTCAGTTGGATGAGGCTCAGTAGAAGAAGAGCCTTGGATACTTTAGTCCTGCACAGAAGGAAGAAGCCCAGTTGCTCTGTGGTGATACTACAGCTGCCGTCAGAAGTTATTTTATCCAGCCAACCATCTTTGGAGAAGTGCAGGAGAACATGACCATTGCAAAAGAGAAGGTCAGGAAGGCAACATTTCCCCATGCTTGCCAATCTTCCACATCCTGCTGGGATAGCTCAGTCAGCAGAGCATAGAATTAGAGTTGGAAGGGGACACAAGGGTCATCTAGTCCAACCCCCTGCAATGCGTGAGACTCTTAATTTCAGAGTTGTGGGTTCAAGCCCCACGTTGGGCAAAATATTCCTGCATTGCAAGGGGTTGGACTAGGTGAGCCTTGTGGCCCCTTCTACAAATATATGATTCTATCCCATTGTTCTATGCAACGCCTCCTCCCCCCTCTCGCTGCTGCATTGCTCCATGTCACAGAACTGCAATGGTTGACTCCAGAATTGGCCAAGCTGTAAATGCGGAATTTGGCAGGCCTCTTAAATCTGAACATGATTTATTTTTTATTATCTATTACGATGTTTACTGTAGTGACTTTATCTCACTTGGAGCGCTACTTGGGCAGAGAACACAACTTGTTTCCCCTGATAATTTTATGGTGGGTTTGTGGGGGGTTTTTTTGGTAAACCCATTTGAGGTTTTAGTACAGCCAAGTGGTATATAAATATTGTACAATAAATAAAATAGTTTAACCTTTTAGTCTAACTATGCTCCTTTCGCTTGCCCACCCGCTCCACAAATTGCCACAGTTTTGCAGGTAACGTTGCCCCACCCTACAATAAGCAAGAGGAAAATTGACTGTGAACCCCCAAAACCAAACCAGAGACAAACTGTGTGCAATGAAATTCACCTCCCAGTGCAAATTGTTTCACTGCAGGGGAAGAAAATTTTGCATTTCTTCTCTCAGGGCTCAGGAGGGGGCATTGCCCCCTTTGGCTATGTCTGCTCTTTCAGGAAACCTTGGACCAAAGATGTTGATTGAATGAATCGCCAGCTATTTTGCTTGCCTTGTTGTCAACAAGAGGGCAGCCTATGCTAATTCTTTGGCACTTTTCTGTCCTCCTGCGTTAGGGGATGAAATTTTGCATGATAAATGGCAAAATCCCTGACTTAAATTTGGGAGATATCACTTCAGGGCTTCAGCTCCAGTAAGCTTCCCTCCTTCCTTGGCATCTAGATAACCTTACCTATCAACTCTATAGGGGGTGCCTTAGACCTTGCTCTTTTCTGTCTCGCCCTCAATCCCCAAAATATGGGGATAATACTATATAGCTTCTTATAAGAGCCAACATGATGATGTATGTAGGGAACTGCGGACGCTATATAAATGCCAAGTATGATTTTTTAAAATCTGAGCAGTGTACTTTGCAAAAGTGACAAGGAACACCATTCTAGGGTAGCTCTAAGAGCAAACACCTGCAAATTATACAGCCACCTTTGTGTAGAAACCACACTTTTTATATATATATGCATTTTCATTGAAAGCTTTCAACACACAATAAAAATCAAACCAATACAAATAAAAATAGAGAAGAAAAGGAAAAGGAAATAAAACAAAAAGGAGAAAAAACAAAGAGAGAAAATAGGAGGAAAGAGAAAGGGAAATAAAATACAGAGCCCTGTATCAGGGGTGAATATTAATCCTTATCTCACACAGAAGGGGGTGAAGCCTCCCAGCTTTCACCAGGGAGCTTCTAAGATATCACAATTTTAACACCTGTGTGTGGTGTTGTTGTTTAAAAAAAAGGATTGTTTGTAAGGTAAGACAGAACTTAGTTGCAATCAAATGTGTGCTAAAAAATAAATTCCAGATAGGTTCGCACACCAACTTCACCACAGGGACACCATGGGAAATATGCAGTCTTCTGAATTTCGTAGAAATCGATCTGACAGAATAGAGAGGCAATGTTTTGTTATATATGAAATCTGGGTTTCTCCAAATTCATAATTTTTAGCCATGTGTGTGTGTGTGTAACAAAAAGGAATTACTTTCACTTGATTTCTACAACTATAGCGGTCTGTTGCAGTAAATATACACACATACACACAATTATTATTATTATTATTATGATGCATACATATTTGAGAGCAACCCTTTCCTTCGAGTAAACCTGGATAGGAATTCTTATCTGACAGAGCCCTAGTTGAAACTGAAGGATGGTCTTTATTGCAGATTAGTCAAATCAGAAGACTTCTGTCTCTGGTTCCACTACCATGCCAATCATCAGCAGGTTACTCAAGGTAATTCAGCCTTTGGTAAAAATAAAACATAAAATAAATAATATATGATGAGTTTCCTCTTTTTGTTCCTACTGACCCCTCCCACTGTGCCGTGTCTGGGAAACACTAGCAATACTGAAGGTTGTCTTGTGTTAAGATTCCAAATGGTAGCTGCATGCATTTGCATTGCAACATAGTTTGCAGGTGCAATTTGGAATCCTAACGCAAGACAACCTTCTGTGGTAATTCACTGGTAATCCGCTCTGCTTTCAGTGCAGTGCAGGACACATCATTGCCAGTGAATGGATATAGTATACAGTGGTACCTCGGGTAAAGTACTTAATTCGTTCCGGAGGTCCGTTCTTAACCTGAAACTGTTCTTAACCTGAAGCACCACTTTAGCTAATGGGGCCTCCTGCTGCTGCCACGCTGCCGGAGCCCGATTTCTGTACTTATCCTGAAGCCAAGTTCTTAATCTGAAGCACTATTTCTGGGTTAGCGGAGTATGTAACCTGAAGCGTATGTAACCTGAAGCATATGTAACCCGAAGTACCACTGTATTACTACAGCAGAGAGAAAGACATAAAGTGAGAGAGCACATTATAACTGCTTGAGTCTGTTAGGGTAGGATTTGAGAGATGCACACCCTACAGTATTTCACATACGCAAGGGTGTAACTTGTAAAAATTTCTTTTTTAAAAAACTATTATCCTGAAACAGGAAAAAAAAACTGTTTCCAAATCCAAATAATTAGGACTTTCTTTTGTTTTCTACAATATTGATGGCTCTCATTATCTATTATTTTCCCAAATGGACTAAAACACTTACCTTCACCTGGTGACAAAATCCTGAAATTACAGCTTCTTTCTTCCCACTCCCCATTTGCTGCCATCTGGTGAACGGAACTATACAGTCAGGTACACAAAGATGCTCACCCCCTGCCCCAGTCAGGACCTCCAGCTTTACTTAGATAAATGCTCTATTTTTTTGGTCTTCTCACTGTGCAGAAGTGAAAGTTGCTCATAGAACGTAATAGAGAAATGCAGGAATATAGCCCAACTGTGAAAGGGCAAAAGTGCCCCCACCCCATCAAAAACGAAGAGGACAGGATCTATTGCCTTTCTCTAAGCCAGATCATGGCCACTGGTCCCATCACCTCCTGGCAAATAGAAGGGGAAGAAATGGAGGCAGTGAGAGATTTTACTTTCTTGGGCTCCATGATCACTGCAGATGGTGACAGCAGCCACAAAATTAAAAGACGCCTGCTTCTTGGGAGAAAAGCAATGACAAACCTAGACAGCATCTTAAAAAGTAGAGACATCACCTTGCCAACAAAGGTCCGTATAGTAAAAGCTATGGTTTTCCCAGTAGTGATGTATGGAAGTGAGAGCTGGACCATAAAGAAGGCTGATCGCCGAAGAATTGATGCTTTTGAATTATGGTGCTGGAGGAGACTCTTGAGAGTCCCATGGACTGCAAGAAGATCAAACCTCTCCATTCTTAAGGAAATCAGCCCTGAGTGCTCACTGGAAGAACAGATCGTGAAGCTGAGGCTCCAATACTTTGGCCACCTCATGAGAAGAGAAGACTCCCTGGAAAAGACCCTGATGTTGGGAAAGATGGAGGGCACAAAGAGAAGGGGACAACAGAGGACGAGATGGTTGGACAGTGTTAGCAAAGCTACCAGCACGAGTTTGACCAAACTGCAGCAGGCAGTGGAAGACAGGAATGCCTGGCGTGGTCTGGTCCATGGGGTCACGAAGAGTCAGACATGACTAAACGACTAAACAACAACAAGCCAGTATTATTTTTTGTCAACAATGTGATTAATTTAAAATGCAACACATTTAAAAGCGCAACATGTGTGCACTTCGGTGGAACAGAAGGCTTCTACATTCAGCTGAGCACGGAATTTGGGCTGTGAGATCCAAAGGGGCAATTTACAAGTAACTTGACCTTTGCTGCATCTCAAGAGTATTTTGGGCTGGAAATCCAAACTAGCCTTCAGTGCATGGAGTTACTTTTGCAGTAAAAGCATGACTTCAATAGTCATTACTTCCTTGCAGTAAAAGCAACCCCACACTCTTATAACCACAGGGACCCTCGTTAAAATAAGGAATAGTTGTGTGTGCATAGTGCATTAAAAATAGGAATAGAAATTGAGGTGGGGAAAATCCATCACATCTTTTACAAAAATAGACCAGCCTTAGAAAGGTGCACAATTTAGAAGAGGAAAAGGCCTTTTTATTGTTGCTTTTATTAAACAATGGAGAGTCTGGATCCCCCTTGAGCCTTGATTTAAATTCCCTACTCCCTTGCCTGCCACTCTGCTTCTGCCACCTGGTGACAAAATCCTGTAATTACTGCCTCTTTCTTCCCACTCCCTGTTCGCTGCCGTCTGGTGAATGGAACCAAACAGCCACTCCAGTCTGAACCTTTTCAAGACTCCCATGAGAGGTGGTGGACTCTCCTTCCTTGGAGGTTTCTAAGCACAGGTTGGATAACCATCTGTCATGGATACTTTAGCTGAGGTTCCTGCATTCTAAGACATTTCTCTCCACTGGACTTAATAATGCAATTGCTCCAGCTCTTTTGTTCTTTGCTGCTCTCAATGGACTGCCCTGCTTACAGGAGCTCAGGAGAATGCAGAGATGAACACAAATTTAAAAAACCATCCTAACATATCTGACTAGTAGTGGAACACACTGGACATAAATTGGCGTGTTCCAGGGCTGTGCTAGTGGCACCACTGTGGCTTGTAAAAAAGAAGAAAGCATTTAAAAGTCAGAGAAAGCAAAGGTTAAGGTGACTGGGGGTTCTCCCATTCCGCTTCTGATAAGTTTTCCGTTTGACCCTCTGCCCCCAAAATCCCACTGCAAAATTGAAGACTGTAACACTATACAAAGGTAAAGGGACCCCTGACCATTAGGTCCAGTCGCGGACGACTCTGGGGTTGCGGCACTCGTCTCGGTGGGGCTTACTTCTGAACAGACACACATGGGAAGATGCTATGAGCTATTTTTCACCTCAGATGGAAGATTTCCACAAAATATTAAACTAGGCAGCACTGTAATAACTCAAGATCTCCCAGCTTCTCACTAACAGTATTACAAAATACTTATTCAAGCACATATACTATAGGAAAGGGGAGGCTTGGGGAAAAGTCAAGAGAATAACAAACCCTATACAGTGGTACCTCAGGTTACATACGCTTCAGGTTACATACACTTCAGGTTACACACTCCACTAAGCCAGAAATAGTGCTTCAGGTTAAGAACTTTGCTTCAGGATAAGAACAGAAATTGGGCTCTGGCGGCGCGGTGGCAGCAGGAGGCCCCATTAGCTAAAGTGGTGCTTCAGGTTAAGAACAGTTTCAGGTTAAGTACGGACCTCCGGAACGAATTAAGTACTTAACCCGAGGTACCACTGTACATCTTCAGAATAAGTTTTGGACAGAGCTCCTGTGGAGGTACAGCTCCTGAGAAATTAAATGTGAAGAACTGAAAGGGAAGAAGAGTTTGGATTTGATATCCCACTTTATCACTACCCGAAGGAGTCTCAAAGCGGCTAACATTTTTCTTTCCCTTCCTCCCCCACAACAAACACTCTGTGAGGTGAGTGGGGCTGAGAGACTTCAAAGAAGTGTGACTGGCCCAAGGTCACCCAGCAGCTGCATGTGGAGGAGCGGAGACGCGAACCTGGTTCCCCAGATTACAAGTCTACCACTCTTAACCACTACACCACACTGGAGAGGGAATCAAAGAAAATTTCAAGACAAGGGGTGCTTCTTCTTTTTACTCATTTATTCACCATACCTGGCTGAGTCTACATGAACAATACAGTGAAAATCAGGATCCTAGAAGAAAACAGACCATATTCCTAACGGAACTTTTTCTTTGTTCCACCATCTCCAAAGGGAGATGATAAACTACAGCCACCAAGGCACATCAATGATGTCAATTTCCCTGACTCTCCCTTTCTGTTTGCTGGATCTGCTCCTCTGTCAGGACAACAGGCTTGTATTTCTCGTCAAAAAGTTTCTCGTTGGCTTCCGAATGGAGGTTATGGAAAGAAATTGTCCTGAGATGCTCTGGCAGGTGTTGAAACTCCTCCTCGTTAATGTCCGGATCCCGCATTTTGGAGTGCAGAACCCACCAACGCCCCCAGAAGCCCACATCAAGGACTTGGCTGGGAACCTCCATCCAGCGTGGCTTCAGGTACTTGCAGTGCGCCTGGTAGAGATCTGCTCCCGCGTCAAAAGGAGCCTCGTAGACGAGGGAGAAGAAGAGCAGGCTCTGGAAGCGCAGCTGGCCCCGGTTCCGCAGCTTCGTCAGCCGCTGGACGTGCCCTTCCGAGCTGCTGCTGCGGGTCCAGGGCGAGAGCAGGAGGAGGGTGCCCGAGGCTTCCAGGAGGCTGGCCTCAAAGGAAGACTCACAGGGGCTGCGGAGGCTGCAGCCCACTGCTCCGGCCAGCAGTGAGAGGTAGAGCCCAGCTTTCCCCGGCCGCTGCCTGACACCCAGAGCAACCTCTTTGCAGGCTTCGGCATAGTCATGCAGGAGGCTCTTGCACCACAAAGCTGTGGACGGGGGCGGGAAAGAAGAAAACAGGGATGGTAAGAACAGAAGAAGAGCCTGTTAGATCAGGCCAATGGCTCACTCATCTAGTCCTGCATCCTGTTCTCACAGTGGCTAAACCAGATGCCTCTTGTGGGAAACCAGTGACTAGGATTTGAGCGCAAGAACCACTATCCCCATGCCAAGGTTTCCAGCTGTGGAGGTACAGCACAGCCATCACTGCTAGTACATGGCCTATGCAGAGGGGGGCAATCAGGTGCACTTGCCTCGGGACTCGGTGGGCTAAGCTGGCCAGAGGAGCCCATCCGGGGCCTGCTGGTCCCATACTGTCATGGCAAGAACACCCCATGCCTCCCAGCTGACTGGGGGCTCAAACTCCAGGGCTCTGAAACACTCTGCATGGGCATGGCTAGTAGCCTTGGCTGATAGCCTTCTGGTTGTTTTATTTATGTATTTATTTTGTAAAGTTTATACACCTCTTGATTGTAAAAAGCCTTCACTTTGTGAAAAGACCAAACAGTAAAGTTGAGACAAATTCACAACCCTACTTTAAAACATGCAAAAACAGAAGTACAGTGATACCTCGTGTTACAGACACTTCAGGTTACAGACTCCACTAACCCAGAAATAGTACCTTGGGTTAAGAACTTTGCTCCAGGATGGGAACAGAAATCGCACCGCTGCAGCACGAGACCCCATTAGCTAAAGTGGTACCTCAGGTAAAGAACAGTTTCAGGTTAAGAACAGACCTCCAGAACAAATTAAGTTCTTAACCCGAGGTACCACTGTACTAAAAGAGGTGAGTTGCTTTGACTTTCTAACCACCTGGATGTCTAAACAGAAATGTTTTTAGCATGTGCAAAATAATAATAATAATAATAATAATAATAATAATAATAATAATAGAGTACAGTGATCTCAATAGGCCGGGAGTTCCAAAGCACAGGTGCTGCCACACTGAACGACCGCGTTCTTACGAATGCAGAACAGGCATTACGTGGAACCTTGAAGGAGTGCCAGTTCCGCTGACTGAAATGCAGAGTGGACACCTGTAGGGTAAGGCGATCTCGCGGGTAAAGCGGCCCCAATTTGTTATGGATTTTATATGCTAATAGCAACACCTTGAACCCGGCCCGGCAGCCGATCAGCAACCAGCGCAAACCTCCTGAGCACTGATGCTCCTCCATGCCATGCAGATCATATAGTGAACTGTGAACCAGGCCAAAATTTGGCACCCTTCATGACTTTGAATTGGTACCTATATGAATATAGGTTTTATTATGATTACTGGGATTATTATTGTGGTCATTCTGTGTCCCCCTCGTCCAGGGCCGGATTTAGGTTTGATGAGGCCCTAAGCTACTGAAGGTAATGGGGTCCTTTATATGTTCAGCTGTCCCTTGTCAACAACAAATTATTGCTGTTTTTGTGTTACATATATACTATATGGTAATTTATGGACATAATAGGTATCTAAAGCCATTTGCACATAACAAAATATATATTTTATCAAAGTAATTGATATAGAAATGAGCAAACCACTGATATTTTAGGGAGCAGGTGGGGCCCATGACTTACATCATAGGAGCCTACATAACACAAACCACTGTTGCTGTATGTAGGTTTTATTTTATTTGTTTTTAATCTTATATTTTGGAAATGTACATTCAGGGTTTTTTTCCTTTAATTTTTTGGGGGGCCCTAAGCTAGAGCTTGTTTAGCTTAAACGTAAATCCAGCACTGCCCTCGTCTCAGCGCTCTGTGCGGGACAACAGTCCGCACCCCCTTTAATCCGGCGCTACTCCTTGATTGTCTCTAATCCTCTTTGGGAGAGAGTTCCATAAGCCTGACTCTGGTTAGGAGGAACCTGCCGCTGCGTGAGCTCCGCGCCGGGAGAAAGGAAAAGGCGGCGGCCCCAGGCCGAGGCAAAGCGCGCCACAGAAGGGCACCCGCCACCTCCTCCTCCCAGGGAAGCATGCAGGGGGGCGGCGGCGAACCTCTCCCTCCCTCCCCGCCCGCCCCTCGGGGTGAGGTCTGAGGAAGCGGGCGGCGCTCAGGGCTCGAGCCCGGGCCTCCCCTCCAGCCACCCGCTCGCCTGCCCGCCTCACCTATGCGGCCGGTGCGGAGCCGCCCCCAAAGGCGCCTCTTCTCCGGGCTCGGAGGATCCGCCATCGCCGGCCTTTTCTGGCAGGACCGCGAAGCCGGACGCTAAAGCGCGACGGACCAGCTCAGCGGAGACCGGAAGAAGGAAGAGGTGAGGCGCAGGAGCTCATAGAGATAGGAAACTCTAGACTAGCTTTTTTTTTTAAGTATTGTTTTGTTCTCTGTGTAGTTTATACAAAAAAGCGCCGTGTGATCCTAGGACAAAAGGGCGATATATATATTAAATTTTAAATTATTGAGTTATTTCATAACATCCAGACACCGCTTGGTTGTTTAAAAAAAAAAGCAAACAAAACACCTCGAAGCGGCTAATAAAAAAGGCGAGAATTAGTGAAAATTTCTGCATTGCAGAGGGTTGGGCTAGATGACCCTCGGGGTCCCTTCCAACTCCCCAATTCTGGGATTCTTCGGCCATTTCACAAGCCTGCCCTGCTTTCTTGCTTCTGCCTTCGAGCAGAAAAACACGCGCAGTTTTAATTCCCGCCGGGTCGCTTTACGGGCTCCCTCCCTCGCAGCCCCAAAGCATCCGTGTCCGTGTGGAAAAGCCGTCACGTGGGCCTCCAGTCTCGGCGTTTCCGAGTCTATGAGCGCCAGGGGCACTTTTGACGCGCGCCGGAAGCCGCGAAGAGGCGGCGGCGGTGCCTCGCTGGAAGCTGCGCCCTCGTCGCCGTCCGAGGCTCCTCTGAGCTCCTGGTGAGGCTGGTCGAGCTTCTTTCCCCCCCCCACCGCCGCTGAGGGACCCTCGTGGGGCGGGCTCTGCCTGCTAAGCCCCTCCGCTGGGTGACGAGAGCCTCGCCCGGGTAAGGGGCTTCTGGCTGCCAAGGGTGGGCTAAGGTTGGGGGGCGGGTGTCGCAAGCTACCCGTGGCAAGAGGCCGACCTGTGCTCTCTCTCAGGGCTGGAAAGCACGTCCGGTCTCTGAGCATGTGCAGAGTGCCTCTTCTCTCTCCCCCCCCCCCAATTGGACAAGGGACTGTGATGCTCAGGGTCCAGGGCTGTTCCCTTCCGTGGCGCAGGCTTGTCATGGCAGAGGGAGGAGAGGGGCTTCCTGGAATATCCTAGAGTTGGATGGGGACACCCAGAGGGTCATCTAGCCCAACCCCCTGCGAGGCAGGATTCTCCCACCCCAAGCCAGATCCTGCTTAGCTTTGCAAAATGTTGCGGATGTTTTTATCTACACCACTAGAAGGCTTACTGAGGACATTTGAGCAGCAGCAGCAGCTGGGAACCGTTTCACGGCCAGTGCCAGTGCCGAATTTACATATAAACTAAACAAGCTGTAGCTTTAGGTCCCTACTCTCTTGGGGGGGCCCAAAAAATTAAAGGGAAAAAAACCTGGATGTTCCAAAATATAAGATAAAAAACAAATAAAATAAAACCTACATGTTGTGTAGGCTCACAATGGGCCCTGCCTGCTAGCCTGCTCCCTAAAATATCACTGGTTTGCTCATTTCTGTATCAATTACTTTGATAAAATACATATTTTGTTATGTGCAAATGGCTTTAGATACCTATTAGGTCCATAAATTACTATATAGCATATATGCAACACAAAAAACAGCGACAATTTGTTGTTGACAAAGGACAGCTGGACATATAAAAGGCCCCATTACCTTCAGTAGCTTAGGGCCTCATCAAACCTAAATCCAGCCCTGGTTTCGCCCCAGCCATTTTTAAGTCAGAGGCCTAGCGGTGTCTCTGCCCCCCACCCCAGATGTTGTCAGACTACAACTAGGAGCTGTTCAACGGTGAAAAGGACTCTCTCGGAAGGCGGCAGACTCACCTTCCGTGGAGGTTTTTAAGCAGCGGTTGGGTGGCCATCTGCCGTGGATGATCTAGTTGAGATTCCTGCATTGCAGAGGGTTGGGCTCGATGACTCTCAGGATCCCTTCCAACTCTACAGTTCTATGATTCTAACTGCCAACGTCCCTGACTGTTGGTTATGCTGACCTGGGTCTGATAAGAGGCCAGCAACATACGGAGAGGCACAGGTTACCCCCACGTCTGTTTTGAAGCTGCCTTTAACTGCCTCCTGTCCATACATCCCACCCCAACCATCTAAATGTACACATCTGTATGTCTATAATATATGCACCTGCCAGTTTATGATTATGCTTCATGCATCTGAAGAAGTGGGCTGCAGTACATGAAGACTGATGCCATAATACAGTTTCAGCCTTTAAGGTGCTTCAAAGCTCTTTGATGTTTCTGCCAACACAGTTTGTTATCTTTTCCAGGATAATCCAGTTGCATCATGGCTGCCCCAGATGAGCTCAAGTTTCATGGTGAGCATTTTAATTCTCCTGAGTGAGTTATGGATTGTGGCAAGCTTTGGGCGCTAGGCTGTGCAGTGTTCTTTCTCTACCCACCTCAAAACTTCCCTGTTCATACGTGCCCCACTTACAAGAGCATAACCTTTTGTTGCATTATCTACCTTTCCTATCTCATTAGTCTTCTATACCAGGAATAGTCAGTCTACAGCTCTTGGCAGTGTTAGAAACTGGGATAGAAAAGCTAGGAGCCAAATGGCCTCTGGGACTTGTTGTGGGCGCCAAAATCAGCTGTCTAGTTGCCACTGGGTGTGTGTGTGTGGTTTGACAATACTTTTTATTTATTATTTTGATAAGCATGAACTAAGTGATAAGCAATTCACATAAGTGACAGATTGTTAATGTCACATTTTTTAGCAAAAATTGTTAATACGTGTTTCATTTGGTGTTTACAATAAAAATATTGCTACCATACTTCGGTTTTCAAAACATTCTACTCGTTATTGTTAAACTCCTTAATATATTGTCTATCCTCAAGGCTTCAGAGCACATACATTTCAGTAATTCTCAGGTGTCAGCCAGGCGCAGAAAACAGCACCCAGACTTGCAGAGGTGTTCGCAAATGCAGAAACTTTAGGTGCAAAATGTGCCTGGCGCCCTGCTAATTTCGAACTCTGGCTCTTGGAGAGTACCCACCTCATAAGATAACTTTTGTCCAGCTGCTGAGAACTTGCCTGCTGTTAAAAGAGGGTTGAAGGAGCAAAGATTGAACCTTGTCATGGGAGCAGAATCCATTGAAGGCAACGGGATTTACAGTGGAAGCCTATGCATGTCTGTTCAGTAGTAATCCTAAACACACAGTAGGAAGTAATCCCCATGGAACACAATGGGATTATTTCTGAGTAATCATGCATAGGAATAGCTGTGGTGGGACTTGAATTGGGGCTTTCCTGGCCCACAAACCATCATATACAGCATCTCTCTCTTTGGCTCAGAAGAATATGAACAGTTTTTATACTTGTGGAGAATTTTTGCTTAGTGCAAACAAAAACCCAAACAATGTGTTGTGAGCAGGCTGGGTTTTTGGGGGGTACGTGTGTACTGATTTTTCTTTGGTGTAGATTGCTCCAGCTGCCTCTGAAGGTAGGTAAGCCTACCTTATTTCTCAAGGAAACACAAGTTCTTTGGAAGTATCCAAGTTTTGTTTCTACCTTAAGAGCTAGGGTTGCCATATTTCAAAAAGTAGAAACCCGGACACCTTGAAAGTTGTTGAGCTTTTCTTGGGGAAAACCTCCCAAAAACACAGGTTGAAGCTAGGAGGGAGAAATGCAGAAGTTCTACTCACTAAACAGTCGGGTCTTTCAGAATTTCAAACATTGCCTCTGGTACCACATACACATGAAATTGTACCTGAAACGCCAGTGTGGTGTGATGGTTAGAGTGCCAGCCTAGGCCCTGGGAGACCAGGGTTCAAATCCCCACTTAGCCACAAAGCTCCCAGGGTCACCCTGGGCCAGTCGCTCACTCGCAGCCGGACTTACCTCATAGGGTTGTTGTGAAAATAAAATGAGGGTGAGGGAGAACTATGTACGCTGGGATATAAATGTAATAAAGCAAAGCAAAGTATGTTAAAACTAGAGGAAAAAGCCGTCCAGGTTTTTTCACCTCCTCTGTTGGTGGCATCCTGGGGTTTTAAGCACCAGATGAGAAAATGGTGCAGCGACCGGCTTGGCTAACAATTTCTTCCCGACAAGTAACTTGGCAGCTCTGCAAGAGGCAGAGCAAAAATCTACTTCTGCTCACCTGCAAAACTGCTTTCATTGTCACGCTATGGAAGTGCTGTCCTAGCTATGAGCTACAGGGGCTCTAGAGCAAAATCTGATTGTGCTAGTATTTCTGTCCTGACTGCCTGGCGTATTTTATTTTATTTTTTGCAGAATTTGATGAAGCCATAGATTTGCTGGCTGAGAATGCGGATGCCACCACTCCTAGCATCGGTGAGCGGCAAAGCCACACAACTGTAAACATGTCTTCTGGCTACAATGAAGAGCCTGAGGCAGAAGAGGAGGATGATAAAACAGAGGTGCTGCTGTTTCAAATTCTGTCCTGCATGTTGATTTATAGCCAGCTGGAGAAGTAGCTGCTTTGCGGCAGGAAGGAAACATTAGCCTAGCCAAGGGGCAACTTCCTATGGACCTGGAAGAGAGTGGGAGGGAGATAACAGGTCAAATGGGAGCTTTGATGTAAAGCACAGTGATTTACATAGATAAGGAGGATAGGAGGCATAGAATGCATATCACACCTGGTCTGTAGCAGTTGCACTGGTTCCCTCATAGCTTCCCAGCCCAATTTAAGGTGCTCTCTCACATTTGTGTTGGAAGCCTAGATAACAGGGCAGGGGGCCTCCAAATAGCTGAAAGAATGCCTCACTCCCTGTATAGACCAGCTTGGGGCTTAAGATCAGCGGAGGAGGCCCTCCTGGTAGTTCTCCTGCTCTTACAGGTTTGGGGGAGCTTGTGAGATTACCTTCTTGGTGGTAGCTCCAAGAATGTGGACCTCCCTTTCCACAGAAGTTTGTCTAGCTTCCATTGTTTACTTTGAAAAGGGAAAAATTTAGTTTTGTGTCCTGCCAGTAATGTGGAATTAGTGTTCTCAGGTAATGGGTGTGCTTTTTGTTTGTTGATGTTTTAAATTTACTCTGTGTGTTTTTAATATGCTGTAACCCACCCTGGAACCTTATTGTGAAGGGTGGGTAAGAAAAACAATAAATAACAACACAATGCACACATACACACACACACACAGAGGGGGGGAGCACTTTGTTGTGTAACCCTACCAAATTCACTCTTGAGCAGCCAAAATTCCTATTGTTCCTTGTGTGAAGAGTAACTGGAAGAATTTCCATAAAAATAATGTTCCCAAGTAATTATAGTCCCTCTCATAAGTTTCACCCCCACCTGTTAACACACACAACTGCAGCCTGTGGAGCTGAAAGGAGTTCCTGGGAGGAGAAGCATCCATGAAAGAAAGAGGTCTTCTTCTTGGATTTGGAATGAAGCACTCTGCCTCTTTTTCTTTTCTTTATTAAAGTAAGAATGCTTAGGGCACGAGGTCAGTAGTTCTATCTTCGCAAGAGGCCCAGGGGTTGGTTTGTCTCACCCAAAATATCTTTCTTGGCCGAGGGCAAAGCAGTAACCTGCATTCTCATCCCTGCAGCTCTTGAGTTCCCAGAAGAAGCAATCCAGTTTCTGGACCTTTGAATATTACCAGGCTTTCTTCGATGTTGACACATACCAGGTAAGGGAATTCGTGTAGTTCTAGCTTCATATGTGCAGCCAAGAATCAGCCACACTTGATAAGATGAGGGAGTGTAGTAACTCAGCTTGCAAGTAACAAGCACAAGACCTGCCATACAGTTTGCAGTTGGCCCTCCAGCTGTTTTTGGACTACAACTCCCATCATCCCTAGCTAATAGGACCAGTGGTCAGGGATGATGGGAATTATAGTCCCAAAACAGCTGGAGGGCCAGGTTTGGCCACCACTGGGCTAGATCACCCATAGGGTCCAGTTCTGTTTCATGGCTGGAGGCACAACCTCATGGCTGGCACATTTGTATTATGCTTTGAGCCTAATTTGGCTCCAGGATTCTGCTGTGGCTGAATTACCACCATTATTTTGTTGGGTACAAATTGAAGATCTTCCTGATCGACTGATATTTTCAGGAGCTGAAATTCACAGCAGTGACGTTCTGACTATGGGGATGGAGATTTCCTAACCATGAAGTTAGAATAACGAATTGAGTTCAGTCTTCCCTCCACCACAAGCTTGCTTGCTTGGCTTTGGGCAACCATATTATCCGTCTTCTCTCCATACCCTGACAATGGGGTCTAGTGCAAGGCATAGAAATGCCTGTACAATATTTCTAGTAGTTCCTGCACCTCCTGAGATGGGAAGCAAAAAGCCCTGCATCCTTGCACGTCCCCATGGGGTCCATTTTGCTGAGGCAAGGCCTATTTCTTGTTTATCAGGTGTTGGACAGGATAAAGGGGTCGCTGCTTCCGCTGCCAGGGAAAAACTTTGTATGGCACCATCTACGGAATAACCCTGACCTGTATGGTGAGTACAGAGAGGCTCAGACTGATGCAGAGCACTGCCTCCTGCTTTGCAAAGTCTGGATTGAACTGTAAACTGTGATGTAGCATACTATGCCCAGGACAGAGAATGCAGCTTGCTCAGCATCCTGAGAAGCAAGTCCTGATTAAGCGGGGAGGGGGGTGATAGGAATTTTGAGGTCTTAGATATATGGTAGTGTTCATAAGTGGTACCAACCAAGCACGTACATAGATCAGCACAGGATGACCCACCTGAAACCATTTTGATTACCAAACTGACCAAATGTTTTCCCTGCAAGGAAGGAGCCTTCCCATTGTCTCTGGAATTGAGTAATCAGCATTTTAATGGGTGACAGACTATCAGGAAAGGCAATCAGGAAAGGCAACCAGATAACCTGGAAAACAGGAAAAACAACATTCAAATTTCTGTTTTAGACCGCATTTTCTGTGATGTATGTATGATGTTTCTGGGGGTGGTCTTGATCTACAGGGTGGCAATTTCAAAAGTCTTTATAAGGCCTTGCGCGCCATTGTTCCGGGTTCCTCCTCCCTCCTTCGTGTGGTGAGTGAGGACCCTGTTGCAACAGATCAATAAAGATCAGGCTTACTAGCTGCTTTGCTTCTCAATATTCTCTGGTTGACCTCTGTTATTTTCTCCTACCAATAGGGAACCTATGTAAAGACTCTATATGGGCTCTTGGATACCCCATAAGGGAAAAGGGCAATTTTTCTTTACAACGGGGGTGAAGCTTGCTAGTCATCTTCCAGAAGTGCAGTCTTCATTTCCTTGCTCTGTCATCCCTAAGTACATACCTTGCAAGTGGAAGGTCAACCCTGGGCATCATCAGGCAATGGATGTCTGACCCTGGGAAAAGCCATGGGGAATTAGAGCTAGATCAGACTTCCCCAGCTTGGTGCCCTACAGATTCTGCTTCTTCTTCTTTGGCGATCACTCATAGCCGAGTAAGATTGTCTTCCATGAACACGGTTTTAACAGTGAGTCCGTAAGTGATTGTGGAGGTCAATTCTGGATCCACACATCCTTCCACAGTGGGGACATAGGTTTCCGGGCAGGAGTTGATCACGTTGAGGGTTTGCCAAGCATGCCTTCCTCTTAGCACATTTCTCCCTTTCGTCCCATGTTTGAGCATCTTCAAAGCCCATGACACCTTTGGTAAAGGCTGTTCTCCAATTGGAGCGCTCACAGGCCAGTGTTTCCCAGTTGTCGGTGTCTATAGTACATTTTTAAAATTTGCCTTGAGACAGTATTTAAACCTCTTTTGTTGACCACCGGCATTATGCTTTCCATTTTTAAGTTCGGAATAGAGTAGTTGCTTTGGGAGACGATAATCGGGCATCTGAACAACATGACCACTCCAAACGAAGTTGATGTTAAAAAAGATTCTTCATTGATTCCGATTCTTTCTTACAGACTATTTGGACTATAGCTCCTATCACCCTTGACCCTTGGGCCAAGCTTGCTGGGATGATAGGAGTTAAGCCCCAAACATCTGGAGAACAGCAGGTTGTGGTGGAGGCTGCACTAGATCGACTGGTAGCCTAGCAATGTGTTACACTTTTGTGTGTCTAAGGTTTGTTCTTGGGGAACGTAGATTTCCCTCTAAGGCCTGCTCTACCAGGTGGCCTCCAGTGTTGTGCTGAGACACCTCCCCTGAGCCCCAGCTCTTTAGTTGCTTCCTTGTTCTGTATTTGGTAAATGAGTTCACAGTCGGCTCCATTCTTTGCCCCATGCTGAGACAAGAAGTCTGCCCGTCTTTTTTGGTCTTCTAATGTTGTATTTCTGCCTCTCACAGGACCGTTCTGGATCTGTGCCACGTTGGTCTTCACGCTGGCTATCAGCGGCAACTTGTCCAGCTTCCAGGAGAAAAAGGGCAGCCCCCAGTTCCACAAAGGTGAGCAGTCGACGGGGGAGTGTCTCTTGCAATTTAAGCTTTATGCAATCATAACCCTTTTATATATTGGGTATTGTTGAAGGCACACAAAGAATGGGCAAAATAGAGATTTTTTTGGGGGGGGGGGAGGTAAAAAATAAGTTGCTCGTTACCTGCAAAAGCTTTTGAGCAAGGTGGCATGCGGCCTACAAAAAAGCAGGAAACAAGAACTGTAGTAATGACTCCTTTCTTTCCTACTGGGGATGTGTGAGATTGGTAAATGGACAGTATTCAGAATGCCTAAATTTTAGCTCCCAAATATCCTTAACTTCTCGCAGAGGAGCAGAAGCTCCTTAGCATAACTTAGTCATAAAATGAATGGAAGCTTTAAAAGTAGTTCTCAGTTATGATAGTAAACACAAGAGAGAAGGAAGTGTGTGTGTGTACACACATGCACAAAACTCCTTCCCTCCCTCCTTCTTGTGTTTACTTATCATAACTGAGAACTACTTTTAAAGCTTCCATTCATTTTATGACTAAGTTATTCTAAGGAGCTTCTGCTCCTCTTTGCCCCTGCGGGAGGGCAGGCAGAAGGCAAATATGTAGAGACTTGTAGCTGGTAGGGTAAGCCCTGGTTACTGACCCTGCCAGTGCTTTTGCCTTGGAGCGAATGCTGCTCTTAATATTGTTTTCCTTTTCTTCCATAGTGTCCATTGCCGGAATAATTATCTACTGCTATGCCTGGCTGGTACCCCTTGCCCTGTGGGGCTATTTGCAGTGGCGAAAGGGGGTCCAGGTCCATGTGGACTCCTACACCTTCCTGGAGATGGTGTGCGTCTATGGTTATTCCCTATTTGTGTACATCCCCACTGCGGTGAGTAAAGCAAATGGGGTGGCAGGGAAAAGACTGGTTCATATGTCGTTTCTTTTCAGTTTGCAGAGCATAACGTTCCAGTAGAAAGTGCTCAAAAGTCCTGCTCCGTTGTGCTTTCCATTATTATTAGTAGTAGTATTAGTATTAGTATTATATTCATTCATTCCCTGCCCATCTGGCTGGGTTTCCCCAGCTACTCTGGGCGGCTCCCAATAGAATATTAAAAACATGATAAAACATCAAAAATTAAAAACTTCCCTAAACAGGGTTGCCTTCAGATGTCTTCTAAAAGTCAGATAGTTGTTTATTTCCTTGACATCTGATGAGAGGGTGTTCCACAGGGCTGGTGCCACTACTGAGAAGGCCTTCTGCCTGGTTCCCTGTAACCTCACTTCTCCCAGTGAGGCAACTGCCAGAAGGTCCTTGGAGCTGGACCTCAGTGTCTGGGCTGAACGTTGGGGGTGGAGATGCTCCTTCAGGTATACTGGGCCAAGGTCGTTTAGGACTTTAAAAGTCAGCACAAACACTTTGAATTGTGCTCAGAAATATACTGGGAGCCAATGTAGGTCTTTCAGGACCGGTGTTATGTGGTCTCGGCGGCCACTTCCAGTCACCAGTCCAGCTGCCACATTCTGGATTAATTGTAGTTTCCGGGTCACCTTCATTGCAGTAGTCCCAAGTGGGAGATAACTAGAGCATGCACCACTCTGGCGAGACAGTCTGCGGGCAGGTAGGGTCTCAGCCTGCGCACCAGATGGAGCTGGTAGACTGCTGCCCTGGACACAGAATTGACCTGCACTTCCATGGACAGCTGTGAGTCCAAAATGACTCCCAGGCTGCGCATCTGGTCTTTCAGGGGCACAGTTACCCCATTCAGGACCAGGGAGTCCCCCACACCCACCCGCCCCGTTTCCCCCAAAACTGTACTTCTGTCTTGTCAGGCTTCAGCCTCAATCTCTTAGCCGCCATCCATTCTCCAACCACCTCCAGACATTCACACATTCCTCAAGCACTTCTAGTTTTGTGCAGTGGGATTTCAGCAATAAGGACCTGAATTAAAACTCAGAGCTGCCACTGGCTGAGGTCCTGTTTCTCATGAAGAGTGCATGAGATCTTACTCAACTTCCGCTTCCTTCATTCACAGATGCTGTGGCTGATTCCTATATCCTGGCTGCAGTGGCTGCTGCTCATCTTTGCAGTGGGTCTCTCTGGCTCAGTTCTGGTTCTTACCTTCTGGCCAGTTATCCGCTCAGACACCAGGCTGGCAGCTTGCGCCCTGTTGGCTGTCATTGTTTCTCTCCATGTCCTTCTGGCTATTGGTTGCAAGGTATGTTCTCTTCTCTTCCCACTAAGCTAGGGCAAGGTTTGGAGAGCAAAATGCTACTTGTGCCGAGAGGGGAAGGAAAAGTAGAGGGAAATAAGCTGTGTACGATGCAGCCGCTAGAAAGTCAGATATTTCAAATGAGTTTTTAGCCTCGGAAGTTGCAGAGATTTTACAGCAGCAAAAGTACTCCGGGCTGGAAACATGATGATGTCATTGCATGATTTTACTGTATAATTCTGGGTACCCTGTGGCAATTTAGTATTATGAACATCTCTAAACCAGCCTTTGCCTATCTGGTCATGCAGGCAGGGAGTTGACTGGAGGGCAACAGGTTGACAAAATCTGCTCTGAACTTACAGTATTTGAGGTAACTTTATACTGGACCCCTGAAAAAATTGTTAGAATATGATGTAAACATTGCATAGTGGAAGTACAGACATACCTTGGAAGTCAAATGAAATCCATTCCAGAAGTCCGTTCGACTTCCAAGGCGCGGCTTCCAATTAGCTGCAGGAGCATCCTGCAGTCAATCGGAAGCCGCGCTGGACATTCGGCTTCCAAAAATCATTCACTAACCAGAACAATCACTTCCGGTTTTTGATTGCTCGGGGGCCGAAAGGTTCAGGTTTACAGGTGTTCGGCTTCTCAGGTTCCACTGTATAGATAAAGTAATTCTAATTATATCATAGTGCTCATTGTGCCCAAAATTATGAGGAATGGAACAGGCATTTGATTAAGGCTGTGATTTACCGTTGAAACCTTTCTAGCAACTCTTCCAGCACTTTTAAGGCCCAACTAAATGTTGGTCGGGAGCAAGACTTTGAGCTCATCAGAACTTTTCTTCAGATTGGTTGGACCACCAGGGGTGGGGGAAATGCTGCCAGATATAACGGGAACGACATTTCTGGTGTAAAAAGACCTTCGCTTGTGACAACATCCTGGGGTGAATGGAGGAGTAATGATTGCTCTCGCTTTGAAGATAGCAGCCATTTGGTTCTTCCGCTGGTATACCTGCAAACCAGAGCTTGGGGGGGGTGGGCAGTGGGGCTTTCTCTGTATGAAAGCTACATGCTGGCAGTGGGTGGGACTTGCCATAGCACAACGTAAATCAGATTTATGCGACACATCTCTATCCAGGCAGGCTAGAAGCATCAACCCAGTTAAATCCAGACAGGAATATGCATGGAGATTATGCAGCAAGATTGGTGAGGGTTGTGATCCGGGGAGGGAAATGGTCAAGGAAGGAGGCAGCAAGAAGCCTGGAGGGTCCCTGAACCCTGGGGTGTAAGCTACACCTTTGGTGTGGATTTTAATGTAATTAATGCATATACTGGTGCTGCTCGCTAATTTGCAGCACAGTGGGAAATGTATATGCTGTGTCAGCAGAAGCCGAATTTGTAGATGACGGAATATGGCTGGAACAGTGAAGTTGATGAAGTGTGTAAGATCCCAGAGTGTTACTTGTATACATCTAGACCAGACTACTGCAATGCTGTTTATGTGGGGCTGCCTTTGAATTGGGCTCAGACCAGGGGTCGGCAAGGTTTACCTCGCCTGGGCCAGTTCACTCCAGCAGAGATCCCTCCATGGGCTGGATCGTGCGCACGGGGTCGCAATTTCTGGGGCCTGTGCAGATGTGATTTTTGGCATCCGAGCATGCACAGACACGATTTTCAGCACCACGGGAGTCCCTGCGCCGGTTTAGCGCAGCACAGAGGGACTTGCCGAGTGGGCGGCTCGGTTCGGGGGCAGCTCATGGGCCAGTTAAACAACCCCCATGGGCCGTTTGTGGCCCATGGGCCTTAGGTTGCCTTCCCCTGGCTCAGACCTTTGCTCTTGTGCAAAATGCAGCAGACTGGGTACCTGCAGGGGCTGGGCTCTTATATCAGAGTAATAGGTTCCATGAATTGCACTGGCTGCTTGTTGGCTTGCAAACCCAATTCAAAGAACGGATCATAGCTTCTAAAGCCCGGAACAATTTGGGACCAAGTTTGGGCCATTTTACCCGTATGGGGCTGCAGGGCCTTGAAATCAGCTACAGAGCCTGTGCCTGCAGATTCACCACAAGCTAGTCAGGCTGGAGGGTGCAAAAGATGGTTTTTTTCAGCGACAGCCTCTCAACTATGGACCTTCCTTCCTCAAGAGATACGTTTTGCTCCCTCCTCGTCTTAAGCAGGCCCTAAATATATTTTCAGTCCACCCGAGAAAACGGGGGGTAGTTTTTAATTGAATATTTTACACCCAGTGTAGTATTGGGATTGTTGGCTGTCTGTGATTTCTTTTTTGCTAGTTTCATATTTTTAGTTTTAATTTGCAGGATTTTAATGGGTTTTTAAACATTTTATACTCCCTTGATTGTGAGCTGCTTTGAGAATACTTAGGGTTTCGAAGAGAGGCCAACATTAATAAATATTAGTATTACTATTCTAACATTCCTTAAAAGCTTGATTTATCTGCTTTTTGCTGTCTTTTCGTTTTATATTTTTAAATCTCGAAGTCTATTAAGTACAACATAAGAAAAATAAATGAGCTGTTTTGCAGCTAGCCCCCCCCCCCCGCCCCAAATCCGTTTTTTCCTTTGTTAAACTCCCTTCACTTTTGTCTTGTGTTTTCATATAGTTTTAGGCATGTTATAAAAAAATACAGTTGGCGTTACAGTGTGGACTTTTCACATGCATGCATTTCAAGGTTCGGAAATGACACTGTAGGCTGAGACAGAGGTGTGCAATGTGCTCAAGATTAGTCACATTCTGCCTGCAACACTGAACTTAAATGAGAACTCTTAAGCAAACTCTTTGGCCCCACCTTGGTAGTGTCAATACAAACTCCACAGCCAAGATCCAACAAGGATGTGGATTATTGTTCTTACGCACATGCCTCAGGGCTGGCTTGGACATCCTGTACAAAGCTCTCGTCTAATAAACGGGGAAACAGTTATAGCTGGATATCCAGCCTAACGTGGGATGGGGTGGATTAAATTACCCAGCTAAAGTGAATCCAGTTTTCCCACGCACATTTCAAGTATTAGCACATGCCGATTGCAAATGTACAGATTTACAGTCTCATTATGCTGCCCTAGGAAATTTCAGTTTCTTAGAGAATGGAGTATTATTTGTACTACTTCTGCCATTTGCCAAACTGGATTAGGATGGTAACAAGAAAAACAGTTACACAATGTTTCCAAACCTGATTCCCCTGGCCCTGGCATACTGACAAATCTATGTATTTTTGGCGTGTGCAGCTAAGCCTTGAAGAAACAGGTACTGAACAGTTTCTCTGTGAAATGGGAAATAAAAGGTAATGCTTGCTCCCTCAGCAACTTGCAGAACAGGGAAGCAGGCACATCCAGTGGGCTACTCTAGAGAATATATGGCATCTCTAGCCCTTAATATAGGACCTTTTTTGCCGTTAACTTGGTAGCAGAAAAGTAGCCCAAAAGCAATTTGCTGTGGGTCATGTATTCAGTTTTAGACACGCAGGTTTTGCTTTTGCTTGTTTGCGTTCAGGTTTTGATTAAACCAGAGTATTCTTCAAAGTGCAGTCACTGAGTTTTCAAATTAACTTATTGATTCTAGGTGGAGGAAGGCAAGCCTGCTTGATTTCTACAACTGATTAATTTTCTTCTCTTTGAAGCTGTATTTCTTCCAGAGTGCAACCGGCACACCTTCTCATCCCACGCCAGCTGCTCATTTCGGCAGAAGCACACCGCCTCACCCGGCCAACCACTCCAACTCGAATATGTGAAAGGCAGCTGGTAAGAACTTCTGGCCATCCCGTATGGCATGCAACAGATGCTAAAAATGCTGCTGGGTGTCAGATATTCTTTGTCAAAGCGCCCACTGCTCCCCAATCCCCACCCCTACCAATGGAAGCATAGGAACTAATGTGCTTCTGGGAGAGGTAACAAGGGGTTGGCATCTCTCATCTTTCTCCCTTAGTGCATGCCCTACTTACAAGACCTAAAATCTCTGTTGCAGACACTTTCATCATGAATGTCTGGCCTCAGGGAAAGCCCATGGGCGAAGGAAGGTGCACACTCATTCAAGAGGCAAGGAGACACCTGAGCTGGAAAAGGGACCAAGCTGCATCACCTCACCATTTCAAGACTTTTGTTGTCCTACTTCAGCCAGCCGTGTCACTAAGATGCCCAATTTGCGAAGAACCCCACTTTTGGAAACAAATTTAAAGGCCTGGCTGTTAACATCACAAAACGTTACTTGGGGTGGATGCAGCTGCCTTTTGCTCCTTCATCACAGGATGGGCCTGCAGTCCTGACAGGGCTGCAGAAAGTGACTGCATGGAGTGATTTTTGTTCCCCTTCCAGTTAAATCTTTGGTAATGGCGGGATGTAGCAGAGTCAGCTGATGGCTGAGACTTTTTAGATCCTCGGTGAGTAAGGGTAGATGATCAGGAATAGAAGTAAGAGCTTCTTTGGAGGGAAGCTTGAATGATAGGGAGGTTGAGCACTTCAGATTACTTTGATTTAGTTTAGCTACTTGATTTTGTTTTCTATGGAAAGCTAATTTAAATAAAACTGCCTTTTAAGAGGAGTGTGGCTCTTTCCCAGCTTCTTTTCCAGCCAACACTGTCGTCCTCTGTGGCCACATTGTGTAACACAGGATCAGCGAAAGTAGCTATGTAACATGCTGTCTTTGTCTGTGAAAAAGGGTGACCGAAAATCTGGTAGAAAGAAGCACCTAATGGCATGGGTGGAAAACTACTGGGTTTCCTCCTTGAGAATTTTGTACCCAAGTCTGAGGTCCTAAAGGCAGCCATTGCACAGAGTGAGAGTCTCTTAACTGTATGTAAAAAATAGATGCTTGTCTTTTGAAGATGTGAGCGAAAGGGAAATGAGCTTTGTGGAGTCACATCAAAACCTGAGGTGGGGGAAACCAGCCACTATAAACAAGTCTTCAAAACCCTCCCAGTTTTATTCAATAGTCACAAAATCATTGATCAGCCAGACCTAACAATTGACTGTGTAGACCCCACAATTCAGCCACTATGGAGCTTCTGCACAAGACCCCTCCTCCCTCCTCCCCCCCAAATTCAGCCCACCAAGCCCCTGTTGGGAGCCAAAGGAAACTGCCTAAGTAAAACACACTCCCCCCCCTCCATAAAACGGGTCCCTGCCAATTCCTTTCGAACATGCCAACTGGTGGCTCTGAAAGGAACAAAAGAAAGAAAATACCATAAATGGTTACAGGTTACACATACAAAGACTACAAAGGGGCTTCCATAACAGATGCCAGAACCATCTACTCTAAGAGTCCCTGGTGGCTACTGCAGGGAGCAGGCAAGTCTATATACTAAGCCACTTGGCACCCAGTACCCACTGCCTGCCCAGCTGAAGAGAAAAATGGACTAGAGACAGCAGCTGCAACAGCCTAGAAAACAGGGTGGAAATGGAGCCAGAACTGGGCATAGCCGTCAAGATGAGCTGAGCAACAGGAAACTGATACACAAACTGTTCACTTTCAGCCAGCAACCTTTTTTTTCTTTTTGGTACATTCATGTTTTAAATTTTTTTAACCCTTTGATGCTACATCGAGATTCCCCCCCGAGACAGGCAATCATCAGACCGGCTGATAAGATACTCGTGGCACAACAGTCCATCTCATCTCAGATGTTCTTCCGGAAGCCCAAAGATCTACAGCAGTAAGTTGCCAGAACTCCTCACAAAGCCAGCCAGGAGGGCTTGTCGGCCTTCGCTTTTCCCTCGCGGCAGGAAACACTTCCTCCTCCTAAGTCTTAGCAAAGCAATGAACCCGGAGGTTGGGTTGGGTGGAAGAAACCAACGCATAGATGGAAGGATGAGCAGCTGGATTTTCGCCTGTGCCCACTCTACAGCCAGCTGCAGCCCCTTCGTTCAAAACACTGGGAGCAAGGATGAAGGCTCAGGTTACTAGCACTGCTGCTGGGCTGTCCACAGTACTGCTGAGAAGCCCTCTTGCAGCTTTGCTCTACAACCTGTGCCTAATGCTGATCAGTCATGGAAGATTTGAAGAATGATACCACTAGCGACATGATTGGTTGTAAGACACAGTGAGCGCAGGAACTCAGTCATGGTTGAGCAAGTTGAAGTTTCCAACATTTCATAAAAAAGTGTACAAGTCTGCTATCAAAGAACGAGTGGGGGGTGTCTTCTATTGTACAAGGGTCAGAACATCTCTGGCAAGCCTAATTTTTTTTTGGGGGGGGGGGGGAGGCAGGGGGTGGAAGAAATCCAGAGAAGCAATTGCCAAACTGAGGTGCAGAAGGCAGGTGGGCAGGGCGGAATTTTTTCTTCTTCATTTGGTTTCCTGGTGCTGTCAGTTCAGAGGATCAGGGGTGAGGGTCTCTTAGCTCCCATAATGCATTGTGTTGGTTGTGATGGACATGGGAGATGCCATGGAAATGGCCGGGCCTCCCATAGTGAACTGACTGTTGACAGGATAGTGAGCACTCGATGTTCCTCCACTCTGACCACTAGATGAACCTGCAGGAAAAAAAGAAAAAAGTTCAGAAGTCTCATATGTAAGGAATCAAGTCAGGTTTCTAGCAGAAATAGAAATCCTGAGCACTAGACTACTAGCTTTATACAGTGGTACCTCTGGTTGCGAACGGGATCCGTTCCGGAGCCCCGTTCGCAACATGAACAGAACGCAACCCGCGTCTGCGCCTGCGCAGGTCGTGATTCGCTGCTTCTGCGCATGACATCATTTTGAGTGTATGCACATGTGCAAGCAGCGAAACCCGGAAGTAACCCTTTCCGGTACTTCCGTGTCGTCACAGGATGCAACCTGAAAAGATTTAACCTGAAGCAAACGTAACAAGAGGTATGACTGTGTGTATATATATATATATATATGTATGTATGTATACACACTGGGAACCTCTATGAGGGAGCTAAAGCAACTCTAAACTGACAGGTTTCAATATAAATTCAGATTCTTACTTTTGGGCGTTACATGGTCTGCATACATTGTTGAAAAATGAAATTTAACCAGCTTGGGCCACCACACTCTGCAGAAACAAGAGGCAAAGTGATATGGCATGAAATTCTGTAGGCAATAGCTTGCTGAAGTTGATAGGAGACTGAAGCTGTCATGATATAGCCCACTAGCTTCTCGGTCCATGCATCTGAGACGGTGAATGCTTGTTTAGGGAAGCCTCTGTCACAATAAGCCAAGTCAATCTCTTCACCTACCCAATTCAGCTATTAATTCACTCATCACGAAGCAAAGTAATTTGATGCCAAAATGGGATGCTATAAATGTTCAGTGTTCACATTACTGGCATTTTGGGGATATCTAGTTTAAGCTTCAGGGGTGATATAGTATAGTCAAACCTCAGTTCTCTAACAGCTCTGTTCCTGAATGCCGAAAACCCGGAAGTAAATGCTCTGGTTTTCAAACATTTTTCAGAACCCAAACATCCAACATGGCTTCTGCTTGAGTGCAAGAAGCTCTTGCGACCGATCAGAAGCCGTGCCTCGGGTGTCAAATGTTTTGGAAGTCGAACCGTCTTCCTAAACAGATTACGTTCGACAACTGAGGTTTGACTGCATTCCGCAATTAACATGGCAGCATTTGACCTTTCTCATTCCCAATGAAGTACCTGATCCCTTTGTGGCCATACAGCTCAAACCCCCAAAGAAGAGAAGGCTCAACAGAGGCACACACATCCTTTCCCCTCAACTCCAAGAAAGCCCAGACCAGGTTTACCTTGAACAATCCCTGTACTCATGATGGATCCCATCCGGGAATGGGTGTGATTGACAATCCCAGTGTTGGCTGCTCAGGAAGAAATAAAAGGAGGAGGAAAAACACAGACAGGTTCAATCTGCACTAGGCTACTTCACTTTACCTTAACCCCCACCTCCCAAGCTGTAAGCATGCACCACAGATGGACCATTCCCAACAGCATCTGAAAAACAGGCTGTACACATAGTGAATCCCCCTCTCTGACTGCTTCTCCCACTCTGCCTCTGGCTGCTAACTACTAAGCAGAGATAAAACACCTGGACCTCCAAACAAGTATGATCTCAAATTCAGAGGCATTTTGATTCGTGACGCCAGAACTACCCGAGCCTAAGATGCCTTGGACTCAACTTGAGCCACCCCAAACCATAACCAGTTCAAAATGAGTATCTCAATTATCGAGGTCTGAGAGAAGTAGCTTAACTAGATACAAAATAAATGCAGATGTGCCAGTCCCAGAATCCTGCTTCCTGTCTTTCTTGGCCAACCTCTCTAGGGCTGAAGTGGTGAAAAACCTATAATTCACCCACTAGAAAAGTAGGCCAAGAGAGACAGGAAGGGAGATTCTAAGATTGGTTGTTCTGCATTTACTTTGACCCCAAACCACTTCTCTCAGGGCAAAGAAACAGCAAATTTAAATAAAGTGTGCATAGCTATAAATTTCTAAAGTTTCATATTCCAATGATGAACCGGCTGTGACTGACATTTATTCTCATTCATTCTCCCCCTTCCATCACCATTTAGTGTGTAAGCTTCCTGGGGCAGGTACATGCCTATTGCTTAAGTATAATGCCAGCACTTATTTAGCTAAGCCTGCTCACATCTTCTCATAACTTCCTTAGTTCCTTCATATTCAGGGTGACCAAGAAACAAGCCAGGATGGGGTTACAGATGGGAGTAGACACGTTTGCCACAAGGGGCATGGAGTAGTTTTTATCTGTCCAGAATATGCCAATTGGTGTGTTTGCCCATAAAGGTAATCATTTGCCATTCATTCCTATGAGAAAACAAAGTACAGTACTCGGAGCCAAGACTGCAGGGAGGGTAAAGTCTACTATCTACTGATAATGGGTCTCCTGATGCTCAAAAGCAAGGGATCCCACAGAGGACTACATCATGACCATCTCATCAATGATCCCAGGAGTCAACTGTGGCAAGGCTGTTCTGCATTCTGTTTTTATAAGAACATTGACATCCACCTTCAGGGATGTCAGCTTGCCAGTTATGCATGTGTGAATGCACAGAGATCACAACTGGTGGTGAAGGTTGCTTAACTATAACAACTGCTATCAGCCTTCCTTCTTTCCTTCCCCATGCCAGGTGCCTTTTCTTTGTGATTTACACTTGACATCTATGTGGCAGTTGCAAAGTTCCCACCTCACCCTCTTCTGCACATCCCTTGTTAGCTTCTTTTCAAGGGGACACAGAGCAGGCCCCAATTCTCAAGCTAGTTCTCTAACTTGTTCCTGAAACTGGCTCTGCACAGGCCCCCAAACCCATGTGTATGCACGACAGCACAGACTAGGCCTAAAGAATATCAGGTATGGACCCTACTTAATCTCTCTTGTTGCTTCTGCTTTTGGAACCTGGCACAGTTCGAACTATTTGAGCATATAACCCAGCACAGAGAGGGCAACCTTTCTGTTCCATCAGGAATCAAACATGACTGATGAGTTCTGAGGGATAGCAGTGCAGGCAACAGTTATAAGAACAAATAATAATGTTAAATGTCAAGCGTACTCTTCATAGGAATTACACTGTAAGCAAATGAGTTATGATAGTCTTATAAGTTCTATTTAAAACCATTTTGTAAAACTTAAGTGTCTGAACCAGAGAAATACAAATAAACTGGAACTGAACCCAAAATTCTAATTATTCAACCCAACTTCCTAAAACCAGCAGAGACACTCTTCTCCCGCAATTGGGCTTAGTGCACATGGTAAACTCAAGGACAATGAGCAGGAAGATAATTCTGTGGCCAAAGGCATGTATACCCTGTTGAACATTCACAAGCCCAGTACTTGGATGAAGTAGGGCAAAGGATCTCCTCATGACCTCTGAGCCAGGAGTAAAACCCAAAAGATCAGACGCTCAGGAGATCTGAGACCTGGGGCCTTCATATCAGACACTGACTCTCATGTTTCCTAGGATCCTCCCATTTAGATATAATCTGCTCCACATTGCAGATAAACTCACCTAGAGGAATAAGGTTGTTGTGGCCAACATTGGTGCCACCAGCAATCACGCTGCTGAGATCATAGGCTGTGGGCATCCCTGCAGCACGGGGTAGAAGGGAAGAGGGTGAGAAACGAGGAAGGCACTAACCAAGACACACACACCTAGACCTTCAAGCATCCTGCCCAGCACCGTTGTGGCAGGAGAGGCCATTACATGGTAAGTGTTACAGACACATGAGCCTCTCCAAGCCACACACACTGCACCACCCCTCCTCCCATAAGCTGATTTTCAAAAGGGGGCAGGCTGTTCCAGGCAGGGATAGGGTTTTTCATGCAGAAGCTCTCCTGGGCAAACGCTGCAGTGAAGCTGGGCCGTAATCTGGTTCTTACAGAAAAGTAAGAGAGGGGCTTCCTCACTCCACTCCACTCCACGGTACTTGGAAGTTCTCTCTTCCCTTCTATATGTCTGGCTGGGTTGCCTGAGAAAGAGATGCCTTGCCAAGATTGCCTTTGGAGGAGGAAGGAGTTGCTGCTTGAGAACTAGCTGAACAGAAGTGGATGGAATCTGGATCTTCTCTGTCAAGGAAGGCTAGCAGCCTTGTTGGAACCATCTCAGCAGCTGACGGAGGCTACAGCATTTGCTGTGCCTGGGAGAGGGGACATAGGTGTTGGCCAACTCAACTCAGACAGGTACAAAGGGGGTGAACAGCAGTGGCCAGCGGAGAGAAGCCCAATAGGAGAATGGTTGGAGGAAAGGGAAATTTTCTCCCAACAGAAGCTGGGTAGACATCAAACATACACCAGGCTGCTGTACCCCCTGGGACAATAGGAGATTTATATTAATCACACTCCAAGTCCACTCTTCCTTGAAAAAAGCAGCTGACACAGGGCTCCCAGCAATCTCTCATCCACATCTGCTTAGCTTTACCAGTGCTAAAAGGTTACGACATTAGGTGCTCAGCAGAATGAGACACAACATTGAGCAAGCTCCTGAGGGGTTACAAGCAGCTGTCTGCAGGTGACAGCAAGAAACGCGAACAGAAAAATGTCGACAGCACCAGTGCAACAGGTACTCCTCAGTCTCAGTGCTCCAGTCAGCAAATAGTAGTCAACATCAAAACAGTCAACTGGAGAAGGAAAATTTATGTCTGCTGTGTAGTACGAGCATCTTCACATGTGAGCTCGGGGCAAGGAAGCCAGCTTCTTTCTGCTCTGGTATAATCTCCAACAGACTGAGGGTGTACATGCCACACAATGATCTACTGCAGAGCCACCAGCAGGAAGATAAGGGCAGCGGCACGAACACCCCAAGGTTCTTGTAAGGATAGTGATTATATAGAAGTATGATATTCTGCATCACACATGTGCCAACTCTACAGAGAGAGAGAAAGGCAGTTGCCACATCCCAAGAATACTGTTCTAGTTGCAAATGATTTGCTTGATTAATGCTATGGACACAGTGTCATCAATAGGGCTTGCCCTTGGAGGAGAAAATTTGCTCTTCATCACCCCATAGCTACTCAAAATCTAAACTCTGTGACATTAGCTAGAAAATCCTCCCACTTGTTATGCTTGCCTCTGCAGACTGCTCAATTTTGATCACATGGGTCTAAGATGTTCCTATGCTCCGCTGCAGAAAGGACTTTGAACCACCAGGATTGGATGAGATACGGCTGCAAACAAAACCAGATTGCTTGCCGCAGGCCCTCACGTTACTGTATGAGAAAGCTTCACAGCCAAAACCATTCAGTGAACCTTCAAACTGAAGGCAAAGCTCGAGCTCTGTGGCATCCAGCACTCCTGGCTGATGTCCTGACTGTCCAGACCCAAAATGACTGAGGAACATAGATGACCCATCAGCTTTGCCCAGGAGTGACAGTGAAGAAGGTACAGTACCAGCAACAGCCATCCCTGTGCTCATGTTGTAGGCGCCACCTGTGTTCCACATGTTCTCTGAAGGAGAGGTGTAGTGCGAGCCTGGCGGGGGTGAAGGAGTTGTACCTGTGTACCTGGAAGGCAGACACACACACCCTCACTCACACACACAAACACCAGCGCCAACGTCAATAGTCTGGAGATCAAACGCCCCAGTGGCTCATCATTCTAGACATCGTGGGCCATTTCCAACCATCATCCAGAGGAGCAGGAGAGTCTTGTGGCAACTTAAAAGCACAATAAATTTATTGCGGCATAAGCTTTTGTGGAATCCATGAAGTGGGTTACACAAACTGGCATAGAGAGAGAAGCTAATACTGTGGGGCCAAGAGACCACTGAATGAAAGTATATGACATTTCCATATGCGTTCAAATGCATTCTAGGATTTTATAAAAACATCCACCTTTGGTTTAAGAGAAGAACACACACCAAAGCAAAATTCTGCTTTTAGCTTTAAAAAGAGGAGGCAGGGGAATAGCTTACCGAATGTTTATGCAGATATAGAACTGATGTTTCAAGTAGTAAAATACAGAAAATCTCTATCACTCTCTCTCTCTCTCTCTCTCTCTCTCTCTCTCTCTCTCTCTCTCTCACACACACACACACACACATATACACACAAATGTATTGAGCACTGCCCAATAGATAGCCATGACAATCATTCCAAAATGTTCAGTTGCCTATTGCAGCAGTGCTGTTCCTGCTACTTTCACTTTCTTGCAGGGTAGAGCTCGAAGCACTTTGAAAATTTGAACACACACATGGCAGGACACATAAAAAAACCCCAAACCCTCTCTACAATACTGTGTCTCCAAAAAGCTATTGTCGGTAAGAAGTTGGTGCCAGAATTCCTCTGCCACACTTTAATCCAAGGACAGCCCACGAAGTGCCATCCCATCACCCCAAAGCAGTGTGGGTCAGTGATCGGGGATTATAGGAGTTGTAGTTCGACATCATCTGGAAGGCCACAGCTTAGCCACCCTCTCAAACTAAACCAAGTATTCGAGAAGTGGTGGCGATGCATGCTGTACAACACAGAGACTTTGCCATCACATCCCACCAGTAGAAAGCAAGAGCAACTATTCTGCTTGCCACCGTTTTAAGGGCTCCTCTGTCCAAAACGCAAGATGCAGAGAGGCAACTATGTCGCTGGATTTCTAGGGCTCCAGCAGTCACTGGCCAGGAGCAAATGTCTTTAAATATCTGCACACTAAGCTTTCCTCACCCACTCAAGGTAGATCATAACATAAATTAGCAAGATGTTGTTCAAAATAAAAACAAGGACTAACTAGATGTGAATATTTTAAGGCAATAGAATCTGATTTACAACAAACCAGGACCCAAATGAGGAGATGTCCCCCTTCTTCTCATCAAAGAAATTGACTCATGCTTAGATTCCCGAAGTGTGAGCAGTGAAGTAGCCTGGTTTGTGGAAGATGGCAAGTTATTCAAAATCTGGCTGGCCACTGAGAGAAACCCAGATACTGGGTACTGAGATGATTATGTGGGGTAATCCAGAGGGGCTTCTTATACTCTTAGCCTTGCTGAAAGGGCCCACATTCTAGTGGTTCACATTTATTGGGGGGCTCACCTCAGAAGATAAAGGAGGAATAGGAAGGAATATGCATCTTTCTGTCCCCTTGCTTTCCTCTCACCAGCAAAAAGCTATCTGACTATATTAGTAAGAAAGGAATGCGTTTCCCAGGTGGAAAAATCAAAAATGGAAACAGAACTGTTAGATCCCAAAACTAAGATACTTTCAAGAATGTATAACTTGCTGTTAAAATGGAATACGCAGGATGAAACGGTTAAATCTGCTATGATTAAATGGGCACAAGATATTGGTCACAACATTATGTTTGCTGACTGGGAACAGTTGTGGACCACCGGTATGAAATTTACGGCATGTAATGCCTTAAGAGAGAATATTATGAAAATGATTTACAGGTGGTACATGACACCAGTCAAGCTTGCAAAAATTTATCATTTGCCCGATAATAAATGTTGGAAATGTAAAGAAACTGAAGGTACATTCTTTCACCTTTGGTGGACGTGCCCAAAGATTAAGGCTTTCTGGGAGATGATATATAATGAAATGAAGAAGGTATTTAAATATACCTTCCTGAAGAAACCAGAGGCCTTTCTCCTGGGCATAGTCGGCCAATTGGTGCCAAAGAAGGATAGAACTTTCTTTATGTATGCAACAACAGCAGCAAGAATACTTATTGCAAAGTATTGGAAGACACAAGAGTTACCCACCCTGGAAGAGTGGCAGATGAAGGTGACGGATTATATGGAATTGGCGGAAATGATTGGCAGAATCCGAGACCTGGGAGAAGAGTTGGTGGAAGAAGACTGGAAGAAATTTAAAGACTATCTTCAGAAATACTGTAAAATTAATGAATGTTAAAATGATGTTGGATTGAAAATAAGTGGCATTAGCAACAAAGTTAATCAGAATATGCAAAAATGAATTGATAATGGATGAAAATATAGAGTTATAATATGTTAAGATACAGGGTGAAGATAAACGAAAGAGGGTAAGGATTTGCTGATTTGATTATTTAAATGGGAATACAAAAAGGGGAGGTGTGAGGAGGCCAAGGAAATAAGCTAATGAGTTCAAAGTTACAAAGTTCAAAGTCTTTTGTATTTTGTATTTTTATTCTTTTTTCTTTTTCATGTATTTTTCTGTTCTTTTTTTGTATCTTTTTCTTTTTATATGACCTTTTTTCATTTTGTAAACTTATGTTTTTGTAAAACTTCAATAAATATCTTTAAAAAAGAAAGAAAGAAAGAAAGAAAGGAATGTGTTTCTGCTCCTTTCCTACCCCCTTTGCCTGAAATCGCTGTGTGTCTTTCCAACCCAGCCCCCGATCCCTCCCAACACAGGTCATGAAAGCAAAACGATTCAATCAGGAAGAGTTAGCTTGCTTCCCCTGCCAGTCTGCCCAGTGAAGACTTGCTTTTGAGTTAGGCAGAAGTAGTTCCCTGAAAAGCGGTTCCTCAAACACACTGCATCCTCACTCACACAAGCACACATTTAAAAAAGCAACAACTTTATTATAGAGGTGGGAAAAAACCCTTGTAAGATTCACCGTGACATACCTGAAAAATGGGTTTTTCAGGTCAAGGAGGTTGCTGGACTTGGAGCCTGTCTGATCAACTTGAGCAACAATACTGATGTCGTAACTTTGTCTGAAAGAGAAGGGGAAGAGATACTAGTAAAGGAGTCCCCAGTCCCTTCTGACAATTCAGCAGGGCCATTTCTAATGGAGACCAGGACTCTGCAGGAGGGTGAGAGAATCTTGCTTATTGGGAAAGGAGATGGAGACACCGGCAAGAAGTCCGGCAACATACACTTCCCAAGTGTTGCAGAAAGCTTCAAAGCTCAAACAAAGCCAGCTCCCCTTCTGTGCTACCAGTTCTACCTGGACGGGGGATATCTTAATTTATTGATCTTTAGCCTACTTTTCAACAGTTGTTCCTTAAGCGGGTTAGAGCTAAAGTATAACAGTGTAAATAAAATTAGAGTGACAATGATAAAACATTAAAAACATTAAAAACAACATCTTGGCAGCAGTTTGCCTGAAGAGAAATGTTTTAATAGCTCATTTAAGAGGGCCTGTTTCCTGGATATATCACACGGAAGTGATTTCAGAACTTGGGGGACCATCACAAAAAAGGATAATTTGGGGGCAGCCACCAGCATGAATGGATCCATAAGCCTCTTCATTTTAACTGAAGGCCTCCCTGATTCTATACTTTCAGAAGTCTTTGCAATGGCAATAAGCCAGCAGACACGAAGGAGTGTAACTGGACTCAGATAAGGCCTAAAACTCAGGCTCTTTCATAGTGTGAGTCACAGGAGAAGTTGGGACAAATCCCAAAATGTCAGGAGTGCAATGGGCTTGCTCATACTGCTGGGTTCTACGAAGCAGAGTGAAACACCAAAATGACAGCTGTGACCGAAGTGAGCTGTGCAAAGGAAAGACAGGCAAATATTGCTCACAAGACCTTTCTGAAGTGCAAAAAAACAGCTAGCAGCCAAGAAGGCTGAGCTTGGATTCAAGTTACACAAGCCCAGAAGTAAGTTGCATCTTCCTGTTGGGAAAGTAACTATTATCCCTATTTATTGATGAGAAGGTAACAACCAGGTTGAATTTGATTTAAATCAAATTGATTTAAATAACTATTTAAATCACTAGTCAGTAAGACTTGATTTAAATCATTTTTTACAGAAAGACTCATTCTTGTTGGTAAATCTTAATATTTACAACCAGATGAAGGTTTCATTTTTGGAATAAAAAATTTTCAGACTAAAAAAACTTAAAAAAATAGTTTTTACAGTTATATCAAAAATCACTGATTTGGTTATACTAGTATAAATACATAGACAGATAATTATGAAATTATTGTGAAGTTTAATAACTTAACTGTTTATATTTGGACAACTTTTCTGCTTTACGTTAAACAATTTATTTAACTAAAATAGTAACATTATAGCATACGTATCCATGTTTGTTAACTGATGTAGTTAAACAAAAAATTTTAAAAAACCGAGACTGAATTTTAGCACACATGAAAAACTTAAAACAAATCCTTATTTCCTGATGAATAGCCTTTGGGCTATAATGTAACTTAAATAGAAAACTAGCCTTAGAAATATTTTTCCTCCAAAAGCATTTTATTTTAAAAATTCGATATAAATCAAAAAATCTGATTTATATAAAAACAAAATCTGATTTTTTTAATTTTATTTTTTAAATCATCATTTTTCCCCCACCCTGGTAACAACTTAATCAGCCTGGCACATAGCTTTGAACTCATCTTTCTCTGGTTCAAGTCCAGCACACAACACCCTAGACGACACTGCCACTGCAGAATCTGACCTAGCTGCAAGAGAGCTTGTTTTTCCATGCGGCTGAGCTGGCCCCTCTCAGCTTACCTCTTGTTTGCGATGAGCAGGCATGTCCCTGAGAGGGTGTCACCAGCCTTAGCAAAAAGTGGAGACTGAAAGAGGCACCGAACTTGGTACCAGTGGGTTAGAGGCTCTGTTGGAGCGGTTGAAAGCCAAACGGTCATTCTAGCGGAAGGAGAGAGGCAAGGGAGTCATGTTTAGACACAAGGACTTGAGCTTTCACAAATCCACATCCTACCCCTCTCAGATTGCTCTGTTTCCCAACTGTCAGCATATCCCCAGCTGCAAAGTAGCTGCACTCAGGCCTGGCTTGTCATATACCAATCTGTTTTCACTCTCCACAGAGAAACCAAGGCTCCTGTTTTTCCTCTTCCAAGTCAGTCCCTCTTGAAAGTTCAGTTTCGTGGCAGGTGCGCATTTTGGAAGCACCTGTCAATACTTTCCTGCTTGATCTTGCTTTTAATGGTTAGTACAGTCCTTTTAGTCAACTTTTATTAGTGCTTAAATTAATTTTAAATTGATTAAATTTTAACCAGCTGAAGCTTCACTTGATTAATGAGGGCCAACTTTAATTAGAAAGGCCACAATTAATAGAAGACTTGTTACTTTTTGAGGATATTTTGGTTCTGTTATGTTAGCAGAAACAGGAAACTGAAGATATGCTTTCCTTCTAATCATTATAGTCACTTTTGTGGACTAGTGGTTGTTGAAAACAACAATTCTCAAAGCACTATAAAATTCAATCACAAAACACACGAAGTAAATACAGCTAAAACACTATAAAAATAGTGTAATAAGAGAGTATCTCCTCCAAAACACCCAACAGAACAGGGCCACCTTAGTCTGCTTGCAGAACAGTGACACAGCAAGACAAGCAGATATCCCAAGGGAGTTCTTTCTAGTGCTTTGAGACAATTACAGAAACAATTTAGCTATGTTTTGAAACTAATATGGCATCCATAAAAGGTAGTCGCTGCAATAGGACCTCATTAGATAATCTCAAAATCTCACATGGGAGGCAGCATTCTCCCAAGATAGCCAGGGTTTTAAAAATTAAAGAGCTTTAAAACCAACCAGTACCGTAATTGGACTTGGAATTAAATAAAGAAACAAAATCAGAATTGGCAAGCAAGCGTTTGCTCTATCAAACTGTGCAGCCAAGAGTAAATCTAGCGTTGTGAAGAAATGCAAGCTTCCATTTAATATCCCGAGGGCTGTTTTTTTCTAAATATGTTTCCCTGCTGCCAAGTTAAACAAACATATTTACATTCATCTACCGAAGGACACAAGTCAAAAGATAATTTAATTTGAACTTGCCAGTTTACTGCAGTGTAGGAGTGATAATCAGTTATCTGTTTTATAAAATCCAAGTTCTGATGGGAGGAAAGAGCACTTTTGCCACCACTTACATTGAACCGATGAAGGCTACATCAAACCAGAAAGCCAACCCATGGACTAGACCTGAATGCAGCATGTGGAATTTGAACGGGATTTCTATCCTGGAAAACAAGAGGAGATGCCACATGAATTCACCCTCTCCCTTGCAGTCACATGGTTTCTTCTTAGTCAGCACAAAGTAAAAGGTAAAGGTAAAGGACCCCTGGACGGTTAAGTCCAGTCAAAGGTGACTATGGAGTTGCGATGCTCATCTCGCTTTTCAGGCAGAGGGAGCCGGCATTTGTCCACAGACAGCTTTCCAAGTCATGTGGCCAGCATGACTAAACTGCTTCTGGTGCAATGGAACACTGTGACAGAAGCCAGAGCGCATGGAAACGCTGTTTATCTTCCCACCACAGTGGTACCTATTTATCTACTTGCACTGGCGTGCTTTTGAACTGCTAGGTTGGCAGGAGTTGGGACAGAGCAACAGGAGCTCGCCCCGTCGCAGGGATTCGAACTCCCGACCTTCTGATCATCAAGCCCAAGAGGCTCAGTGGTTTAGACCACAGCGCCACCCACATGCATGCATGTATGTATGTAGCTGGAGATCTGAGACAGCCTCTGTCTCATATAGAGGCCATCTAAGATCTTCCTTTAAGTTGGGTCTTATCAGGCTGTGGCTCCCACTTTCTCCAGCTGTACTAATCAATAGCGTGTGGCTGCTTTCTTAAGGGTACTGTTTTTTGCTTTTTTCATTCTAACCTGAATATAAATTTTGGACATTCACATTTTCAGAAGGTCAAAAGATAAGAACCACCTCGCTGATACAGACTGGAGACATGCAAGAACTATGCATAGTCATTCTACACTAGACGATTGTATCTTGTCATTGCTCAACAGCCTTCTTCTGGAAACAAGCCCAACCTGGATGTGGGTGGGAAATAGTTAAGACAAGACTCCATTGACTTGAGGAAGGTTTTTTTACTTTGTTTTTTTGTATAGGAAGTGGCAAAACAAGAGACTCCCCGTGAGACAGTACCAGAATTAAGACCAGAGGCCCTGCTCTCTAACCATCTTGTAAGACTGGTTAGACTGTTGGAAACCAGAGACTGAGAGTTCTCCATGTTTGAAACTCCCAGAGAAATATGTATGGCTTTGTCACTGCTGATTTTTAGGAAAACTCTGAAGAGATTTTTATTCTAATCCGTGTCTGATCTACTTACTATGCTAGAAGAATTTTAGCTGCTGGTGGTTTTAAGTTAATGATTAAACTGTTGTTATTTTGATTTATTTTAAAACCTTACTTAAAATTCCCTTCGTTGGACAGTGTGCCCTCAAAAACAGGTTGTAATTTTTTGAATGAACCATAAATAGCCTCAGCAGACATGGCCTGAAACCTCAACAAGCAGAGTGATGGATGGTAGAAAACACAAAGAACAGGAAGTCAACTCGAACAGTTCTTAAACGTTGGCCCTCTTGATTTTGGAATTCTTATACCATCTCAGCCCATTTTTGTTTATCCTGACCCCTGAGTCTGAGGTCTCCTGCAAGCAAAGCAGGCATCAAGCCACCAGTCTGTTTCTAGCGAACCTTAATTGGTTAAAGGATCAAGGGAAGAAGACTGGGCTCCTATGCAGAACCAAAATATGGCTCAGGAAAGACTGCCAGGCTACTTTCATCTGGCTCTGCCACACAACAGTAACAATACACTCATGAAGACTCATACACTGGCATGTACTGCAGACACAATTTCTTTTTCTCTTTTCTTTTTTAAGGACAGAAACAGTATAACTTTGGCTTCTCCCAACCCTGTATAACAGACAGCTGGGAGCCAGACTGGATTATCCCTCTGTCTCCTATAAAGGGGATAACATACCTGTGCAAATCCGCTTCTTTGGCGTCTAAGAAGTTCACTGTGTATTTAACAGATTTGGCCATTAGAATCCTGATATCAAAGGTGTCCTTGGGAAGAGAAGCACATAAATGAAAACTTCTGGTTGGGTCAGGAAGTGGAAAAGTACAAGTCCGAGCTGCTCTCCACTCACTTCCACTCCCAGACAAATGTAAAGAAGACAGACAACATACTAACTTACTCTGAGGGCCAGAAGATGCTTGTGAATATTATGCCATACAACAGAACAATGCCTTTCTTCCCTGCCACCCTAAGAGGTAAGCAGAGATGAGCATCATGGTTGCCAGCCTTGCTCTGGTCCATGCAAAACAGTGGCATGAACTGCTTCCTTCAGATGGCAATACCAGTTCCCTGGTGTTTACTTGCTCCATTTGAAGAAGTCAGACCTGGGAGAAGTTACAGGCCACCCAATCTCAGCTTTGTTTAAATGTGTCCAACAGCAAAGGCATAAAACTGATGGCTCTCTATGTAAGAAAAATGCTCATGTCAGGTGCACTATGGTTTTCAAAATTGAAGTATAACAGGTGTTCAAGCCATCAAGAGGAGGGTGGAAGCTTGCGGCTTCTCATCAACTGGGCTGATTACTGGTTGTGTTACTTGTGAGCAAGTAACCAAGCTAGCACATGGTATTAGTCTCTAATGAACACACACAGGCTTTGGTGATTAGACTCCAAAAGCTGGAGTCTTTCTCCCCCCAATTTCTTCTGACAGAAGCTCCCTTAGGAAGGCTCCGAGGACCAGAGACAGCTTTCTTTCAATCACATTTCATCCTTTCCCCTCACCATGTTCCCACCATCAGGAAGAATGTCAACTTTTGCCATATGTCAGCGTTATAGGACAGACTTACCACAACAGGCTGCCTGAAATATTCATCTACTGCTGCACCCCGAAGTGCTGACAAGTCTACCCCATGGAAGGATGGCTGATACCTGCAAGACAAAACACAGCAGGCTGGGTGACTAGGGAGGGTCTGGGTATCCAAGGATGCACCAATGTGAGGTTCCAAATATCAGTCTCCTCCCAAAGAACCTATACTGGAAAGATAGCAGTTACACTGCAGAGGACCATGGAGGTTCTTCACTGCTATCTAGAAGACTAGGAAAGATGGGACTGCTAAGGTTTACCCAAACCTGAGTCTGTCTGGCACAGATCAACACTGCAGTTTGTTACATGAGCAGCTAGTTTTCTGTTGGATAAACTGCAGCAGTTGTGGAACTGGGCTGAGAGCATTGCTTCCTAGGAAAAGTGGCTTACCAAAAGTTAGCTTTTGTGAATTGTTCCATGTAGAGCTGCTCATCTGTGAATGGTGCTAAGTGGACATCCCCAATGGTTGGAAACATATTCCCTGAAATTGAATGGAAGATGGACATAGTTTATTTATTTACAGAAATATACTTATGGTCCCCTTCCAATTTTAACAAAGAAAAACCCCAAGGTGGATAACTTCAGGATTTGGAGGAGGAGGGATCTGGAAAAAAATTAACGAACAGGTTAAAAATCAGACAGAATGGCAGCTAGGATTGATCAGGTTAAAAAGAAATTGGGAAGACAGTAAAATAAAAACAAGTTAAAAGAGATAGGAGCAGCAGGTAAAAGTAGAGTGAGATTTACAAAACAAAACTGTCATTAATAATAAATCTGTTCTTGATTTATTTAATCAAATCTTGATTTATTTAAACTGGCATCATGAATGCCTTCAAACCACTAATTTCCTAAACACTGCTGCACCTTGAGTCACTGCCACAAGGATTTGAAGGAAATCAACAGCACCTCAGCCAAAACCTTCCCACAGAATTGACCAAGTTCAATCCTGACCATTGCCTCACTGTATCACCTCACCAGGAGCCCACTGAAGATGTGTCTGTTTCAAATGATGGCGGTTGTTCCTCACGGTGCATTTATTATTCACTTTCCGCATAGCTTCTCCTCTTTAAAACTGGTTTTTATTTGATCTACTGTTTTTATGGGGAATGCTACCATTGTCAGCATCATCCTTCGGCCTCTACCAAGCTTCTGATGAACACCAGCAATGATGCCTTGCTAATTATAGAACCAATAGAGGGAGCGTCTCTATAAATCAAGGCGTGACCACTTTTAATTGTTCTACTATTATAAAGCATGACAATTTTGCAATTCCTTCCAGTAGCAAAATTGGCTGGTTGAGTGCAGATCAGTCTGGAAGCAAAATGGGGTCATCCAAGAAAAAGGCAGTGGATACAATACACCTGAGCGACTTAATTTGTAAATTTAACAAAAATAATTTTTTTAAGTCAAAGTGCACAACAAGCACCTGTGAGCCTCTGGGACCGATGGCTTAGAGGTAAGAAAATAGTAACTCATTATCTGAAGAGTGAACTTCCAGATTTGCACTGAACAGCAACAAGACGTCCTGGTCTTTGTTGCTTTTTAGGGAGCAGGGTGGAAGGACCACGACTATGTAAATAACCTGGATTTTGCCATTTTGAACAAGAAATGGAGCAGGCTGAGTGCTTATCAATGCAGTCTATGACTGAGAGCAGTTATGGTGCCCACCACAAAAAAGAGAGGGGAGAAAATGGCTGGTGGATTGGAAACATCTGAAACACAGAATGTTAGGATGTCAACTGAGTAAAAAGAGAGGAAAATGGAAGGAAGAAGAGAGAGAGGAAACTGGCCTGCTGAAGCTCACTGGACAGAGGTAGTGTTGGGAGCAGGGGGCACCCATTGGTGCTGTGCGGTTAATGGAACTCCTCTCCCTGTCTATATGGGGACATTTCAGAAGGAAGGAATGGAGAAAGCCTTTTCCCTTTCACTCTCTCCAGAGCCACTG